>NC_038042.1:9206403-10406403 GCF_002211085.1 Panicum hallii | reverse complement strand
CTTTTTCTTGTTATTTGAGCTATAATAGGTCATGGAAATAGGGAAATATGGAAATATGGAAATAGGGTGTCACAGATATTGTCTGAACTATCACAGGTTTAGGATCGGAGAAATATATTTGACTAGGAATCTGATTAAAAATTGTAAGAACAAGTGTTAACACACGTACCTAATAAGGGACAATGCAGAGATCTACTTCTGCCACCTGCACACTGGCTGATGTAGTTCCTTCAACATTGGACATCCACTAATGTATACCATCGTTTTGTTTTCAATTGCTTCTGGTCCACCAACAGATACAAGGTGTGGACAATTCTCAATCCACAAATACCTGAGTGATCTTAGATTCGAGTGGCCTGGAATAGACACTATGCGCTCACATGAAACCATCTGGAGTGACTCGAGAGAAGTAAGGTTCTCCAGGCAGCTGGGAAACCAGGCAGACAAATCTCCACAGAATTCTATGAAGAGCAATCGAAGGGACGATGGTAATGCCATTCCACTCTGCCAGCTGAGAAGTGGACATGACCGAATGTGCAAAGCTTTTAGAGTTGAAAAGGTCCCAAATCTTTCACCAGGGAGGGATCTTAGCTCATTATAACAATTATCAACTTGAATTCTCTCAATGACAGGGACATAGTCATGTGTTAGGATGTCATCAAAGGTTACCAAGTTATCGCACCTGGAAATGATTAGGTCAGTGAGCGACGAGAATGATTTAATGCTCCTGATGCTGCTGCTGCTGTCACGAGTTGTAGATTCTCCGATATATGCAAGATATTGACACTTCGTTATGCTGAGTGTCTTTAGAGCTGGTAGACTCCACAGTTGTAGGTTGATGGATGTCAAACTGGAATACGATAAGTGTAAGTAGTTGAGGGAGCAACACTCAATATCTTCTCCAAGATTGCCAGATTCTTTCAATTCGAGCTTCTTTAGGGATGGGACCTGAAGACCTCGTGAACTGATACTTGGACATTGAGTAACTATAAGTTCTTCAAGACAAAGCAAATCTCCAAGCCTTGCAGTTGGTACTGATACTAACCTTTTGCAATTTGCAATTTTTATCTTCTTTACGGCAGGCAAATAAGCTGGTTGAAGAAATTGCTCAAGACTTGTTAAGCTTATGCAACCTTCGATGGTTATGTTTGTCAGGGATGAGAAAATGCTGTCAGTATTGTCATTATTCTTCTCTACTAGCACAGTAGGTATCACATTGAGGCTTTGGCACTGTGAGCTCCTAGAAACTGGCATGCTTTTGAGTCTAATAGAACCGCCAGTCTCATCTGATGTTAAGAAGTCTTGCATTTTTTGTGGCTGAATCCAGAAATCAAAAGATTCACCTGGATAACCCATGAGGCTCAGTGAACTGGCAACTCCATGATGATATTGAAGTCTCCGGGTTATAAATCTCCGTAATTTCGTCAGACGCTTAACAAATTCATTACAAAAGCTTTTAAATTCACAATTCCTAGCATACATGACCTGCAAATTGTAGAGGCAATAGAATCCTGAAGGAAGGCTCTTGAAAGGGCAAGCCTTACTGATATGAAGGTACCGAAGATGCTTCATGTTGCTGATACTCTCTGGTAGCTCCCTCATTGAGGCACAAGAAAACAAACGAATATACTGTAGTTCACTACACCAGCAATCCATTGGAGAGGCTGAAGTCTTATCGCTTACAGTCCCATCGTAAATTAGGGTTCGTAGTTTCTTGTACTTGCATAGACTCAACAACTTTGGATTGTCACTGTTTATGCTAGACAGTATTGATAGATGGCGAACACTTCTGGGAACCTTAAGGAAGTCGCTCTCATTTTTAATAGTGAAGCACTCGTCCTTTGAGACTAGCTGTGCCATGTCATGCATCAAGTCGTGCATTACATAATATCTATGAACCATCTGAAAGAAGGACCGACTAGCAAGGTCCTCAAAGTACTGACAACCAATTTCTAGAATCGGAATGTCACCTTGAGGTTCAACTAATCCTTCTGCCACCCAAATTTCAGATATACGATGCTTTTCAAAGATGTAATCTTTGGGGAAAAGGGCACAGAATGAGAAGCATCTCTTCAGATGGAATGGTAAATATATGTAGCTCAACCGAAGGGCTGGTAAAATGTCAGCTTCCTCTTGTCTCAGCTCCCATAATTCACTCTTGTGTATACTGTTCCAGTGTGTAGTGTCGAGGTTCATTTGTAACAGGCGTCCAATAGTCTTTGCGGCTAAAGGAGAACCTCTCAACTTCGGCAGCATTTGTTTACCAATGCGTTCCAACTCAGGATAATTGTTGGAGTTATCATATCCAAAGACATAGAGTTTGAAGAACTCCCAAAAGACATGATCTTTCAGACCCTCTAATTGAAATGGGACCATTGTGCCCACTTGATCAGCGACCTTTTGAGACCTAGTGGTGACCAGCATCATACTGCCCTGAATTGCATTCATAAAAGGTGCACAAAACCTGTTCCAGCATCCCCCACTTTCTTTCAGGACGTCTTCCCACATGTCATCAAGGATAAGCAGGAACTTTTTTTGGTTCATAGAAGTTGCAAGAGTATGCTGAAGAGAATCCAAATTATCAGTATGCTGAAGAGAATCCAAATTATCTGTTGTAGCTTCTCTTGAAGATAGTATCTGTATGAGCTCTTTGGTTATCCTCTTCACATCAAAGTCATCTGAGACACAAATCCATATTATATTTTTGTCGAAATGGGAAGTCACCTGTTTATGCTCGCATAAGCGTTGGACCAAACTAGTCTTTCCAACACCTCCAATTCCAACTATTGGCAAAACTGGAACACATGCCATTGCCACTTCATTATAATTTTCAGCTGACACAACAATTCCACTTCCTGTTCTCTTGCGTTTGGATGGAGCTATGCTTCCGTTTCGATGTACACCTAGCAATCTAATCAACTCATTCATTTCCTTGTCACGACCAAACAAGTTCTGCTCAGTAGGGAAAGATGTGGTCTCCGGTCTGACTGATTTGTCAAACCGTGGAGTGGCTTGATGCAAGTCCATCTTCTCGAGCTGCCTAGAAAGATTGTTTACCCTTCTCTGGATATCAGTCACCTTGCTAAAGTTTCCTTGAGTCACGCTCTGAAAGAAGTCAGTGAAAGGAGACATCTGTGTTGCCATGCCCTCAATTGCCAGCTTCAGTTCGTACCATCTGAACTCATCCAGAATGTCCTCCACATCATACACTGCATCCTTGAGTTTTGGAAGGAGCTGTGCCACACAGGGTACATGACTTCTCCATTCAGCTCGATCAATGAGGCTGTACATTGAGGGTAGAGTTTCACTGAGGCATCGAAGGTCACTCTGTAGCTGCAGTAAGTCATCTTCACGAAGATGCTGCTCATGCGTTCCACTTCGTTGGGACAACAGATGTGAGACTGCAGATCTAACCAATTGGAACAAATTGCCGAACTCATTGATGCCACTGATGACCCCAATGGCCTTTGACAGGCTCATGGTGGCTGGGCTCTAGAAATCCTGCTTCTTCTTCTCCTGGACAAATAATGGACGCATTGAGTATTTGAGAAGTATTCCATCCGTTCCAAACTATACTTCTTCAGTCTAGTCTTTGTCCCCTAAAGTTTGACCAAGTTTATATAAAGAAGCATCAACATTTACAACATCAAATTTTGTGAGATTGAATCGACCATGAAATATGTCTTGACAGTTCATTTATTTTGTATTTGGAAGTATTATATTTTTCTATAAATTTGATCAAAGTTAACTAGTTTGACTTAGAGCAAAATTACAACTATAATTTGGTGGTGTGGCATGAGTACACGTGGAGGCCAGGAGGCCTCCCGTATCCTAAACCGTTTATACATACAACCGGTACACCGGATCCTACCAACACGTACATCTATAGGCCAACATTATATCAATCAGACAATCAAAGATTGGGAGCCCTACACGTGAGACTAGCTTACTTACGCAATACACATACGAGGCAGGGACTTACACAAAGGAAAGTAATACGATCAGTGACGCTGATCCTGTGGTAGGTTCAGCTGATCGATCTATTTGCGAGACAAGGATCTCTTAGTAGAAGGGCGTGAACAGACAAGTAGACAATCACCTGTCATTAGTTCAGCAGAAAATCATATCTGACTTGCGAAGGAAACTGAAAAGGACGATGTGAGGACCAGTGGAGCTGGTCAGCTTACCGGCAGGATTACGGTCATCGATTTGTCGGAGCATGTGATCTTCCAGTAATCGTTTGTGCAACTCAGTAAGCAACAATTCATTGGCTCTGCTCGAACATAGAGACGAGGTATTTGATCAGAAGACGAAGAGATCGAGGCTTACTAGCTAGCAAGATCAACTGCAGGAGGTTGCTGATGTTTTCGATCCATCATTCATAGGAACACGCCGTCAACTCAATTCTTTCCCCGGGTACTGGCTAGGCCCAAAAGCGCAGAGGAGATGAGATGGTCTCGCCTTCCTAGCTATGGCCGTACAAAGAGTCCACCTTTGGTCTCCAGAAAAATGCTAAAATAAACCTGGTTAGTAAGTTCCAACCTCCCACAGTTCAAAAGGAGACGTATATTATAGTAACAGTAAGAGATCTCCAATCATGAGTCCTATATTTGGGTTCTATAATTTGTATTAGGGACATATTTGATGTGTTTATGGTTAAAAAGTTTATACTCCAACAGCGGGGTCTCAAATCATGTCATTTACAACTAATTGGGGAAAGATTGGAGCGGAGGCATTGGGGAAAGAAGTCTCTGTCAGTTAGATTTCATGGCAAAAGGGAGATAGGACCCAACCAATTGAGTTCTATATCTAGAACCCGGGAGACTGAGTCCTAAATTGATTTGCCAGTTTTTTTAAAATAGAACTCCTATTAGAGGTTATTTTTTTCTCTTAAGTTCTATATTTCAAGATAGGATCCAATTTAAAACTTCTATTGGAGATGCTCTAACTAAATAAACAATCGTTGAGAACAGTAGGATGTTGTCGTGCTTGAGGCGCACCTCCACCAAGCCCAGACAAAGAAGGTCATTTGGTGCTAATGACGTCATTAATTAGTTGTAAACTACTACACCAATGCAGGCCCGGCCACACAACCAAGCAAGCACTACCGCTCGTCATGCCTCTGCTCCCATTTCGTTCTTACGTTTGGACTCTACCTGTAACTACAACAACTGGCGCGGCTTTGCGCACCCTATCATAAATTCATGACAGCATAAATAGAAACACTCAAGAGGAATGAAACAAGTAAAGTTAATGGAATAGAATAAATTCATGACAAAACGTGTAGCAGCAAAATTTTCATTCCACAAACTTAGTACCACATGTTTGTGTCCATGTAGAATTACAGTACAATTACAATGTCAGGGACCTTTTTTTCTCTAAAGCAATACACACATGGTATATACAGAAGTAGACAAACAAACAAATGAAGGAAGTGTACACGCATCAAGAAAATTTAAGGAAATTCTGTAATTCAACCTCATGGGATGCCATAAATTCAAATCTGACAACGGTGCCTCATCAGTCCGGCGCTTTAAAAGCCCATCAGATTCTTTATTCAAAAGCTCACTGTAGCAATATAAAAAAATAATCATCAGAGTCTAGAAACCAAGTAGAAACCTTTACGTTCAACTTTAAAAAACCAGCCTGTTCGGTCACTTCCGTTAAAAAATCGAACAGCCTGAACTACCCGAAGTACCCCTATCTCCAAGCCTTATCTGCTCATTCTTTTATTCCTCAGCTGAGTCAGCCCCGATGCGATGTCCCGGTATCCAATATCATAACTCACTAAACCACGCCCGTGCGATGCTACACCCACACAAAAGTTAAGCAAAATAACAGTAATAAGAAAGCAACAAATACAATTGTAGTTGCGGAAGACTTAAACTTCTATAATTTAAGAATCACCTAAATAGAGAATGCTATAATAATTCATACTTTTCCATTTGTAAGACTAATTTAGCGCATAAGATAATATGGTAGAACTTCAAGTATGTTGCTCTCATATTAGTTTCCTTTGTGTCTCAGTAGGTACACTAGTCCATAAGCATCATGTACATACATTATACGTATGGTTGTGTCAAAAATTATTAGGGTTCATATCCTAATAAGTATGTATCAATACCCGTGCAAAATGGTGTTTGAAGCCGTTCACCATCTCATGCACGCATGAAAAGTAGAACATAATAACCCGACATTTTACTATGGAAGAATTAACTATTACCATGCCATTCTCTCTTTTTTTTTGAATGGGGCTATTCTCTTATCTTACCAAAATTTCATGAGCAAACGATGTTGTGGATGGAAGCAGAGGGATCAGAGGGAGGGGAAGGGAAGAGCGCTGGACTTGGATTTAAGCTACGGGTTGATATGATTAGATGTGTAAATGGTACGGATAATATTCGTTCATATTCGAGTTCGGATTCATTTAGAGGAGCTAATATCCATCCATATCCGAGTCCGGGAATTCATCCAACGCTATATCCGAATCCGAATACTGAAACTGGACTTTTATGATGTCTGTTGACAGCCAAAATTGGCAAGCACCGAAGCTGACCGGTCAGACCGGCCGGTCAAACTGGTTGGGCCTGTAATCCGAGTAGGTTTAGATTTTGTAAATCGTGATCTTTGTAAACCGACTCGTGAAGGGGTACGACTTTCCCAGCCTATATATATGAAGGCTAAGGCCGATTGAGGGTAATCCAATCGATTCAACCATTATTGCACTTATTTTTTATTCTCCAAACCCATCCCTTTGCCAAACCCTCATTCTGTTCTTCTTGCTTCTCTACAGTGTTCGAGGGCGTTCTAAGTGGCCTGCCGACTTCAGAGCAACCCTAGCTCCATTAGCCCTGACGAGTCCCTCCCAGACTTGTGGTTCTAGGTCTTCGCGCTACCCCTGGAAAAACCGGTCTAACCGATCTGCAGAACCGGTCTGATCGGTCTATGCAGGAGCACCGCCGGTGACAATCGTTTGCGATCCACGCGTTCTAGCGCATTCGGTGTGTTGACCAGATTAGTGTCAGCATACTTTTTGGCGACTCCACTGGGGAAGAAAGATCTTGGTTCCAAAACCGATCTAATCTACTCAAGCAAGATGGGCGCCACTAGCAAGCTCAACAAGGACAACATCATATCCGCAACCATCGAGGAGCTCAGCAAGGAGGAGCGCCAAGATTACCTGGTGGTCGAGGAAGACTTCAAGGCGCAGTTCTTGAAGGGATTCAAGAAGGATCGGGCCGGCCAGGTGAAGAGGGTGCAAGATTTCATGATGCCCTCCTTCACGCTCAAGAACAAGCAAGTCCAGGTAATAGGCAATGTAAGCACTTCATCCTATGACTTGCTTAGTCAATTATCATCCTTGATGGACTAGAAAATTGCTGATGCACATAAGTCCACAAGTGATTTGATCATTAACCTAACCAATGAGATATATGTTTTAAAGAAGGGCAAGTCGATAGATGGTAGCTATTCCTTGGAAACCATGAAAATTAGCTCATCAGCTACGCCAGCACCTCTCCAGGAACCAATCTATGGCATGCCGCCAAGCTATTTTGCAGGGCAAACGCTGCCACCACAACCGGTCAGACCGGTCCAACAGACCGGTGTGATGGTAGTCAGTCCACCAACGCCTGCACCACTTACGTCAATTCCTTGTTTGGCAGGCCCCACCCGAATGAATGAATTAGCCAATTTCACACCGTCTTATACCACAGTAGCGTACAGTGTACCGCCTATTCTCCCACAGGGATCCAGTGTCCCTTGCGGACTGATTCCTGATAATATTTATGATGAACCTTTTGAAGCGTGCGCCTGTGAGCTCAGTACAGACGATCGCACCTGCTAGCTCTACTACACATCATATCACTTCTACAGCACAAATATCGTTAAGTGGTAATTACAAAGCTAATTTTTCTAGGTTTAAAGAAGATCTGGCTAATATGATTAAAACCAAACTTGGGGTAGATATGGGTAACTCTCGTTTGTATCAAAACCATATGCTGCGGAATTTGATTTGGTTTCTTACTGCACTGGTTGGCGTGTTCCTGATTTTGTGAAGTTTAACAATGATGATAATAGAACTACTTGGGAACACATTAGCCAATACATTTCTCAACTTGGGAAGCAAGTTTCAGTGATGCTTTACATATTCGATTATTTTCTTTATCATTGACTGGAACCGCTTTTTCTTGGTTTTCTTCATTGGCCCCGAATTCTATTCAGTCTTGGAATCAATTGGAACGTAAGTTTCATGATCATTTTTATAGTGGGGATAATTAGGGATGGCAACGGGTAAAATCCGCGCGGATATTAACTTTCTAAACCCGTATCCGCACGCTAAAACCCGTGCCCGCACCCGCGCCCGCAACCCACCACGGGCACGAAATGACATCCGTATCCGCTATCCGCGGATATCCGCGAACCCGCGGATATCCGCGTACCCGCGTGCCTACGCCGGCCGGGGGGCGGGAGGCCGGGCCTCAGCGGGGGCGGGAGCCTGCTGCGCCGCCGCGGGTGGGGGGGGTGTGGGGGCGCGGCGGGGGCCTGCGCTGGCCGGGGGGCAGGAGATCGGGGCACCGGGCCTCAGCCGGGGGGGAGGGGACAGGAGCCAGGCGGGGTGCGGCGGGCGGAGGGGAGGAGGCACGCTGCCGGCCGGGCGGCGGCCGCGGCGCCTCCAGCGGGCGGGGGGCGGGCGGAGCCGGGCCGGGGGGGCGCGGCGGGCAGAGCCAGCCCTCAGCGCCGGGGATGGGGCCGCGGGGGCGGGAGGCGGAGCCGGGCCGGGGGGCGCGGCGGGCGGAGCCGGCCCGCAGCGCCGGGGACGGGGCCACGGGGGCGGGGCGCGTGCGCCGCCGGCGGGCGGAGCCGGGGGGGTGGGGGGCGGCCGGCGGGGCGCGCGGGCGGAGCTGGGGGGTAGGGCTCCGGCCGGCGGAAGGCGGAGCCCGGTCGGCGGGGGAGCGCGGGGGGAGGGGGGGGGAGAGCCCGGTCGGCGGGGGAGCGCGAGCGCGGGGGGGGGGGGGGGGCGGTCGGGGGGGTGCGGAGGGGACTAGGGGAGGGGGCGGCGGCTGGAGGGTGGGGACTGGGGAATCGGGAGTTCGGGACGGGGAGCCTCTGGAACCCTAAAATTTATATATATACGGGTTATTCGGATCCACATGTCAGCGGGTTTGCGGATTTGCGGATTCGGATATCAATTTTTCAAACCCGTTAGAAAATACCCGTTGGGTTTAGAGTTGTACCCGCGCCCGTATCCGCGGGCACAGACTCGTACCCGTATCCGCGCCCGTCGGGTTTGGTATCCGCGGGTACGCGGATATTTCGTACCCGTTGCCATCCCTAGGGATAATGAAGCAACATTGATTGACTTAACATGGGTTAAGCAAGGTAGAGATGAATTTGTGACTGATTATTTTAAGAGATTCAAAGATATAAAAAACCATTGTCTTAGATTATCTATTTCTAAAAAAGGATTTGGAGGATTTGGCTTTTGGTAGTTTGCATTTGCATTATAAAGAGAAACTTGAGGGCTTTGATTTTCTTTCGATTAATCAAGTGCAAGTTAGAGCATTGAGTTTGGAATATAAATTTAAAAATTCAAAAGATACTTATATAACTCATTGGTCCAACACACACGTTGTTGATTGCGAATCTGACTCTTCGGACGATGAGGAGAAAGAAGTTTACGCCGCCAAGTTTGTTTGGCCATCTAAGGCCAAATCATATACATGCTCATCACTTAAGCCGAATCAAAAGAATCGGCAAGAGGAAGTGTGATTTACCTTTGATGTTTCTAAATGCGATCGTATATTTGATGAGTTGCTTAAAAATGGAAACATCAAGTTGTCTCATGCCATACCGCTGCTTGAAGAGTTGAGGCGGCGTGCATACTGCAAGTGGCATAATTCTTCATCTCATGCAACTAATGATTGTAATGTTTTCCGTCAACAGGTACAATCGGACATTAATGAAGGACGATTGGTCTTGCCTGAGATGCAGATTGATAAGACACCGTTTCTAGTTCACACCAATGATTTGAATAACACCAAAGTACTCATTCAGCTAGAGCAAGCCGAAGGAGCCAAAGGGAAGAATATGATCATTGGTGAGGAGTGGCTGAAACTTCAGAAGAGAAGATTCTGGCCAGGGAAGTGGAACTTGAGAAGACTCCTGATGGGAAGGAGTCTCTAAAAATTACCGTAAGAGCTTCTGGACTCGGGGGCAAGCCAATTCCTCGCGAGACTTGAGTCGGTCTGCTGCCTAGGTGTGACCGGTTTCCCCTACCGGTCAGACCGGTCCAACCCAGGGCCGACCCAAGATGATCAAACCTAAGCGCCCGGAAGTCGGTACTTGGAAGGTTGATGAGTCAAAGGTGCAGGGGAGATTTGCAAAGCAGAGGCCTACCTTTGATCAGTTTTTGAACAAGTACACAAATCAAAAGGCTGTTCCAAGAGATCGGCCATTAAAAACGAGACCAAGGTTGCCTCCACACCAAGATAAGCCATCATCTTCTAGGGGGAAATCCAGCAAGCGTAGGGGCGACGTCACTACTTTGTTCCCTCTGCAGAAGGTATACGCTACGATGCCATGGGCACCTCTGGCTTCGGATTCTTCTTGCCCGACATGGGAGCATGAAGGGATTTGGATGCAATGTTATCCGATGCCACATCCACCATCTTGCCAGGTAGATCACAGAAGACCTGTATTTGATAGGTTGTCACGACCGATGCACGACCGATTGGGATCTCGCCAATCAGGTCCAAGGCAGCAGCTTGCAGGAATATCGTGTCAAGGAGAGGAAAGAGGAGTTGCATCCTGTGCAGATGGATTTAGAAAAAACCACGGGACAGATGGTTTTTGGTAATTCGGTCAAGTCTTCTGTCCAGAAAACTATCGTGGCAAATGATCATGAAGCTAGCAGCAGCAGCTCAACAAGGAAGTACTTTCAACCAAGGTGGTGTCCTCCAGGGTTGACTCGTACATAAAAGAGGAAGCTGCAGCGCCTGCACTTTCAAGAGAAGGAGCAAGAAGCAGAGAACCTGAGGGACAAGCAGTTCAGCTAGTACAGGCCTATGGTCCCTCAGAACAAGGTGTAGAAGGTCAAAGCTGTTGACCAGCCAGCAAGACCGGTCGGACCGCACCAACCGACCGGTCTGACCGGTACAGAGGACTGATCTGACCACCCAGCAAAATCGGTCAGACCGGTTGCCCTTGAAGCATCTCAGAAAGCTAAATCAGCGGCGCCCGTTTTGGCTCCTTGCAATGAAGAAGTACCATTGGCTCCTCTAGTACAGGAAGATGAGGAGTTGGAGGATTATGAGGCATCGCCAGAGCGCAACAATATGGAGATTAATGTTGTGCTCTTATCTTTGGATTACTCTGTAGTTCTGGAGGAAGATTTGGCTCATTTGGAATTTGGGCCACATGATGTTGTGTTCTAAAAGCCGAAGGAATCTGATAACCATTTGAAAGCTCTTTACATGAGAGGGCATATCAATGGAAAACCAATTTCTCGGATGCTTGTTGATGGTGGAGCTATTGTGAACTTAATGCCATATTCATTGTTCAAGAAGCTCGACGGGATGGACGAAGAGCTGATCAGGACAAATATGATGGTCTGCGGCGTTGGAGGAGGTGATCCTATTGGTGTCAAGGGGGTTGCTTCCATGGAGGTGACCGTAGGGAGCAAGACGCTTGCCACAGCCTTCTTTGTCTCCGAGGTGCAAGGTAACTTCAGTTTGATTTTGGGATGCGATTGGTTACATGCAAATCAATGTGTTCCCTCTACCTTGCATCAGTTCTTAATTTAGTGGATCGGCGATGAGATATTGGTGGTTCATGGTGACACTTCATCTTTCATTGCTACAGCCGATTCAACTTCTATGGATATTCATGATAACATCAAGTGTCTATCGGGCTTGGATTTGTCCGATTATGAACTTATCAGCTGTACCAAGGATGGCTTCGTTCCTGCTGTATTAAAGCCGATAGAGAATCGGCTAACCATTTGGTGTGTTCAAAATGAGTTAGAATAGTTGCTCAGGTGCAACCGGTCAGGCCGGGTGCTCAGACCGGTCCAATTCAGAATGGTTGTAGAAAAGGTGTGAACACTATCGGGCGTGTATGAATGATATGTGTGACGCCATTAAGGACTTTGATGATATAAACAACTTCACTCTTAAGCTCAGGTTCATCATATTTAGACAATGGAGATACGTGCACTCTTTTTTAACTTAGGAACAATGGAGTGAATCAAAAGGGAAGAGGCATCGCGCAGGCTGGATTCGGACTGCAGGACAGACACAACTTGTGATGGCCGCCACGACTTCATCCGGACTCCATTTTGGGCGTTCAAGTACTTCCTGGAAAGCTTATCAAATTTAATTTCCAACGGATTTGGAATCACCTCCATACCTTTTGGGAGTCAACTGCAATCCTCGATTTACTATAGTCCTTTACAGCCCACGGTGCTGCGTCACCCTATTTTGGCCCAATGTGCCGTGTATCAAGTTGAGTCCAATTCGGACGTGTCCTAGGGTTGGGATATGACCTCAGCACCTTTGTGGTCATTCTCCCACTTCCTTATAACCCTTAGCCGCCGCCAAGAACACTCGGTTTTTGTAGATGCAAGTTTAGCTATTGCTACTTCCTTGTAGGCGTGCGTGCTTATTCAGCCACTCGTCTACTTGTTCTCACAACCCCACCATATTTGAGATTCAGTTTGAGACCTTCAATTACATCTTGTATTTTTAGTACTTGTTCTACTTGTTCTTGCTAGTTCTTCGATTGCTTGCAGGACGAGTGCCCTAGTGGCCGGGGTGTCGCGCTCCACAAGATCGTGGCAACCATAGGAGGTGGTGTATCGGTTGCCAAGGTGTAGCGTCCTTGGAAGCTGTAGTCGGGCCGCGAACGTTGTCTCCTCCATCAATCAAGTTATCCCATGCCTCTCATCGAAAGATCAGGAATAAACCCTAGCGGGTTCACATCAGGCTACCTATTTAAACCTCATAAGCAACCTGCTAGGCATTTTAATCCTATCATGTATGACCGAATTAAAGAAGAGATTAATCGTTTATTAGATGCTGGATTTATTCAGTCTTGTCATTTTTTTTCGAACCACACAGGAGAGTTGCGCATCATTTCATTAAGAAGAAATAAACCCCCAAAAAGATTATACACCCCGGGAGGTGGGTGTGTATTACAACTCACACTTACACAGTTACAACCCCATTCACGACCAAAGGAGGATCAGTCCTAAGGACCAAACCCCGAAGGGCAGCAGCCCCAGCTAAACACCAAAGATGACCTTCAGCCATAACAGCTTGCACAACACTTTGGACAGCAGGCCTAGAACCCTGAAAAACGCAGGCATTCCTATGTTTCCAAAGTTCCCAGACAACTAAAACCACTAGGGAATTAAACCCCTTCCTCTCATCCTTGGGCAAAGTAGCAGAGGCTCGGCACCACCAGGAGTTAAAATGACTATCAATTCTGGGAGGTCTTACTGCCGGGATGATCCTGTTAAGCACTAAACTCCATACCTCTCTAGCAAACACACAGGATACAAGAATGTGGTTGATAGTTTCCACATCTTGATCACATAGGGGGCAAGCGGCCTGATGCGGTAGCCCACGTTTGGCCAGTCGATCCGAAGTCCAACATCGATTATTAATGGCCAACCAAATGAAGAACTTGCAGTTTGCAGGGGCCCAAGTTTTCCAGATCCTCCTCCAAGCTGGGAACTTAATGGATCCGGTGAACATCGTATTGTATGCAGATTTGCTGCTATACTGACCAGAAGATGAAAACTTCCAAGAAAAATGATCTGGGACATCAGGATGTAAAACTATACCCTCAACAAGCTCCCAGACTTTGAGGAATTCTATCAAAACCTGAACTGTTAGAGCGCCCTTGATATCAGCCACCCAGCCTCTGTTGGATAATGCCTGGCTCACTGTACGCCTCTGAATTACTCTCTTTGGGACTGCCAGGACCAGATTTGGAGCAAGGTCAGCCACACTTTTTCCTTGTAACCAATTATCTATCCAAAATTTGGAAGAATTACCATTTCCAATATTTACAGTTATGGCCATTTGGAAGAATGCTTGGGCTTGCTTTGGAATATTGATAGGGAGACCAATCCATGGTTTTGAGGGATCAGTTTTCATAAACCATAACCAGCGGATACGCAGTGCCCAACTCATCCTTTCCAGATCATGTACTCCAAGACCGCCAAACATGTAAGGTCTTTGCACCTTGGCCCATGAGACTAAACAATTTCCTCCATTGGCCTGTTCTTGCCCTTTCCAAAGGAAGCCCCTTCTCCTTTTATCAACAGCCTTAAAGAACCATTTGGGCAGATTCAAGGCGAGCATTTGGTGAATGGGTGTTGCTGAAATTACAGATTTCACAACAACCAACCTGCCAGCCTTGCTTAGAAGGGGGGCTTTCCATCCTGGCAATTTATTGGCAATCTTGTCAATCAGAGGTGTTAGAACAGCCTTTGTAGGTTTGTGAATAGAAAGAGGAATACCCAAGTATGAACAAGGTAAGCTTCCAATGGAACAGGAAAGAATTGCCGCTGTTCTCCCAATATCTTCATCGGAACATTGGATTGGTATGGCTGAACTTTTAATTAAATTAGTTTTCAGACCAGAAACTTCTCCAAAACACCTTAACAGGTCTCGTACCACACAAAGATCCTTCTGATTGGGTCTCAAAAAGATAACCACATCATCAGCATATAAAGAAATCCGAGACCATTGTTGTTGCCCAGTTATAGGCTGCAACAAATTATTCTTGGAAGCCAATTGAATTAGGGAATTAAGGACATCCATAATCAATATGAATAGCAAGGGGGAGAGAGGGTCTCCCTACCGAAGTCCACGAAGATGAGAGATAGATCTCCCAGGAATTCCATTCACTAGGACCTGAGTGCTAGCAGTGGACAAAATCTGACAAATAAGGTTGCACCACTGCTGGCCAAACCCCAAATAACGCATAACTTCTATCAAAAAAGGCCAAGAAACTGTATCAAAAGCCTTTGAGATATCCAACTTCAGAAGGATGTGTGGTTCCTTGCTTCTGTGAAGTGTTCTGGCAAGCTGTTGCACAAGTAAGAAATTATCATGTATGCATCTGCCCCTCACAAAAGCACTCTGATTGTTGGAAACCAGGTTGGGCATTAAAGGTGCTAGCCTTTTGGCAAGGATTTTGGTTACCAACTTTGCAAAGCTATGGATGAGACTTATAGGTCGATAGTCTTTCACTGAAATAGCATCTGTCTTCTTAGGCAGCAAGGAAACATATGCAGAATTCAGCAGCCGAAGTTTGAAGACATGCCCTCCATAAATTGCATTCAAGGCTGCAAGAACATCACTACCAATAATGCCCCAACAAGTTTTGTAGAACCTCCCAGTGAAGCCATCAGGGCCGGGAGCCTTGTCCATAGGTAGGTCTTTTACTGTTGCCCAAGCCTCTTCAGTAGTGAAAGGAGCATCTAAATGAGATAAGTCCTGCTGGAATGATGGGTGGAAGTCTGCCAAGTTGAAGGAGAAATTTCTCGGATCACCAGAACTTAGCAGATGTTCATAAGAATCATCCACTACTTCTTGTTTCTCTTCTTGTGTAACATAAATTCTGTCTTCCACCTGTAGCTTAGCAATAAAATTCTTCTTCTTTCTGAACCGAGCATGCTGATGGAAAAAGGTTGTATTTGCATCTCCTTCCTGTAAAAACAGCACCCTAGAACGCAAACGAGCAATGGTGCGTTCCAAAGAAGTCAAGCCCAAACAATGCATCTTGAGTTTTTTTCGCAACCATTCCTCCCCTTGTGATAGAGAACGAGAATCCCTAGCAATCTTCAATCGGTGCAGCACTTCTTTTGCCATAGCAAGTTGTAACTTGACATTCCCAACCTTGCGATGGCTCCATTTCTGCAGTCCCCTACTAAGTCTCTTCAGTTTGAGAAACAGGATCTCAACTGGGCAAGAAGAGGACACCGGGGCTTCCCAATTGTGTTGAATTGTTTCATGAAAACCATCCAACTTGGGCTAGAAACTCTCAAAATGGAATCTCCGTTTGCCAGTATTTCTAACCTTGAGTCCCAAAATTAATGGGCAGCGGTCAGACACTCCAGCAGTGGCACTCTGAAGTACAGCATCAGGGAAAACTTCTTCCCAATCCATTGTGCAAAAGGCACGGTCCAGTCGGACAAGAGTGGGATCTTCCCTCTCATAAGACCACGTGAATTTTCTCCCAATAAGAGGAATCTCTTTAAGTTCCAGATCATCAAGAACACGCCTGAAGCGACCCATCATTGCACGGTTCAGATTGCTATTGCTCTTATCAGCAGCTTGATAGATAAGGTTAAAATCCCCCGCAACGACCCAAGGTCCAGGGCAAAGAGTTCTGACATCCCGGAGTTCGTGAAGGAAAGAAATTTTATCACCATCTTCTTGGGGGCCATACACACCAGTGAACCACCAATTTCGACCTTGTTCTTCAATAAAGTGAACTGAGGCTGAAAAATTGTCTACTCGTGAACCTAAAGCTTGAATGACAGAACTCTTCCAAGCAATGATCAGCCCTCCTCTAGTGCCATCAGCCGACAGTAAGACAAACTTATCAAAATCAGACCCAAAAACTGAGCAAAACAAAAAATGGTCCAAGGAAACAACCTTGGTTTCCTGGAGGCACACAATGTCTGCTCTAGATGAGGAGATTACCTCCCGAACAGCATCCCGTCGGGCCTTCATATTGAGCCCGCGAGCATTCCAGATCAGAATAGATGATGGATTCATAAGAGAAAATTGCAAAAGAACGACCAGACCGGAGGCTGCTCAGATGCCTTCTAGGGAGATGTCTGAACGGGCCATCATCCCCTCATCCACTGTCCATCCAAACAGCGCCGATAAGGCTGCAAGTTGAGAATCTGATATGGGACCAAGGAACAATTTGTTGTATTCGTCTTGGACAGATGGCTCAACCCTTTCCTTGGGAACATGAAACCCCAAACTTCTGATCACTCTCCTTTGGGCCTCAGAAGCAACAGGCGCAGGAGAACATGGGTCTGCCCCCGCCACTCTCCTGCTATGCCTTGGTAAAGAATCTGGGGGTTTACGCTTATTTCTTCGCTTTGGTATGCATGGAGGCTAGAGCAATCCATCAACAGGTCTGGTGATTTTATTTATCAGAGCACTTCCTTCTTCGGAGTAAGGAGGGCATTCAGACAAAGATTTATCCTAATTTTCCCCACGACGCCGTCTAGGATAGACCTCCAATTGTCCTTCACAAACCTCAGAAATGCCTCTGGTATTTCTTTCGGACATGGTAGTCATTACCCTTGAACCATCATCCTCCAAACCAGAAGATCCCACAGAATAATTCCTCCGTATATCCGTGATCAACGCAGGAGGTGGTAAGGAAACAAAACTATCATCAACCACAGTTGAGATGAATCCTTCAACCCTTACAGGGGATGAGCAAATCCTTGAATCATGATCAACACAGGCATCTTCAACAATGGAAGGAAGAGCGGTCGTCAATGTAACAGGTGCAGGAACACAATTAACAAGTTCAGAAGCTGTCCCCCCCAACTGTGCTGATCCAATGTTCCCAGAGGAGATCTCGTACCCAGAGTTGAAGTCAATTGCCTGAGGGCTGCTTCAAACATCAGCCAACACAACATTTCCCGAGAGAAACTCCTCCAACCGCGCGACATCACCTGGGATAGGCGCCATAACTGCGGCCAGCGGGGCAGAGCTCGAGGGAGTGATGCTCTTAATTGCCGGCACCACGGAGAACGAAGGGGTCTGCACATTGGAAACCAACGGGGAGGGGGGCCTCGAACGGGTGGGCGCACGGGTCGATAGCGGCAGAGAGGTGCACGAAGGGGCTGCCGCCAGAATTTGCGCCGACCGTGGCGCACGGGCCGAAGGCGGCGGAGAGGCGCAGGAAGGGGCGGCCGCAAGGATTTGCGCCGTCCGTGGTGCACGGGCCGATGGCGGCGTAGAGGCGCACGAAGGGGCGGCCGCAATCAAGGAATCCTGCGAACCCCGCACCTCAATTGGTCCACCAGCCGTCGAATTGATGTTGACGCGTGGCCCCAGGCGCGCGTGCGCCGGCCCACGCGTGGACGCGGAGGGAGGGGAGTGCCGCCCCCGCCTCCGCTTACGAGCGCCATCATCGTCGGAATTAGCCGACGGTAGAGGTGAAGATGAAGGATCCGCCGTCGATTGCCCCGAAACAGACACCACCACAAGATTTGGAAAAATCAGGGTACGAGGAATCAGCATCCCCTCAACTGCTGGCTCGACAACATGGAGGTCAATGGAAGAAGGAAGAAGCTCCGGCCTTGCGCACCATGCATCCAGCTTGAACTCTTCCAAATTGACGCCCCCTTCCGTGTCTGCGTGCAGCCTATGAACCAGGCAAAATTCATTGAGTAGCAGTTCCGCTGTCTCGATCCCCTAGAGGTGAACTGGAACACCACGGAGTTTGACAGTGACAAGGAACGGCAAATCACTCCCGCCGGTGGCCATGGCTTGTCTAGACCAATGTCGAATGTGCAACCGGAGAGGGGGTGCGACAAATGGTCTGCCATCATTATAAACACGGCCAGCCAACTCAACAGATGGGAGGAAGGCGATGAAGGTATTTGGCGCCGCACGTCGGAGGTCGAGCGCATCAGCGTTGAGGCCGAACCTCAACGCGAGCGCATCAGAAACCTCCACGGCGCTACCAGCAGCTTCGCGTCCAATAACAGCCACGATCAGAGCACGCCGAAGATCCTCTTCAGCTTGCACGATCTTTCTTGAGCGCCTGATGATCCGCCTTGGCCGTGCAGGCTCCGCAGAGTTCGCGGGAGTTTCAGCCGGCGGCCCCAGGGGAGGCAACCCATTGACATCATCATTGTTGTTGGAGCCGCAATGCGCCGAGGGAGAAGAGGGAGAAGAAGAACGTCGACGTCCAGCTCCCCTTCTTCTCTGACCACGACGAGTGCGCCTTCTCCCGCCACCTCCATAACTAGTGCCATCGCCTCCCACGCCGCTGTCTCCATTGTCACCTTCCACCGTCACGGCAGGGGCAGAAACGGGAGCAGAGGATGATGGATTGACAGGGCGCCACACCAAAACGCGCCGCGGTTGGGGCGACACCATCCGCCGGCGTGGGCACACATGAGCACGGTGCCCTGGCAGCCAGCAGATGAAGCAGCACACGTGTCGATGACACACCACCGCATGGTGGGAGGGGGAGAAGCAGTTGAAACACCTTCTGTGAAGATCACCAGGAACAGCCCTGGGAGGGGGCTTCGAGGGACGAGAGCGCCGCCGCCGAGCTTTTCTGCTTTCCACCTTCACCCAACCGTCGCCATCATCTCTGTCATTGGAGCAGTGGACAGGAGACTTGGTAGAAAGCAGAGCGTCTTTGAAGGAAACCCGCTGGACAGGAGAACCATCAATGGAGGGAGCTGAGCTGTCGTCCCTCCATCGCTGGGCTCTGGAACGACCAGCAACCAGAGAAGAGGATGGAGGGGTCCCCAGCGCTTGGGAAGAAAGGTGGGTGGCTGCCAGGCTTGTGGGGCTGTGGGGGGCAGAGGCATCGGGGAGGGAGAGGGGGGTGAGACGACACATTTGAGTGGTTGTCATGAATTTTGGTTTGAAAAATGCCGGTGCAACTTATCAAAGAGCTATGAATTTGATTTTTCATGATCTACTTGGTGTTATCTTGGAGGTCTATATTGATGATATTGTGATTAAATCAGACGGATTGGATCATCATTGGTTGATTTGAGGCTTGCTCTTGAGAGGATGTGTCGGTATGGTTTGAAGATGAATCCGCTTAAATGTGTTTTTGGTGTATCGGTTGGAAAGTTTTTGGGCTTCATTATTCATGAAAATGGCATAGAGATTGATCCAAAGAGAATTGAAGCTATGAAGAATATACAAGCTCCTACATGTAAGAAAGATTTGCAAAAGTTCTGGGCAAGGTGAATTTCTTAAGAAGATTTATATCTAACTTGTCTGGGAGGACTAATGCTTTCACTTCTATTCTTTGGTTAGAAGATGAAGCCGAATTTACTTGGGGCAAAATAGCAAGAGGCATTTGAGAAAATCAAGTTTTATTTGTCTTCACCACCAGTGCTCAAGGCGCCTAGGAGAGGGATTCCTTTCAGGCTTTATGTGGTAGCTGAAGACAAGGTTTTTGGTGCTGTTTTGGCTCAAGAGACCGAAGGAAAGGAGCATGTTATTACTTATGTAAGCCGACAACTTATTGATGCAGAAACGAGGTATACTTTTATTGAGAAGTTGTGCTTGTCTTTATACTATGCTTGTACTAAGTTGAGGTATTATTTATTATCAAATACTCGCATAGTGGCATGTTAGACCGATGTGATTAAATATATGCTACATAAGCCGATTTTGAGTGGTAGAATGGGCAAGTGGGTGTATGCACTTGTTGAATATGATTTGGCTTGTGAATCTTCAAAATCTATGAAAGGCCAAATTGTAGAGGATTTTATTGTCGAACATCAGATTGATGATGGGCTTGATTTGGAAGTCGGCTATATTACTTGCACATCATGGAAGTTGTATTCCAATGGATCGGTTTGTGATGATGGTCAAGGGATTGGTGCGGTTCTTATTTCTCTGAATGATGCTATTTTTGATATGTCTAACCAATTGGATGAAGATTGTACTAATAATCAAGTTGAGTATGAAGCACTTCTATTTGGCTTGGAGGTTTTGCAATCTTTGGGTGTGAAACATGTTAAGACCTTTGGTGATTCACTTCTGGTGGTGCAGCAAGTACCTAAGGTATGCCAATGTTATAATGGCTCATTGAATGCATATCTTGATAAATGCTTAGATATCATCTCTTGCTTTGATGAATTTCTGATACGACATATACCAAGAGAAGATAATGGAAGGGCTAATGCTCTGGCGCAGCAAGCATCTGGTTATGCAGTCGTGAAGAAATATTTCCACATTCAAAATCCGATGCGTGTAAATGCCAAGTTGCAGGTTCTGGACGAACCAGTCCGACCGGTAGGTTCAATCGGTCTGACCGTCTAGACTGGTCTGACCGGTCAAGAGACTGGACTGACCTATGTGTCTGCTGAAAGCAGTGATTCGGCCATAAAAATTGATAAAATTGTCAAGGCCGAAGGTGGAGACTGGAGAACCCCTATTGTGACTTACTTGAAAGATCCTGATCGTGGTGCAGAGAGAAATATTCGGCGTTTGGCGTTTAAGTATGTTCTGATTGATGAAGAACTTTAGGGACGCACCCCCAAATATTTGCTTTTAAGTGTTTGGATTCGGATCAGGCCAGAGTTGCTATGGTAGAAGTTCATGAAGGCATCTATGGGATACAGCAATCGGCTACTAAAATGAAGTGGTTACTTAGGAGAGCCGGTTTCTATTGGCCTAGTATGATGGCCGATTGTTTTAGATATTACAGATGATGTGAAGAATGTCAGCGATTTGGTGATTTGCAATTGGTGCCTGCTGCATTAATGCATCCTATTATTAAACTATGGCCGTTCTGAGGTTGGGGTTGGAATTTATTGGTGAGATTAACCCTCCTTCATCAAAGGGGCATCACTCCGTGTTGGTGGCTACGGATTATTTTTACTAAATGGACCGAAGCAATTCCTTTGAAGAATATGACACATAGAGAGGTGATTGAGTTTATTATAGAGCATATTATTTATAGATTCGGTATTCCTCAGACTTTGACAACTGATCAGAGGACTTCATTTATATCAAAGGAGGTACGTGAATTCGCTGAATCTTATAAGATTAAATTACTCAATTCATCTCCATATTATGCTCAGGCCAATGGTCACACGGAGTCTAGCAATAAAATTCTCATCAAGCTTATCAAGAAGAAGATAGAAGATTTATGGGCTCATCGTATATCTAGACATGGTGCTACTGAAGTTACTCCTTTTGAGCTTGTGTATGGTCACGAGACCGTTTTGCCCGTTGAGGTGAATCTGGACGCTTATAGATTGGCTAGACAAAATGATCTCTCCGCTACAAAATGATCTCTCTATTGTTGATTACCATGATTTGATGATGGACAATATTGATGATGTGACTGGCAAGCGTTTGAGGGCTTTGAAGGAGATTGAGAAAGATAAGCTTCGGGTAGCTCTAGCTTACAACAAAAAGGTAAAAAATAAGTCTTTTCAGGTTTGGTGAGCTAGTTTGGAAGACAATTTTGCCTCTTGGGATGAAGAGCAATAAGTTCGACAAGTGGTCGCCAAGTTGGGAAGGTCCATACAAGGTCTCAAGGTGTTCGGCAAGTGGTCACCAAGTTGGGAAGGTCCATACAAGGTCTCAAGGTTATCTTTGAAAATTCATATATGGTGGAGACGCTACAAGGAGAGCGTTTACCCAGGTTCTCTCAATGGAAGATACATAAAGAAATATCATCCTAGCATATGGCAAGACACTTGAAAGGAAGGATGGCCGATATATGAGTATCGCCCTTAGAATTATTTTTGGCCGATGTATTCTATGTTAAACATCATCTTCAGAGTGGTCCTAGTGCTAGTTATTGCTTTTTGGCACGCAAAACTCACCAAAAAGATAGGGGGGCATATGTTGACAGCCAAAATTGGCAAGGACCGAAGCTAACCAGTCAGACCCATCTGCCCGGCCGGTCAGACCAGTTGGGCCTGCTATAATCCGAGTAGGTTTAGATTTTGTAAATCATGATCTTTGTAAACTGACTCGTGAAGGGATACGACTTCCCCGGTCTATATATATGAAGGCTAAGGCCGATTGAGGGTAATCCCAATCGATTCAACCATTATTGCACTTACTTTTTATTCTCTAAACCCATCCCTTTGCCAAACCCTATTTCTATTCTTCTTGCATCTCTACGACATTCGAGGGTGTTCTGAGTGGCCTGCCGACCTCAGAGCAACCCTAGCTCCATTAGCCCTGACAGGGTCCCTCTCGAGCTTGTGGTTCTAGGTCTTCGCGCTGCCCCTGGAAGAACCGGTCTAACCAGTCTGCAGAACCGGTTTGACCGGTCTGCGTAGGAGCACCACCGGTGACGATCGTTTGTGATCCGTGCGTTCTAGCGCATTCGGTGTGTTGACCAGATTTGCATCAACAATGTCGATATCTATTTATTTCTTATCCGACACATTTGACACTATTCGTACCTAATCTGAATCCGAGAAGAATAGTGACTATTTGTATTTGTATCCATAGGTATCCGACCGTATTCAATCCGTTTACATCCCTAGATATGATCCAAAATGGAGGATTGATTTGCAAATCGTGCTGCATAGAGGGGTGGACTGCAGGTTGATATCATTCAAATTGGAGGGTTGTCCTACAAAACTTGTTGTGTGGAAAGGTAAACTGCGGGTTGATGTTATCTAAGTTGGAAGGGGTTTTAGCAAAATGATGCATGGAGAGGTGGCTGAACTACAGGTTAATTTGATCTAAATTTGAGGATGTTTTTACAAAACGGTACGCCGGACCAATGTACAAAGAATCGTTCTGAATGTTTGAAGTAGGAGATAGTGGCGTTGTCCATTACTCGGTGGCGCTGCCGATTCCTCAAGGACGTTGATCTGCTCACCTATGCCGCCATGGACACCACCTCGATGCGCCAGCTTCGAGCGCTCGCCGCGTGCATCGCGCTCCAGCTCCATGCCTCTATCTTGATGCGCCGGCTACAAGCGCTCACTGCTCGCGTCTAGTCCGGCCAGATACTATGGAAGGGAGGGGAGTGTCTTATGCGTAGCGGTCACAGGCCTAGTAGCTAGGATTGGAGGAGCGGTGTCGCGGCCTTAGGGGGAAGTGACAATACTGCAAAGGGACTCGCTCCCACTAACATGCGGGTTCCACTTCATTGGGACCCACGTATCAGTGGGATGAGTCAGTACCGTAGAGAATGCTCGTCCCTCACGGGGGTGACGGCGGCAGCCTCATCCTGCTCGGTTTTGTTCGGTCAAAACCAAGAAATGGAACCGAGAGTATCCAAACCGTCAGTTTCTTGGTTCTCGGGTAAAACTTCGGTTCCCATTCTCTAGAAACCGAAATAAAAAAGACCAAAACCCGACCTTAAAAAACCAAAGAAATCGAATGACTAGTGGCTGCTATAGTTACTCATGAGGCTTTACACACCACTTCACCATGCTTCGTTGGTTTATTGTGGCAACAGCAGTGTTGTCTACGGTAGTGTTTGGTTGAGGAGCGAAGTGGAACGGAGCGGCTCTGTCGCAGATTCTAGGAAGGGAGCCGCTCTGGAAGTGTTTGGTAAACTGGAACGAACGGCTCTATTTTTTTTTGTTTGGTTGCAGAGTGAACTGGAACAGAGCGGTTCCATCCTGTGTTTGGTTGAGGAGTCAAGTGAAGTAGAAAATAATCACAGAGACGGGAGAGTGAGGTAGGAGCGAGTCCGGAGCGGAGCGGCTCCGTCAACCTGACTTTTTGGAGCAGGCTCGTTCGGCATCCAACGGGAATATTCACTGTCGGGAGCCGCTCCACTCCACAAGTCTAGCAACCAAACATCTGCAAAAGTAGGATGGGATGGAACGGCTCCGTTCTACTTCACTCCCCAACCAAAGTCACCCTAAATGTCCAACCCGGTACAGCATCAGCAAACCGAGCACATTAAGATTGATCTTGACTTTGTCTGAGAGGGGGTTGTCGTTGGTATTGTTCATGCCCTACATGTTCCTACCTCTTCACAGTACGCTAACATCTTCAAAAAAAAAATCTTCCTTCTTCTATTTTCACGGAGTTCAGATCCTGCGGTATTGACGATCAGACTGCGGGGGCATCGTAGAGGTATAGCTCGGCTAGGCTTGGCCACCGGCCCTAGTGCCATGCGTGCCCTTTGAATTTGATAGGAGGATTAGTGTTAGGCAATGATTTCTATGTGTGAGCCCTGCTAAAACAAGCCTAAACCCTAGAACTCCTTTCCTATATATGTCTATGTACATCACCTTCCCTAATCAACCCATTATTCCCATGCCATATTCATGCTTTCATATTCACATGGCCATAGTTCGCTTACATAACACAAGTTGGACTATTACTGACAAAGCCATACAAACTGCGGCAGCAGCAAAATGGCACCACGAAGTTGGTACGACTGGACCCATACAAAAGGGACAGAGATAACAAATGTACTGGGATTGTCGCGAGTTCTAACTTCTAAGAAACATTCCGTACAAATGGAATCACTCATCTCACTCCAATCAACACAGGAGCGTAACGAGCTGATGCCAAAAACTGCCTTGCTGCTTCGCCCTCTCTTGAGAGCAAGACCTTTCACTCACCAGTTTGACGCCGATTGGAGCAAACTGGCAACAATCTGGAGTAGCTGCTAGCTATGCACTTTGAAGCAACTCAGCAATGGGAACAACTTAAGGAGATCACCCTGGCTCCTCCTCTGCCAAACATACCCAAGTACAGAAATGACAGCATTAAAAAATCTTCAGAACCCAAAACCAAATACAAAAACATCATCATCAAATAGCATCATGGAAGCAAGGGTTGTGATAAGTGGAACTACACTGAAATTATTAAAGCAAAAGTGTAATCACAGAGACTTCTCAAATCTCAAGTCGTCACCTTAATACCGATGCAGCCATTTACATCGAGTGTTGTGAGGCTGTGAGAGCAAGATTTTGATAAAACGTCCAGACAGGCATCAGTTACCCCAACTATTCCAAACAAACTGTATAGATACCAAACAGAGTGTTCATGTAAGAATAGGACCTGACAAATGCACTATCTTTAGGACAATACTACCATGTTACCTTAGCAGTTCGATGGACCGGCACCCTTGCGCAATAGCTACAACACCAGCGTCAGTAACATGTACACACCTGTTGGATAGTGATTGCAGAGTTCAGTAAACAGAATCTCACTTGACTGGTGAAAAAAAGAGATAAGTTTGCTCTTGATTACCAGGTCAAATTGAGATATGTTAGACCTGCGCATCTTGATATCCATACAAGACCATCGTCAGATAGATTCTGGAATTTCCGTATTAGTAGATTATGAACAAAAAAATGGCTTGATAGTTCAAACTAAATACGAGAATAGTTACCTGAGCACCACATAGGTCTAGAAATGTAAGATTACTTAACAATCCTATTTCCTTATAAACCTTGTCAGTAAAACTGCATGATGTGAGGTAAGTTGTTAGATACCCTACTCGCTGCTAGATATATCTGCTATAATATTAGGTTTCTTCAACACCTTGAAAGGGCATAAAGGTTCAAGCTTTCAAGCGAAGAACATTTCCGAAGCACTTCTGTAAGCCCATCATCTGTCAACTTAATGCACCTAGAAAGTTTAGCACACAGGTCATTTTAGGTGTCAAATTCTGCTTCTATTTAAATACACAAAATTCGAGTGAACAAAAAGATAGGTAAAGGCTTGCTCAGCACATGTTAAGATCTACTCGTTTTGTGATGGATGTACTCCAGGAATTTGACCATACCTGGTTATGTTCAATTTCTTTAGTCCCTGGTAACTATTAGCAATTAGCCGCATTCCTTTATCTGAGATATTCTGCATTCGCCAAAAAAAAGCTTATAATGACTCTTTGTTCTAGGAAGAAGTCTACATAACCCCCCCCCCCAACTATTGGGGTCGGACTACTTCAAACCCCAAACTAAAAAACCGGATATTTAACCCCTTCAACTTCGCAAAACCCTTATCTGGTTTTGCATAGTGGTTTTAGCCACGTGGCATGCTGAGTTGGACCGGCTGAAACGTGGGGTCCACTTGTCAGTGAGAAGGTCTTATCCCTTCCCTTCTTCTTCTTCTCCCCTGCCCTTTCTCCCATGGCCGCTCACCTCGGCCTGACAGCACAGGTGGGAAAGCACCACGGGCGGCCGAGCAGGCCCGCAGTGGGGGGCGACGCACCGGCGGCGGCACCGAGGTGAGCTCGCAGGGCAGAGTGCCGGCGGCGGCACCAAGGCGGGCGCGCAACGTGGGGTCGGCCGTGGGGGCGAGGTCAGGTGAGCGGCCATGGGGAGAGGGGAGGGGGAGAATAAGGGGGTAGAGGGTCCTGCGCACCTTCCTGGCCCTCGCCGTGCTCGACCTCTCCATGTGCACCTCCCTCACTATCGTGCTGTTGCCCCGCGGCGGCGGCGGCAAGGGCGGCGAGCTGGGCGTGTGGCGGGTGCGCCGACGTGGGCAAGCAAGGTCGTGTGGCGCGGGTTGGAGGCGCTGGTGGCGGCGTTCCCGAGGCTGAAGGCTGTCGACCTGTCCCATTGCAGTGTCGCTGAGGATAGGAGATGGCCGCCCTTGTCGCGGCAGCGGGGCCAAGTGAGGTGGTCAGGGAGGAAGGGGAGAGGAAGAAGAAGAGAGGAGAGAAGAATTACCCACTTGCATGTGAGGCCCACATGTCAACAGGTCCACTCAGTGTATCTGTCCAGCTCAGCATGCCACGTGGCTAAAACCACTATGCAACACCAGATAGAGGGTTAAGTAAACGGTTTTGCGAAGTTGGAGGGGTTAAATATCTGTTTTTTTAGTTTGGAGGGTGAAGTAATCCGGGGGTTATGTAGACTTCTTCCCTTTGTTCTATCATAGCAAACATATGAAAGAGCAATATGTGCGGTTGCAAATAGGAGATTGACATGTAAGTTATAGTCTATAGTTAATGTTTCATTATAACCACGTTCTGCTCTAATGAAAAAGAACCTCAATGTAATAATATTATTCTTAGCCGCAACTAGTTAATAACTCATGCAAGCCCGTATTGTATAACAAATTATATTTTTCTTTCTCTGTACCATGATTCTTTTTTCAGCAGTGTTCAAGAAAGATTGTCTAGTTCCAAACAATAAACCAACACAAAACATGGAAATAATTTGCGCATCCTCCTGAACTAAGTAAATCAAAATTTCTATTACATACTTTGAAAGATAAACAATGAAATAAGCTACATATGTATCATGTACATGCCTCGGATTAAACAGTCATAGTACTAAGGTTTAAACAAGAGAAGAAAATTATCATATACACAGTTCTTTGGATATAGACATTGCAAAAGATGATTTTATAGATCAAAACAATTCATTATTCAAGAAAATAACAGCGGAAGAACAAACTGCTATAAAGTGAAAAGAGCACGCGATTACCTTACAACCACTCAAGTTGAGGTCCACTATCTGCCTGCAGTTCTTTGTAATGTGCCCAATGCTTGAGTCCTTCAGTCTAAGGCATTAACATGTCCAACAATTAGAAACACAAGTCATATTCAGCAAAACAAACAGTCAGTAAGAGACATACCCCACAATCCAGTAGATACAAAGAGCCTGAAGATTAGGACAAAGACTGGTAACAGCTTCTATTCCTTTGTCAGAGATTTTCTGACATGCATTCAGGTTCAGGAATTCTAAATTTTTCAGTGAAATACCACTCTGTAAGTCATTGGATAATGAAAAATTAGAGTTGCAGCATTATATCTAAAATTTACTTAAAAAGTATAAAATGGGAGAAAATCTTGCCATTTCTTTTAGATGAACAAAATGCCGGTCCTCAATATCTTGCGCAAATTCAAGGTTCAGTATTTTCAGATGACGATACCTTGCCTAAATAAGAATAGGACAGAGTTTCATCAGAAGGTACTCAAACAGGACCAAAACATGAAAGCACAACGTGTGTAGTCAGTGGCAGACTTCTGGCCCAAAAAAATATACATGGTATTAGCAGCAAAATAGCACAAAGTATTGTGAAAAAGACAAAAAAAAAGAGTAGAATTATGATTACCAGGGGAAGTGCTGTAATAAGTCGGTCGCCAGCATTCTTCATCTCACGCAGATCAAATACCTTCATTTAACAGGGAAGAATATATTGTTAGTATACTCCAAAAATCAATATTAGTTGAGAAGGACGAGCATTAAGCTAAATAGGCAGACGCATACAGAGCACGAAATAGGCAGGAGACATTACAATAAGTTAAGAGTGGTAATAGTAATGCATCAAGGCAGTTAAATGACAAACAATAAGCATTGAACGAGCAGCTACATGCTATCACAATGTACCGAACCTGATTAGGGGTCAGTATCGGTTCCATAGGTTGAATTGATCCAATATGCCAACCAAATCATGAGTAGGTCTCACTGACTGCTGAATCAAAGCATAATAACAGCAGTTCCTGCTGTTAAAGTAATTAGCCCCCCAAATTAGAGCCGAAAATCGCTAACTCATGCGCGCAGCATCAAAGGAAAACACTAGCAAGCACAGTTGCCTGCAGAAAACGGAAGCAACTACGCTCATATCATACAGCATTCAGACAAATACTACCGCAGGCAGTGACAAAGCGCGCAACATTGCCGGTTTAATCTCATTCACTACCGTCCGCAGCAAGGGGAGCCAGGTCTTAGAAATTCATAGCGATGATTCTCATCCACACCCGAGCTGAAACTGGCTACGGGAGATGAATCGGTGGGTGGGTAACAGTTAGGGGATGCGCACCTCCCAGAGCCTGGGGTTGGCGACGAGCGCGCGGTAGCACCAGGGGCTGACGGCGAGAAGCGCGCAGACGTCCCGCTGCGGAAGGCGCGGGCTCACCAGCTCCATCACCCGCGGCACCGTCTCCCGGCACCAGGCCTCGTCCGCCGCCGGCGCCGCCATCTCCGAGGGGAACCTCGCGGTCGCGGGTTGGCCGTGAGTATAGATGTACATTTGGGCCGGGCTATACGGGCTGGCACGAAGCACGACGATTTTGGCCCGGTCCAGGCACGGCACGGCCCGACTGTAAACGGGCCCGGGCTGGCACGGGCCCGGTCATTGGGCCGTTCTTGGGCCGGCAGCTGAGCACGATGGGCGGCACGGCACGGCCCGTGTAACTAGCGGCCCGCTGAAGTCCGTGGGCAGCACGGTCCGAATAATGGCACGGCCCGAAAAAAAACGGCCCGTATAGAGCCCGTATATATATACCCGAATCCCCGTCTCCCGACCTAACCCTAACCCTAACCCGTCCTCCCTCCCTCAGACCCTCAGTCCCTCTCCCTCTCGTGGCGGCTGGGCTGGCTCTCCTCTCCGCGCTCGCGCTTCCTCTCCGCCTCCGGCCTCCCTGCGCTTCCTCCCCGGCGCCGGCTCCCCCCCCCCCCCGGCGGCCCCCTCCCCCGCGCCCTGCGGCCTGCTCCGCCCGGCGGCCCCCTCCCCCGCGCGGCCGCGCCCTGCGGCCTTCTCCGCCCGGCGGGCGGCGGCCCCCTCCCCCGCGCCGCCGCGCCCTGCGGCCTGCTCCCCCCGGCGGGCGGCGGCCCCATCCCCCGCGCCCGGCGGCCTGCTGCCCCCGGCGGGCGGCGAGCCCTCCCCCGCGCCCGGCGGCCTGCGGCCCCCGGCGGGCGGCGGCCCCCTCCCCCGCGCCCGGCGGCCTGCTGCCCCCGGCGGGCGGCGCCCCCTCCCCCGTGCCCAGCGGCCTGCGGCCCCCGGCCTCCCTCCCTCTCTGTCTCTGGCCTGCGCTCCCGGCTCCCGCTCCCCCTGCCTCCCTCCCTCTCTGTCTCTGGTCGTGCTCCCGGCTCCCGCTCCCCCTGCCTCCCTCCCTCTCTGTCTCTGGTCGCGCTGGTCGCGGCCTCGCAGGCTTAGCCCATGGAGACACCCCGGCCTCCCAATGGAAATGGGTTCCGGCCACCGCCGCGGTCGTCCCGTCGGTCTGCTGGAGAGGGTTCGATGACGGGTGAGAATGCAGAGTCTCTTGACCCGATCTCTATAGATCTCGACGACGCTTGTGGTGGAGATGCCGATGGACGTGATGCCTTGTTCGGCTCTGATGTGGGTGGCTCTGCGACTCAAGCTCAAGGGGATGATGCAAATGCAACAGGGGATGCTGCAGCAGGAACACCAAGCACAGCAGCGAGCGCACCTGCTCAGAGTCAGAGCCAAAGGACTAGGGCTTGCACCTCTGTTTGTTGGAACGACTTCGAGCAGCTGTACAAGATGGTGGATGGTAAGCGACTCAGGTATGCTGCTAAGTGTAATTTCTGTAAGAAAGTCTTGACTGCTACATCTGGTGGTGGCACTGGTCACTTGTTACGGCATCAAAAGGCTTGTATTTCTAAGGCTGCTCGTACTGCTAAGACTCAATCTCAATCAGTACTTCAATTCAATTCTGATGGCTCTGTTCGTAATTGGGAATATAATGCTGATGTTGCTCGTATGGAACTATGTCGTTTAATTGCTAGATTAGATCTTCCACTTGGTATTGGTGCATATGATGCTTTTGTTCACTTTATTCAAACTGCTCATAATCCTAGATATGTATCTGTTTCTAGGCAAACCAGTACTAGAGACTTTGTTAAGCTTTTCAATCAGAGTCGTACTGTGCTTATGGAATGCTTTAAGTCCTGTTCTTCTATTGCTATAACTTCTGATATATGGAATGGTAATGCTAAGGAGGATTACCTTAGTGTAGTTGCTCATTATATCAATTCTGATTGGGAGCCAGAAAAAAGGTTGATAGGTTTGAAATTGATTGATGTTTCGCATTCTGGTGTCAATATTGCTGAGCGTATTAGTGTAGTGATTGATGAGTGGGGTTTAAATGATAAAATCTTTTCTTTTACACTTGATAATGCTTCTGCCAATACTTCTGCTATGGATTCTTTGACTCCAAAATTTTCTGGATATATTGGTTCTTTATTCTTGCATCAAAGATGTGCATGCCATATCATAAATCTGATAGTTAAGTCTGCTTTAAAGCGTTTTAAGCCTTATATTGATGCATTTAGAACTGCAATTTCATTTGTCAACTCATCTAACCAACGCATTGCTGCATACAAATCCTATTGTATTGCCATGGGGGTACGCCCTAGAAAGTTTGGTTTAGATATGGACATTAGATGGAATTCTACCTTTCTCATGCTTAAGCATCTTATCCCATACAGAAGTACTTTTTCTGTGTTTATTGATACTCACTACAAGCAGGTTACAGGTCAGACCTTACTAACAGACGATCACTGGTATGTTGCTGAAAAAATTTTACTATTCCTTGAGTTGTTCTATGATTCTACTGTTGAATTATCTGGAGTTTATTATCCCACTGCACCTCTTATGCTACATCATATTGGTAGTATTGCTAAGCATTTGAAAACTTATGAGAATGATGATTTGATTGGTCATGCAGTGATTCCTATGAAACAAAAGTTTTTTAAGTACTGGAAAAAAATACCCTTGCTGTACTCAATTGCCTTTATATTGGATCCTAGATACAAGATGAGAGGTTTTAATAAAGTTTTAAACCTTCTTAGTCAATTTACTGATGTTGATTATTCCAATTACTATGATAATGTGCGTGCTGAGTTAACTAGAATTTTTTGCAAGTATGAAACAAAGTTTGGTGCAGTTCGTTTACAGCGACAAAGCCAACAAGCATCAAGTGTTACTGGAAAGAAGAGACTATTGTTTGAAATGATGTATGGTGATGGTTCTGAAGTCATTGAGCCATCAACCTCCACAGCGTTTGAATCTCAAGGTTCTGAGTTGGTAATGTACCTTGAAAGTGAGACGGTTCACCAATATGATGATGAATTCAACATTCTTAATTGGTGGCAAATTCACAAGCGTATATACCCGGTACTTTCTATCCTTGTTAAAGATGTTATGACTGTTCCTGTTTCTACCATTAGTTCCGAATCTACATTTAGTCTTGCTGGCAGGGTCATTGAGGAGCGGCGGCGACGTTTGACAAGTGATATGGTCGAGATTTTGTCTTGCTTGAAGGATTGGGAGCTTGGAGCAGCTAGGGCGCAACACAATTTGGTGGACTATGAAGTGGAGAATGCCTTCGAAAATCTGTACCTAGATGAGGATTGAAGAATGCCTAAGTGGGAATGAGTTGTTGCTGTACTCTTTTCCTTTCTAGGGTTTTCTCATGTAGTTGATATGAGTTTTTACTTAGAAAGGTTTTTAACGAGGCAGCAAAACGCTTGTACAACTCATAACCTCACAAAGGCATTGAACTTTCAGTATTTTGAGACTTTATTCTGTTCTTTCTATTGAGAATGTGTGAAGTTTGATTATACTGTTTGAAATTTGATTATATTTTGAATCATTGAATGTTCTGAAAATGAAACTTAACTGTAATATTGATGTGAAATTACTGAAGTTCTAATTTACGGGCTGAAATAAGGGCTCACGGGCTATTGGGCTGACGGGCTAGACGGGCCAAACGGGCTGGCCCGGCACGGTTATACCGGTGGCGTGCCGTGCCTTGGGCCGAGACCCTCGCCCATGGGCCGGCACGGCACGGCCCGAGGTCCTAATCGGGCCGTGCCGGGCTGAGAAAAAAAGGCCCGAACCCGGCCGGGCCTGGGCCGTGCCGTGCCGGGCCGGCCCGTTGGCCATCTATAGCCGTGAGTAATTTCGTTCGATTTTTCCTTCTTCAGGAATGAGTGAGGCCACTGACACGGCTGGCCCACGAAGCCAGTGGCTCAACCAAGTCTACTATATATTTATATGTAGTATAGTGATATATACTCCATATTCAGTGAATATCATATTCTGTGTTTTGAAAATTCAGGGAAATGAAAATAGTGTTTTGAAAATTTAGGGAAATGAAAATAGTGTTTTGAATACCATTTAGTAATCATAAAAAAAGAATGGAAGCACCATTAGTCCTTCAAAACTTGCTGGGATGTACAAGCTAGTCTCTGAACTATTAAAATGCAAATTTTAGATTAGCACATTATCTGTGCCATCATTTTATCTTTGGTTAACCAACATTGGTCTTTGGACACGAATAATTGGAAATATGTTTTTTGCGCCAATTGCAAAGTTGTAAGTCGAAAGTATAGATTTTAGTATAAAAATTTATCGCCATTAAATCATAACTTTTTAAAATGTTGTAGCTTGTTCATTAATTCAAGATTATAGTTTTTCCATAGGAACCAAATTTCATTAACATGCAGCTTTTACATTCAAAGTTCAGTTTTCATTTTGTACCCTTTCTTTCCTTAAGATTCAAATTGAATTTAAATTCTAGAGCTCTAATTGGAATTCACATGTTTTTCAAAATAGCCCATTTAGTGGGCGGGGCATTGTAGAGTTAAAACCCCAGGCACCCAGCAAAATCTTGTTCAAACTGAAGGCCTTCTGAAATCTAAAAATTTCTGTAGAGCAATCTTGGTTCTTTCAAACAAGTTTTTACTAATTTGCATGTCACACCCAGTTTTCAAAAGAGAAACTGAATGCATAGCTTTAGGAATGGTTGGGACGGAAACGGACCAAGAGCGGTTGTGGGCTCGGTTGGGCGGCTTTACCAGTTCGGCCTGATCCATTAGGGAATGAATTTTGGGAATAATTTTTTTATTCAAAACAAATAATGGAAAAAATGTATTAAAGCAAAAAAGAGATTATTCATTTATTCCAAAAGTGTTACAAATCCTGGGAAAAATTCTCAGAGGTAGAGTTGTCCGTGGTGAAACTAAATAAATTATTTGGAGTCCATGAAAAGGTTTCTAGAAGCTTCTAAAAAATTTTGATCAGAAAACTAAGAATAAATTCTAGAAAATTCTGAAATATTTTTAGAAAACCTAAACAATGGATAAATGCATTCTAAAAGATATTCACGTCGTAAAATTTAATATTTTAGGGTGCGATATTGCATCACGTCTAATACAAAAAGTCAAAAGAGTTAAAAAACAAGATGAATGCCGTTTGAAACCTATATATGTGACAATGCAATGCGTTCTATAATTTTTAATAGTACATATGAGCATATTAGCTATGGAAATCCACAGAAAGAAAAGTCCAAGCTGCAATGTGCAATTGCCAACATATGGCACGCCGCACCACCACGTGTCAATCATGTTGCGTATTCTTTTTAAAAAATTACAGCTGAAAAACTACAAATCAATGGACAATCGATAGAAGACTCTGTATTTACCATAAGAATTATTGGCATCCGTCTCGACTTCTTTTTTTTCTCAGAAACAGGAAAGTTTTTTTTTATTGCGCATGCTTTAGCTGCGATCAGTTGTAATAGTCCTGACGGTACCAACCTTGATTGGGAGGGTGTGCCGCCTGGCGTCGAGGAACTGGTGGCAGGCGATCTTGCCGTGTACCGTTGGTCTAAGGCTGTCTCCAACGGTGCTCTCTGAACCGTTCTCTACCCTATATATAGAGAAGATTTCGTTCTCTATTGCTCCAGCAGCGTTCTCTAAATGGTCCTCTAAAATAGAGAACGCTACAGGTTTCCTCTGTATATAGAGATTCTCTCTTCTCTTCTCTATTTTTTCTTTACGTTTTAAACACTGAATTAAATAAAAATAAAATATGTCTATAGCATTTGAAATATGATAAATACGTACGTACAAAAATTTGAAACAAAATACGTTTCTAATATAGGGTTTAATGTATAGAGAACAAGATTTAGAGAACGTTGTTGGAGAGAAATGAGATATAGAGGAGAGAATCTTGTAGAGAATTCTATAAATAAAGGATATAGAGAACGACGGTTGGAGATAGTCTAATGGAATGAAACTATTCCGCTCAAATAACAACAGTTCGTGTACATGAATTCCCGACATTTTTTTTCCAAAAACCTTCTTACCAGAAACTAATTATCATGGAATTCTCCACCTTTTCCTATCAGCTGGTTGAGTACAGCCCGCCAAAGCAGCAACATGACGAAGAAGGTTGTGTTTTGAAAAAACCCTGATTCTGATTGTACGGTACAAGGTACAACTCCCAAGCTCACCTCGACAGACAAACAGGCAACTCCCTAGCTGAACTCAGGCAAAACATCCATAGAGCAAACTGTCTCTTGTTGTTGACTGAGCACCTATTTGGACCCTTTTTGGCACATCCCAAATTTTGATAAGATAGTTGCAAGCCGACATATATGATCACAAAAGGAATCTTTGTATCTACACCTTGTCAATTTCGACCTAACTTAGCTAGATTTAGTCACATGTATACCTTCTTTCACTTGATATAAGAATGCTCCATGAAAAAATCTAAAGACATAGACAGCCGACTAGAACAAATCCATCTTTGGATAATCGTACCACTACTGAGATCACCAATCTTGGATCCATTCTGGAGCCATATGATCATCTGGGTCTTCAATTGGCACAGAAGGAGACGCTGTTAAGTCCTCATTAAGAGTTTCTATACAGCTATTGATGCGCTCAGTGATTTCGTCAGGTACTGCATAAGTCTCAGATGCTACTTGTTCCCAGTCAATGCCATCAAACCAGGGATGTTTTTTCACAGCTTCAGCACCACTGGTTCCAAGGCGAACATTTTCATCTACCACAAGTAGCTGTCAAGATGACATGAAGAAATTAAGTACCGCTGTTGCATGAAATCTGGATAAGCTGAAAATAAATGAACAGTTGAATTGCAATTGTCGAGATTGGATATAACCTTGGTTATAAGGTCAACAACTTCCGCACTGAGCGTTGATGGAATAACAAGGTGGCCTTTGGCAATTTTTGTAACAGGTTCCAGCTCGCTCTCCCTCCAGGACCCAAATGGCATGTCAGACTGCAGCATGAAATAGATCAAGACTCCAAGTGCCCACCTGATCATACAAAATCAAATTGGCCTGTCATAATTTCCACTCAAATATTCTGTGTCTGAAAAACACACTCAAGTACTGTCAGCACAAATTTCATTATTTATTCTTTTTTGAGGTGTATATCTCTCCATTTATTTTTGCTGAGATGAAGGTATATACTGCAGTTTGCATGCTTCAATCTGTTAGATGAAATATGCCAGATCGGCACATGCATCTGACAGAAAAAAAATGCCATGTGTGCTAACAACTACCAGAATCTCTGAATGAAAGGTCACTTAAGAAAATAACATTTCAAAATTTGCATATTCAGCTCGAAAAATTGATCATCCGTTGCATAAACAGTATTATTCCATAAATAAAGGTTAGATGAGGAAACAGTATTTTCAAATTTTTCCATATGCAGTTGGTAGGAGATGTCACACATTCTTTTGGAAATCACTACAGTCACATTAGAAATATAAAGTGGGAATAAACGACTGCCATGACTTCATAGCACATACATGATGCATTGATATGGAATGCTTATGTAAGAAAGGGGTCAATAACCACTTACCAGTCAGCAGGAAATCCATGGCCCCTACCAAGAACTATCTCTGGTGCTAGAGAGTCAGCAATCCCACATATTGTATATGTCCTTTCACCATCCATTTTCTTTGCAAACCTAAAATCCACCAGCTGCAGATGTCCTGATCTGTCAAGCATAAGAATGTCTGCCGAAACACCTCTATATATAATGGACTTCTGAAAATGCATAAATACATATCAGTATGTATGTCAGGAGAATCATCATAACACATATTGTGAATTAAATCTCAAACCAAATATATAATGTTTCATATGTTGATTGCTCAAAAAAGAAGAAAACCACTAATCACCTGATGAAGTTCTTCTAGAGCAATAACAACTGAGGCTGCAAAGAACTTCGCAGATGACTCATTTAGCGGTGTATGAAGTATTGAAGCCAGTGAGCAACAAAGGCAGCAATTCAGCAATATTCCTAGATATGACTGATCAGCACAAGTGCATAAGACTTCTGGCACACAAGTTGATTGGCTCAAGCTTTTCATAATTTCCTTTTCCTCAAAGACTTGTACTTCCTTATGGAGATCTTGTACTCTCTTGATGTAAAACCTCTTTAAACTTCTGATCTTGTCTGGTCCATGATTCAAACAAGAAAAAGGAAAATCAAAACGTGATTAACCAAAACATAGGAGTGTCTATCAGGAAAATTAATTTTCCCATAACATACATCAATATAATCAGGCAGAATTGATTATCATACCAGAGCCCTTAATTTGGACGAGACCAATCTCACTGCAATCAGCAGCATATATGCACATTATCCATTCCTGAGAAACATATACACAACTGAGTATCAGTAAAAAGGAATCACAATGAGATCTACTAAAGCATGCTAGAGAAGAGGAAAGAAGTACTAACCCCCTACCAAATCATATAGCTGCACTCTCCTAAAGGGAAAGTCATCATCTGCAACATTCTTCTTAGTGACCAGAGATTCTTTGGTCCTGCATAGAGGCCATACAACAGGATAAGTTTGATGGTTGACAACAATTCGCGGCCTATCTCCATAAAAAATATTTCAGACACGTTACCTGGCATCTGCTTGTGACAGTTTAGGCAAAGGCCCCACAATTGTATCAAATTTCTCCTTTGCAATAGTAGAACAAGTCACATCAGCAATAGCGATAGCAGTGAAACTAATGGTTTCGCCAATGAGAGCCCACTCTCCAAAGTGTCCTCCCTCATCTATCTCAACCACATAATTATCATTTTGCTGACTGCTTTGTGCCTGCTTTGTTTGAGCACTAACAAGGTCCCAAGTATCTGAGTTCATCTGATCAGCAGCCAATATAAGTCTCACACGACCCCTTTGAATCACATATAATGCAGAGACATCATCATTCTGAAAAATTATATACAAGAGTAAACACTTAGTTACCACTAGGTTGATAACCAGAAAAAGAAGTGCAAATGATTGAAAAGATATCATAAGCAACTGTTTATTCACTCCAAGTACCTTGTCTACTATTGTTTGCCCATCTGCAAAAGATACTTCAACAAGTGACTCAGCAAGTTGACTTAGTTGAAGCACTGTAAGTCTTGTAAACAGCTCTACTGATCGGAGCAATTTCAATGATGGTATGTTTGAAAATTCTGACATCAGAATTCCCCGAAAATCCTCCCTCTTTAGAGCCCACAATGTTCCACTTGTCACAGCACGAACAGAAGCTTGAAGTGGCTTATTATGCCTGTTTATGACAAGAATAAATGATGACTAGATGAATCAAACAGCAGAGTACAGCCTGTATAAATTGATTACAAGAGAGCATGGTAAGTTTTGGAATTCAGATTAAATTCAGAAAGATTTATGCTATTGCTCTTTTAATCAATTTATTCTTGTCAGATTACAAGAGAGCCCAAAATTTTGACAAAGATTCATGCTCTCTTGAAAAGAGTTTGAGTGGTTAGTTTGTGAATATCTATTTCTGGATTTTAGTATGGCGAATGCAGAAAATGGGACTCATTTCCTCAAGTAATAGTACAAGAGGAAATAGAAACTGCATGACTGATAAGTACAGTGATACAGATAGCTACCTACTAATATTCAGACCATGAATTTTTTAAGATGAACAGTGGTGTTACTGGTGTAATAACCTACACTTCATAGGGATATCCAATGCTGTTTGTTATTAAAGACAACATTTCCAACGATGATACTGATAATGATATAATGAACTGTACATATGGACTCACATCAGTGCTAGCTCCCCAAAGGAAGAAAGCTTGTCCGCTGTATACCGATGCAGAACCTTGGTTATTTCCTTTCCATCTTCTTCCTGTTCCATGTAAGTCAGCTTAGTATCCGAAAATTGTGCGACGAAGATCAGAAAAAGAGGAATTTCATCAACTAATTGACTTGGTTGAAACACATGGTCAGAATAAGTTCAGAATGTAGTTAGCCTAAGGGACATGTATTGGAAAAGTTAGGAAGTGACCAAAGGTTCCGCGCATTCCCTTTGCGTGCCAATTTGTACATCAACGATCAGACAAGCAGCTTTATATATTGCATAGGAGCATATATGACAAACTACTACATGTATTTTGACCAAAAAGGTGCTGCTCTTTTAGATAACAAATAATATGTTGCTTATCTTTGATAAAATCCTTCTGAACAAAAACTGGTGAGTTTTACACTTACTACTAGCACAAAACTCACAATCTGAAATCATATTTACACATGTCAAAAATTTAATTAGAAATTTATACCTGAATGGCCAGAACTTCATACTCACCACTACCAACTACATAGAAGCAGTCACCTTCGCCACCCTGCATCGCACGGTATCCTTTTTCAGACTTATAAGAAACCTAAAAATGCAACCACTTAAGATAACAAATATAGAAAGGTAATAACCTGTTGCACTACTATATCCCCAGGTTTCACCTCAACTCGTTGCATACAATCTAGTAGAACATGACATTGCGACTCAGTAAGCTTTCTGAAGAGGAAATGATCATGTAGTACCCGCTCAATATGCGCCTTCACATCGTGTTATTTGAGGTTTGTCAGCAATAGGATATCATGTAACATATTAAGTAACGAGGAAGTTTGTAGTGATGAAAACATTAGACCTTACTTGCTCTTCCCATGTTTTTCGGTGCGATGGAGATGGTGGGACCCATAATTGGCCATTTTCCAGAGAACTTTCAAGAGCCCTCAATCGTGCACGTGATAAATCATGTCTGGAACGCTGATTGTTGGTATTGGAAGTTACTATTAGTGGTGATTCAGAGCCTGCCACTCCTACTACTTGATGTGAAGGTTGTAAAGACACTTTTGTAACAGTCTGGGTAGATTCCATCTAGTAAAACAGCGAGCATAAAAATATGTGAGGCTTCTTCAGGGAGTTTGATGAAACAATTGGTGCGGAAATAATGCAAAGAAACTACAAAGATAGTTTCATACATCAGTTAACCCATTAATATGCACAACTATGATTGTAATATCATCTGTGCGTGTTTCATACTGTAGCCAAAGACGATAGGACTCAGCAACAATTTCTGCACATGCATCTCGAGGATCCTTGTATTTAGAAATCTGCAAATTCACCACCATAGGGATAAAAGTTTAGCCCCCATATAGTTTCAAACTTCATTAAAAGATTTAGTTTTATTAGGGGAAAAGATTTTAAAATTTGATTCAAATAGTACTTCATTGTAATTCCTAAAAATGAGGGATTTGACCAAGTCCACAGAAAACAGATATTAGGGGACAATGATAGGTATAGTGAATTTCCCTCACAGGTGGACAACAACATAGTTCCTATATGGTGAGTGGTGACTGCAACTTCGCTAATTGAATAGGAAATATTTCATTATTTTCATATCTAAGACATCCATATAACTGCAGGGAATCAATCCGGGATTTTGAGTGCTCCAAATGATCTGAATTTTGAATGATGCAAGCAGTAAAGATTATGCAGATAGTAGATGTAACTTACCATGTCAACAACTGTTTGACTGGAAAGGAACTCAAAAACCCCATCACTAGCAAGAACAAAAAATGGATTCTTGGAATTGAGATCCAGAACAAAAATCTCAGGATCTGCAATGACACCAATGGACTCAGCAACAGAATCTCCAATGCTACGTGTAAAAGCAGTTCCTGGGTACATGCCATTTTGCACCCATAGCCTTGGAGGATCACCGTCATCACTTTCCTCAGTACCCCAACACTGCACATCTGGGTTCTTTAGCCCCTCTATTTGATCCAACGTCAGAACTCTAGCACCACATTCCTTGACCCTTTCAAGCTCATCAAACCGGTAAGGAGTTTGATCTATGGAGAGGTCAACAGCAACAATATCATCCCCTCGTTTTTCAGCAATAACGGCACGTGAGTCGCCAGTATTTGCAACATATATAGTTTTACCCCTGACCAATATAGTGATTGCTGTAGTACCACTCATGGAGTCATCCAGGTTGTCGGCATGAAGTTGCGAGTTTGTTGCCACGAAAGCAGCATGAAGAGCCAGCACAGCATCTGTATGGAACCGATTATCTCTGAGCAGGTTCTCACATAATCTTCGCTTCACAAACTGTGAGCACTGGGCTCCATATTCTCCATGACCATCAAACACACCAAAGAAGTGGTCATCAGGACTCGTTCCAAATGGGGTATGTATGCAGTAGCTATCTTGGTTTAGCTTGTCCAGTGATTCTGGGTAGTAACCTCTTTGAGACAAGAAGGAGTATCTCAGATCATAGTTACCCAAAGGGACCTGAACTTTGCGCGAACCATTAGGAGGAAGAAACTGTGATGAGACCCTGGATAGTCGGCTGATGCCAACAGTTGATTCCCTTGTAGTGTTCATTTGGTTCAAGGCATCGTCATCTTCCCCAAGATCATCAGAAGAGTCATCTGAACCAGTGGAATCAGCCTTTCCCCTGCCTCTGCTTGACTTTCCCCTTGATTCTCTTGGGGAGTCAGGTGTCTGCCTGAGGCACCCATTTGAGCACAAAGAACACTTCAGTTGTGAACAACATTTGGAAGCTGAACAGCCCATGAATCAGAGGTAAAAGCAGCTTTGGTCAGACCAAATTAGCACGAATAACATGAGCAATAAAAAAAATCCTCCACTGTATCAATAACGGATTCCTCCCAATGCTCACCTGAAATAAAAACCAAATGTGTAGCAAGTCAACAATAACGGACAAACTCATTTCATAAATAAAATTAACAAAATAACTGCTGTCCGTGAGAATTTATGCAAAGCAGTTCTGAAACGAAAAGTATACAGCACATGCGGCAACCGAAGTTTCTGATATGAAATATACTTAATCACAATCTAATAAGCATAATTATCGTAGCTCTGAACCTTATGAACTCCAAGAAAATGCTGAAAGTGATGAACTGATGATCGTGGATGCTACACAAAAGCAAAAGGATGATCATTTTCGCACTCACAAGTCCACAACAGTACAAAAGGAACATTTTGCATATAGCTCGACCAAGATTTCGACAAAAGGGAAGGGCACTGTAGGAACTAGCAGAGTCCTTTGAGCAAACAGAGCCCCTGAAAACATGCACAGTTCACTTTTGCTTGAGATCTTTGCACAGCTACATACAAGCAAGAAGCGAGGAACAATCACTACCAAAAGAGGACCAACAAGAAGTAAATGATGAAGCCAACCAAGAGACCGAAATGTGGAAGAGCCCGACCTGGTACAACACTACTGACAAGTCTGTACTTGAAGTTCAAGAAAGCGCGTAAAAGACAAACGAGAAAGAAACAAACAATAAAAGGGAGTGCCAGGCATGTAACTTACGGCAGCAGAGATCGGCAAAGGAGGAGGAGAATAGCACCGGCAGCAGCATATCTGGCTGCGTCGGCGGCAGCCTTGCGAGGAGAAGAACGGATATGGGGAGAGAGGGATCGGAGGGGTGGGGAATTTTGTGAGGTGGGCAGAGGAAGCAAGCAAGGCACAGCGGCAGGCAGGGCGGAGAAAGAGAAAGGGGGGGCGGAAAGGTGGGTGGTGGCAGTAGGGTAGCCGCTAGCTAGGCGAGCTAGGCAGTGGAGGGAGGGAGGGAGGAAGGTATCGGTGATGGGCATTAATGCAGCGGAATGGGAGAGGAGAAGAAGCAACGCAAGCGTGGTGATGCCACCAATCTTGAGGATGGGACCAAGTCTGCAGCTCCCCTTGCACTGCACGCGCCGCCGCAGCTCTGGCCGGCTCTTCTCCAGCCTCCCCCGGCGCGTGTGACGGGCTGCGATGGTTGATCTGATATGAATGTGAGATTTAGATAGGTCAATAAAAAGGTGCAGTCGGTATATACATCGGTATATACGGACAGAGGTACCTTCTGTTAGGGTGTCCAGCCCGAAGGGTGCGAGGGTATCCATAACCTCGCCCTATGCCTTTGCATGACAGGGTGTACGGTCCGAGCCTCATAACTGGGGTCGCAGTCTCCGGACCGCGCCCAGTGCTCTAACAGGTCCGGCACCTCCATGTGCTCACAAGGACAAGGTGCTCAGAAACGGCCACCACGAGCCCGAACCCCCGCGGGGTGGTCCGGTGCCACCACGTGTAGAAGACAGACCCTCTGGGGGCCTGTGCACCTGGGTACCTGGGTCAGCCTCAGGGGCCCGGACCTCCCTTCCCTCCGGGAGGAGGTCCGGTGTCGTCACGTGCCCCTGAGGAACCGGCTGCTAAGCCAGCTCTGCCACGTGTCCGGTGGCAGCCAGCCTTCTATGGGACGCCAGCCCAACTACAGCATTAAATGCCGGTAGGTGGGGTGCGCGTGCACTGGTCAGGGCGTGGGCTGTCCACTGACACGTCAGGTAGGTATGCTGACACCACGGTAAGCCCGTCAGTTACCGAGGCGGCGCGTCGCATCACCACACCGCGTATGAAGGCGGACGGCGTGTTGTCGCATCACAGCGCCGCGCGCGTGAGCAAAAGGTAATTATGATCTGTTGCAAGAGGGCTGCGGCGTGCGCTGCTACAATGTGCGCGGAAGCTACAGCACGGCAGGTCAATACGACCCCTTCTCCTGTCAGCAGGAATTGACCCAACAGTGATATCACGTCTCCCACTGTGCATGTCACTGACAGCAGGCACTGTACCGGTGAAACGGTACATGACCATACCATGGTAGAAGATATGCACACCAACTTCCCGATCGAGGACTACAGGGAAGAGCCGAAGAGGAAGATTTCCGAATCTGTGGTATAAAGTCTCCAATGTGTACGTTATCTAATATATCGCCGGGTCCACCTGTCGGGGCCCCGCTCAGTGTACGAGCTCCCCTTGAGCCTATAAAAGGGAAAGCGCGCTCGTTAGAACACAAGTTCTTAAGGATACAGAGACTCCCAAGCTCACAAGCTCTCGGAAGCTTAAGTTCTCACAAGCAATACAACACAAAGTGGACGTAGGGTTTTACGCTTCGGCGGCCTGAACCACTCTAAACCCTTGTGTGCTTTCCGTGTTCATTCACCCCTTGATCTAGCGTTCCTTGACTTCCCCCAAACTCATCCTAGACTATGATTACGCGGGTGCATTCCGCCACCCGGCTGGAGATTTCCTTCGACATTTGGCGTGCCAGGTAGGGGATTAGTTTGGTTTGTGCAAGATCAAGGCCCTTGGTCACAATGGCTCATTTAGCTGAGCTCCGTGACCACCCGATAGGGGAGGAAGTGGCATCATCTGCGCCACTTACCTCTCGCCGTCCCCCATCCAGGGTTGTGGCACCTGTTGTGCCACAGCGAGCTGCGGGGCAGTCCTCCTGGGCCATGTCGCAGCCCGCTCAAAATGGGCCGCTGATGGCGGCCAGGGAGCTGCTCCACCACCCACCAGGCATGGCAGCCTCGCCTGACGCGCTGAGGCAATGGCGTGACGATGTCGACCGCCTCCTCAACCTAGCATAGGTTTCCCCAAGCTCAGCGGGGGGATCTGTGCCCAGGCAGCGTCGTCACCAAAGCGGCACATCCGGCTCTGTGCACTCCCCATCAGTGAGGAGTGCACGGACCGAGGACCTGCGTGCAGAGCTCAACCGCAGACGTGTGGGAGAGGATGCCCGCATTACCATCGAGCAGGCGCATGTGCGCCGCCTCAGCATTGAGGGATGGAACCTCGAGGCCGAGCTTGACGCGGCTGTGCCAAAGCCGCAAGGACTCGCTTAGGCACCGGTGGCTGGGGTGGGCTGCGCAGCGCTGGCAGACCACCTCCGAGCGGTGGCCTGGACGTCCAAGTTTCGGCCACACCTGCCAGAAAAAGTACGATGGGTCAACCAACCCGTCGAGATTCCTGCAGGTCTACATCACCGCCATCACGGCGGCTGGGGGTAATGATGCCGTAATGGCAAGTTACTTTCATGTAGCCTTGACCGGGCTAGCCCGAACATGGCTCATGAATCTCACTCCAGGATCCATCCAATCCTGGGGAGAGCTCTACGCGCAGTTCATGGCGAACTTCGCCAGCGCATACCAGCAGCATGGTGTGGTGGCCCACCTCCACGTCGTGAGGTAGCAGCCCGGGGAAACCCTCCGGGCCTTTATCTCCCGCTTCACCAAGATACGTGGAACCATTCTGCGTAACTCTGATGCATCTATCATCACGGCTTTCCATTAGGGGGTCCGTGACGAGAAGATGCTAGAGAAGTTGACGACACACCAGGTGGAAACTGTTTACCACCTTGTTCGCCTTGGTGGACAAATGCGCCAGGGCCGCAGAGGGCCGTGCATGGCACTCTGCCTCTCAAGGAGGATCTGCCCAGGTGGGGGGCTCTAGTGTTGCTGCTCCTGTCAGCGGCAAGAAAAAGAATAAGAAGAACCATGGCATGGACAAGCCACGAGCTGGGGCTTCGGTCGCTGCGGTGGCAGTGGCCAGGGGCCAGAACTCGCGTGGCAAGTGCCCGCGCCAACAGCACACTGACCCTAGGTCGTGTCCTGTGCATCCTGGGGCCCGCCACATCGCTGCTGAATGCTGCGAGATCCAAAAACTCGTGGAGCACCTCAGCAAGAGGCGTGACCAGGCCTCCAAGGATGGCTCCTCCCCACTGCGGCGGTCCGGCAAGGAGAAGGTCTCCGATACCGATGCAGCTGCGACAGAGAGGGAGTTGGGGTACCAGACCCCAAGCAAGGACCTTAAGGATCTCTTCCACCAGTCCGACTCCAAGTCCGGGGGGACGAGCACCGCAAGAAGTTGTACGTCATGTACGGCGGCAGTTCGGAGCTCATCTCCCGGTGGGACGTCAAAACCCTTCGCCGAGAAGTTTTCTCGGTGAAGCTGGGGACACCAAAGGCGGCGCCCCACTAGCGATGGAGGAGCACCACCATCTCCTTCGGGTCATCTGACTGCCCGGAGAATATGGCGGGAGCTGGGGTGCTACCACTTGTCACCGTCCCCACCATTGCCAACATCAGGCTCCACCACGTGCTGATCGATGGAGGCGCCGGTCTCGGCGTCATCATCTATGCAGCGTTCAAACAGCTGCAAATTCCGGAGTCCAAGTTGACCCCATCTCGCCCATTCTCCGGAGTGGGCCCTCATCCCGTCTACTTGGTGGGGACTATCTCCCTGCCGGTCACGTTCGGGACGGAGGTGAACTTCCGCACAGAGAACATACTGTTCGAGGTTGCGGAGGTGAACCTCCCTTTCAACGCCATCATTGGCAGGCTGACTCTGTACCGGTTTATGGCCGTTGCCCATTATGGGTACTTGGTCCTCAAGATGCCGTCCCCTGCTGGCGTCCTCACCATGCAAGGTGACTGGACCACTGCTGTGGTGGCGGTAGAGAAGCTGCATGCGCTGGCAGCGGGACTCGCCCCGGCTGCTGGCGCAGAGGGGTCCAACCCTTCACCCTCACACGTCAAGGTGCCTACCAAGGCGCCCAAGGTCCGTCCGTCTGATACGGACGATGTTCACATGAAGACCATCCAGGTCGGAGCGGAGCCCTCCTAGACCACCCGCATCGGTGGGAACCTGGGAGAGAAATAGAAAAGCGTGCTCATCACCTTCCTCCGGGCAAATGTTGATGTGTTCGCCTGGGAACCATCACAGATGCCCGGGATCCCCAGGGAGGTGATTGAGCACCATCTTTAGATTCAACCCGACGCCAAGCCGGTGCGGCAAAAGCCATGGAAGTAGTCTATCGAGCGGCAGAACTTCATCCATGAAGAGGTCCGCAAGCTGCTGCAGGCTGGTTTCATCGAAGAGGTCTACCACCCCATGTGGTTGGCCAATTCGGTCGTCATCCCGAAGGCTAACAAGAAGCTTCGGATGTGCATCGACTAAACCAACCTCAATAAGGCATGTCCAAAAGACCTATATCCACTTCCTCGAATAGATCAGATTGTAGATTTCACCTCCGGATGTGACTTGCTGTCCTTCATAGATGCCTATTCTCGTTTTCATCAAATCAAAATGGCTAAAGCAGATAGGAAGCATACAGCTTTTGTAATAGTGGATGGTCTTTATTGCTATGTTGTAATACCATATGGACTGCTTAATGCCTTACCCACCTTTGCTCGTGCAATGAATATTATGTTAGGTGATTCAGTTAGAGACATAGTGGAAGTGTATGTTGATGACATTGTTGTCAAGACTAGAGAATCGAATTCCCTTCTAGAAAATTTAGCTCAAGTCTTTGACAAACTACGCGCGACCTCCACGAAGCTTAACCCCGAGAAATGTGTCTTTGGTGTCTCGGCGGAAAAGCTTCTCGGTTTCCTGGTGTCACACAGGGGGATCGAGGCGAACCCGGATAAGATCCGGGCAATCGAGGCAATGAGACCCCCTGCACATCTCAAGGACATGCAGAGGTTGACGGGGTCTCTCGCAGCCCTCAGCCGCTTCATCTCAAGGTTGGCAGAGAGGGCCCTCCCCTTATTCAAGCTGATGAGGGGGTTCGGTCCATTCACATGGACTGAGGAGGCAGAACAAACCTTCTAGGAGATGAAGCAGTACCTCACCTCCCTGCCGGTCCTGGTGGCTTCGGACCCAGGTGAGACACTATTTCTGTACCTTGCAGCCACGACTGAAGTGATCAGCATGGTGCTGGTCGCTGAGAGGTCCAAGCAACTCCTGCAGGGGCCCCCGCGGTCCCCCCTGTAGGAGCTGGAGGTCCGGCCTCTGCCAATGTGACAACCGACCCTGCCTCGGGGAGTCCGGCCGGGTCCCCACCTGGGAAAGAACAAGAGGGCCTGGGGTCCGGTGAGTCCCCAGCTCGGGAAGAAGGACCCAGTTCCGCTGGCAAAGTTAAGACTGTCCAGAAACTGATCTACTACGTCAGCGAGGTACTTCATGAAGCAAAGGCCAGGTACCCCGAGATGTATAAGCTCCTTTATGCTATACTCATTGTGTCCCGAAAGCTCCGCCATTATTTCCAGGCCCACAAGATTGTGGTGGTAACCTCTTACCCTTTGAGAGCCATCCTCCACAATTCCAACGCCACGGGCAACATCGCCAAGTGGGCTGCAGAGCTTGCTGGATTTCAACTCGACTTCCAGCCCCGTCACGCTATCAAGAGCCAAGTCCTTGCCGACTTTGTTGCAGAGTGGACTCCAACGCCAAGTGTCCCAGGGGGTCCGGACCATAGTTCGGACCCTCCACCTCCAGAAGTCAGGGCTCCGGTGTTCACCGGACCCCACTGGACGTTCTTCTTCGACAGATCCGCACGCAACAAGAAGGCTGGAGCTAGCGTGGTTCTCATCGACCCAGGTGGCGAGCAAGTAAAGTATATGGTGCTCCTCGACTTTGAGGCCACCAACAACATGGCGGAGTACGAGGCTCTGATCTTTGGATTAACGGTGGCCTTGTCCCTGGGGGTCTGGGAGCTCCTGGTCAAGGGAGACTCCCAGCTCATCATCAGGCAGGTCCGAGGGGAGTGTTGTTGCAACAATCTCTAGCTCGCAGCATACCTCATCCACGTGAGGAAGCTGGAGAAGGACTTCGACGCACTGGAGCTGCAACACATTCCACGCGAGAGCAACTCGGCGGCAGATGCACTCTCCGCGAGGGCATCAACTCAGGCATCCGTACCAGAGGGCGTCTTCCAAAGACGGCTGCTGAAGCCTTCCGCTCAGCCTGCCGAACTGGGCGAAGGGGGTCAGACTAGCACCTCGAAGCTAGCGGTCCCAGAGGCGCTCCATCCGTGGGGTCCGCCAAGGGTTGTGTGCATCGTCGAGAGTCCCGAAGACCTCATGGAGCCGCACCCAGTTTCTCAAGGTAGTCCCGATGTATGGATCTCCGAGATCAGGGACTACCTAAAGGACAACTTCCTTCCTGAAGACCAAGCATCTGCTGAGCGTATAGTGCGGTTGGCTAAGCGATACGCGGTGGTAGAAGGGGATCTCTACCGCCGTGGCGCCAATGGCATCCTCATGCAATGCATTACCCAGGAAGAGGGCTGCGACCTGCTCGCAGAGATCCATGAAGGTGAGTGCGGAAGTCATTCTTCATCCCGCACGCTGGTCGGTAAAGCCTTCCGGCATGGCTTTTACTGGCCGACAGTGCTCTAGGATGCAGTTGAGTTGGTAAAGTCCTGCAAGGCATGCCAGTTCCATGCAAAGCAGATACACACTCTAGCTCAGGCTCTGCAAATGATTCCACCCTCTTGGCCTTTTGCTGTTGGGGGGTTGGATATCTTGGGACCATTTTCTAGGGCTATCGGCGAGTATCGCTACATCTACATTGCAATCGACAGGTTCATCAAGTGGCCGGAAGCAACCCCTGTGGTCAACATTACCAAGGCGTCAGCAACTGCCTTCCTCAAGTCAAATTGTGTGTCGGTTTGGGGTCCCAAACCGGATTATCACCGACAATGGGACCCAGTTCAAGAGCCAGCACTTCCAAGAGTACTGCGAGGATATCGGCATCCAGCTCTATTTCACTTCTATGGCACATCCCAGAAATAATGGCCAAGTGGAGCGGGCTAATGCTGAGATTCTCAGGGGGCTCAAGATCCGCACCTACAACGATCTTGAGAAACATGGCGCGAAGTGGGTTGACCAGCTTCCAAGCATATTATGGGGGAACCGGATCACACCCAGCCGAGCGATTGGAGAGACCCCTTTCTTCCTGGTGCACGGGGCCGAAGCATGCTTTCCCCCGGAGATCACCATGGGCTCACTATGAGTCCAAGCCTTCGATGAGGACTTGCAGGAGTAGCAGCATCACCAAGATGTAGACCTCATCGATGAGCGAAGATGGCGAGCAGCGGTCCAAAATGCACGGTACAACCAAGCGCTCCAGCATTATCATCAATGGTTCGTGCATAGTAGGGAGCTCCGGGTTGGGGACCTAGTCCTACGGTGAATCCTGAACCAAGAGGGGCTCCACAAGCTCTCGCCCAGCTGGGAGGGTCCCTTCAAGGTGATGAAAATATGCCGACCCGGATCTGTTCGCTTAGCTACGGAGGAGGGCATGCAACTTCCCAACCCATGGAACATTGAGCACCTCCGTAAGTTTTATCCTTAGGGGCTTAACTGAGAGAAAATTCTTTCCTTTGTAAATAGTAGCATCCTTGTGCGGACCAGGGTGGTGGAGGTCCATCCACATAAACTCGACCCCTGGCGTCCATTGCATGATCTATCAGTACCAATTTATCAAGAAAAAATTTATTCTCAGTCTATCTTTGAGGATCGTGCAATTCGGTTCTTTTTCTTATTTCCTGCTTATCCTAACCCCCACGTGGTCCTTTTTTCCCTGCCGTGCCTGAGGCTGGTGTTGAGTTGCAGCGTTGTGTCTCCGCCTAGGACCTCTGCTTCACAGGAAGAAAGGGTCCGATCTTTTGGTGATCGGCTTCAGGAAAGCGTGTTTGTCGTCTGCGGGGTCCAGAGTTGTGTAGCCGCTTAGCCTGGTTCCGTACCCTAAGCCTACATGCTCTACCTCCCTAGGATAAGTGCCGTAGTACCTAGAACCACGGACCCGGAAGCCCGGACCCCTCCAATCCTTGAACCTAGGCCCTGGTGCTCTGATTCGCTAAGCATCTTAGAGGACCCTCGCTGGCAAGGTCCGGGACCCCGTGGGAACGATTGCTAAGCGTCGATTCTAAGTCATGTGCAGGGATAAACCTTGTTTCAATGGTAGCACGTCCCTCGGTAGACCCGAGAGCACATGACAGAACAGGCAATTGGAAAAACGGCTAAGTTTTCTTGCAAAACAGTTAAGTCTTTATTGCTTGTCATATACAAAACATTACATTACATTATTTACAATATACAAAAAATTACTCCTATTCTATTGGCAGTCCGGAGGGGCCCCTCCCGTTTGCAGGTCCGGCCCAGTGAAGCGCTCGAAGCGGGCGGCCACGATCTCCACCGCCTCTTGCACTCCTTCCCGGGCAGCGGCCACCGTTTCTGGTACGGGGCCAACCAGGACTGGAGTCAGGGGGATCGCGGGGTCGTGGCTCCAAAAGCAAGTGAGAACGAAGTCGACCACCACCCGGGCAACCTCCTGCCCTTCGGTCTCCAGGCGCCTGACGACGGTGGACTCCAAGCGTTGCAGATGCTCAGCGGCGGAGTCCAGCACCGCTAGGATGGCGCCAAGTGAAGAAGGGGCCTCTGCAACCTGGAAGGGACTTAGCCCAAGGATATCCAGGGTGGAGTTTGCTTCACCAACCCACTTCACAACCCGCTCGATCCCGGCGCTCTGCTCCGCCAGGAGTCCCTCCACCTTGGCCTCCTGCTCCTTGAGGTCCTGGGTCCGAGCCTCCATGTCCGTCTGGAGGGCGGCGAGGCGGGCCTCCTTCTCCGGGGCGGCCACCTCCCGCTCCCCGAGGCCTCGGGTCCGGGCCTCCATGTCCGTCTGGAGGGCGGGCCTTCTTCTCCTGGACGGCCACCTCCCGCTCCCTGAGGTCTCAGGTCCGAACCTCCATGTCTACCAGGCGGGCAGCGAGGCCGGCCTTCTCCTCCTGGATGGCCACCTCCCGTTGCTGGAGGTCGGCTCGTTCCTCATCAATCATCTTCACCGCAGCCTTGGCGCGGTCGATTGTGTGATGAGCGGCCCGCTCCTTCTGTTCCACCTCCAGGTCCTTTAGGATCACCGCTTTCTCCCGCCGGGCGACCGCCATCTCCCGGTCGACGGCCCTGCTCATCTTCTCGCGCTGGACATCGCGCTCCAGCTCGAGCTGGGCTCGTTCCTCGGCGGCGCGGGAGGCCACCTCTTGGATGCGGTCCCTCAAGCGGTGCTCCTAGTCGGAGAGCCGGAGGCGCTCGGCCTCCAGCTCCTCCCACTCCTGTCGGAAGCCCTCTTCCATCTCCTCCGTCGCCTGCTGGGCCTTGACCATGAGGCGGGGGAGGGGACCTTCACCCGGCTCGGGAGAGGGCACCTCCCATGCACCACCTCCGGCGCACCCTCCTGTGCGGGCTGGGGGACGGTGTTAGGAGCCTCGGCGACCTCCGCTGCGTCTACCCCCGCTGTCGCCGCAGCCGGCTCCGCAGAACGGGCCTCCGTCATGGCTCCCGATGCAGCCACCGCGGCTAACTCTCCGCCCATCGCGGCTGGTGGGGCCGCCTCCTCCTGGGGTGCGGCTTCGGCCTCCGAGGCTCCGGCTCGGGCCTCCGCCGGCGTGGGCGGGGACGGTGGCGCTGCCGATGTTGCCATCGGCCACCCATCAAAAGTGGATGGAGCCGGCTGGGGGCCAGACCTCCCGGCCGGTGATTCGCCGGAGGATGCGGAGGTTGTGGCAGGGCAAGCAGTTCTGGCAAACATCATCAAGATAAGGATCCAGAAATTAAATGGAACAAAGAAAAACATGAGGAGTTAGCCACTCACGTGTAGCCTCGCACCCCCCATCCTGCTTGCGTGATTGGGGTTTCCCTCCTTCCTGAGGATGCCCCGGGTGACTTGTGGGGTCTTTTCACCGAAGGCGTCTCTAGCGGCAGTGGCGGGACCTGCTGCTGCGGCTGGGATGGTGGCGGTGGTGATGCCTGGCGCTGCTGTGTTAGCGGCGGCAGCGGTGGTCGATGCTACGATGAAGACCGCCGCGTCTCCTCCGGCCTCCCCTGTGGCTGCTGGCGTTGTGGTGAGGGTGGTGGAGCTCGGGAGCTACTCTGCCCCCCCCCCCCCCCCGACTCCGCCGTCTTCTGGCGCTTGGCGGCCGGCTCCCCCACGAAGGATCCGTCACCACGGCGGAGCCTCCGTGACTTAGCCTCCTCGCGGTCCCAGCTGCTCCGTGTGGTGGCCGCCTTCCGCACCTCGTCATCCTTGTGGATCGGGATGGAGCGCTCCTTGTCGTCCTTGCGAATCGGGATGGCGCGCTCCTCATCATCCTTGCGGATCAGGATGGAGTGCGTGTTGTACTTGTGGCGGAGCTCCGGCTTCTTCCCTTTCCCCTTCCCGGTGGTGGCCGGGCCTCCATGGCTGGACCTGTCAGGGCTTTGGACGGTGCGCTGCTGGCCGTCGGGCGAGGTGCCGGGGATTCGGATCCCGTGATTGGGGTCGCCCCCCACCTGCCGGACCGCCAGGCCACCCTCGTCGAGAGTCGGCATCGACGCCAGGACCACCGTCCGCAACGCCTGGTCCTCGCACAGGGCCTTGATTCCCCTCGGAAGCACCAGTGACTCCGGGGTGTATGCCTCGCCGGTCATCGCCCGAATCAGGACCTCTAGCTCCGTGCCAGACAGATCTGAGTCAGCCCCGTGCACGATCCTGCTATAGTCCTTCACCCCGGTGAACATGCAGGCCATCCTGGATCGCTGTTGCAGGGGAGCAATGCAGCGCCTCAGGAAGTCGCCCAGCACCATCATGGATGTCAGGCCACCCCTCGCCAGAGTTTTGACCCGATCCAGCATTGGGTCGAGCTCCACCGATAGGGATGCCCTGGCCTTCCAGCTGCTGCGGTCGAGGAGGGGCCCTTCCATCGGTAGCTCAAGGGGGTCGTTGGCGTCGGTCGTGGCAATGACCTAGTCATCGCGCCAGTCCTCCCACTTGGCGCTGGAGAAGGCGCTGATGTAGGAGCTGGACATCCCGTGCCGGAGCTGGAAGTAGTAGGCGCCGATCTCGCGCTTGCTCCTCCCTGTCCCGACCAGGGCGTAGAAATGCCTGAAGATGATGACACAGGGATGGATCCCCATGAACATCTCCATGAAGAGGGCGAAGACGGCCACGAGGAGGACGGAGTGGGGGGTGAGGTGCTGGAGCTGAAGGCCGAACTCCTCCAGGAGCAGAAGTAAGAAGGAGGAGATTGGTGGCACCAGCCCGCAGGTGATGTACGAGTTGAAGAGGACGAACTCCCCCGCGACTAGGTCGTTAAGGAAGCTCGAGCCTGCCTGGATCTTCCTGGACAACTCCGGCGTGGTCCACCCCAAGAGGCGGTGCACAGCGTCGAGCTGATCCTGGCGCTAAAAGCGACGGGGTTGACAAAGAGAAGACATGGCGGCAGTTGCTGCGTGCGCGAGGGGAGAATTGCAAGGACGCAGGAGGAAGATGAAACACCGGGCACAAAAAGCAGATCACAAATGTGCGAGTGGAGACGAAGGGGCGCTGCGGCGTCTAGAGAAAGCAAGTACGAAAAGATAGCCGCTCCCTGCGGCGCATCCCATTAAGTAAAGCTGCTCCCCCTTTGAACTCCACGGCGACCGAGGAGAAGCTGAAGAGTCGCTCGCACTAGGCCCTCGCCTCTCACCCTCTATGATCGGTGGGCTCGGGCCCGCCGGTCAAAGGCATGGCTGCTGAAGGAGGGGGGAAAAAGGTGGAATCCGAGCCGCCGGTGCCGCAGGACGGGCTCGAATAAGACAAGAAGCTGAACCGTCAAGCGCGCAGAACGCGGACAGAGGGCGACCCCTCGGTGATCTCGCCGAAGGGGAAAGATCCTTCTTGCCCCTTCACTGGCGCAAGCTGTCCACCTGGCACAACACTGGGTTATGGCCCCACCTACGGGTTCGTTCCTCACCCGAGGTGGGCCCGGGGGCCTCTGTTGGTACATACGGATAGGGGTACCTCCTGCTAGGGTGTCCAGCCCGAAGGGTGCGAGGGTATCCGTAACCTCGCCCTATGCCTTTAAATGACAGGGTGTACGGCTCGGGTCCGACAGCTGGGGTCGCAGTCTCCGGGCCGCGCCCCGTGCTCTAACAGGTACGGCACCTCCATGTGCCCACAAGGACAAGGTGCTCAGGAACGGCCACCACGGGCTCGAAACCCCCGCGGGGTGGTCCGGTGCCGCCACGTGTGGAAGCCGGACCCTCTGTGGGCCTATGCACCTGGGTCGGCCTCAGGGGCCCGGACCTCCCTTCTCTCCGGGAGGAGGTCCGGTGTCGCCACATGCCCCTGAGGAACCGGCTGCTAAGCCAGTTCTACCACGTGTCTGGTGGCAGCCAGCCTTCTGCGGGACGCCAGCACAACTACCGCATTAAATGCCGGTAGATGGGGTGCGCGTGCCCGGGTCAGGGCGTGGGCTGTCCACTGACACGTCGGGTAGGTATGCTGACACCACGGTAAGCCCGCCAGTTACCGAGGCGGCGCGTCGCATCACCACACCGCGTACGAAGGCGGGCGGCGTGTTATCGCATCACAGCGCCGCGCGCGTGAGCAAAGGGTAATTATGATCTGCTGCAGGAGGACTACGGCGGGCGCTGCTACAGTGTGCGCGGAAGCTACAGCACGGCAAGTCAACACGACCCCTTCGCCCATCAGCAGGAATTGACCCAACAGTGACAGCACGTCTCCCACTGTGCATGTCACTGACAGCAGGCACTGTGCCGGTGAAATGGTACATGACCATACCATGGTAGAAGATATGCACACTAACTTCCCGATCGAGGACTATAGGGAGGAGCCGAAGAGGAAGATTTCCGAATCTGTGGTATAAAGGCTCCAATGTGTACGTTATCTAATATGTCGCCGGGTCCACCTGTTGGGGCTCCGCTCAGTGTACGCGCTCCCCTTGAGCCTATAAAAAGGAAAGCGCGCTCGTTAGAACACAAGTTCTTAAGGATACATAGACTCCCAAGCTCACAAGCTCTCGGAAGCTTAAGTTCTCACAAGCAATACAACATAGAATGGACGTAGGATTTTATGCTCCGGCGGCCTGAACCACTCTAAACCCTTTTGTGCTTTCCGTGTTTATTCACCACTTGATCTAGCATTCCTTACTTCCCCCAAACTCATCCTAGACTAGGATTAGGCGGGTGCATTCCGACATCTGGCTGGAGATTTTCTCCGATAGGTAAGGAGAGTTAAAATTAGCTATTCTACTGGAGATGATCTTACGAAACAATTTGGTAAGGATTAAGTGAGGAATAGAATGAGATTTGATCAAATGTGTATGGTTTGGCGAATTTCTACTAACCTTATTTGTATGTTTGTACGTAGATAGGGTTTTAATGATTGGAAGCATTTAGTGGTTGGAAAACACAAATTTATCGAAACCTGGTGCTGATCAAACCTGCAAGTTCTTGTTATCGTTTCCATGGAGCCGTTTTCATTGATTTGTTCCAAAACCAATAATTGAAAAGGCAGCATCAATCTACTCTTCGGTAAGGATGGATAAAGACACAACACTACTCACACACACACCCATCATCATCAATCTAATCAGCTCTTTAGAAGTGCCAAGCTGGATAGTTGGAGGTATATTTTTCTTCCCAATAAAAGCCACACAATTTAACGCAAAGTAAACAAAAAGCACCTATGCAATTCACTTTTATCATACCCTTACATTCTGGGCTTTAATCTATTTATTCTCCACTAGTAAATATGCTCGTGCATTGCTACAATCGAAGACTAATTTATACATTGTCGTATTTTGTAATGCTAAATATGATTCATCAACGAGATCGCCGGCCGCCTATACGAGACCACCAATTTTGTCCTCTTTCACTTCATGTCCAAATCATGTCATGATCGCGTAAGGCATTGATTGTCCGGTTCCAATTAGGATTAAGATTGATGGACCAAGAAATTATTACTTGCTTGCTTGCTTTAGAAATAACTAGAATAGTACCCGTGCGTTGCAACAGGTAATATAAATTTTATCCAAACCTACAGGAGACCACCAACTTTGGCTCTTTCGTTTCCTGTACGTGTTGTGACCACGTGAGATATTGATTGTCTGGGTTCTGATGGGATTCCGATTAATTTGTTCGGGCTCCGATTAGGATTCCGATTAATTTGTTCAGGTTCCGATTAGAATTTTTATTGGCGAACCAAAAAATTATTGCTTGCTTTAGTAATAATAGAGATAGAGATAGAGAAGTAGAGATAAAAATCCCCCTCTTGCCTCTAGAAATGAAATTGGCCTGTTTGCGTTAAATGGCCATTATACAGGAAACAACATGAAAGGTTGTCCAGAGCAGAACTGCAGAAGCACAGTTCCCTCTGTAGGGGCAAAGGGAGGTAGCTTCGATTGCCATGGCCCCTGCAGCTGCAGGATGAGGGTGAAATCTGACTGGAAATACCATGTCGGCACCTTCCCCTTTCAATGAATCAGTTGGTCCCTCCGCTCCCTCGATGTGTTGGTGACCCGTTCACCACCCAACAGCTCCACAATAGTGCTACGCTCCCAGAGGAAAATGAAAAGGAGTTCACGGGATCCTTTAAGAAAACCTCTTCTAATAACTATTATACCTTTTAATCGGCAATAATATATACATAATAAATATTTTATCTTTGAACCGGCAATAGGAAAACTACATGAGATTGGTATAGTGGTCTGGGAGAAGACAATTCAACTGGGGGTTTACTTGACTAATTTTCTTTTAAGGAATTAGATTTGAGGGTACGTTGGGAATTTAATGTCGCCGGTCAATTTTTTGCTTCTGGTACACCTTCCTAAAGTATTGAATTATTAGCTAGATTGTTTAGGTATTGAAATTGTCTCCAAGTTATCTGTTTAATAACCCCAAAACTCATACTCCCTCTATTCTCTTTTGATAGTCCTATTTTTAAAATTAAATTATTATCTTCTGATAGTTCTATTCAAGTTGACTTCTTGAAAATAGTAAAGACGACTGTTTGATTCAATTTCTGTGCGGAGTAATTTTTCTAAAAAAATGGTATATGTATAGATAACATTGAAATCGAGAAGTCGTAATTAATAAGATGACAAGTAAAGTTGTTATTTTTTATTATTGTATAAAGATAAAATAGGACTGAGAATATTGTACAAAGATAAATTATAGGACTATCGAAAGAGAAGAGAGAGTATTACGTTGCTAGCACTGTCCCAAAAGTTTCTCTGGCGATGCCAACGTTTTGACTTCAAACCAAACACTGGCCAGTTTTAAGTTTCATTGCACCGCAAAATATTAACTTCATTTGCTTGTACTGCCAATCAAACAGCCCCTTAAACGCCGCTCTGCCACTCTCGTTCTCATCATGGCATATGTTTTTTTGCGGCCTGTTGGCGCCGTCGCTGAGCAGGCAAGCAAAAGCCCATTCGACGATGGAGAGACGGATGGGAGAGCTAGGAGCGAGCTAGGGAAGAAGGCAAATTGTCCGCAAACGCTGCGCGAGAAAGGAACCCGTGGGGCAGGAGCAGCTGTCCATCGAGGTGACCGGATGCCAAGGAATGGGTAGGGAAGAGGCAGCAGTGCAGAGCAGGGAGACTAGCACAAAGCACTGTGCTGGATGGACGTGTGTGGCTGTACGTACATGTGAGCTACTCCACCTTTTTCCTGTGGATCAAGCGAACCTAGCTAGCTGTGTGTCTGTCCATACGTCCGTATGGCCGTATCTGCATGTTCATCCTCCCGTCCTTTTCCACTTGATTTTTTCCTGGTTGAATATTCAGCCTGTTAGAAATGGACAACATTATCTTTTTCAAAAAGAAATGGACAACATCCGATAACGTGGAAAATAAAAGGGAGCGAAAGAATACTGTCCCTAGCATGGCACCACGTTCTTTTTTAAAGGAAAAAAATTGAAAGGAAAATGGCACCAAGTTCTAGGACATCTAGATATGGAACCAGAGTAAAATGGCCGGTCTTCGAACTTGTCTCGTAGTGTCATCTAGATCCCTAAATTTCAAATACACGGTCAGATCCACAAACTTACTAATTGTTTCACATTAAGTTCAAATTACTATTTTTAAGTTATAAAGCAGAAGTATTTTTGAATTTTTCGGCTCAACTCTCATTTTTGAAATTTTCTCCAAAATTTTGTTTCAAAACTTTATGTCTCAATATTTCATCCAAAATATTGTTTCAAAACATATTTGTACAAGTAAATATGTTATGATTTTTTTTGCGTGTGTATATGCTTTGTATATATTTTGTATCTGAACAAATTATATAACCAGCTATTTAGCTTAAACAACTGTGATTTGAACTTCACGTGATACGACACATTTTGAAAGTTTAGGGATCTGAATGATACCCCAAGCCAAGTTTAAGATCCGACGGTGTATTTTACTCCATGGAACGAACACTGCCTTGTTTGACACAAAACTGGTTGAATGATCCAAGCTGCTGTTCTTTTCTTTTCTGTCTTTTTATTTGAAAACCGGTAAGGTCACTGGTTCACAATTTTTCCGGTTGAATCGACGGACCAGACCATTATTTTACAATGTGCGGACGTAGATGAAAGATCGGTGTTTGACTGGTGGTGCTCATCTTCATTTTGAAGGTTCATCTCCGACTTTTTCCATCTTTCTTTTTCTCTCCGGCTCTCTCCTCTAACTCACGGATCACGCTGGATCCGCCATTGTTTGCAGGAGACAAACAGCTTAGTGTACTACTGTGATCACTCATGCTGTCATGCATGATTGGCCCACGATCTGCTGATCAGATCGGAGAGCATGCATGCATGCATCAGCCAGCAATTCTGGTGCTAAATAAGGACCCAGGTACATGTTTCATCCGAAACAGCTGGAAGGAGATGGGGCTCAGTTCGGACGTCACTGTGAACATATGATTGGCGGCGCATCCATCAGAGTCCAGATCGGGCTGGCAGCCTGGGAGGGCTGAAGATGTCCTACATGCTACGCAACAAGTGTTTCTGAAAGTTTTTAGTCAGTGGCCTAACTGTTGCATGGGCTCTGAAAGTTTTTAGTCAGTGGGCTCTAACTGTTGCATGGGCTCTGAAACTGTCCAGATCTTATTCCATTTTGCAACAGACTAAGATGATGATGGACGGCAACACGCAGCTGCTTGCACACGGTTGTTCTGGGCAAATTTTTCCACCATTGGTGCACCGAGTCTAGCCGGTGCCCACTTGGTAAGGCAGAGTTCACCGTTGGCTGGCCAATAGTCAACACATTCACTATTGATATGCTGGCACAGGCAGCTTGGGAGGAAGATTTGATATGATGCATCATACAAAGGGAACACAACAACTTGTTCTTCTAGGAAATATGGACATGAAAATGTCTTACACTGGACATGCACTTGTGTACTGAACAACAAGCACGATCCGTAAGACGAAAAGCATTTGGAGCACCATCAGAGCGCACGGCGCTATAGTGTGCCCCGGCTTGGCCATCCCTAGAGTGTACTTAATAATGTCACGGAGACGCTTCATATGAACAGAAATGGAGGTTTGATATGGCTCCATATAATCACTCTACCTTCATGCTGCTCTCACCATAACTATGTACTTATTGATGGCTGCTGAATCGGACGGACGGCGAGCAACTGCTTAACCCTCACAACGAGAGACGTGAGAGGTTCCCTGTGCTCCATGAGCCCAACATCTCCCAGGAAGATGGAGTAGTTCTCAGCCTTTGAGGCCGTCTCTTCCACCATGGACACCGCTTCCACCATGCGACAATTGCCGAAACAGCTCGCATAACAGGGGTCGTGTTCCATCATGTTTATGGCTTGCTGGATGATCACCCTCCTGATCCCCGGGTAGTGAGCACTGGGTTCCATGTTTGCATTCAGCACGTCGACGAGCCTCTTGACGAATCTATCCTTGATATAGCCATGCTCCAGTTCTCGGGCAAAGTCTTCAGGAATGACTTTGCATATCTCTGAACTAAGGCCGATAAGGATCTCTAGTTCTGCCCCCTCTGCATTCATTATTCTTTCCAGCACCTGCAATCAGTATGGCATTTTATTAGTAAGTCATGATTAATCGCTATACATGATCACCTTATGACACTGAACTGATAGCTTGGATCGGTAGCTCACCTCTCGAACAGAGTAAGATATTGCCTGTAGATCCGACTCGTCAAGCTCGGGCCGAGCGTGTAAGCACATACTCCGCAACAGACTAGCAGCAACACATCTATACCTATCATCATGGATCATAGTAGTGAGTTCCTTGACGAACACATGCCCTGTTTCGTTTAATATGACCGAGGAGTTATGCACACTCTCCATTGCTAGCATGGCCAGCGCTTGCCCGGCGACCTTTTGCAGCACGTGATCAGCATGTGTAGCCAAGGGTCGGCCTAGGCTGAGAAATTCCTGCATCAGCCTCGTAATGACCACTTGGATGCACCCAATCTCTTGCCTTGTGTTCCCGTCGACAGCAAGGTTTCTGAGGATTCCTGCCACCAATTTCCTCGATTCTTGGCTGCTCGTGCAGTCCTTGAGGATCTTTGTTAGGTTTCTTAGGAGGAAGGCATGCTTCGATACCTTGTGCCGCAGCATAATGCCGATTTCTCCATTGATGCTTGTGAGCCTGTGCAACAACTGTAGTGATGAAGTCACAAGGACCTTCCCTTGAGAGTCAGTATAGTTCGCGTCGCTTCTACGGTAGGCTGTGAATCTTATGATCTTTGGAATGAGTCCGGTTGATCGGATTATCTCCTCACAGTTGCTCTGATCACAACCAGCCAGATTGTATAGAATTGACATTGCCAGAGCAGGGAGCAGATCCTGGTCGGTCTCTGCTAGAGGCTCCTCCTCAGAGCTCTGTTCGGTGGTGCCAACTTGCTGGGTTGAGCGATCTTGTGTTTCCAATAGGTTACCACTGTCTGGAACTGCAATACACCTTTCCTCGTGGTTGTCAGAGACATTCAGAACTGGATCATGCATTGCCTCTTGTTCATCATCTGTGTCCATAAGTGGGTTTCCTCGTCCTCTCACTTTGTTACCGCAATCAAGAAGTGCAGATACACTCTGAATTAACCCAGGGGTAGTGACCACTCGGAGGCCCTTTGCAAGCTCTGCGGTCACCTTGGCGGCGAACAATCTGATAGTAGTGTTCCTTGGATGCGTCCAGTCCAGCATGTTGATTAATCTAGCTGATGTGTTCGCAGAGGTGGTGAGCTTTGCGAGGAGCTGTGTCTTAGCAGGCTCTGTCTGCAGAAGGTTGTGCATTAACCTGATCCCATGGAGCTGCATCCTGGGTGAGTCTGAGTTCAGGGAATCCATGGCAAAGCTGCTGAGGCTGATCTTCTTTGGAGCAAGCGCATCCCTTTCCATGCATTTCTCCAGAACATACCCGTGGTACAGATTGATAGATTCCATTCCCAGCTGACCTTCGAATCCACCATGACGGGCGATAGATCTCCGGGGGATGAATGTGAAGATGTCGAGCGTGCAGGCCACAAGGTAAAGTATTCCTTGGCCGAGGACCATCCCATAGAAGATATTCAGAGATGGCGCGAGGTTTGTCTTGTCCCCGATGGTGTCATCACCGTCACCATAGTAGTTGTGTGGTATGAGACGCACTAGTGCGAGCACAACACGTAAGGCTGCAGCCGGAATCTGCAAGTTGCCAAATGACACAGCAAGTACAGCATATAGCGCATATACCAGGAGGAAAGCTGAATATATTGGATCATCATGCATGAACACCACCATCGCTAGGGCAATAAGCATGCACAAGTTCATAATCAGTCGGCGCCAAAACACTTGTTTTCTTCCTAGAGCACGATCAACGAGCTGAGTGATTCTTCGGAAACGTAGGCGGCTGATTGTAAGGAGAAGCACTGCTAAAAATAATACGATGAACACTGTCCACTTGGCCATTGTGCTTCTGAAAGTGCCCTCAGCACTTGACTGTATAGAGGGAGCTAACAATAGGATTGCAACTAAGGGGCTACACAGCGACATGGAACGGCGTAGCCGTGTGTTCCCTAGTAACTTCAGAGCTCCTGGGGACAGAAGCCGCCCAAGTGCGGCGGTTAGTATTAGCATGCCAATATTAAGATTATTCAGTCGTTTCAAATCCACATCACTTGGATTTCTAAACTCTGGAGAAGCATTCAGATGTTTCGTCGAGACCAAGAACAGGTAATTCAGAACATTGGAAAGGCTTACGATGATGACCAGCCCCTTCCAGCCAAGAGATCTAGCAGCACCTCTAGTATGGAAGAATACTTGGTAATCTAGTCTATTGTTACGGCTGAACATCCTGAAGTAAGTGTAATCAAACAAAAGGCAGCAATTAGCAATCTGCAAAATGGAATATGAGAAAGGCATACATGTATCTAAATCACAAAAGTTCATAGGAATGGTTCCACAGTATCACCCTAGTAGTTTTGTGGTATAAGACGCATTAATTGTTGGATGCAGAGAGAGGTATTGTTCAATCTATATCTCGTTATGTTTTTGTTTGAATGGGGTTAATTGTTGGGCAGTGTCGTCATCATCTTAAGATGTTGTGTTGATCATAAATTTAACTAGGCTAAACTTGGATAACAAAAGACTTGGTAAATTTTGTGACCAGTGTGTTGATTATGATGAACTCCTTGTCATGAATGTGTATGCGTCGTATATATTTGCCTATGATAAATTATTTGTGTCGGTGAAAGCAAAATTCAAATTTTAATGCTTCTTGGGTAATGCAATACCCTTAGTTTCAAATGCAAAGCGACTGTACAGATGTTCGTATATATATCTATACTGTCGTTTTGAGTGCAGAGCTAATGTAAACCGGTTCCTCAACCAACTAATAATGATATCGATTTCTACTGGGAGTGACGTTGGTTTTAGAACAACACTGATTTGGACTTTAAGGACGTGTGCGTACCTTGCCGCTTCGAGGAAGACAATGGTCGTCGCGAACCAAAAGTCGTCGGTTGGGCGGAGCACTGTGGGGTAGCCGCCGAGCAGGACGACGGTGGCCCACGTGAACGCCAGTGTGCCGAGCGCGTTGCCCGCCCTCTCGACCAACGCGACGGAGCGCACGCAGCAGTTGAGCGCCTTCTCCGGCGAGGCTGCAGCCTTGCCGCCGCTGCGGCGAGCCGGAGCTTCGACGCAGCGGTGCTCTCCGCCAGACCTCTGCGCCATGGCTGCTTGCAACACCGTCAAGCTCAGAGGGAGAGCGTCCAGGTGAGGCGCTGTGAATCTGTGATAAACAGAACGGCGCGGCACCACCACACGCAGGCGCCGTTGACTTTGCAGTCGGTCAAGTCTTTCGTCGGAAAGTGGCCCGATTGAAGAGCTAGTGCCACAAATTCAGTAGTTTGCAAGTATAGTTGTTAGCTAAAAAGAGAACACTCTGTAAGATTTTCATGATAAAGAACATGAATTAACATTAGATCTGCACATAGAACATGTAGATCTAAGGACGTGAAATAAATGTAATATCGGGAACGTAGTTGTTTGAGCTTGAGTACGTCGTGGTGACAGTGACGCCTGACGGCGGCCTTCCCGTCGGCTCAATGCACCTTCAGATTGGATTAAGAAAAGAGTAAAATGTACTCCAATTTCTAAACTTGTCACGAGGTGTCAATTAAATCTTCAAACTCCTAAACTGCAGACTTTCCATCCCCAAACTTGCTAATCGTTTTACGTAAGGTCCAAATCACCGTTATTTCCGTTAGGCCACATGCACGCATGGCTGCTGACTGTACATTGACATGAACCTAACATGTCACCTCTTCTTTGTGCGTTCTCTTTCTTCCTCACCTCTCCCCCCTCTCTATGACCCGCGCGCTGCCGTCGGCACCATGGCCACACAGCTCCCCACCACTCCTCGCTTCCTCCTCTTGCCGACCTCCGGTATCTACTTACCGCCTCTGAGTTCTCCACCGCATTCTCGTACGGCCTCGCCACCACCCATGCCGAGCACCACCGCAAGATCTACCTCCTCTAGTTGTGGAGGTGACGTCGTAGCTTGGGTAGCGGGATAGGGGCGTGGAACCCCTACGGTAGATGGTCGGAGTAGCATGGCAACGTGGGAGCTGACGTGTGCAGCGCAGCGGGAGCGGTGCAGCCGCGCGAGTGGTGCGGATCTCGCCGGGGACAGGCCATGGCGCCACCTCCCATGATAATCAACACCTCACCGATCCGCCGCCTCTAGTTGCGGAGGCAGTGATGTAGCTTGGGGAGCGGGGCGGCGCCCACTTGCTTGACGCCAAGCGCATGCTCACCGTTCTTGCGGGCGCGCTCACCAACTGGAACCTGCACAATGCTAATGCCGTGTAGCTGGACCAACATCGCCTACGACAACGACGCCATTACCACCATCTCCCTCCCGAGCCTCAACCTCGCCGGCTCCTTCCCCGCCACCCTATGAGCATCAATTTCGCCATGAACCACCTCGATGACGCCATCCTGGAGGACCTCTTCCATGCGCTCATGAGATGGTGTGGTCCCCTGCTATGGCGAGGAGACGATGATGGCGAGTGGTAGTACAGGAAGTGGGAAGGAGGCAAGTGAGTGTGGATGGGAGGAAGGGGAAGAGGAGCGGAGGCAGAGGGAGTCGATGAGGCGAGACCGGTGGAGGTAGAGAGCCACGATGCGGGTAATGGTAGCAAAGACCGATGGGGTCTGCTGGGTCCAGATGGCTATGGCACAGGGAGATAGAAAGTAGGTGAGAGAGAGGGAAGAGTGTTGGAATTAGAGCCAAATTACGGTTTATTTTAATTCAAAATATCAAATAAATCATGACAGTTGTGATAGCATAAACAGAAGCATGGTATATTATGCTTCAAATGAAGACAACAAACTTAACAGAAAGTTTAGTAAGTACCTAGAGGCGGGGCCAGTGCCGAAGGCACCGGATGCACCATTACCCTCATCAGTTGACATTCTGAATGGGCCTGTTCAATGTAGCCAATCAAAAGTAGATGCTGTGCAGATGTTCGCAATGCAGATGTGTCACTGGGAAGGAGTCGTTCACACAGCTAGCAGTCGCCCGATGTGCTCCCCAAAAACTTGATCGCCCTTCACTCGGTGCAGAGTTTCGAAGAGGATGGAGTTTCGGAGGCCTGCTCTTCCGGCAAGCCTGTGCACCTAGGCTTCTGGAACGAAGATGCGGAGAAGTAGCAACAGCAGTGGAGTATGTGCGTTAGCTTATTCGCATCACATTCAGGTAACCACTAGGAGATCTCTGGGTGTCCAGGTTCATTACAGCCATCAAACCATCGGTTACCAGTAACTCCAGCCATGATAGCCATCAGTTACTAGTCATTTGTGGTCAGCCATCAACCATCATTTACTAGTCACTTATCGCCATTCAATTAGCGTCGGTTACTAGCCATCAATACAGATTGAAAACTGCAAAAAACGCCCAAGGCAAGCCCAGACATCACACCATGTTCGGCTCGGCTTGGCTCGGCACACCACACCACGACTCAGCGAGGGAGTGCGCGCGCATGTGGCACCCTGGTATCCCTTCTTGTCCTTCTACCAGGTGTGAATAGACTCCACCTTATAAGTTGGTTAGGGACCATCTCAACTTCCAAGGTGGTTTGACCACTAGTGTAACAACCATCATTTTCTATCAGCCTTGGAATTATATGATTAATTGATGTCACACCCAATTTTGGAAAGCAACTGAATGTATCTCATATGTGCGCTAGGATCAAGTTCACACACATATGATAGACGATACAAATATATATCCGAAATAATATCATAATGAAAGAGAGTATTAAGATACTTTATTACATGACCGAAAGTCTTAATCTTAAGTACATAAATAAATGTTTATAACTAGCAACAGAACTTCAACTTCATAGGCAGATGACTGGGAGACATACGCCTAGAACTCCTCAAAATCTTCAGGGAACTCCGGACAATTATCTTGTTCTAAGCCGCATTGGTTTTAATAAAGCAAGCGTGAATATACTTATGGTTGGTACTCAGCAAGTGGAGTAAATTATATGACATGCAAGGCCAAAATCAATGAAAAGCTCACATGGTTTGACCGCAATAAGCATTTTTAGTTGACCAAATTTTATTTAGCAAGCATTGACTAACTGTAAGTATATACCAACCCTCAAATAAATAAAAGAGATAAGTAACAACAACATAAATAAAGAACATCAATTTTGATCATCTTCAAGTTCAATTATCATGTGAGGGTCCAAGCTGCTCTTAACCGTGAACACGGCTGATATATCAGTTTTCACTCTGCAGAGATTGTACACTTTACCCACAACTCGTATTTCCCTTGATGCCCGGGTTTACAAGGCCCTTAAACACTTCCAAGCTGAGTGGCAGGAATTCACTACGAGACCTTTACAAAGATTCCCTAACTTGCAACGATCCGCTAAGGTTTCAGGCCGCATTGGTCATAACCCTCCCTAATGAGGCGGTAACTTAGCCAAGGACCATAAACAAAGCCTCCAAGAGGACCGGGCTATACACCATCGACGCACTCCCCTCTTGCCCTTTCATTAATACCATTACAAGATAAAGTTTGTAATTAATTAGTCAAGACCAGAGCCATGTAGTATTATGGTTGCACTATTTTCCTGGGTGGTTCTCCATGTTCCAATTAATGCAATAATCTTAAAGTTATCACCATAAAGGCATTCCAGAACATGAAGTAAAATAAGCGTAGCGTAGTTTCCAAGTTATCCAACCAAATTCTAGATAAAAGCAATTAGCATAGCTACAACATAAAGTAAACAACCCAGGTTTAATCGAGGAATTTCAAAAGAAACTAGGCATATTCTTAGTTTGGGATCCATCATATTATAGGCACATGCGTCCATATAAAATAAAAGTATGTATTTAGAAAGTTATTAGGACCAAAATATGATCAATGACCACTTGCCTTCTTCAAAGTATGGCTGCTGCTCAGGGCGTCTTCAAAGCCTTGCTCCTGCAGACCCTCGAATGCGCACCGTCTATCGCAACACACAAGTACGTACAAATGAGCAAATACAATAAATAAGAAAAAGTATACCAAACAATATAAATAGAGCAAAACAACATTATAAAGCTATTGTACACATCATAAGGGTCGCGTGAGCATGAGAATCGATGAAAACAGAGTTAAAACGGATAAGTTATGGCTAAAACATAATTCCAGGGGCTTATTTGCAAAAGATTTGAAACTAGAAGGGCTCTAAAAAATAAACCGAGGGCTAAAAAGATTTAGATTGAAAAACAGAGGGGCTAGGGATGGTAGGTTCTATTTTCGAAAAAGATAGGGGCTAAAATAGAAGAAAAAGAATCTGTTTGTGAATACTTTTGAACTGTCGTGGATCGTGAATTGATTCTAATAAAACCGAGGGTTTCTTTTGCAAAAAGGCCTAGGGTTTGACCGATATGGGTTCTGTTGACTCAGTTTAGATTAGATCTAACTTGTCCGATCATGATCCGATGGCTCGGGTCGATCGGGGCGGCACGGCGCGGCGCTGGTGGCTGCGCACGGCGGCGGGACTGCCAGAGTAAACGCAATTCCAGCCACAATTTCGGCTCGGGTTTGGCTTGGGAGAAAGAGAGCGAGGAGGGGAATGCGGCTAGGGGCTCGGGTTGGCGAGCCAAGGCCTGGAGAGGGGCGCATGGCGGCGGTGCACGGTCGCGGAGCTCTGGCGAGGCATCGCGTGCGCGAGAAGGAGGGGAAAAGAGGGAAAAAGGGCCCGCTGCAATGCTCACCTCCACGCGGAGCTTCGGCAGCGGGTGGGGGTGATGGAGCGGTGGTGCAGCGGCAAGACAGCAGCGTCCTCGAGCTTGGCAGTGAAGGCGGCAGCGCGGGCTAGGGTTGCGAGGCAAGGGGCGGCAGCTGCGGCTTGACGAGGGGTCAAGATCGGGGGGCGGCGCCTATTTATGAGGCTGTGGGGGGGGGGGGGGGCTCGACGTGCGGGCCTAGGTCAGCGTGGGGGAGTAGTGCCGCGGCCAGACTCGGGCTCGAGCCTGAGCCTGGCGCGAGGTCGGGGATGAACCCGACACGCAGGGCCCGCTTGCAGTGAGGGAGAGAGGGGAGAGGAGAGAGGGAGCGGGTTGGGCTGCTAGGCCGGGAAGGAAAACGGCCGACTGGGCCGGGGGGGAGGCGAAAGGAAGAGGGGGCGTTGGGCCGGCTGGAAAAAAAAGAAGGGAGGAAGAGAGGGAAATGGGCTGGGCAGAGAGAGAGAGAGAGAGAGAGAGAGAGAGAGAGAGAGAGAGAGAGAGAAATGCATTCAAATGCATTTGAATTTGAATTTGAATTTTAAATTCAAATGGAAGACAAGCACTAAAACAATGCACTGCAGCATGAAATGCACAGGACTTGTATTTTCTTATATCTCTTTTTGTGGCTAAATAAATTATTGGTAATTCATGGTAAATGTTCTAAAATCAAAAGAAATTGAATAAAAACTTAAGGATGCTACAAAAATCTAGCACAATTTATTTAGACTCCTAATTTGAAAATTAGGGTGTTACAATTGACTTAATAGGCACTTGGCCCAATTAATCCAACAGTCCCCACCAAATTCCATGGCATAGATTTGAAATTCTCATTTCCATTGCTATTTTGATTTACTAGTGCTTTGATAGAGACCTGACTAAGGTTGAATATCCACCTAGGACATAGGTTACGCTTGTCCATAACTGAACAATGGACTATGCCTTGAATTGACAGTTTTATGCGAACATATTTCACTGAAGCTCTTAACCGATACCAGGTTGCAAAGTTCATCCCCTTTGTTTGGAGCATATAAGTCGTACTCCTATACCTTTCTTGAGTCTCCAGAGATTACTCGATCTCATACACTCTGACTAGCAGTCGAACTCGTATAGGTGTATTCCTCAGAAGATGTCTCTGCAGAACAACATCTTTGCTTAAAATAAGCCACTTGGATCACATTAAAGTATTAACCAACCTGCTATGCAGAAAGGAGAGAGTGCATCTTCAACAGAGTGAGTTTGTACAAAAGTACTCTCCTTATGAGTTAATCAATAGCTTGTTTCGTCATCCTACTTCACGGAATCTCCAATCAAATAGAATAGGACTCATGTGGGTCTCAATCCCATCCCCTTGACGCCTCGTTAATCACATTCTGTGAAAAATCTTTAGTAAAGGATCTGCCAGATTTTTAGCCATCTGAACGTAGCCCAAACCTATTACTCCGGAGTTGTCGGTGTTTTTACCGTCAGCCTACCTAGGGATACCCTAGGGTAGGTGATTATTTGGTAAGAGATCGCTGGATCTGGAATTTGAAGGTGAACACAAGGACACAAGATACAAATTTAGACAGGTTCGGGCCGCTAGAGTAGCGTAATACCCTACGTCCTATTTTGGGATGTTGTGTATTGCGCCCTGCGCTTGGGAGTTGAGTTGTCTTTTGGCTGCTCTCTATTGGTTCTCTCTCTCTTCCTACCTAGGTATCCCTGCCCTCCTTTATATATCCCAGGGGACGAGGTTCCTAGTAGGATTACAAGGTAGGAGTTGTAGTAGGATTACAAAGTATGAGTCCTAATAGGATTACAGTGGAATTCTAGTAGGAATCAGACTTCTTTTTCCTCACGGGTAGCTTCCTTGCAGTACCCAGGGGATCTATCCCTGACAAGCCCCCGAGCTCTTCATAGCCTAGTACTGCATGCATTTCGAGTACTTCTGAAGTAGTCTTCGGTTTCTTCTGAAACTCCGTCTTGAAGGTCTTCTTCGAGTACTTCCTTGGCTGCATCGAGGCTATGAGGTGCTCATGCCCCTGTTATCGCTATAATTTGACTGGGCCAGAGGATGGGCTGAGAGCAACGTGGTTTGAAGGAGATCATCTTGGTGGTTTGCGAATCGGCTTCTGTATAAACGTATTTAAGGGCCGGGATGGCCGTGTATCTAGTAAGGATAGTTTAAATATAGTAAGTTAGATATTGTATCATAATCAGCTAGGGTTAGTTAAAAAGATCAAGTCTTCGGACTATAAATATGTATCATGAGATTCAATAATCAAGAATCCAACATTCACAACAAACTCTCGGCGCATCGCCACCCCTTTCCACAGGGTTTCTCCAGGTAATCAGCATGCTGCTCCGATCATGCTCCGCATGGTCGGAGCAGCATCGTATTTATCTGCTTATCTTTGTGTTTCTCGTGCTGAAGCGTTGTTGATGGCGAGTGACACTAGTTATCTTAAGCGATTATGATACTGCATTAGTTCTGAATAGTATATCTATGCTCTGCTTGCTGTTCGTAATCGTTTAGCTGCACTTGTACGTGATCCCAGGTACGAGGGCAGCACCTTGCTCTGTTCTTGCTTAGTAGATCTAATCTGTTATGTTAGTTCTTTGTACTACAAGGATTTGGTTTAATATCCGTATGATTAGGCCCTTCAAACGGGTTGAATGTTCTGGCTGCATGTCTGGTGCTTTATGGTAATCTAAGGAGGGATTGTTCCGGGAATCAGCTTGTTAGTTGGTTTTTAGGCCTCCTTTTGGGTTAGCGTCTTGTTATCTTTCATGTTCGTTAGGCTTAACCACGCGTAGGATGTTCCGGTCATACGGTGAAGACTTTCACTATCATAGATTGGATTAGCTTGGTGATTACAGAGCATGCTTTCATCTTTTCTATCGGATTCGTACAAGATATTTGAATATTAGTAGATCTGATAGAAAAGATGAAAGCATGCTCTGTAATCACCAAGCTAATCCAATCTACGATAGTGAAAGTCTTCACCGTATGACCGGAACATCCTACGCGTGGTTAAGCCTAACGAACATGAAAGATAACAAGACGCTAACCCAAAAGGAGGCCTAAAAACCAACTAACAAGCTGATTCCCGGAACAATCCCTTCTTAGATTACCATAAAGCACCAGACACGCACCCGGAACATTCAACCCGTTTGAAGGGCCTAATCATACGGATATTATACCAAATCCTTGTAGTACAAAGAACTACCATAACAGATTAGATCTACTAAGCAAGAACAGATCAAGGTGCTGCCCTCGCACCTGGGATCACGTACAAGGGCAGCTAAACGATTACGAACAGCAAGCAGAGCATAGATATACTATTCAGAACTAATGCAGTATCATAATCGCTTAAGATAACTAGTGTCACTCGCTATCAACAACGCTTCAGCACGAGAAACACAAAGATAAGCAGATAAATACGATGCTGCTCCGACCATGCGGAGCATGATCGGAGCAGCATGCCGATTACCTGGAGAAACTCTGTGGAAAGGGGTGGCGATGCACCGAGAGTTTGTTGTAAATGTTGGATTCTTGGTTATTGAATCTCATGATACATATTTATAGTCCGGAAACTTGATCTTTTTAACTAACCCTAGCTAATTATGATACAATCTCTAACTTACTATATTTAAACTATGCTTACTAGATACACGGTCATCCCGGCCCTTAATACGTTCATACAGAAGCCGATTCGCAAAGCGCCACGATGATCTCCTTCAACCCACGTTGCTCTCGGCCCGTCCTCTGGCCCAGTCAAATTATGGTGATAACACATGCCCCCCTAGTTTTGGCAATGATAATTCCAAAACCATCGCCTCTTCGACTTCTAAGACTTGTACACGCACATGCCGCTCCCAATACCATCGGACGTGATCCCTCGGCTTCCAGGGCCTGTACACGCGCTCTGCCTCCCAATGCCATCGGACGCGACCCTTCAACTTCTCCCTCGGAACTCGTCATAGCGCCGCTTCGCCTTCCATCTTTGCCCTTATAAACTGGCATCGGTGGATCTACTTCTATTCATCTCCTTCCTCCGTGCATTAACCGCACCAACATATTCTGCATCCTCCGGCGATGGCTTCCTTTTCCTCTGCCTCCTCCAATTCCTCTTCCTCTTCTTCCATAATCTCCATCACCTCTTCTGACTCTGAAACCTCCAGGGAGGCGACGCTAGAGTTTGATTTAGTAGCTTCATACGAGGCTCTCGCTCCTCTGCTTTGGGACGCAGAGGAGTGGGACTTCAGCATTTGGTCAGAGGATGATGAGTCCCTGACCGACGATGAGGACCTCCAGATTCTCCTTCATGGGGATCTGGATGAAGGTGACGAATATTCCTGGGATGACGACTTCTTCTTTTCCTCAAAATAAGATACCAAGGACACTTCAACCGATGACGACTCGGCAGCAGGAGGGTTCCTGCGCGGCGGATCGTCGACTTCAGAAGACGATGGGGACGCCAGTGACAACGCCGGTCATAGCAGCGATGATGGCGGCAACAGCAGCAGCAACGGTGGTGGCGGTGATGGCAGCAGCGATGATGACACCAGCGCGTCTCCCCCATACAAGCGCCACAAGTCCTTAGGGACTCACTGGTGGTAGTTCATAGGGTCTTCCGCCATTATGCACAGAGCCGGTATATTGGCTTCTTTTGTAATAATTTCTCGTAGATGAACCCTTTCATTTCAGTAATCCAATGTCTGAAAATCCAATCTTCTAAAGTCCGATGGCATCGCATCGGCCTTTCTCCTTGAATTGTCCGAACCAATCCCAAACTTTTTCTTTTTTCCGGATCAGATATCTCAGAGATCTTCGAGAACTCGAGTACGCTTCAAATGATTTTGCCAATAACAAGAGTACTCTGTCAAGATCCACCCCTACTTTTCTTTCGCCATCTAGCCGTATGCCAAGGCAACTTATCTGACTCTTCCTTGAAACCGGCTTTCAGATGTGCTCCTGTTGTTACTGCTTCCCCCCGAGCCTAAATCAAGTCAAAAAATATGATTACCAAGAAAACCCGTAAAGAAGTCAAACCTTTTCTTTCCAGATCAAGAGACCCTTGTAGTTTGCCTGATTTGAGTCATGCTGCAGAATCCATTCTGCCGACCTTGATAAGATACCTGCAATCGACTTCTTTGCTTGTTATCGAAGCCCGGGACTTGCAGGTTCTGATTATTGCTTCTAAAATCGATGGCTTAATATCGGCTATTCAATCTTTAGCTCCGGGTGCGGACCTGCACTTTTTTTTATACAAATCTGACTTGTTCATCTCATTCTACCTTACAGCCTGATGCACTGCACCGGCTTTTAAAGTACCCGATGGATGGCGACCTGCAGCCTGATGTATCACAAAGTACCGATCATATCGACTTGCAGCCCGATGTATCATAAAGTACCCGATCATGTCGGCTTGCAGCCCGATGTATCACATCGGCTTTCTTCACAGATACCCTGATTGTATTGGTTCATAGCCTGACGCATTACATCAGCTTCATCACTCGTCTTCCCACATGCTCGGGAAATATTTCTTGAGGTGTTGGCCATTGATGGCTACCAGAAATTTAACTCCATCCAATTCTTCAAGCATGTATGCATTCCCTGGTAGAACTTGATCAACTCTATAAGGCCCATGCCAATTTGGAGATCATTTACCATATGTCGCATCCTTAGTCCCCAATGGTAGCACCGCTTCCCATACTAAATCTCCAACCTGAAATTCCTTCGGTTTAACCTTCTTATTGTACACGCGGGCTACCTTGGCCTTATTTTCCTTGATCTTTTCCAGCGACCAAAGCCTAAGTTCCATAATGTCTTCCACATTGTCGCTCATCAGAGTGGCATATTCTTCAGCTATCAAATCATTCTGAAACTCTATCCGTCTCGAACCGGCCGTGATTTCCCATGGTAATACGGCCTCCTGTCCATACACCAAATGATATGGTGAAGTTCTTGCTGCCCCCTGGCATGAAACACGATAAGCCCATAACGCTTCTGATAATACTTCATGCCAACACTGTGGGTATTCATCAATCTTCCTTTTGATCAGCTTGATCAAGCTCTGATTGGATGCTTCGGCTTGTTCGTTTGCTTGAGCGTAGTACGGAGATAACCTGATCAATTTAATCCCCATGTCGGCAGCGAACTTTTTGAATTCATCAGATATAAACACCGACCCTCCATCTGTTGTAATGGTCTGAGGAATCCCAAACCTATGAATAACGTGTTCTTTGACAAAATTGATGACGTCCCTCGAAGTTACTGACTTCATAGGAATAGCCTCTACCCACTTGGTGAAATAATCTATGATGGCCAAAATAAACTGATGGCCTTTACTCGATGGAGGATTAATCTTACCTATCATGTCCATGCCCCAGCCTCTGAACGGCCAAGGTTTGATGATAGGATTCATTGCTGATGCTGGTACTATTTGTATTTTCCCAAATCTTTGATAGGCCTGGCATCCTTTATAATACTTGAAGCAATCTTCCAGCATATCAGGCCAATAATATCCCGAGCGTCTAATCAACCACTTCATCTTGTGGCCTGATTGATGAGTACCACACGTACCTTCATGGACTTCATGTAAGAGCCGATTGGATTCAATCGGCCCCAAGCACTTAAGCAGTAGCCCTTCCAGAGTCCTGTAAAACAAGTCGTCCCCTATCAAGATGTACTTCATGGCTCTGTAACGTGTCTTCTTAGGTGCCCCTCGAGCCGGATCCTTCAAGTAATTGAAGATATCAGCTCTCCAATCCCCCTGATCCAGCAGGTTTATTGGGAAATCAGCTCTATCCGCCGTATCCTTGTAACCTGAGGCCATCTAGGCAAGATCATTAGCCTCCGAATTTTGTACTCTTGGTATCCAATAGAAATTTATATATCTAAACTGGGCCATTAGCTCCCGGCATCATCTCCACAAGGGAAACAACAACTCACTCTCATATTGGTACGTTTTCGTGAGCTGAGAGATGATCAGTTTTGAATCCCCAAAAACTTCTACTGCTTCTACTCCGGCCTCAAGATGTAATTCCATACCTTTGTGCACCGCTTCATACTTGGCTAGATTATTGGTACAAGGTGTTGGCAATCTGATTGAAAAGGAAAATGTTGCCCCCCGAGGCAAAACGAGTAGGATACCTATGCCAGAACCATCTCCACAGACCGATCCATCAAAATACATTGCCCATGCACGGATGGAAAGCGCTGCTATGTCTGAGCTGGTCCTTTCTGCAACGAGGTCGGCCAGTGCCTGCCCTTTGACTGCCTTCGCAGGCTGGTACCGGATATCAAACTCTGACAAAGCAAACATCCACTTACCAAGTCGGCCTTTCAACACCGGGGCCGAGAACATATGCTTGATAACATCTGATTTGCAGATGACAATCGTCTCGGCGGAAAGCAGGATGTGGCGGAGTTTCGTACAGGTAAAGAATAGACAAAGGCATAATTTCTCAATTTTGGGGTACCTGGTCTCTGCATCTAACATCCTTCTGCTGAGGTAAAAAACAACTCGCTCCTTGCCATCATGCACTTGTACGATGACCGAAGCAATGGAAGTGTCACCTACTGACAGATAAACATGGAATGGCTTACCCTGCTGGGGTGAGACTAATACAAGCGGTTTGGATAAATATTCTTTGATATCTTCAAACACCTGCTGTTGCTCTGCCCCCCAACAGAACTCATTATTGGCTTTAATTTTTACCAACTCCATGAATGGCTCGATTCTTCCTGACAGATTAGAAATAAATCTCCTGACAAAATTGATCTTGCCAATGAGTTGTTGGAGTTCCTTCTTTATAGTAGGTGGCACCATTGTTCTTACAGCTTCTTGACTTTTTAGGCCGATCTTAATTCCTCGTTCATGAACTAGAAAACCCAGGAACTGACTGGCCGATACACCAAAGGCGCACTTCTTTGGATTCATTCTTAGCCCGAACTTCCTGGTTCGTTTCAAAACTCGCCGTAGATCTCCTAAATGCCTCTCAACCAATGCAGATTTCACCACCACGTCATCAATGTAAATTTCCACCAGCTTACTGATCAAGTCATGAAACATATAATTCATGGCCCGTTGGTATGTAGCACCTGCATTTTTCAGCCCAAAAGTTATGACCACATACTCGAATAATCCCACTGCGCCTGGTACTCTGAATGCGGTCTTATGGATATCCTTTGGAGCCATAAAATTTTGGTTATAACCAGCGTTGCCATCCATGAAACTCAACATCTTATGACCAGCAGCTGCATTAATCAACGTCTCCGAAACTGGCATCGGGTACTCATCCTTTTGTGTAGCTCTATTGAGATCTCTGAAATCCACGCAGACCCACCACCGGCCATCCTTCTTCTGTACAGGCACAACACTGGAAATCCATTCAGCATACCTGCATGGCCTGATGAAGCCTGCTGCTAACATCTTTTCGACTTCTTTCTTGACTTCTTCCAGGACTTCGGCCTTCATTTGCCGTGCTCATTGCTAGAACGGCCGAAATCCTAGCTTAAGAGGGAGCCGATGCTCAACAATACTTCTATTCAACCTGGGCATCTCTGTGTAATCCCAGGCAAAAAAGTCCGCATATTCTTTCAGCAGCACTATCATCGGCTCTCGCAACTCTGGATTCAACTTCTTGCTAATAAATGTTGGCCGTGGCTTATCCCCAGGACCAATGTCGATTTCTTCCAGCTCGTCAGCAGATGTGAACCCGTATCCTAGTTTCCCTTCATCCATTAAGTCGACACCGCAAATAAACGATGAATACGATGTAAAAGGATTCGGTCGATCGCAGGGACCGGCCGACTTGTTCTTTTCATTAATTTGTGCCACTTTACAATCAACATATGGCCGGCTGCTCGAGCGGGCCTCTTTGTGATCATTATAATGATGTAACCTGGTTGACAAAAACAACTCACTTCTTATTTTTTGGGGCCGATCGCAAGGATCGGCCTCTCCTGTTACCTTGGTACAAACTAACTTTGGCACCCCATCTACTCCGTAAGGCCAGTGGATAAGACCAGCCTCACCCCATTTTTTGTAGCTTCCACGCGGTCGCAACCTTCCAAGCTAATCCCTGAGATCGGCTCCTAGTCTTCCGCGTCCCAGACACTCATGGCAGCATGTGAAATTTCAACAGAATCGTCCGCATGGACCACTTCTACTTCATCTCCATCCCATTGAATCAAACACTAGTGCATTGTAGAAGGGATACAGCAATTGGCATGGATCCAATCTCTCCCAAGCAGGACGGTGTACGAGCCCTTATTGTTGACAACAAAGAACGAAGTAGGGACGGTCTTTCCTCCTACCGTCAAATCCACGCTGAGGACTCCTTGCGCCTCCAAAGTTTGTCCGTTGAAGTCACTTAACGTGATGTTGGTTTTAATCAGATCCCCAACAGAATGCCCCAACCGGCGCAGCACTGAGTACGGCATTATGTTAACTGTCGCTCCTGTGTTGACTAGCATCCTGCTGACGGGCTGGCCGTTTATGTAACCCTTGAGGTATAAAGCCTTCAGGTGCCTGTAATTCCTCCCTCGGGGCTTCTCAAAAATGACTGGTCGTGGCCCCAAGTCAAGCTGAGCCACTGGCACCTCCTCATGGCCTGGTGCATGAAACTCTGCAGGAAGAATAAACACCATGTGTGCATCAGCCGATGTCTTTACATCGGCTTTCGACTTCTTAGGGCGCCACACTTTCTTAGAAGAACTCGTCTCTGCTTTTCGAGGGCGGTGAACTTTCTCCGCCAAATCTGGTTGCGCCTTCCTCAGTGTTTCCAAATATTTGGCCTCGACTTCTTCCAGGCTGCGCAACCGCTGCACCCTCCGCTTCTGGGACCGGTTAAGCCCATCAGGGCACAGGCGTGGTCGGTGACATTTGTCTTCCTCACCTTCTGAATTCCCCCCTGTGCGTGATGACTCGGCTTGTTCATGGCGGGGCTGCACTGGTCCTAAACGCTGAAAAACTGAGGCACTTCTTGCATCTTGCTTCTGAGACTTGCACTCTGGGCAATCCTCAAGAGTGGGTAGTCCTTTCATACTAGAATCCCAACAGTACTTGAAGAACGGGCAATGCCAATGATCTCGCGTATCCTCTCGCCTCCTGAGGCGTTTCCCAGTGCGCCGCTCCTATTCTTCTTCTTCAGTCTCGCGTTCGAGACGCTGTTGATACTGATACTGGTATTTTCTCAGAAGATGAAAGGAAACCTGTCGTTGATTCCTGTCGTGCCTCACTTGCTCTTCGGTGATATAGTCCATTTCCTCTTTTTGGGGCCGATCGCGGGAATCGGCCTCCTGCTTCCTTGCATACTGACGTGATGCATATCCCGCCATGTTGATACCGAGCGTAAAATCCAGCTGACGATGTGTTGATCGGTCGTATCCTTCCACCATGTTTACATTCAGGAATGGTTGAGTATCAACCTTCATGGCGTACTGCCCCAAGATTAATCGGCCTTGCTCAATAGCCGATTGTATCTGTCGCCGGAGTTCCTTGCAGTCATCGGTACCGTGAGTGAAAGAGTTATGCCACTTGCAGTATGATCTCCCCTGGAGCTCCTGAGCTGTTGGGATCTTGCAACCTTCAGGGAACTTCAACTGCTTCTCCTTCAAGAGTAAGTCAAATATTTGTTCGACCTTGCTCACGTCAAAATCAAATCCTTTCGAAGGTCCCTGTTGCTTCACCCACTTGTAGGACACGGGTTTTGCCCCCCGTGCCCACTCTACAACTGCTATCTCTTGGTCATCCTCAGAATCTTTAGAGTCTTCAGCGTCAACCATTACTACTTGACGTTTGAACTTGTCTTGGTACAATTCTGGGTGGCGTTGCTCGAGAGTTTGTTGTGAATGTTGGATTCTTGATTATTGAATCTCATGATACATATTTATAGTCCGGAGACTTGATCTTTTTAACTAACCCTGATTGATTACGATACAATCTCTAACTTACTATATTTAAACTATCCTTACTAGATACACGGCCATCCCGGCCCTTAATACGTTCATACAGAAGCCGATTCGCAAACCGCCACGATGATCTCCTTCAACCCACGTTGCTCTCGGCCCATCCTCTGGCCCAGTCAAATTATGGCGATAACAGTCCCGAATAGCTTCAAGTCTTTTTTTGTATGGGGTGTGATGGAAAATTGCACTCCATATGGAGTAGCCCCCGAGCCTTAGGTTGAATCGAACAAATTAGGCTGAGGGTTAAATTAGTCTTGAATTTTCTTTTCTTATCCTTCGAGTACATTCAAAAAATAAGTAGTCGATGACACGTATCCTGTAGCCCCCGAGCCTTGAATCCAAAACCCTTAGGTTCGGAAAAAGGATCCAAGAATTGTGGCATTGGTGTTACTCTGAAATCCCGAGAAAAACTCTTTGCCTTCTGCACAGTGAAATTGAGCCTTCCACTGGTTTATTTAACTCGCGGTGACTTAGGGTTTCTTTTGCACTCTCAGCCTTCATATGAGTCGTCTTCGAGTAGTTTTGCGGTGTCCAGCCCCCGAGCTTACGAGCCAGGAGAGCCGAAGGAGCCATGTCAAGTAGTGTGCATCGCCCAGCCCCCGAACCTGGGAACTAGCGGAACTATGATGGCATGCCGTGCTGCCTGGAGGGTTGTTGCCGAAGCTTGATCTGAAAAAAGAAAATGCATACATTATGTAGCATAATGCGAAGATACCAAGAAGTACTTAGTAATAATGTGAAGACACTAAAATTTATTCGGTGTAAAAATTGTTGTGTCGAGCTCTTTTTTCGGCCATTTAAATCTCCCGAGTAGTCCACCCTTTACGTTCACCCGGTCCCAGTTTAGCCTTCGCCCATAGCATGTACGAGTCACTTAGGTCTCTTGCCTTCGCTCATACAGGACGGGTCGCTTAGGTCATGACTGGAGACTCGAGGTTTCACGGATTAAGGCATTTGCTACTCAAGTAGATTAGCGACCGTTAAGAGGAGACAACGAGCAGAAAGTAGTCGTCATGTGACAAAGAGGATGTGCACTGCGCAAAAGTAGTCGACGAAGTGTAGCTCTGGAGGGTTTCGATGCCCATCGAGAGTCGTACACGGATAAGTAGTCGGCGAAGTGTAGCTCTAGAGGGTTTCATGCCCATCGAGAGATGTACATGGATAAGTAGTCGGCGAAGTGTAGCTCTGGAGGGTTTAAATGCCCGTCGAGAGACGTACATGGATAAGTAGTCGGCGAAGTGTAGCTCTGGAGGGTTTCAATGCCCGTCGAGAGACGTACACAGATAGGTAGTCGATCATGGAGTAGCCCCCGAGGGTTTCACGCCCGTTGAGAGGCGTACCCAAAAAGGTAGCCGATATTGTGAAGAACAAGTCGGAAAAGGTATAGAAGGTATAAGTCACTTAGCTTGATTTGTGGGCGAATGTCAACGAAGCCGTAGAGCTTGTTGATGGAGCTGCGATGGTTTGTTGATGAAGCTCGACTAGTCGGAGTCAATTCCGACTAGTTTTCAAGTTGAGACGAGTAGTTGATGTAGTCGTCGGCGGGCCGCCGATCATCCTCGCGAAGTCGAAGTAGTCGAACCCGTCGCTGCTGCGCACGGACAATGCGGCACAAGCCAAAGTTGAACCGGGTCATCGAGGTCGGCAGCCGCGGTGCATCGACGTTGCAGCGCGAGGTGAAGTCGAGTCGAGTAGTCGAGGTCGATGTAGCCATTCGCTGAAGGATTCGATCTCGAACTCGATGAATCGAACCGCCGATGCATATGTACGAAGTAGCAATCCGCCACCTTGAGTGGATTGATGTTGATGAAGAGGTCCTTCAAATTCGCCCAATGATCGCGACGATCTGCCCCACGGTGGGCGCCAGCTGTCGGTATTTTTACCGTCAGCCTACCTAGGGATGCCCTAAGGTAGGTGATTATTTGGTGAGGGATTGCCGGATCTGGAACTTGAAGGTGAACGCAAGGACACAAGACACAAATTTAGACAGGTTTGGGCCGCTAGAATAGTATAATACCCTACGTCCTGTTTTGAGATGTTGTATATTGGGCCCTGCGCTTGGGAGTTGAGTTGCCTTTTGGCTGCTCTCTGTTAGTTCTCTCTCTCTGGCTACCTAGGTATCCCTGCCCTCCTTTATATATCCCAGGGGACGGGGTTCCTAGTAGGATTACAAGGTATGAGTCCTAATAGGATTACAGTGGAATTCTAGTCGGAATCAGAGTTCTTTTTCCTCATGGGTAGCTTCCTTACGGTACCTAGGGGATCTATCCCTGACAGGAGTTTCTCATTTTTCCCTGACAAGAGTTTCTCATTTTCTCACAGACTTTAATCGCCTTTTCACATGCTATGGTGACTTCATTTTGTCTTTTGAATTGCTCACCTTGACATAGTTTGATTATCACAGTTCGTTAGGATAGACGGTAATGGTTTCTCAACCATCGGCAAATCCATCAACAGCTCACGAAGCCACTCCGCCTCAATGTGGTGGTATCCAATGCTGTGAGTTCCACTTTCATTGTTGACCTCGTTAAGATGGTCTTCTTGCAAAACTTCCAGAAAACAACGCCACCTCCAAGTGTGAACACATATCCACTTGTGGCTTTTATCTCATCTACATCTAATATCTAGTTTGAATCACTGTAGCCCTCAAGTACCTTAGGGTACCCAGCATAGTGAATTTCATAGCTCGTAGTGCCCTTTAGATAACGCATCACTCTCTCGAGAGCCTTCCAATGTTCATCTCTAGGATTTGAGAAAAACCTGCTGGGTTTGCTCACGGCAAATGAAATGTCAGGTCTCATGGTGCTAGCTAAATACATTAGCGAGCTAATAATTTGAGAATATCTCAATTGATCTCTTGTGATTCTTCTATTATTTTGCAACGTCGCACTAGGATCATAAGGCTGAGAGCGTTAACATCAAGGACGGAAGTATTCCCATGCATGATGCGTACAACTCGTAGGAGCGTATTTGCAGTCACTATATCTAAATCGACTCAATTTAGCTTCCACATAGTGGGACTGCACAAGTGTAATCCTACCATTGGCTTCTTTGAGTAGCTTAATGTTTAAAATCACATCAGCCTCTTTTATATCTTTCATCTCGAAGCTTAACCCGCACTACCACACGCTGCGACCTTATCAAGTTCAACAACACAGACGGGTATCATCTCAATCATGATACCTCATGAAAACTTCCGTCCGTCATCCTTATAGTGATAACAGGAATGTAAACATTACAACTCCTATATCGCGCGAGTGACAGGAAATCACCCGACTTCTATCGGTTCTATTAGCAGAGCATCTACTCGATATGACCTCAGGTGCAATACATTGGTTCCTAGGATTCATGCATCTAGGGTTTCAAATAATTCCTAAGAACTTAATGCATAGAATACGTAAATAGTTATAGATTGCAGTGTAATAAAATAATAGGTTATGTCCGGGGCTTGCCTTCTTGTGTAGGGTTTGGGGCAGTAGGATCAAGGTTTTCCGAACCTTGGTTCGGAGCTTCAGTTAGATTCTCGACGATGTCTCCGGGATCTGCAGGAGTCTCCTCGGCTTGGTCCGCGATTAGCTCGTAATCACCATCGGCGAGAGTAAACGGTTCTACATGATATGCAACAATATAAGGTTAAGAAATGCATATTCTTTTTATTTTATTTCATAATGAGGTTGCAACCTAAACAGCTAACATATATAAATATCATGAACTTATGATACAGAAGGGGGTTTAATTTTGGGCTAACACTCATATTTAAGTCATGATTACAGTATCAAATTTATTGAAATAGGAACTAAAACATTTGAATTTGAATACCAATTTCAAAATTAAGTTTAAGTTTTTGACAAAAAGAAATATAAAGTCTTGAAAATTTAATTATACACTGGTTATTAACATATCAAATCATGGTAAAAAGATCTAGTTAAAATAAACCTAAGAAATACACTTAATTAAATTCATAACATTTCAAATTTGAAATGCCCAAGTTTAAAAGAACTTAGACTACAAAATATTGCTGGGTTTGAAATTTTTACCTAAGCTCACACATAACCTATGGAAGTTGCATACCAAAAATTACAAGCAACAAAACAATCATGTGAGAGTTATGCACCATTTATCATTTTACTTTGAATTTAAACTAGATCCAAAAATATTTAGTTTCACACCAAACTTTATTAACCAAAGTTGTAGGACTTAAAATCTAGTTTCCAGCAAAATTGATTTGATAATTTTTGGAATTTTCCACAATTTGTTATGAATTCCACAAGCCAGCAGCATCAAATACATGTAATAAAAGAAAGGTTTACACAGAGGTCCCCCTGGGATACTATTTCATTGAGTCACAGGCCTTGCAAAAACCCCCCTGGAAGTTTGTATCTTCTAACCCGAGGTCCTCAAGCCCGGTCAGAGAGGGGACAGAAGAATTGACCGGCGTGATTCGTCGTCGGCGATTGCCGGCGGCGAGGGTGGAGAGGTGGGGAGACACGACCACGTCAGAGCACACCTGTGGGCAACTGGAATCGGCTCGGGGCAAGCTGTGGCGATGGCTCGACGGAGACCGTGCGGTCGGCGACGGGGAAGAACGGCGGGAAGGGTACTCCGGTGGTCAGAAGGGGCAAGGGAGGAGTCCAGGAGCTTCAGGGCGAGTCGAGGAAGCTCGGAGTGCAACCAATTAAGGTCGGGGGTGGCTGGAAGCAGGTGCTCCACGGTGGACAGAACACGGCGGCGATGGAAAACTCGGAGAGCTCGTCGGGGAGCTGATGTAACGCTTTAGGGATCAAATTGATGGGTCGGAGAGCTTCGTAGCGGTGATGTAGTGCTGGCTAGGGTGCTGTGGTGGCGTGGGAAAGCCTGAGGCAAGCTGCCAATGGTGAGCAGTAGGCGGCGGCGGGTGGTGATCGCCGGTGAGGGTGTTTCGGTGGGAATTGGAGGATGGCCAGTGGCTGGGGAGCACGGGTGGAAACTGGAGAAGCGATTTGGATGGTCTGTAGAGGCAATTGGGGGCCAGAAACGGCTACCCACGGTGAGGCCGTGTGTTGCCGGAGTAGGGAACGACGGCGGCAGTGGGGAGTGGGTCGAGAGCTCAGGAGATGCCAGGGAAAACGGGGAAAAGGAATGTAGGGATGCTGGCGGAGCTAAAGTGCATGAAGGATAAGAGCTTCGGGGCTTGCCCGGGGGCTCTCCACGGCGGCGATGCGGTGGCGGCCGACGGGCGCTCGGGCAACCGTGGCGCGCACAGAAGGGGACAGCGGGGAGGAGCTACGGCGGCGGCCAGAAGTAGGGTGACGCGTGGGGGATAGGGTAGGCCAGGGATGACCGGCGTCGAGGGCAGAGCAGAGGCCAGGGGAGATGGCCTGCGCCGGCGACAGAGCAGAAGCAGAGGGAGCAGAGGGGGTGCACAGGAAGAAGAAGGGAGGGAAGAGGATCCAGGGACCCGTTTGCAAAACTTAAAAATTACAGGGACCCTGCGGTAATCTAATTTTGCCCACTGATCTAGGGGTTTTCTGTGAAAAAGCCCAATATGAAAGTTGTAGAGTTTTTCAAGATCTACATATTTGCTTTAAGGCTCAAATTCAAAAACTCAAAGTTTGCAACCTTATAAATTGAATTTTAAGCAAGGTAAAATTTAAATCACCCTTGTCCTTACCAAATGAGATTTTAACCAAAATTTTGATATGTTTGCAAATATTCATGAAATATCATGATGACAAGTAATTTTACAAATAAACCCTCAGGTAAGCATGAAAGTTACTTTTATTCCTCAACTATTTGCACAAAAGACCCTATAACTTATATGTATTTACACATAGGCCCTTACCCTAACTTAAGGGCTCATTTTTCCTCTAGATTTTAAAGCTACCTTCCAAAACACACACCTTGTACTTAAAGACCTATATTGCATGAATATTTACAGATACACCCCTAGCCCTTATTACAACCCTTAATAACCATGTCTATCTCACCCAAGGTTTAGTATTTACGAATCTTATTACCTGGATGTCACAGTTCACAGCAGCGAGCAGTCGCATGATGCGCTCCCAAAAAACTTGATCGCCCTCCACTCGGTGCAGAGTCTCGAAGAGGATGAAGTTTTGGATGCCTTCTCTTCCAGCTAGCCTATGCGCCCAAAGCTTTTGGAACGGAGACGCGGAGAAGTAGCAACAGCAGTGGAGTATGTGCGTTGGTTCGTTCGCGTGAAAGAGAAGAGGAAGACCATATACGTAGCCACTGGGAGACCTTTGGGTGTCCAGGTTCATTGCAGCCATCAAACCATCAGCCATCAAACCATCAGTTACCAGTAACCCTAGCCATGATAGCCATCAGTTACAGGTCATTTGTAGCCAGCCATCAACCATCATTTACTAGTCAGTTGTCGCCATTCAACCAGTGTCAGTTACTACTCATCAACAGACATTGAAAACTGCAAAACACGCCGAAGCCAAGCCCAAACATCCCGTCACGCTTGGCTCGGTTCGGCACGCCACGGCTCGGCGAGCGAGCGCGCGCATGTGGCACCCTGCTTTCCATTCTTGTCCTTCTTACCTTGTGTGAATAGACTCCACCTTATAAATTGGTTAGGGACCCTTTTAACTTCCAAGGTGGTTTGACCACTAGTGTAACTATCACCATTTTTTATGGACAATTATATGATTAATTGACTTAATAGGTTCTTGGCCCAATTCATCCAACAAAGAGGGAGGGAGGGAGTGAAGGAAATAGAATGGTATCCACACATTATGTCCACGTCACACATAGTCAGTAGCTACGCAAGTGGTTTAACGCAAGTAATGTTGATTTGAATCTCACTTTAAACAATTAGAAAGTTTGGGGATGACGATCTGCAGCTGCAGTTTCGGAGTTTGGGAGCTTGATCGACATCTCGGGACAAGTTTAGGGATTAGGGTGCATTTTACTCTTAAAAAAATTATAGCTTTACATAAATTTTGGTACTGTTAGCGGCCAGCACGGGTTGACAGGGACCAGAATCTAGGGTTGATTTTGGAGCCCCCAATCAAAACGCGATCTGAGTCTAAATAATGGATTTCTTAACCTCAGGTTTATTATTAGTCTCGAGATTGTCCCAATGCAACACAATGTGCTCATATATATGAGCCTGCGGTTCCAGGTTGACACGTGTCTTCACCCACATTCAGTTCAACCGGTTTTCCGTACCAGTCCACTCCGGCCTACCGCCAGCCGTCTGCCGTCCGCGCCAAAATATCTGGCTGCAGCGGCAAGCGGCCAGGAGTTGAAGGATAGCACGAGAAAGGGGCGCCAACCAAAAAAGGCCGGCACAGCAGCCCGGCCACACAACACAAACACGTACGCGCGTGGCACAACCACGCACACCGCAGTAATGAGGGCTCTCCCGGCGACGGCCGGCCGCGGGGCGGTGGCCTGCGCCGCCGCGCCCGTCCCCCGGAGGTCCCTGCTCCTCTCCACCGCCGCCGCAGGTGGTTTAATTTACCACTCGCTCAGACTGTACCACGCACCACTGCAGCAGCAGCTATCTCGTGTCGCCTGACCTCGGGTGTGTGTGGCTGTTTCTTTGGTAAGCAGGAGCGGCGCTGAACGCGGAGCAGCTGCCACTGCGGCTGACCAGGGGCGCGACCGGCGCGGCGGCGAAGATCCGGGCCTCGATGGACGCGGCGCAGGCAGCCACCTTCACCAGCACGGACGACGCCCAGACGTGGGCCAAGAAGGACAGCCGGCGCCTCCTCCACGTCGTCTACCGCGTCGGCGACCTCGACAAGACAATCAAGTAAGCATGTGATCAATGTGCTTGCTATCTCTCTACCGCAAGACATCTCGCTAGCTCTGTCTGATGTTCTCCCGGCCGGCCGGCCATGCTCCGGGGCAATGCAATGCAGGTTCTACACCGAGTGCCTGGGGATGAAGCTGCTAAGGAAGAGGGACATCCCCGAGGAGAAGTACACAAACGCGTTCCTCGGCTACGGGCCCGAGGACTCGCACTTCGTCGTCGAGCTCACCTACAGCTAGTGCCTCTGCTCCCTAGACATTTCCAAGGACACACACGATGTGCAAGTTTGATCGAGGATGCTGACGGTGGATCCACAATCTCCCTTTGCAGACTACGGGGTCGACAAGTACGACATCGGCGCAGGTTTCGGCCACTTCGGTGTCGGAGTCGACGATGTAAGGCTCCAGATCTGGACCTTGCCATCAATCGCTCAAATTAAGATGCTCAATCAACTAGAACCGTGCTTGGAAATTAGAACCTTGATGGCTGAATGAAACAGGTGGCCAAGACAGTCGAGCTGGTGAGAGCGAAGGGAGGCAAGGTGACCAGGGAGCCCGGGCCCGTCAAGGGCGGCAGGACCGTGATCGCCTTCGTCGAGGACCCTGACGGCTACAAGTTTGAGATCCTTGAGAGGCCGGGCACGCCGGAGCCCCTGTGCCAGGTCATGCTCCGCGTCGGCGATCTCGACCGCGCCATAAGCTTCTACGAGAAGGTAAGGGCATTGCAACGATCACGACAATCCATCGACCAGTAGCAGTATAACATACTGTCTGATCGATCGATTACTAACTGATGCTGCCCTCCTGCTTGCATTGACCATAATCTCAGGCTTGTGGCATGGAGCTGCTTCGGAAGATAGATAATCCTGAATACAAGGTGACTAGCTAGTCTAGCTGCATTGGCCACTCATCAACTCATTGTGCGTGCCATCACATGTATGTTCATTCGAGAAGCGCTTGTGTTGCAGTATACGCTGGCCATGATGGGGTACGGCCCCGAAGAGAAGAATGCCGTGCTGGAGCTGACCTACAACTACGGCGTCACCGAGTACGCCAAGGGGAACGCGTATGCGCAGGTACGTGATGTGGATTGCCTGCATCCCAGTTCAACAACCCTGAAGCTGCATTCTGGGCATCAACATTCAACACACTGCACACACAGATCGCCATTGGCACCGACGACGTCTACAAGACGGCCGAGGTGGTGAAGCTGTTCGGGGGGCAGGTGGTGAGGGAGCCGGGGCCATTGCCGGGGATCAGCACCAAGATCACGTCCATCCTGGATCCTGATGGCTGGAAATCGGTATCAGGCTTCTTGTTCTGATGTGTCGTCTGAAATAATCTGCCACTCAGATCGAGCTAAAGCTATTTCATCTTCCCATTGTGCAGGTGTTTGTCGATAACATTGACTTCGCCAAGGAGCTGGAGTAGCATGTAGCCATGGAGAGCGAAATGTTTTTGTACCTCTTTGTTCATCGGCTCATGAGCAAAATGATCCTTTGTGAACAATAAGAAACAGAGGATGCTGGGACTGAGACAGAGCTGTTCCAAAGATAGCAAAGAATACAAAGCTGACAATTAGTTCCAACAGGTCACGCTCTAATTTGCTGTGAGATATGTGGCGAATAGTTCAAAGCATGAATAATTAAATTGGGGGCAGATTTGATCTTCTCTAATTGAGAAACACATTTCGAATGTAGACGCTTACGAAAGTATGCTACACAATAACACCAGATTAGCGACACGCATTGGTTGGTTAAAGTTTGCGATCACTGATGAACAGTTAGCCACCACCAATTTAGCTACGCCGCCACGCTCATGCACGCGTCTCGAGATATTGGGCTGGCATCTTGAGATTGGCTACCATACAGTAAGGAACAAGTCCATTTTTGGCACATAAACTCTTATGTTTGGCTAATTTTGACACCCAAATCTAATCTAATACCATCTAAATCAAGCACCTGTATATCACTATCGTTTGATTTTGACCCATGGCCCCTTGGGCCCTTGTTTCGTGGTTTTCGGTGACATGGCAACGTTCTTTTCCTTTTTATGTTTGTTTTTATTTTGCTACCGGTCATGTTATAGCCTACTCCCTTCATCCAAAAAAAATAAATTATTTTAGGATTTAAAATTTATCCAAAAAATAAATCATTATACCCCATTTAGTATATGCATACTTCCTCCATCCAAATTTACAATTTTTACATATATTTTGCCACGTATCTAGACATAATGTACATCTAGATAAATTATAAAATATATATATATCTAGAAAAGCAACAAATGAATTGTAATTTGGAACGGATTAAATATTGCTAATAAATAAGGGCCAGCAATATTATTTTCCCATGTTACTCTGTCATATAATTCCTAGAACAACTAATTTTTTTGGAACGGAGTAGGTGCTAAAACACACCAACTCAGAAACAAAAAATTGTTGCCACGCCACTCGAGTAGCACAGGGATCAAAATTGAATAGTATTGAAGATTGAGGATGCATATTTAAGCGACATTAAAGTTTATAGTCAAATATGGATGGATAGAAGAGCTGCACTAGAAAGAATCTAGTAAAAAATGTGAGCAACCGTGCTGTACCATTGTATAGGTTTGCCGAGATCCAACGACCATGAAACAGTTGCCAATGTACATACGTGGTCACAGTGAATGGGGATAGGTGGATCGACGCATTACTTGTATACGAGCACCAACCTGCACTACATCCACAGGTGAAGTCAGGAGCTCATCTCCAACCACCCGTTTCTGGTACTTGTCTAATTGACCTGCAAGACCCAAGAAGGAATTTCATACCCGCGTCTGTAGCATGCACAAACACGACGTAGGTAACAAAATCCACAGGTCCCACTGCAATCCTGTGCACAATTCTGCCACTAACAGGTCCACAGGTTGGTAGTGGGAAGCCGAGTAGCAGAGCCGACTCTGCCCTAAGCGTCAAACATAAGGCTTCAGCAGTGCCACAAAGAATTAAGGATCCATCCTCCAAAGGTCATTGCTGCTCTACACAGCCACCACAAGTTGTCGTGCACTCACTTACCCAGTCCCTGCTACAGTTCTGCAGCTCCACTTATGCAAAACCACCACACCATTGGCTAGACCAGGCCATTGAGGCTGGCACACCAGCACCACGGCAGTGAAGACAATGGCCTCAGAAGACACCAGGAATACAAGGTGATACAATCTACTTCAACAACCACTCCGTGTCAACAGCATGTATGTTCATATGTGAAGTTCTGCAGTCCACCGGCAAAGTTGGGGTACGCCCTGAAGAAGGGAATGAAGTGCTGGAATTAGCCTACAAGTGTCACTTGAGTACGAAAGAGGAAACACATGTGCTCTGGTATACAATGTTGATCCCTCCACACTGCCATCCGGCAAGCAGCAGTTGTGCGGCTTCACTCTGAGATACATGCTGAGTTAAAGCTGATCACCAATGGTACCAAAAACATCTACAAGACCACCAAGGTGGTGAAGCTGATTGTGATTGGAGGGCAGGTGGTGCATGAGCCAGGGCTATTACCAGGAGAACCAGTATCACCTCATGTTCCTCTGCTTCAAGCTGGTCTACAAAGAATGTTTTTGTTGAAACGTACAGGCAGTTCAAACTTACACCATTCATCTCTCGGTATGCATTTGACAACATCGACTTGCCAAAGAACTGGGGTAGCCTTGTCAGTGGAATTGTTTCTGTTCACTTTGGTTCATTGGCTTGTGACATCCCTCTGCGTGAAACCCTGCAAAAAGATTGTATCAACAATAAGAATAAGAGTATATAGAGACTTAGCCAGCTCCAGTTGTGAAAGTACCAAAGAATGCAAAGCTTAGACTGATGATGCACCAGAACTATTAATATGATCTGCTGCTGTGCAATTCTTAGACAAGTTTTAAAGTTTTGAGTAAATTGGTAAGTCCTGAATTTAGAATAGAGCAGACTTGTTTTGTAGCCTTGAGAAACTAACAGAGATGCCTCCACTCTCTTAAAATTTAAGAATGTAACAGCACTTCTACACTTAGAGACAAGCGAACCAGCATGGAATCAAATTGAAAAACGATATTTTAAACACTAGATGGGAGGATGAATATCGAAATTATTTAACAGTATAAACATGCAATCATGCAGATTGAGTTGCAATAACCTTTATTCTGAGCCCTTGAGCTGCAGTGCGTAGCTCTTGAAAGCTGAATATAGTATCAGGGGTGAACAGGCTTGACCAATTTTCACGTGCCTAAGCATTTGTTGGCAGATAGGCAAACTGGTGAAGCAGCCAAAACAGTCAGCTGTTCATGCATGCAAACCAAATCATAAACTTCCTAGATACCTCTTCGGAATATTTGCATGGTGCCATTTGGTGCCAAACACGCTGGAAGCTGCAGCCAATCCAAGTCAAATATCATGTCACTTTCTGCAAGTAAATTGACAGCACCAAAGTGAAATATGGTCAGAAAAATATTACGGTATGACAAATTCAGTTAATTGTAACAAAGTGTGACAAATAGCAATACCAAATTGTCTTACAAGTTAAACAAGTTGCACGTCGCAAACCGGGTAAAGCACACACACTGTTCCCTGCTGCTGGCCCCTAATTAAAATGAAAGCTATCCTGGTGAAATTCCCAAGTTTTCTTTAAGCATGGAATACATGCATCATTATTATATTTGGAAAGGACCCTGAATCAACGAGCCCAGACAGATGAGGAGTTACAATGTATCCAATTGTATAAAATACAAAATAGATTGCTGAGGTCCCTAAGAACCTTCCATATTATCCACAGATGGAAAAGAATAATAATAGACCAGAACAACTGATGCTGAATTCATAATCAGCACCAACCAATATTTCTGGTTGGTAGTAATCACCTCAAGCAATACAGACGTCCCCATAAAAAACCGACAGCTATTTTCAGCAATGGCTTCATGCATCAGGAATAAAAGCATTTAACTTCGACCAGGATTCTTCCGAAAACCACATCAGGCAGCCTACAATAGCAGATATACAGGTCATTAAGAAATTCAGAATTAATATGAGTGGCCCTAATAGCAAACGAACATAAGTTAAGACATCCAAAATTACAAAGCCTATTTCCATCTTACACTTAGACCAAGAAAGCATTGGAGGCAAAGAAATGACTAGATTACCAATAGTTATTATCCCTGAGCATATCTTAAATGCATGCATAAAAAAAACGCAAAGTAAAAGGAATGTAATTTTTTAAGGGATATAGGAACCAACACACATTTTTGCATGGGAAAGTGGAAAGAGCCTTTATGTTTATGAACAAAATCTTTAAAATATACACCTTATTATAATTTTGAACGGCGGAAGCAGCATAATCATACTAACGCATGGTTCGTCAAGCACAGGAAAAAAAACAGTTTTGAGACAGGAAAATAGTCATAGCAGTTCTCAAACAAAACTTACAAAAAAAGGGTCCGAGCCAAGAACAAGGTTATAGACAGTTTGAAAGTAGGAAACTGACAATGTAGCAGTTCTCAAATAAAATTTATCAGAGAAAAACAAAAATAAAAAGGTCCAACTGTCATAAACTGTTCCTTTTGTGTTCTAGGCCATCATACTCAAATGTTAGACTGTCACAAACTACATTCCTCTCGTGTTTCTAGCAATTAATTTTATCCTTACCCCAGCTCATTGCGGACCAAGTTGTTACCATGCCAATAAAGTCCCAGGAAAATATTGGCTGTCTGGTTGGTGAACAAAATCATCTCTTAAAGTCTGCCAAAAAGAAGTGGAATTACAAAATCAGGGATTATATAGTTTTTAGTCCATGGCTACCAAAATTACAAAACAAATGGTGCAATTTCTCTTAACATTTCTCCTCAAGTTCATTGTCATCCTAAATCAGGTTCCATGAAAATAGCAGTTCAAAATAAGTTGATGTTTAACACTAGCCAAGTATTAACCATTTTAAAACCTCAGCGTCATACTATCAGCAATAACTGGTTACAGCCCAATTCTTGTAATGTGAAACATTTGGCAAGAATTGGAAGGGTGAGGTCAGGAATAGTCTTCAAAGATTAGCCAAGATTTAGCAAGAAAATGAACTTGACTTAAAAGCAAAAATCGAATTGTACCAATTTTGTGTAAGAAAACAAGTATGGCTAATTCTTGACTCAAAAGAAAAAATGGAATTGTACCAATTTTGTGTAAGAAAACAAGTATAGGCTAAAGCTAAGCTACAAAATTATGTTAAACTATATGATGCGCTTCTAGCCAAACATCATCTTACTCCCCAAAAGGGTATCTTCCAATATCAAATTTTTCCCTAAATGTTTTAGTCATTACTGTGATTAATTACACATAAGCTAGACATGGACGCTTCTATGTAAAGTGTAGAACAGCTAGGGTCAACAATTTTATGCGCTGTTAAGAACTTGCAAATTTCTCAGGGTGAGCTGGCCTTCCAGAAGATATTCATATATACATATTAGGCATAACAAGGCTTTTCTTTGCTAATAGGAAACCTCCTAATTTTAACAGGAAATATTTTGAACGTACAAACTGCTCCACAACATAGCAGTTCAACAAAAGAAGGTTGTCTAATGCTAGCAAAGTTTTGCTATGCAATCTTAATGTAACATAATCAGTAATTATTCAAGTTTTGGCAAGCAAATGAAATTGGGTAGCAATAAAAAAGGAATGTAACAAAATTTGGGAAGTAACAAATGGAGGCCAAGTCTGGTCAAGCAACCAATTTCGGTTTAGGAATTGCGCTTAATTCTCAAATATTAGATATTTTGATATTGAATGCTAAATCAATGTGTTTGGGCAACATTCAAAACAACTGATATCAGATCATATCGTTCCAGCACATCAAAACATATTAGAAGCTTGGTTTTAGGCAAGTTAAGATTATATGAACTTTGACAGCTAGGAAGTAGATATGTTCACAAAAGAAAAACAGCCTGTTACGACCTCTTTGTTTCCCTTCTCAAGAGAAATTTAGTGGTGTCATCTTTAGACAAAAAAGGAAAATTCGACAAAATATGGTGAATACTCTCCATTATCACCTGTTCAGCATTATAGCAGATCCAAATAGGTGATTGTTTAATGGCAACCATGCTTACCATGATAAAACATGGGCTATAACCAGCTGTTATAGCTATACTAAGTACATGCTCACCAATTAGCCTGATTGGGCAATAACCAACAGACTAGTGATACTCTTATGTGCATTTTTGTGTCTTAAAAACGATTCTTTAAACATGCCAATTTATTTTTGTGTCAACTCTTAATTTTTAATTATATTTGGAATATTCGGCATCTTAACTTACTTATTTTTATTCAATATGCTTTGCAGTTCACTTTTCAATTGATTTTGGATTGTAGGATTTGATCTGTTGGCCTAGCTCAATCACAGGGTTTGTTTTGGAACATATTTTTATTTGATATCCTTGATACTTGTTCAGCGCACCACAAAGCATTGTAATAATCATTATAACCTAGCTTGCAAGCATCAACAAACTACAAGGATGCAACCTTAATACCTTATGTTCTTAACCCACTATATGGGGAGAGTATTCAGCTGGAAAACCAAATTTGCCGCATGTAAGCGGGGAAAACACCAATACAACTGTCAACAAATACCCTGAAGATGCAAGGACATAGTAGCATCGAAGGTAATCTCACCAACAGTTTACTGAATGTCCACCATGCATTTAGGAACTAAATGATCCCAAGGTTAAATGCGGTTAGAGGGCCCTGGACTGTAGCTTCCACGAGTGTGTGGATCGAAGGACCCATGTGTTTTTGAGACAGCCGCAGTGTTCCTAGGAGCATCAACACGGCCAAGTGATGTGGATTGCATTAATGCATTATCAGGACTAGCAGTCACTCTCTGCAATGGAAAATAGGGACATTATTACCAAAAGATATGTAAAATATACTTTTAGGTCTTACAGGTAATAAATCGTAAATAGCTGTGAAGAAAACCAGAATGATTCTTAAATTAAAACAGTACGGAAAATATGTATAAGCGGAAAGCCAAACATATGCTAAAACTTAAGAAAGTTCAGCATCATCAATAATAAGAAAGTTCAGCATCATCAACAAGCAGATAGGTGGGCACTACATTTTTATAGTTGAACCACTCAAATCTGCTGCCCTCTCTCAAAAGTGCCTCATGCACACACCTCATGGAGATTCACACTTGAAAAGCCCTTCCAGTATTGTTCTCTCTCAAATATGGTAAGAGGAAGCACACAATCACATATGCATTTACACAGCAAGCTACATTTTTCTCTTTGCCTTCTCCATTCTCAATACCCACAGACAAAATCAGGTGGCAAACTCATTACTCAACTACCATATGCATGCAGTAAACACACTCACAACTAACATCACTAACATGTGCACCATGCACATGCAGATGTTATAACCAACCCTAATGCCCACCAACTGACCTTTTATCCACTACAGCTAAACTCATGGCACACAATAACGACTTATCTGCGCTTTAGATCGCTTCCTGAGCAACTCTGCATTCCAGCGTGCACTACACATGCTCATCATGCAACACTTTTAAACTCCTACACTTGATGTGTGCATAGTCCCATGCATACAAACATGACTAAGTACATCAAGTTATATCCAACACTCGTTAAATAAACTTGGCTTACCAATTTATCATGATGCAGATTATTTGAACGGCTATTTTCAGCACTGGGCTTCAGTTGCATTCTGATTGCCGGGCGTTGCTCTGCTTCAACCAGACCTGAGGCTTCAACCGGGCGTACAACATTAACTGAAAAAGGTCTATGTTATAAAAATGCAATGTAACTGTAAAATGCCGTACTATAGAAGTTACAGCAAAGTGTATATTATCATGACAAATCTCCAACAACACAAAATAGAAGAATTACACAATAAACGATTTAAATCCAGTAAAGAAAGGAAATGAATAAAAAAGCATACTATTTTGATACTAAATGGAAAATAATTTATGCGATCTGCTACCTTTGTGCTTGTCCACATTCGTTGTAACTGGACGGCTGCTTACACCCGCATCTTGCTGCCATTTGGTGCGAGAAAAATCAGGAAAGGTGTTAAAACATACTTCATCACAAATATAGCATTGGGAAAAAATGCATTCATTCATTGGTTGCATCAAGTCATATTAAAAAGTATTACTGATTACTTTCTGAAAACCTCCAGCATATTGCAAATAAAATTGACTAAGAAATGTTAACTCAAGCAGTACTCACTGAGCATCCTTGTTGAGCCTTAGCCTTCTGGGATTGCTTACACTTTAACAAAGTCCAGTCGTAGACATAATCGAACTGATAACCTGGAGAAGGCAAGATAATAAACAAGTTATCAAGCTATTTATTATAAAAGACGTGATGGGAGTTTACACACTAGAATTTCAAATGTTATACCTTCACGGTCAAACAAATCTCGAAAGAGCCGTCTCAAGAAACTATAATCCGGCCGCTGATCAAATGTCAGAGAATGGCAATAGTGGAAATAGGAAGAGAACTCCGCAGGATGGGATTTACATAAAGCCTGTCATTAAATAATAAACGCTCATGAGTACTCTTCCAATCAAAGGAGTAAACATTCATAAATGTAAAACATGTTACTCAAGCAACCTCAATAGGAGTCGAAAGCTTCTTCTCACTTATTTTGTCATACTTCTGTTTCTTCGTGGCTGCTTTCAAGCCCTGCCAAGGAAGGCTGAACACAGCATATAGTTAGTTACACCAAATCCATTAATGTTTCATACACAAGCACGAGGATACATCAAAATCAAGATCAACAATAATTGGCATATTGACCAGTGGTTTTCAGATGAACAGATTGATGTAAGTCAACTGTACGACTTATTTTGGCTATAACAGTATAAATAATCTCCAAAGGATGATTACTTTATGTCCAACGAGTTGCAGAAAGACATGGTTTTAAGTAATGACCACCACACATGCAGCATTATTCTGAGATAATGGTAAGATAAATACACTGTAGGCGGATCATTAACAGAAACCATACCTTCCCCTGAGGAAATACAGAAGAACATATCCAATGGATTCCAAATCATCTCTACGGCTTTGCTCTGGCAACAAAAAGTAAGTGATAATGATGCCAAAGGAAAACTCTGATAAAAAATGCCCATAATTATATTAAGTAATCTATGAAACTTACTGGTGCAATTATAGTGTTATAATATACATGTGCAAAATACAACCATTCAAGACCACAACAAGAGATAAGTACCAAATAGACTGACCGTATTACTCACCAATCCCAAGATGAGTGTTGCGACTAGCGTAGCGAGCTGTTCCTGTCAAGTTTTTATTTTCTCTGCAAAAACAAGCAAGCATATAAGATAAACATGTACTACCACAATTCTGAAAAGCGTAAAAACAAAGAAACAAAAAAAATGATAGTTCAGGGAGAAATGTGTGATTCACAATTATTGGCGCACCTATAAGGTATATGGCGGTTGGTGGTTGAGTCACGATATCTCTTGGCGAGCCCAAAGTCAATGACATAAACCTGAAAGTTTGGCCACAATATAATCACGATAAACATTCATGTTGCAATGTAAGTGTCACTAGCAAACAGAGTACAAACCTGATTAGCTTTTCGACCAAGACCCATGAGGAAGTTATCAGGCTTGATGTCTCTGTGCAGATAGCCTTTAGAATGCATAAATTCTATTCTTGTTATCTGCCGTAGTAAATGAAAAAAAAATCAGCTCTAACCAACCAACTACAACATGAGTATACAAGGACATGATATTAAGGTTAAACTAAGGAACAGAACGCACAAGGACAAACAGTTAAGTGTATGCCAACTAATTTCACAGTTTTGCTCGAGTGCCATCCCAAACAAGCTATTTGTGTGTAAGCCACTTGAATTTATGCATGCCACTGGCCGCTATTTGTATGTAAGCCACTTGAGTTTGAGTGTATGCCACTGCCTAGTGGCACATACATGAAGGCAATTGAGGCGCCAGTGCATCACACACAAGTTGCAGTGGCATAAGCAAGAATAGCAAATTTAGGATGCTGTGTGAGTGTGGACCATATGGAGCAAAAGAATCACGGACAAGCATGTTTGCTGTTACAGTTAACCACATGCTGTGATGGTGTCAATAGCAAAATGTGAAATAGTCCCTCCCCCACAGCACTTATTTATGGTTGTTGAGGTCTTTTGCATCAACTGCTCAACGTAAGTGCACACTTCATCAACAATTTCTTTTGTGGGAGAAACTTATCTAACATTAATTTTAAAAGCATGTATTAATTTATTTAATGGCATGAAATGAATTTGCAAATTGAAAACTTGGTGCCATGAAATCTTCTACCCCTACACTCTGAGATATGATAACTGTGGCAGAGCACCGTGAAATATAGCACCTCCCCCAGGATATAAAATTAAGTGGTTTGCGTCTTTCACAACTTCATCACCATTGGCAAATAAAAATAAGTATTATTACCATCTGATCTGCTAGCATCAAGACTGTCTTCAGTGAGAACCTCCGGCCACAATAAACAAAAAGATCTTCAAGGCTTGGCCCAAGCAAATCGATGACAAGAATATTTTCATCACCATCAATGCCACACCATTTGATGTTTGCAATACCAGCTACATGGAGTCAAAATAGCAACAGTTACAACACATATAGTGGTATAACAATCAGTAAAGTTAAATCTGTTTGTAGCTCAAACACATACTCCCTCCCTGAAGAGCATTGTACAGTTTGGCCTCATATAGCAACTGCGGATGATTGGTTTTGCTGCTTTCCTGTATATAACAATAAATGCAACATAAATTCCCAAAGAAACAAGACAAACACATATTTACAACATAGATTAATATATTTTGAGTAACAAACTCCTTCCACTGTAACTTCACTAAATAATAACTAATTACCCAGTCATAATAGATGTCATTTTCAAGAGATGGTTTCAGATCCATTTTATTTTCTGAGGAAACTGTTGACAACTAATTCTTCTATTCATTGCTTATTAGTGAGAGATGAATATAGTCACGTGCAGTTAACAGGACTGATTCTCCCTGAAAAACTTAACATCATCCCTGTTATACGTGCACCAAGTTAGATAGCTTAATTTTGGATGGGGGGACTATGGCAAAACCCTTCTTGCCCAAATCAGGCCAAAATGAAATGGAAATTGCTTGGACAAGATACGTAGCTAGCACATAACAAGAATCTTATACACAATTGCAGCATGACCTAGTCACCAACTAAATGTCATGGCAGTTGGAGACAGATGAGAAGGGGCCTTCACATCAATGGATCTGAGAACAAAAAGAGAGAATAAGGTCGACAGTAGCACCACTAATGGTCCCCGTTAAGTTCTCTGCCATAAGCGGTCAACAGCTGGATCTTTCTGCAGATCAGATGCTGCCACTAGTCACGTAGCCACAACTGGTACTACTCTTCACAACTTGACTACTTGAGGATAAGCCATAGCAGCAGAAGTAGAAGTCGCCATGAGACAGTGAGGCACAAAAGGAAGGAGAGTCTGGAAGTGGTGCAGCAGACAATTTGGAGTTGTAGACATGCAGTAGGTATTATGGCATGAAAATATCAGGAAAAGGAAAAAGGGAATTGGTGTAGAGTAGAGTAGTGGCTCAACTCGCGTTGCTCTCTTGTATGATCTATGTGATAGAATCGAATCATTTTGCAACCCCAGCCACCTAGACTCTTGTGTACTGGCAAACAGTTGGTTCTATACCTGGCTGGAGCACCATAAACCCATCCATTTAATTCAAATGAAGTTAACTTAAATTCCTAGGTACTACTACTGCAAAATAGAATGTTGTGCAGAGACAAAGAATAAATACATAGCAGTGCAGGTACAGAGAGATGAATGAATAGCATGCACAATCCCAAAACAGTAAGAAAATGTTTATGTCATGGAGCACCAACTTAACAAAGCCCCCATAACTTCTAGAAGAGAAATAAACCTGTAACGTATTACAGCAAACCTCACGACAACTGTACAAGAAAAATTGCAAAATACTTAAAAATAAAGAGATCAAGGATACATAAAACTGCACCATTGATATATTTGGGAGTAAATTTCCCAGACTAGATAGACACGCGGCTGATGGTTCTGCCAAGCTTATCCTTAGCTCACAAGATAGCACACCAATAATGGAATGTTTGGCGACTAGTCTAGTACTATCAACGTCTACAGTTGTTCCCTAGCATATAAATGTAAAAGACTGTCCACTTAAAAAGTTAAACATTCCAGTTCTTATTAATGATAGCTACTCCATGCAACATATTACTTTCCTGTTTAACAACGCCACGCTAAATGCAAGGCACTGAGCATAGCGTACAGTAATAATCCATTGAATGAACTAGCATAAGAGAGACTGGATAGAGCCAGAAAAAAAGAGAGATTCATAACATCAAAATACAGAATCTTTTACCATGAATTGTTCCCATCTATGAGCCTAAGGTAACAGAAAAGTAGAACTGTGGTGGTGGGAAAAAATTTTGAGACCACAATAGCCGTTGAAAAATTTGAAACCAGAATATCCGATACAAAGCACTGAAGCAAGACGCACCTCCAAAACACTGATCGTTTTAGATAGGACATATCCACCCCATGATCGCAGAGGATTCGACATGCAACCTAGTGCTACTTAGCTTCTTCAAATTCACAGTTCCACAATACCAGCGGACAACATCACACACGCGTGCTGCCCAGTTCTAATACTTCCAATCTCTAACAGCAAATCAACTCAAAACTTCTAAAAGTCACACTCCGCAAGCATGCACAACAAGCTGCAAGCAAACCTACAGAACAAATAGCTGTGGGGTGCTTAAATATCAAATCCGCATTGCAGAATTATCAAGCTCCACCACAGAACCTACCGCACCCCGCAATCGGTGGCACCGGAGGCTGCTAAATCCTAGATGAATCCCAACAAAATCGAAGGAAAGCAGGGGAGGACTGAGGAGGAGGTGCTCACGATTTTGACGGCGACGATCTCGTAGGTGTCGACGTGCGTCGCTGGAGAAAACGAACAGCACAGCATAAAATCCTCAGATCCAGAATACCAAGCGAAGCGAACAACAGGGGGAAAGGGATCGGGACCGAACCTAAGTAGATCTCGCCGAAGGAGCCGCTCCCGATCTTGCGTCCGAGCTTGTACTTGCTGCCGACGATCCGATCCATACCCTCCTTCTAGTCCTCTCTCCCAGCTCACCCTGTCTCGAAGCCGCGTCGGCGGGTGGAAGGAAGGGGAGCGGGGAATAAACTAGGGTTTGGACTGCTGCGGCGAAATGGGGAAGGAAGAGAGGGGAGCCAAAGCAGCGGGCTGGATGAAGCTTCTAGAAGGTCGGAATGGATTAGATTTGCAGCAGCCAGCCAGCAGGTCTTCCCCAGTCCTCTGGGTCACGGCCCCCGACCGCAGTTTGCCGTCCCGGAAAGAAAGGCTGACATCAGCGGGAGTTGGCGCATAGTAGCTTAGTACTTACCTTAAAATGACCGGTGGGAGTTAGCATATGATTTTTTTTCATATACTTGTTGGCTAAAAGGACCGGTTTGAATTAAATCGGAGGGATCTTCTTCCGCTCATGTACGCCCATAGCAGCGTATGGAAAAGCATGATGCCCACCAAGGGCGAAGCCAGACGAGAAAGTCACCGGGGTCGGATGTATTAAACGTTGGAATCGGCCACATGGATGAACAGTACTAAATAATATCTTTTATTGACTTTGGTAAATTTTATTGGGGTCGGGCGACCCCGGTGGCTGCATGCAGTTCCACCCCTGTGGCCCACAAGTATAACAACGGATAATGCCGATGATTATTAATATAGCTCTCATCATTTTAAAGGATTGTGCTAAGTTTAGAGGTCATTTGCGGTTCGCATATGCTCACTTGCTCAGCATCTACACCTTTTGAAACAAAAGACCAGCAACCCAAAAGGTAATTCTGTAGGGACAATTATTATAATTTTTTGCCATAGCTTACTTGGCTTCAAAAATTGTTCACAAGGTTCTCCAAAGTTCATACATTCAATGTCTTCTCTGAGATGTCTTCTTAGAGTGATCACTCAAACCTATTTGATAAAAATGGACGCTTCTATAAGGAAATGCTGGTAGATAATGCAGATGGTTTTCAAAATAGCTTGCTCAGCTTTAAATGGGTGTTCTTCTTTTACCAATGTAGAGCTTCACTATCCTATGTTGTCCAAAAGATAGAATGTTATATGATCTAGGGCTAGTCCATGGTTAGACATTATATATCATAGTCTGGATATACTATTTGATTTAATAGATTCAGCCCGCAACGTGATATACATGCATTCACATGATATACATGCATTCAATTACACAGCAATTACACGGCAACAAGATACTAAGGTTGATTCACTTTTTACCATATGAGTGCTCATTTCTTCTCTTCCATGTAGAATAAGGGACATCCCTAGTATTTTGCTATTTTGAGATAAGTTGAAAGTATGCCTGATGATTTGCTAAATATATATAAAATAAATAATTATTTATTTACCGTTACATTGGCTTTTTATACCTTGTTTGTTGCCATAAGGTTAATTCATTCTTAGGAACTTGGCATTGTGTTTTTCAAATAATTTACGTTTTCCAAATAAGTTTAGAACAAAATAGTGTAAAGATCTTTCTATGCCTCAATGGCATAGTTTGTATTTATTGGTCTATACCTTTCTTGTAAGTACAAAATATCTTCTCCAACTACTACGTGCTATATGAGATTTATTTTTTCTGTAAACAAAAACACTTATCGAGCCTGCTCACTTTAGCTTTTGATGAGCTGCGGCTGTAGCCGGACAGTGTCACAATCTATAAGGCAGCCTCCTTTTCTGCTTGGAAACAGCTCTCATCTATCTTTCTGTTGGTTAGTGAGTTGGTTGGCTGCAGCAGCTATAGCCATCACGGTCAAACAATATACAATTGTAGGATCATATAAGGGCTCATGGTAGTTTCATTCGCTTTAGTATTTAGGTAGTTAGGATAGTCAAGTGCTAAAATTAACAAACTTTCATATCTAAGGTTGCAAAGGTTGTGAATCCTCTACTCTTAGTCACGAATCTGTGTGAAATTGCAAATAATTGTTAGTGAAGTAGTAGCACTGATGCTCGAGAAATTATAAGGGCATCCTTATTCTTATTAGCAATCGTGGGAACCTACCATGGCAATCTTTGTCTTGACCCCTTTTTCATATCCTTTTCATGTCCTATCTTATCTTTAGCTGATCCAATACTCTTACTTTCGTTCTCGTTCCTTCCATTATCACTCGATCGTATGAGCTTTTGCTTCCTTGATCTGTTCTCTCGGTTGAGCCTTCAATTAACCTTTTATAGTTGGGTCAACCAGACCAATACTTTCCTTTGTAGGGGTTCGTGATGTACTTTCTTTTAGGTAGGGACAATCAATCCATAGTTAATGGAAGGTATTGGGCTAACAAGGCATACATGAAGGAACGACACCTAGCTGGACGAGTTTTATTAACTTTCATATGCAAATATCTTAACATTGACATGGATTGTTCCTGTGGCAGAACCGCCTGAGCTATTCCGGTTCAAGTACACTAGTCATCGCTATACAGCCGGTAACAACTCAACGCACTTCAAACGGAACAACCCATTGGTCTGTCGGGTCTCCGCCCGATACAACCACGGTTCAACAGAATCGAAGCAGGTTTACCTCACACGAAGGTGAGTTTACAATCACAATACAGCTCATTATCTTAATTTACAGATATACAAGTATTATTACAAACCTGGTCCAACCTAAAATAAAACTTATACAAACAGTGTTAAAACTGACAAGTCGAACAGCTTGTCCAAGCTCACAGCGGAAGGAAAAGAACACGCGAGTACACACGTCGCGAAAGTTGACACCATGCTCAGCCCAAGGCCTGGTGTCACTCAGGAGGGTCACTGCCAGCCGGGGACGGATCCCACCCCACGGACCAGCCAAAAGGAACAGGCGTTGGCCATGCAGGGTTGTCCGTGGGAATCTCGAAGGTTATACCTAAAACAGATACTAGTAAGGCTGAGTATTCTATTACTCAGCAAGACTTACCCGGATTCGGGTATACTTTAGCCCGTAGCTAGACTCATGAAGGCATTGTAAAGGTTCTAGGTTTATTTTCAGCTGAAAAGCAACAAAGAGTATGATCTATTTTCAAATTTTAGCTTTCATATTCTAGTTGATTATCCATTCTAGATTAGCACCTACACTAAGCAAGCAAGGTAGAGATTATCATCCATCAAGATTGTTCCATCATTAGTAACACTTCTTACTCTATGTGGCAGAAGGAATAAGCAGTCTCAATTTCCGCGAGAGACGGACGATTCTGAACCGAGTTTCAACCTTGCAAGGGTAAACCTAACTCACACGCTTGGAACATCCAAAGATCGTTCCGAAGCAACCGTTTCCCTCATATTCCGGGTTATGGATCAGGGCCACCACAAGCGACTGCAGGACTGTACGCACACCAATTGTGCAGGACGTACGTCTATAGCGCGACTACATGATCGTACTCCTGTCTGCCTTGCAAAACGCACTCCCACACGTCGGTGCGTGTAAACATAAAATAAAAGTCGAGTGGTGGAGACATGTCCATTTGCCGGGCCATTCAGGTACTAGGCTTACCGCTTTACCATATTTCGCGGCATGTGGCTAGTACTTTCAAACGCTTAGCCACCACTACCACACACTGCGACCTTAACAACTTTTAACAAAACAGACAGAGTAAACCTTCAGGTCATGATACAGCACTTTTAACAAAACAGACAGAGTAAACCTTCAGGTCATGATACAGAACATGACCCTGTCCATCATCCTTATAGTGATTGCAGAATTGTAAATAAGCAACTCCTATATCGCGCGAGTGACAGGAAATCACTCGACTTTTACCGGCTCTATTTAGCCGAGCGTCTATGCGATAAGAACTCGGATACAATACATTGGATTCCTAAGATCTTATGCAACTAGGGTTTCATTTCAACTCCTAAACGTAATGCAAGATATATAATGTAATAATGAAATTGTAATAAATTGAAATATTAGGATATGCATCGGGGCTTGCCTTCTTGAGTGGGGTTGGGGGCAGGAGTGTCAGAGACTTCCGAACTTTGGTTCGGTGCTTCAATTAGATCCTCGGTGACGTTTATCGGGTCTTCAGAAAACCCTTGGTCTTATCCCAAGACCAGCTCGTAGTCTCCGTTGTCGAGCGTCGTTGATTCTACATGATATGCAATAATTTAAGTGAGATGATGTTTGAGTTTAAGATCTTATGTCACAACAAAGTTGCAATCCAAAAAGTCAACACACATGAATTCATGAAACAAAGGGGATTTAGTCTTGATTTATCATTCATATTTAAGTCATGATTATAGTATTGGATTTATTGAAAACAGGAACTAGAACATTTGAATTTAGAATTCAAATTTTAAGTTTAAATTCAAAATTGAGGTAAATAGAATTATAAAGTCTCGAAAATTTAATCATAGACTAATTATCAACACATTAGATTATGACAAAAAGAGATCTAACTAGTTAAGCCTAAGGAACATGCTTAGTTAATTTCAAATCATCTCAAATTTGAATTACCAAAATTCAAAAGAATTTAAACTAAAAAATAGTGCTAAGTTTGAAACTTTTACACAAGCTAACACATGGCCTATAGAAGTTACATACCAAAAATCATAAGAAACAAAACTAATATGTAGAAGTTATGTACAAAATACCTTTTAACCTTAAATTTAAAATAGATTCAAAAATATTTAGTTTCAAACTAAACTTCATTAATAAAAGTTGTAGGGTTTGAAATCTAGTTTCCAATAAAATTAGTTTTGCAATTTTTGGATTTTTCTACAGTTTTCTATGAATTTTACAAGACAGCAACATCAATCACATGAAATAACAAAACACATGGGGGGGTCCTCGGTATTTTGCTTTTGGGTCCTTGGAATAAGTTTTCTTCTCACAGATATACCCCTGCCCGGCCTCGACAGCGGCCGGCCGGTCGGCTCCGGCATGTTCCCACCGGCGGCGAGGTCGCCGGCGGGGAGGGGCCGGCTTGGCATGACCTACGAGACCCAGGGGACAGTTTGGGGAAGGATGTGCTTGACGGGCGGCGGTGAACACGGCCGGCGACGAGGAGGGGTGGCGGCCGTGTCGGGTCACCGGTGTTCCCGGCGAAGGGCCGGTGAACACGAGCAAGTACGGCGCGCACGAGCACCGGTGAGCTGCGGGGAGACGATCTGAGTACCTGGATGGGCTGGAGGTCAAACAGAAGGAGCTGTCGACGGTGAGGTCGAGCTCGGGCGGCTCCGGTGAGAGGCGGCTCGGGGTGGGGGCGATTCCGGCTAAGGAGGGTCGGGGGTTGGACCGGATCAGGTCGGGGGGCTAGTGGAGGAGGTGGGGAAGCGGTAGGCCGAGGGGATTTGGACGGGGTGAAGGAGTCACGGCGAATTCCGCGCGAGGAAAGTGTGGCGGCGGCTCGGTGTTGGTGGTCGCGGGGAAAGAAGAAAGGGGGAACAGCAGAAAGGAGGAACTCGGTTCGGCTTTATAGGGACGTAAGACTCGGTGGAAGTGAAGGGGAGGGAGAGCAGTCGAGCGGCCAGGCACAGATCGGCGGGCGGCGCCGGCGTGCTCGACGGGGTGGCATGGCAGCCGCTCGGGATCGACTGCCCGACGTGGAACGGCGAGGGGAGGACAGCGGAGGCGGCGTGGCGGTGGGAGGAGGGATAGGGTGACGTGTGGAACAGGATCAGGGTGGTGCAGAGCTGCAGGTGCTCGGGGGGGGGGGGGGGGGGAGCGGCCAGCGGCGGCGGTCACGCGCGCGGCAGAGGAACAGAGGAGCTCAGGGACTCGAGGAAGACGATGGAGGACTTAGGTGCAAAAAGCAGAAAAGCCAGGGACCCTACAGTAAAGCATCAACAACTTTTAAACCAGTGCTCAGATGGAGATGGGCGCAAAAGCAAAAGTGTATAGTTTTTCAAAATGTACAACTTTGATTTAAGGTTCATCCACAGAAGAGCTAAGGATTTGCAACTACTTTGAAAATTAACAAGATTTCTAAACTTTGCATAAATCCTATTTTAAAATTACACCACATTTAATCCAAAGGGTAGTTTAACCTACTTTTGCGATTTAAACACAAGTTTTTGATTTTTGCAAAATAACCCTCATACATTTGAATTCTACCCTCCATGTTCACCCATTTAGCACAAAAGGACCTTAATTAAAATATAATTATATAAACTACCCTTTTCCCTTAGCACTTAAATTTTTAAACACACTTTTACCACATTTTGCACATAACATCACACTAAAATCTAGGGTGTGACAATACTTAATTACCTGAGTGTCACAGTTCCTATGGCTCATAAGTTGCTAATCAGTAGCAATAACTCTATGAAATCCTTATATCTCTTTATAGTACATATGTTGTGTGTTGATTTAATTAACAATCTTAATTATATGCTGCTTGGATCGCAACTGACTAGTCATGTGATCCTTCTTCATCACGATTCACTAACTATGTAGTACATTTGTGTTCCTCTTCAAGTCCAACAAACTGCCACTAGAGGAGAATGAAAGAAAGGCAAAGAAAGCAAGGACAAGCTTCCCATGACACTTCTACAAAAAAGGGCAAAATCAATAAGACAAGTATTAACTTACTGTCTGTGTCAAAGGTCGTTGGTCATTAACCCATGTGGTCACTTTTGTTGTAGTATATTACTCTGAAATTTTAAGTGAATTTTAGTAATATTGGGACTTAAGGTAATTTATCCTATAAAGCTAAACTATGTTGTGTCCATACATAAGGGCATGAGCGTAGTGAAATAGCCCCCTTCCTGGCAGCCTTTTTCTAGAAAAAGCATGTGGTCCAAAATGATCATTCATCCATTATGTCAAGTTTGAGAAACTTATTATGTTTTAAGAAAATATACTTTCAGAAAAATTTTGCTGATAACACATTTTCTTTTCAAAAAATACTTCTCTCTTTCTAAAAAATCTTCTTTAAAACAATAAGTGCTGAGCTAGGATCCCGCTTGCTCGCCGCTGCTAGGTCGAGATCCTATCGCCCCCATTGAGCTAGCTCCCGAACCGCGTCCCGAAGATCCCACCTTGTCGTTTTCATTAACCTCCTTGTGTCTTTACTATTTAGCCAACCTGTGTCACTTCTGGGAGCTCCATCTCGGGTACCAAGTTGGGGTTTAGAAGGCCCAAGGAGGGAATGAGAATGAATGGGTCATAAGAAGAAATCAAATACCAATAATTCATATATTTGACGGAGCATGCCAATATAACAAGTATACATATGTTTTTTGGAAAAGAAAAATTATACAGACAGAGGTGAACAAAAAAAGAATAATCAAATTAAGTCATTTTTTGGTGACCGTTCCTCGTGTCACAACCGTAGACGACGTGTGTGCATATGTGTGATGCCCATGACGAGCTGGTCTCATCAGTACTGTTCCAGGTCGCATTCGACCGGCTTCTGGCCGTTGATCCAGCGCTTGTAGTCGACGCAGTAGTCGTAGATCCTGTAGTTACCCTGCACCCACTGCATCTGCCCCAGCTCCGCGGGGCTCAGATGGCACGCTCCGTTGTACTGCGCGGCCGCCGCCGGGCAGCTGGTGGCGCAGGCTCCGCCGTACCCGCCGGCGCCGCACTCGCAGATGTCGAGGTGGATGTTGTCGTAGTTGGCGACGAAGGGCGCCTTGGACCAGTCGGTCTTGACGCGGCCGCCCTGCGTGGCCCAGTCCTCGGCCGCCCAGATGCTGGAGTAGGCGAACATCGGCCGGCTCGTCGGGAACGCCACGCCGCGGCTCTGGTAGTTGCGGAACACCCGGATGGGGACGCTGTCGACGTACCACCTGCGAACATCGTCGTCGATCGATATCAATATAATGGATCGATCGGTCTCTGATCGACGTAAGCTGTCTAGCTTAGCTAGCTAGGTTGTGCTTGAGTTTGTTCGTGGGAAGCAGGGAGATAGCCTGGCTGGAGGAGTAGTGGCCGGTTTGATGATGATGTTGCTTACACGATCATGCAAGGGCTCCATGAGATGGTGTAGTTGTGGTAGCCGGTGGTGGGGTCGAACCAGGGCTTGAACTGCATCTCCTTGTTGCCAACGCCGTCGGCGTAGATGTTGGTGTGGAAGGTGTAGGGCTGCCCGGTCTCGTTGCCCAGGAACTCGAAGTCGATCTCATCGTGGTTCTCGCCGACGGAGGATGCCTGAGGGATCGTCGGAATGCAGATCATATGACGGGTGTATCAGGATCAGGATGTTGACAGGAGATAATTAAAACAGGCAGAAGGCAGAGGCAGACGGGAAGTTATTAGAGCAGCGTACGTACGTAGTATGTGGTGACAGTGCCGGCCGAGTCGCCAGGGACGAGCTGGATGAGGGTTGACACGGTCCCGTAGATGAACTGCTTCTTTGTCCGGAGCATGCAGCCTGCAGGCCGGCCGGCCGTAGCATAAGAATCATCGCACGATCATCATCATATGAAACATTATTTTTCATCGCACCGATCAAGACTACTGAGATCAGATGCTAAAACTTAACTAAGATGGGAGGTAATTAAAATCAAGAACCTAGCTAAGGCCTAAGGGATTATCGGAGTCAGCACCGTACCTGAGTAGTTGCTGACCAGCGACATGGAGAGGCCGTTGCCGTCGCCAGTGAACCTGGCGTTCTGGGGCTCCCAGGGGATGTCGCAGTCGTCCCGGAAGTTGGCCGCGGCGAGGCCAGCCACCGCCGCGGCGACCGCGACCAGGAGGAGAGCCCTGGAGCTCCCCATCTTCTTCGTGTCGAAAGACAAAAATGCAAGCGTGCACACCTCTATTTGTTGGAAATGTCCTCAAACTGCTGAATGGCTCGATCGTGTGTGCGTCTAGGCTTGGTTAGAAACGCAGAGGCACACACCTGCTTATATACTGATAAACACGTATACGTCCTGATGGTTTCTAGTCAACAGAGTTTTTGGCAGGCATGTCAGGTTGATAGGGAATTAATGTTTGTTATCGTCTGAAGGTTGCACGTAGTGCTGCCAGCTTGTGATGTGATCCAGGTTGGTCTGAAACACGGAGCTCGGCAGCTGTCTATGGTTTCTGACAAGGTTAGTGCTTGGCACAACGTTGCATACCGTGTAGCTGTCAAGGAAGAGAGAGGTCCGTACTAGCAGTGCTCGCGAATTAACAAGTCGAAATGATTCAGAACGACCCGGGAGGGACGAAGCGTCCGATCTGAACCAATTGGCACCTTCTCCATGTACGCGAACAGGTGTCGGGGATGACTATTTTATTATCTGGCCGGTCAAACATGCCCCGTTCAGATTATATTCTTGGCTGGTTCAACTGAGACATATAAATCTCCTGCCAATATTATTCCAACTCTGGGACGCGAGGACTTGCTGCAGATGTGTCCGTGTCGTGGGCCGCATGTTGACTTGTAAAATTGTCGGTCGAGCATCGTTAGATAGGAGGGGTTAACAAGCAAGTTTAAGCTCATAATTCAAGTGTCTAATCTCTTTGAATGTTCACTTTGTGCCTGATTTTAGCGAAGACCTCCCACATACCCGGGTAGCGGCTACTAGCAAGAATCGTAAGGACCAATTGCAACTCCACCATTCCAGCATGAAAGAAAACCAACCTGCCTGCGGTGAAGAAAATTGATCGAAATTCAGGGGCAGGGGCAGGGGCAGGGGTAGTGCGGCCGGCTGAAGGGATGGCCATGAACGAATTGAAAATAAGCAATTAGAGAAGCGACTAGAGCATTCCTTAAAGAAAATGCGGATAGACCATAAACCATTCAAAGTAGACGAACAGAGTTTGATGGAATTGTTGTCATTCAGGTTGGCTCTTTAGTGGAGTATGGATATCCCACAAAGCAACTAAAGATTTTCAAGGAGAGTAAGAAGAGCATGATGTAATGTCATTAAGTAGCACTTGTCTTTATCACTCTGATGCTTCCATTTGTAATCTCAGTCTCTCTTCTGAACATCCGTAATTACGCAAAGCTCTTGCCATTCATTTCAAGAAAGAAAAAACTCACCTTTGGTTTTGCCGCAATCTGTTGGTCTATATGGAAATGCAAAAATAAGGAATGTTTTGACAAGAAAATGATAAGAAATCCAGCTGAAATTCTAATTCATGCTTGTGCTTTGATGACTTATTGGGCAGGTTTATATAGCTCGGAGATTCAGCAGAAGTTGATTGATGGTGTGAAGGTTCTTCTATCTTGCGCCCATAGGGTCCTGGGCTCCTGGCGCAGCAAGGGAGAACGGTGTCTGTACCTCGACTGCCTGCTCCATCCGATGATCAAGATGAAAGTGCTGATGAAGAGTGAAATAAGAAATGTTTTGACAAGAAAATGATAAGAAATCCTTTTCTCTCTTTCTCTGTCTAAGCCCTAATAACGGGTTGTATCGAAAATATCTGGTATTTCCGTTCTTTGCAAATGGAAATGGGGTAAAGCCTCACTTAGAAAAAAAGAAAGAAAAACTCATGTCCGTCAAACACACCAAGTTTTTATTAGTTCAATAAAACCACATATATACTTGATCGATTGTGGCATAGTCTTTGTTTGTGGCACATTTTCCAAAATGCTGGGAAACATCCTGGTCAAGTGATTAAGGTCCATCCTAAGTTTCTTGTTGAATTTAACAAACGCGTGTTGATGAAAGGTGTGTGTGGCATACTTCAATAAGAAGTGGTACGAATGGTTGAAAACTTATGAACTTGAGGAGACTTGTGTCTGAACAACCTATATGAGTTGCAGTCGCCTGCTGTCTTTCTGCGACTCTTTTACAACTAATATGATCACATCTCAAAAGGAGTGAATGCATGAATAATGTTTTCAAGAAAAGGTTCGGTAGAAAACTAATATGAACACAACTCAAAGAAATGTTATTTCTTACCTTAAACTCATGTTCAAGTCACATGAAAAGACAAAAACAAGTAATATCCTAGGACTTAAACCATTCATACAAGGTGAATTATTCAGGATTCTAGTTAGATCCAAAGTCTTCTGCAACTCTATAACCGCATCAGCACCGGGGCTGTCACGACCCACAAATTAAACCACATGGTTAAAAATTTACAACACCATCGTGAGCATCATCCAAGCATCAAGGAGCATCATATGCACTTAATTACACCATGAGCATCCATTTTCTTGTTATTGTTGAGTGTAGCTTGTGAAGGAAGTTTAAAAATTTCCATGTGGCTGTGCCCCCAAATATTTTATTTAAATACTAGATTTCAAATGATGAGTTTTGAATATTTTTCCTCAATTTTTGGGTGTCTCCGCCGAGCCATACAATTCTTGGAAAGTTTGAAAACTGCAGTTTTATATGATTTATTGTGGCAATTTTCGACGTCTTTTTGAGTGTTTGTTGTTGCGTTATGTTCTTGGTAGCATGATCTTGCTTCAGTAAAACTTTGGTGATTTTTGGAGCTCGGGAAATGCATGTTTTTGATTTTGTAAGTTGAACCGTTGCCTTTCTTCTTTTTTCCCTTCTCCCGGTCCCACCTGTCTGCCTCCTCCCTCTCTCCTCCGTGCGCCCGGGCCCGCGTGTCAGCGCCTCCCTCCGCGTCCCCCGGCCCTCCGCGCCCGCCCGTTGGGCGCCTGCGCGGCGGGGCACGCTGGCGGCCGCTGGCCCGTCCAGCGTGGCCGCCGCCTCCTCGTCTCCTGCGCTCGCCGCTTTCTCTTCCCCTCCCCTCTTCAAATCGCGCCGTTCCCCTTCTCCCCTCCAACCCTAACCCCGCACGCCTTCGCCTCTTCCGCTTCCTCCTCTCCGAGCTACCCGCCGCCGCAATCCCCCGCCGTGCTCCACCTCCGCCTGATTCCCCGTGCGCGAAGCTTCCCCTCCACCTACTCACTCGACCCCGGCCCTCAATCGCCCCTTTCCTTCACCGCCGCCGCTCCCCGACGCGCGCCCCCATCCGCCGCCGCCGCTCTCCGCCGTCCTGTTCCCCACCGCCCCGCCTCGCTCGTCCGCGCTGCGGGTGAGCGCCCCCTCCGCGCTGCGCTGCCCACGCGCGCTCCGCCTTTGCGCGTTCGCGCCCATGGGCCGCGGCCCCGTGCTGGCCGCCGCGACGTCGCGCGCACGCGAGTTCGCGTGCGGGCCGCGCCACGGCACGCCCTGGACGCGTCCGCGGTGGGTCAAGGCCGTGACTGGCCTTGACTCGGCCCCGTTCCCTCCCCGGGCCCACCTGTCGGCGCCTGTTGGGTGCCGGCCCGGGTGGATTTAGCGCCTGCCGCCGTTTTGCATTATCATTTCATGTGTGATCTTGTAAAATGCATAGGAAATGTTGTAGATCTCCAAAAATTATGAAATTTGTTTTGTTTGAATCCTTTGTAATAGATCTACTTAGATAAATTAATGTTATGCATGTTAGAACCCTGTACCTTGAGTTATAGTTTTTTCTTGCTAAACAAAGTTAATTGCTAATCTTATTTTGTGGTGCCCTAAAAATGTCAAGCTAAATACTTTTGTGTTCCTAGTGAAATGCTCTATCTCATGGTCCAGCTTATGTATTTGTTCCTGTACTGTTTGATAGGTTTCTAATGCGTTTTTGGTTTTGCTGCCTGCAAGCTTGTAAAATGAATAACTTTTGATAGAAAATTGATAAAATGATAAAGCCACTTCTGTTATCTTTGTTATCATGTCTTGTACCCCTGGTAATTTTATTCGGATTTTTGAAAATGTTTTTCATGGCTTTTAAGATTTAACTTGAGTTTAGCGGCTGAAATTTATAAATATCATAAGTAATTCCACAAATATGTTTTTGATGCAAACTCAACTCTCATGAGTTTATTTTGAGATCCCCTGGGTGCAGAAGTTAAATCATGTTTTATTCTTGCTATTTTGTTGCATGAGCAAGTTCGCCTTCGGGCCTAGGATTTAATTGATTGATCGAGCTTCATGTACGTTGCTTGCGTGCCTCCTTGTGTTGAGTGTTACTTCATTTCCATTCCATATCATGCCATCTCTTTTCATATCATTAGCATCATCCTAATGCACACATCTCATTCATGTATTCTAGTGACCGAGACGCCGGAGGACGTACCCGTTGAGCCCACCGAGTTCGTTGAGACCGAGCCGGGAGCCGAGTGTGTTGTTGAGCAAGAAGAGAACCAAGGCAAGCAGCTAAGCATGATTCCTTGACCTATTTAACTTGCTTAAATTTAGTTATTTCACTTGGGGTATCTATGCTTATGTTAAATATTTATCTATTGCATAGTTGGTCCTATTTTCATGCAATGTCCTCTCTTGATTTGTATATCCATGCCCTTGGCACACGTAGCCACTTGCAACTCATTTAACTAAATGCTTAGTCGTGCCTAGAGTTGGTAGATATCTCGTAGGGAAAATTGGAATAGGATCACTTGTTTCACCCACTTTGTTATCTTAAACATGTTGTCCGGTGTCGGATCGTTGGTTTGGATCGGTCTAGTTGGAAGTGTGGTTTTGAGGTTTGAGCGGAAGGTAGGGCCTAGAGAAAGGAGTCTCGGAGGTTTAGTCCGCTTGAACCGATTAAGGACCGTCCGTGGATGACCTTGGAAATTGAGCACTTATCGTACTACCACATATCCATTCATGGGGTGGATAAACCGAATACCCTCTAGTTCTAATCGTTGATGCACGGTCCTAGATGCGTGGCCGTGGGGCTTTGTAGAGAGGCTTAGGGGTGTCCCCGGTGGACCTAGGTAACTCTCCGCGCAAGTTAGTTGTGATGTTCAACGGTTACAACTTGTCGGGAATGGTTGATGCGAGTACCCCCTCACCCAACGTGATCGGTTGGGCGAGTCGCATGGTCCTTGTGTCGTGTGGGTAAAGTTGTACACCCTTGCAAGGTTATTGAATTAATTCGAATTGCCGCGCTCTCGGTTATGAGTAAGCTCTTTATCCTACGAAATCTTCGTAGAAGTGTTGGTCGAGTGGTTGGTTGCACGTTACCTCTTGTTGATGCTTAGAATTGGAGTTATCTAATTAACTAAAAACTTGAGGTGGGTTGGGCAAGTTAATTAAAATGCTAGGGGGCTAGATGGTGGAATTAGGGAGCTCATGCTTATTTAAATTACTTAACCCTAAAGCCTTTTTGTGAGCCTTCATATGCATTTTCCTTGATCTATTTATTCGCGTAAGTCTTGCTGAGTACCTTTGTACTCATGTTGCTTTATTATACTAAGTTGCAGGTGAGCCGGAAGTGGTGTTTGGCCATTTCTACCCCGCCGAACCCGGCGCGGGCGAGGAATAGGCCAATATGGTCAATGGTGTCCTTGAGCAAGACGCCATTAGTATTATCTATCGTTATATTTTCCGCTGCGTGTCGTTCTTGGGATATCATGATAAACACTAGACTCTATGGTTTTTATCTCTTTTATGTTGTTGTGAGCCCAAGGCTTGTATCCTTTATTTGAACCTTAATTTTCAGATTCGGAACCTTTTCTTAAATTAATGTTGTAATGGTTAGTTGCTTAACTTGTATTAAAATTTGCTCTTTATGGATCATTGGTGATGTAAGAGCTTGTGACGGTATGTGCATATGCATGATCTTGGGCATATGTTGGAGCACATGCCGGGACTACCGGATTTAATGTTATTTTCGGCGAAAGGTCAAGTTGGTCCTAAGTAGTTTAGATGTGGGTTAACCCGTAACGCGCCATTGGTGCGAGTGCGTGTTAGCTCTCATCTTCACGATAACGACCGACGGTTTCGCTTAAAATGATATTAAATTGGGCGGTTTTCACAGGGGCTTGGCGCTGATGACGGGGAAGTCCTGCGGGGTCATCTTGGCATAGGTGAAGATCATAGGCGATCCTTTGGCGATTGGTCCGCCGTAGGCAACACCGCATAGCTCACTGTCCACTACGTGGATCTTTGTCTTGTCCACAGTCCCAATGCTAGGCAGACCAAAGCAGCTCACCATGACCTCAGCCTGTGGGCATGAGCACTGGTTGCCGATAGTCACTTGGAACTGCGGCTGCCCCTCTACTACCTTCCCTGTCACCACCTGCGAGATGTGGATGTCTGACAGCTGACAACTTCCCTTGGCATTACCTGCACAGTATGCACATATGATGGGAGGAATTTTCATCGCATTCAATTTTACTCTTTTTCTTTGTCTTCGTCGAAGAATATGCAGCACTTCGACTATGCAATGCACAATTCTAATAAGCAAATGTCACTATCAGTTTTGTTGTAGTAATATGCTAGTAAAGAGTATAGAACTAACATCAATTATATTTTCAGTGTATACCTGATCTAATAAATTACTTTCATATGAACCGTACACTTAGACATAGTAAAACAGTCAAAAATGAAGATTGACCACTTGAATTCTATAAGGTCATACAATTCTGAACAGATGAGTAGGTATTACCTATGTGTTCACTGCAGGTAAGAGCGACCATGAAGAATAAGATGGTAGCCTTTGGTATGTATGCCATTTCTCTTTGCTTTTGTGTTCTGCTGTGGGTATCTATGAAACTATCAGCTGTTGAATTGCTTTTGATTGGAAGAAAATGGATGTATCTATGGCACTGTATATATAGCTGAAGAATGAAGATGTTCTTATAGAGTAAATTAAAACAAGAATTTAAATTCTGTGTGCCAATGCATTGATTTCCTTCTATTCTCATAGTCATGCTGATTTTCTGGTTGCTAAAGTCTTCCAAAAGAACTGAAGCATTTTTTTGATATCCCTGTTCTTTTCAAAGCAACCTATTGATTTTAGCATAGTTTTAGATGTGCTAATTGATTTTCTCATAGCTAAAGTCTTCCAGAAGAACTGAAACACTTTTTGGATATCCCTACTTGTCAAAGCAACTTGTTGATTTTAGTAGAGTTTTGAAGCGGGTTCATTTTAGTAGAGTACTAGAACTGCAGGCACGGTGTTGCCGTGTCCCAACTGGATCCACTACAGAAAAATAGCGTAATTTTGTCGGCCAGAAACGGACAAAAATAGGCCTAAAGCCGTCGAAAATAGCTATTTTCGTCGGTCGGCCGACGAAATTAGGCCGACGGAATAAAATAGACGAAAATAGACGCTTTTTCGTCGGTTGCCGATGAAAATAACGCTATTTTCGTCAGCCAACACGGCGACGAAAATATGTTCACATTTTCATCGGCCTACGTGGCCGACGAAAACAATGGAAATATTTTCGTCGGCTTTGATGGCCGACAAAAATACGTCAAGTATTTTCGTCGGCTAGCTTGGCCGACGAAAATCATTGTCGTATTTTCGTCGGCTCCGTGTGTCCAGTATTTTCGTCGGCCACCTGGGCGACGAAAATACTGGGATCCTGCTAAAAAAACAGCTGCATATAATAGCAGTTATGAAACGCAATCATCCATAAGCAATTACTTAACATATCCATAAGCAGAATTATGAAATACATCATCACACAATCATCAAATATATCCAATAAGTACAATCATGAAATCCATAGTCTAAATGACATATATATATATATGTCAACGAAACACGAAAACACAAATCAAAGAGGGGTAATATTATGTCCGCTGCCGCAGTCACCTCCAGAAATGTTACACGCTGTCGACGGTGGCGTGGACGGGCTGGCAGAAACTCCTCGACGATGAGTACTCGTCGAACCCTGATTATAAAAAAAGTTAAATCTATTTAGTATGTATATATAAGAAAATTTGAGCATTGCTAGTTATACGATATAATTACCACTTGTGGAGATGGTAGACGCACATATGGTACAAAAGTCGGCGGTGGAGGAGGAGGCAAAGGAAGAGGTGGCAAATTAAATTGTGAGCCAAGGGTTGCCGCTAGCATTTCCTAAAAACCGACAGTAGATTAAGTATCTTATAGCAATGAAAAGTGCACAAGGACTTGAAAAAATATCAAACTTGCATAGTACCTGAATCTATCGTTGCTGAGCGAAAAAACCTTGTATTTACTCGTGTTGTTGCCTTGCCCACTCCTCTTGCCTCTGCATCGCCTCTCTATGCTGCCTTATCTCCTCCTGCAGTCGACTTTCCCTTTCACTTTCCCGTTGGTAGCCCCGAGAATTCTAAGTGGACCGAGAACACCTTGCCTCACTCAAAGCACCACTTGTATCAATAACGCTATTCAACATGCTGAACCTGCCATGTTTCTTCCCTCCTCCGCTTGAGTATAAGGCACCGACATCCACATCACTCCTCCTCCAATCATACTCCTGCCCATGATGTGCCACCATTTCATCACCATATCTCGCCTACCATTCAGGCAACCAATAATAAGATTATATTTGAATCATCGCTTAATTGAAATCAAATTATTTTACTAACCAGAGTCTGTGTGGCATTCTCACTGCAAAACGACTCTGGCTGTGTAGGATCTGCGTCGTGGTGACCTCGAATGTATGTCTCAATATAGCTTGGGGCCACCCCACTTTGTGCCTCCTATCAAAGAAGAAATTGTAATATTGCAAATAAGTACATAATAATCAAATTGAAATAATAAACACCTACCATTCGACGAGCCAAACGAAGGTATCTATCAGCCCCATATCTTTGTGTAACCTGTGGTCCTGCTTGACGATTAGCTCTCTTCATCCTGGATTTTTCCACAAAGCTAGGTGAAGCCCAATAAGCACAAAGTGCTCGCCAAGCATCCGAACACTTTCTCAACTAAGGCAAACCGCTAATATCAATTTGAAGGTACTCATCCTCTCGGAGATATATCTCAGAAGCACCCAGTTTCTTGTTCATGTCTTGCAGCTTTATTTTCTTATAGTATAAACAAACACACTGTATACGAGCATTGGACATCATGTCCCTGACCACCTTCGTCGCTGCCTTGTCGAACACAGAATGAGCCCTATCTTGTAGGTACTGCTCCTCCCCCTCTGGCAAACGATACCTCTCCTAAAAAGGAAAATAAATTTGTTAGAAAACTTATAAATGAATCAAATAGATAGTAGTTATACAAGTTAGACAAGTTATGATAGAAAATTACCCAGAACTCATTCCAAACTCTCGCTGCAGTCGTGACGCCCTGATCATCCGATTGCAGCTTATAGTGCTCCCACTTCAATGCAGGCTGAAGCACACCTCCAATTGTGACCATTCCTGGATAGTGAAACCGACAAAGTGTTCCCAATATTGCATTCACAGGTCTTAACCTATTTCTTCCCTCCCAACAAATGTCGTTGCACTGCCTGCAATTAGATTATGATATCCATCATATTTCTTACTCGAACTATATAATATATTAAATAAAACAATCACAACAATAAAATATATTACTTACCAATCCACATGTGGCCTAATCTGTCGACGATTTACCGGATTGGTTGCTGCAGGAGTCATCACATTGTTGCCTCTAAATCTAAATGTATTGTATTAGTTAGCTAGCTCATATAAAATTTTTCATGAAATGATCATAAGTACCTGAACACAGATTGTGCAGCAGTATCCTCCTCTTCATCCTCCTCTTCCTCCTCTGCATCTCCATCTCTATCCTCGCACTCTTCTCTGTCCTCGCACCCATCTCCCTCTCCACTACCTCCATCTCCATCGCCATCCACATTCGTGACATATTCTTTCTCATCCGCACCCCTACCTTCCTCTTCTTGCTGTTCAAAGACAAGTATATATTTATTGTTATTAAAAAAATTAAATTACACATGCAAACTACATATGACTTACTTGCACAGCCTCGTCTAGACATCGCTGAAGTGCACTTCTTCGGCTTAGGTGAGAACTGCTGCCTCTAAAGAGAGAAGGCCTATCCGAAGATGCGGAGCCATCATTCTTCTTTGCCTGACTCCTTGAAGATGAGGATACATCCTTCTTTCCCTTCCTATTCAGAGAGTGCACAAATGACCTCATCCTGAAAAAAAATAAAATATGGTTAGTTAATATCATATAAAGCAATGGTAAATAAAAGATAACAAGTTTCATAACAACAATTAGCAAATAAAACACTATTAAGAAAAACTAGTTTTTACATCATATTACATGTTAAAAGTCCTCAGGGCATCTTCTTCAGCTACGGAGTCACCATGAGTAGTACCATGCCGCGTTTCATATGTTGTGAACATTACTTTACTTGCACAACGTGGCCATTTTTTCTTACGGACCTCAGAAACTATTACATCACCGGTGTCACCATGTAATCTGTCAAGTGCCATCCCAATATCACCTTCAAAGGGTCCATTAAACTAATCTTCGTGAAATGCTTTAGGAACAGTACGATCAAGCTCACATTCATCGTAACCTTCATCTTCAGGAATAGGCAATCGACCTGGAGGACATACTCTCTGAACAATCCACCATGGTTCTAAACTTTCCGAACGGCATGGATACGACATATAATAGACCATCTCAATTTGATGTGCAAGGACAAATAGATTGTAACCAGAAAGTCGCAATTTGTGGTTCACCTCCACTAAACCAAGTTTTTTGTTATGCTTTACCCAGAACCTAATTTACTATTGAACCAATCACAATAAAATAACACAACTCTTAAATCTTTTGAACCTTCAAACTTCAGCTCCACCATATTCTGAATGACACCGAAATACTCCGTGATAGAACCATCTGAGGCATTCGCGGTGGTCACAACTGCACTATTTGTTGTGGCGGCATGTGGATTTTTTGCTTCAAACTTGGTTGAACGGAACCGAAATCCGTTTATGTCATAACAACCAGAACTCCTTGCAATTGTGCTTCCATGTGAAAGCTGTCTTAGATCATCATGGACACTGCTATACTTCATGCACTACAAGTTTTAAAATTTTGTTAACTCATAACGAGTTATATAAATAAGGTAGTTAGAGTAAGGATGCTTACGTGTCTTCTAAACCATGTGACAAAATCGGGACCACCATGTAAACCCTCACGCTGTAAGGTTTCGAGCTGTTTAGCAGTTGGTTGTCGTGCATATCTCCATTGTTCTTGATCAAACAACCTACATATTCTTTATTTAGCACAAGTACATCGCTAAACATGATTCACATATGAGATGTATATCATGGTACTTACACTGAATATTTTTCCATCTCCTCCATATTTGTGTACATATACAACAATGTAGTATTCCATTCTTGTATACACATTTCATAGACCAAACTAGCACCGACGGCCTTGTCAGTCCACTGAAATAACTTGAGATTGCTCGTCGGTGTCTCATTCGCGGTGTGGTAGCGCGGTATATGAGCATTAATGTTATTTTCTTCGGCAAAATATGTGCTCGTGTAGTGTGAGATCTCCTTAAGACAGAATGCCTCGGCAATGCATCCCTCCACTCATATTTTATTTCTGATGGTTGCTTTGAGCTTCTTTAAGTCTCGTTCAACAAAGTACATCCACCTGTATTGTACGAGGCCACCCACCTCAGCTTCATAAGGTAAATGCACTAACAAGTGTTGCATTACATTCATAAAACCCGGGGGGAACACCTTCTCCATCTTACATACTAAGACAGATATTTCCTTACTCGGTTTTCTCATTGTATTCTTGTTAATTTCTTTTACACATAATTGCCTGTAGAAAAAACTTAACTCGGCCAACATTATCCAAATTTCTTCAAGGAGGTACCATGTAGAAAAAACTTAACTCGGCCAACATTATCCAAATTTCTTCAAGGAGGTACCCACACAACATCACAGGCAACAACCTTTCCATGATGATATGGTAATCGTGGCTCTTCAAACCATTCATTTTTCCAGTTACAATGTTCACCGCCCGTTTCAGATTAGCTGCATATCCATTAGGAAATTTAAGGTTCTTCAGCCACAAAAGAACCTCTTTCCTCTCCGCAGGCTTAAGATAGTACTTAGCACGTGGCTCCCCCATATGGCCAGCTTGATTGGGTCTCAGATTAAGGGTTGGCTGAACACATATTTCAGCTAAGTCTTGCCGAGCTTTGAAATTATCTTTAGTCTTATCTTTCAAATCAAAAACCATACTAATTATGCTTTCTGCAACATTGCACTCTTGATGCATTACATCTAAATTATGTGGAAGGATCAGAGCAATAGCATAAGGAAGGCTCCAAATGGCAGCTATATAAGTCCAATTATGCTCCTCTTTGACCCCTTCAAACCCATCATCTGTGGCAATTAACCGACAATGGGTTGCTACCATCTCCTGACCGGTCAAATGCTTAGGTGGACCCTTAGTAACGATTATGTCCTTGCGAAAGATATCTCGTTGACTCCTGAACGGGTGATCATGAGACAAGAACCGACGGTGACAGTCAAAAAAGCAGAATTTGCCACCATATTTCAAACGAAAATCATCTGTATCACCCATGCATATCGGACAACATAGACGACCGTGCGTGCTCCATCCCGAGAACATTCCATATGCAGGAAAATCATGAATAGACCAAAGAAATACTACTCGCATATTGAAGAATTCCTTCCGACTGCTGTCATACGTCCTAACTCCATTCCACAAGTCATGCAGCTCATCAATCAATGGTTGCATGAACATGTTCAAATGCTTACCGGGATTGTCAGGGCCAGGTATAATGAGCGTCAAGAACACATACTCATCTTTCATGCATAATGATGGTGGAAGATTGTATGGAATTGTTATCACTGGCCAACATGAGTAGGGGGCAGCATTTGAGTTAAAGGGAGTGAAGCCATCCACTCTCGTGTAGCCATTCCGTTACTTGTCCAACCATCATACATCCAACTTCGATCGTCTCTCATTTTCTCAAACTAGCTACTTCATAACGAAAGTGAGAAATGTTGCTTCATTAACAATACTAAGCAAACAATAATTATCAAGAAAATGTAACATAAATATTTTAAGAGTAATACAGTTTCTGGCCTTAGAGTAATGGACAACAATGCATCACTAAGTTTAATAGTTATTCAGTCAGTTCGAAACTAGCAGGAAAGAGAACGGGCAAGTATACCTGTGGGCAGCGGTGGGCCGCGGGGGCACGGCGTGGGGCCTCGGGGGCGGCGGCAGTTGCCTGCGGGGCGGCAGCGGGCCGCGGGTGCACGGCGTGGGGCTTCAGGGGCGGTGGCGGGCCGCGGGGGCACGGCGTGGAGCCTCGAGGGCCTGCGGGGCAGGAGCGGGCCGCGGGGGCACGGCGTGGGGCCTCGAGGGCGGTGGCGGGCCTCGATGCCGCGGCGTGGGACCTCGGGGGCGACGGTGGGGGCCCGCGTGGCGGCGACGGGCCTCGAGGCCGCGGCGTGGGACCTCGGGGCGGTGGTGGGGGCACGTGGGGCGTCAGTGGGCCACGATGCCGCGGCGTGGGACCTCGCTCGGGGGCGGCGACGGGCCTCGGGGCAGCCGCGGGGGCCCGCGGGGTGGCGGCGGGCCACGCGGTGTTCGCGGGCCGCGGTGCCGCGGCGTGGGATCTCAGGGCGGTGCGGCTTAGGGCTGCAAGGCCGTGGGGCAGATGTGCGCGCGACCGCGAGCAATGCCGCGCGGGGGCCCGCGGGGCAGAGGGGCGCGGGGCGGCGGCCGCGGCCGCGGCGGTGACGGCGGGGCCGCGGCGGGGGCGGTGGCGGCGGTGGTGGGGGGCGGGGGGCTTGGGCGCGGGGGGCGGAGAAGTGTGTGTGCGGACCTAGAACGACATCCAAATCGCGCTATTAGGGTACCTATATTTTCGTCGGCCCAGAGGGCCGACGAAATTAGTTCTATTTTCGTCGGCCTAGGGTAGGGCGACGAAAATGTACTCTTTGTTTCATCGCCAGGGCCTAGCCGACGAAAATATGAACCCTTTTTCATCGGCCTGCGCTGGGCCGACAAAAACAAGTTATAATTTCGTCGGCTTGTGTTGGCCGACGAAATAAGCGAGTTATTTTCGTCGGCTTGTTTTTGGCCGATGAAATTACATCTGGCTGACGAAATTGAGCTGTTTTGGTGTAGTGATGAGGCCAATTTCTCTAAATTCCAGCGTCGTGTACTTGCTTGCCGTTGACCGACGCCTGGCTTATTAATGTCTAAGGTACAATCACTAAAAAATGTGGAGCTGAATAAATAGAATGTGGGATCATTTTTATATCATTCAGCTGGTAGTATACCTGTGATCATCTTGGCATTAAACAAGGTTGAGTGTGCTGGATAAATGGGCTTAAAAAAGGCCAATTTATTTCCTGTTCTTTGAGTTAATGCAAAGGCCCACAATTAATGCAATGGCACACTAAAACATTTAGTACCATATTGTTTGTCCACGGAACCGGACCTGTCAGTGTGGAGGCCGGACCTCCTCGTATGGAGGCCGGACCTGCCGCGGGCGCGGGACGGGCCGGACGCGGACGCGGACGCGGGTGTGGCGCGGCGAGAATTGTCAAGGTTTTGCTGGTCAAATACATTGAACCTGAACGTGAGAGCTTAGTGGCCCGTCAGTTACTGTATTGATCGCATCATTAACCATGCAATTACTATATTAAATCACGTCCTTAACCGCGCTGACCGTTTCCTCTCCCTGACCGCTGGACTTCCTCCTTCTGGCACTAAAAACATGGGTGCTCCTCTTCTTCTCAAGAGTGTAGCCTTCCACCTTTCCCCGTCCCAGCCTTCTGCGAGCATAGAGAGTTGGGAGAGCTGGCCTCCGAAGCCCTCGTCTGCCAGAGACACTTACCGGGTGAGTGGGCGATCAGGTTTTTGGGGAGCGCCACCGCGACTGCTCGCTTCTTCCTGGAATTGCTGCGTATGACTACGTCTTCTTCTTTCTGTGGAGGAGGAGTCCGTTCATCTTCACTGCATTCAGCGACTACCTGCATCGAGCCCCGATCGACTACTTCGAGTAACACATTATGTCGACTAATGTGAATGGAGCTGCCGGTGCCTTGAGCATTGGTTCCTCCGCTGGGTACACTCTTACTCTCATCCTGGTTTTGTCTACTTTTATTTGTAATGTGGACATCAACAAACATGTGCCTGGATTGGTAATCATTGTCATCACATATTTAGCCCAATATTTCTGGATTAAAATCAACAGTAAAGTGCCTAAATTCCTAACAATCCAAAAACCTGATCTTAGGCAATTTTCTGTTAGTGGTTTTGCTGCTGCGTTGAAGCCAAATGAACCTTTTGATGGGATGTTCTACAAGAGGTGGCGTAGTAAGATGATACTATGGTTGACAGCTATGAACTGCTATCACGCCGCACAGGGGAAACCCGAACAGTTCACTCCTGAAGAAGAGAGAGCGTTCGCGGTGGCCGATAACCTGTTTCGAGGCGCCGTGATTAGCGCTCTAGCTGACAAATATGTTGATTCTTACATTATGTGCACTACTGCTAAGGAGTTATGGGATGCGCTTGATGCAAAATTTGGTGTTTCTGATGCTGGTAGCGAGCTGTATATCATGGAGCAGTTTTTTGACTACAAGATGGTTGATAACCGTCCTGTGGTCGAACAGGCTCATGAGATACAGGCACTAGTTAAGGAACTCGAACAATTTCCCTGTGTGTTACCCGACAAGTTCGTGGCCGGCGGTATTATCGCTAAGTTGCCATCTTCTTGTTGGGATTTTGCTACCTCTCTGAAACACAAGAGACAAGAGTTTAGCATGGCTGAACTTATTGGCTCTCTGGATGTTGAAGAGAGGGCGAGAGAAAAAGACACCCGTGAGAAGGGAGTTGAGTCTTCTAGTGCCAATGTGGTGCAGAAGAAAAATTTCAATGCATCCCGTAACAAGAAAAAGAAGAACAAGCAGGAGAACAAACAGGATAACATCTCAAAAACCAAGCAAACAGTCACGTTCAAGAAGAAAAAGGGAAGTTGCTTTGTTTGCAATAGCAATGAGCATTGGGCAAGTGCATGCCCAGACCGCAAATTCAAGCAAGAGAAGAAATCTGCAAACATGGTCATTAGCGAGACTGAGGGGGGAACATCAGGGTATGGTAATTTCTTGCCCATTGTTCTTTCAGTCTGTCATTCACCTGAGTGGTGGGTGGACACGGGCGCTAATATTCATGTGTGTGCTGATATCTCTTTATTTTCTTCTTATCAGGACGGTGGGACTGGAGCCTTGTTGATGGGAAACGGATCACATGCGCGTGTTCTTGGTGTTGGTACGGTCAATCTGAAGTTTACTTCGGGAAAGACGGTGCTATTAAAGAATGTGCAGCATGTTCCCTCCATCAAAAAGAATCTAGTTAGCGGATCTCAATTGTGTCGAGATGGCTATAGACTTGTGTTTGAATCCAATAAGTGTGTACTTTCGAAGTATGGGACATTTGTTGGTAAAGGTTATGATTGCGGAGGTTTGTTCCGCTTGTCTTTGCATGATGAATGTGATCAAACCGTGAATAATATTATTTCGATTGAGTTAAATATTTGGCATTCATGGCTTTGTCATGTTAATTTTGGTTGTCTCATGCGGCTAGCAAAATTAAACTTAATCCCGAAATTCAATTTAGTCAAAGGATCTAGGTGCCACGTGTGCGTGCAAGCTAAGCAACCTCGCAAGCCTCACAAGGCTGCGGAGGCGAGGAACTTGGCACCACTAGATTTAATTCATTCTGACTTATGCGAAATGAACGGAATTTTGACTAGAGGAGGCAAGCGATATTTTCTTACTCTTATCGATGATTCTACTAGATTTTGTTATGTGTACTTGTTAAAATCAAAGGATGAAGCTTTTTATGATTTTAAGATCTACAAAGCTGAGGTAGAGAATCAACTTGAGAGGAAAATTAAACGGTTAAGGTCTGATCGCGGTGGAGAATATTTTTCGAATGATTTCGATGACTTTTGTGCGGAATATGGTATTATTCATGAGAGGACACCGCCTTACTCACCAGAATCCAATGGGGTTGCCGAAAGAAAGAACCGTACTCCAACTGACTTGGTTAACGCCATGTTAGAGACTTCGGGACTATCTAAGGAATGGTGGGGTGAGGCGATCTTGACTGCGGGTCATGTCCTGAATAAAGTTCCCACAAAGAACAAGGAAATCACACCATTCGAGGAATGGGAAAAGAGGAAATTAAATCTCTCCTACCTGCGCACTTGGGGTTGTTTGGCTAAAGTGAATGTGCCAATCAACAAGAAGCGCAAACTAGGACCAAAAACTGTTGATTGTGTTTTCCTAGGTTATGCCTTCCACAGCATTGGATATAGATTTTTAATTATAAACTCTGGAGTGCCTGACATGGTGGTCGGTACAATTATGGAGTCCAGAGATGTTATGTTCTTTGAGAATGAATTTCCTATGAAAACTACACGTGACGTTTCTAGTGATGAATTTGCGATACCCCATGAGAATTTTGTTCTGATAGAACACACTGAGGAACCCCATGTGCAAAACACTGAGGAGGATGACAATATAGCAACTCGAAAGAGTAAGAGACAAAGGACTGCAAAGTCTTTTGGTGATGACTATATTATGTACCTTGTGGATGACACACCAAGAACCATTGAAGAGGCATATTCCTCTCCTGATGCTGATTTTTGGAAGGAAGCAGTAAGAAGTGAGATGGATTCAATTATGTCTAATGGAACTTGGGAGGTCGTTGAGCGTCCTTATGGGTGTAAACCCATTGGATGTAAATGGGTATTCAAGAAAAAGCTTAGGCCTGATGATACTATTGAGAGGTATAAGGCAAGGCTTGTTGTCAAAGGCTATTCACAGAAGGAAGGTGAAGATTTCTTTGATACTTATTCACCTGTTGCTCGATTGACTACAATTCGAGTGCTACTTTCCTTGGCTGCTTCCAATGGTCTTCTCGTTCATCAAATGGACGTTAAGACAGCTTTCCTAAATGGAGAGTTAGATGAGGAAATCTACATGGAGCAGCCAGCTGGTTTTGTAGCAAATGGTCAAGAAGGCATGGTGTGTAAGTTATTGAAATCGCTATATGGCCTCAAACAAGCGCCTAAGCAATGGCATGAAAAGTTTGATAAGACTTTGACATCTGCTGGCTTTGTTATGAACGAAGCAGATAAATGTGTGTATTACCGGTATGGTGGGGGCGAGGGAGTAATCTTGTGTCTTTACGTTGATGACATTCTAATCTTTGGTACCAGTCTTGAGGTGATCAAAGATGTGAAGGACTTCTTGTCCTGTAATTTTGAGATGAAAGATTTGGGAGAAGCTGATGTTATTCTTAACATTAAGCTCTTGAGAGAAGGCAATGGTGGGATTACACTTGTGCAATCCCATTATGTGGAAAAGGTGTTGAGTCGCTTTGGGTTTAGCGATTGTGAACCTGCTCCTACGCCTTATGATTCCAGCAAGCTATTAAGGAAAAATCGGAGAATAGCGAGGGGTCAGTTGAGGTACTCCCAAATAATTGGATCGCTCATGTATCTAGCTAGCGCTACGAGACCTGACATCTCATTTGCTATGAGCAAACTTAGCCGGTTTGTGTCAAATCCGGGAGATGAACATTGGCGTGCTCTTGAGAGAGTTTTGCGCTATCTAAAAGGTACAATGAGTCTTGGCATTCACTATACCGGGTATCCTAGGGTACTGGAAGGTTATTGTGATGCAAACTGGATATCTGATGGTGATGAGATATATGCCACAAGAGGATATGTGTTCTCGCTTGGAGGTGGTGCTGTTTCCTGGAAGTCTTGCAAGCAGACCATCCTAACAAGGTCAACTATGGAAGCAGAACTCACAGCACTAGATACCGCTTCTGTTGAGGCTGAGTGGCTTCATGAACTCCTTATGGATCTGCCGGTGGTTGAAAAACCGGTACCGGCTATTTCCATGAACCGTGATAATCAGACTGTTATTGTCAAGGTGAACAGTTCAAAGGATAACATGAAGTCAACAAGGCATATAAATAGGCGTTTAAAGTCTGTCAGAAAATTGAGAAACTCCGGAGTGATAGCGTTGGATTATGTCCACACATCTAAAAATCTGGCAGATCAATTCACTAAGGGATTGTCACGTAATGTGATAGATGGTGCATTGAGCGAGATGGACCTGAGACCCATTTGAAGTCTGTCATAGTGGTAACCTGTTCTATGTGATCGGAGATCCCGTGAATTAGAATGGCGAGACAAGCTAGTGGCAGACTAAGAGGAAAGACCCTTAACAAAGGTTTATCTCGAATGCATATCTTTCCTTACTGTAAGGCAGGTTGGTGTTTACACCTTAATGTGTTCTAAGGGGCTCGTTGAAGAAAAGATGTTGTCCTACAGGACATCTTTTGAGGAACACACCAATATGGGTTTAGCTACTAGTCACAGCTTATGAGATCTGGGTGGTCTCTAGATACCCATGAAAGGCCATGGAGTGTGACTTATATGCTCCAACCAGAGGGGATGCGTACTAGTAAAGGGCTTGGATGAAGCTTATCTCACACAAAACTGCCAATTCAAGGCATAGTCCATTGTGCAGTTGTGTCTAAGTGTAATCTCTGCTCTAGGTGGATGTTTAACTTAACAGTCTCCATCGAAACACTAGTATATCAAACTTTGGGAAGTTGAGAGCATTACTTGTGCGGCTTAGCATTTGGTGGGGATTGCTGGATAAATGGGCTTAAAAAAGGCCAATTTATTTCATGTTCTTTGAGTTAATGCAAAGGCCCACACTTAATGCAATGGCACACTAAAACATTTAGTACCATATTGTTTGTCCACGGAACCGGACCTGTCAGTGTGGAGGCCGGACCTCCTCGTATGGAGGCCGGACCTGCCGCGGGCGCGGGACGGGCCGGACGCGGACGCGGACGCGGGTGTGGCGCGGCGAGAATTGTCAAGGTTTTGCCGGTCAAATACATTGAACCTGAACGTGAGAGCTTAATGGCCCGTCAGTTACTGTATTGATCGCGTCATTAACCGTGCAATTACTGTATTAAATCGCGTCCTTAACCGCGCTGACCGTTTCCTCTTCCTGACCGCTGGACTGCCTCCTTCTGGCACTAAAAACATGGGTGCTCCTCTTCTTCTCAAGAGTGTAGCCTTCCACCTTTCCCCGTCCCAGCCTTCTGCGAGCATAGAGAGTTGGGAGAGCAGGCCTCCGAAGCCCTCGTCTGCCAGAGACACTTGCCGGGTGAGTGGGCGATCAGGTTTTTGGGGAGCGCCACCGCGACTGCTCGCTTCTTCCTGGAATTGCTGCGTACGACTACGTCTTCTTCTTTTTGTGGAGGAGGAGTCCGTTCATCTTCACTGCATTCAGCGACTACCTGCATCGAGCCCCGATCGACTACTTCGAGTAACACATTATGTCGACTAATGTGAATGGAGCTGCCGGTGCCTTGAGCATTGGTTCCTCCGCTGGGTACACTCTTACTCTCATCCTGGTTTTGTCTACTTTTATTTGTAATGTAGACATCAACAAACATGTGCCTGGATTGGTAATCATTGTCATCACGTATTTAGCCCAATATTTCTGGATTAAAATCAACAGTAAAGTGCCTAAATTCCTAACAGAGTGCCTCTCAAATTGTTTCGGCACTGTCATGTCTTGGAAGCTTGAGAACAGCACAGTTCACCACTAAGGTAGCATATGCATAAAACTGGTGAACCTATGGACTATGATAGTCATTAGTTTCAGTGTATTAATGGTAGAGAATGGACCTCACACTTATTTAAAAGAAAATGGACCTAACGTGCTCATGTTATTGTTATTGACCATGCGATGTGGATATCAAGCTAAGATTGTCTTTTCACCTGATATACTACATTACTACAGCAAGTGATCTAAGTTCACGCTTTGCAAATTTATCAGTAAGGACCCTCCTCTCTGTCGCTGACATTTTGTGAGCCAGATGGAGAATCTAATGTCATATGCAATGGTATGAAGACATAGAAGTAATTCTTGATTCTTGTTTTATCTGTTCAGGTGCTCTGTTGCTAATACGATACATTTTGACATCACTTTTGATATATGTCAGTGCCGTTGCCGATCTTTTGTTAGTATAGGATTGAATAGCAGGACCCATATAAACCTGTGGAAACAAGCAAACGGTGTGACCCATACATAAAGAGCGTCAGCATAACTGTTGGAATAGACACAACACGGGGATGATCTTGTATTGCTTCAGCGGCTTGAAGTTCCAGGTTGAGTAGCTTCACAGTAGTGTTCGAGGCTCTGAGGTCCACTGTGCTCATAAGGCTCACGCTAGCTTTGCCTGCTTGCTTGCTGCTACACCATGTCCTTTCACATGCTTTAGCCATCTGCATTTCTTCACTGGCAATTCGTCGAGCACATACATGATGTACATATTCTGTTACACCGATACACCATGGCGGGCAATATGGGCAGGGATGTTCTTCTCGTAGAGGTAGCTGCAGCCGTGGTCCGAAGAAGAGGATGCAGAGGATGGACTAACCATGGGGGCAAAGGCCATTGACATGGGTGTGGATTGATCTGATGTTGGCCTGTTGCAGCCTTGCAGGCTTGCAGTGGTGGTGAGGAGCAGCCAAGGATCTTGCTCGTTCGCCACGCTGGAGAGGTGGAGCTTGGTGGCTGCAGTGGCGGCGACCTGTTTGGCCGAGGCTGTGCCCGTGGAAACGGTGTGGGAGTGCAGGCAAGTGAGGGAGGGGAGAGGTGGAGCGGGAGGCAGCACAGCGGATGGCACAGGCGAAGGGTGTGCTCTACTCTAGCCCGACAGCCGGAGCTGGCAGAGACGATAGGGGAAGAAGGAACGGCGCGGCCAAGTGGGGCGGGACCACGGGAGGAACGGCCGGGCCGAGTGGCCGACCCGCAGCAGCAGCGGAGGCACCCTTCAGGCAAGGAGCCGCTCGAGGTCTCTCGAAGGACAAAGGGCGGAATGCAATGCACGGTCAAGATGTGATTGCTGGTTGATCCAATGATGAACAAAAAGAGATGACGTGGACTAACGAGGTGCCAGAGTGCATGGAGCAAGTTTCATTATTAGAGGATTGAAGTATGTTCAGTTGAGAACATATCTGGTGTTATAAGCGGATTAGGTGTTACCGTGTTACCAAACGCGATAGCATCTAAATCGGTGCATCTAACATTGTAAAAAAAATATAAATTGATAGAGGACGCAATCATCTAAGTGCATGTAAAATTTGAGTTTGAACAAAAATTTGTGCACGGAGAAACAAGAAAGAGAAATCAGCACTTGAATTTGTGCACCAAACACGGAGAAATCAGCACATGAACAGTTCCACCCGCAACTATTTATATGCTGATTTCTCTTTTTTGTTTCTCCTTGTATAAATTTTTGTTCAAGCTCAAATTTTACATGCACGTAGATGATTGCGTCCTCTACTAATCCATATTTTTGTTACAATTTTAGATGTACAGGTTTAGATGTTACCGTGTTTGGTAACATGGTAACACCTGAAACATCAGTAACACACTTTATGTTCTCATGTTTGGTTGAACAAAATATGCGAATTGGGAGTAAGGACATGATGTTAATAATGGACATCTCCTTTATTTCAGATGGTTGGAGCTACCCGTGGAACCCCGGAAGGTTTCCGGGCAATCAAGCTAGCGGTTCCCAACAACCGCCACCAGCCCTGCCAAGTCTAGCAGAAGTCATGGCCCGACAGACGGAACTTCTGAACCAGCTAGTACAGCCTCAGATGGGCCAATTTCATCACCAGTCCTGAGGTCGTGATGAACATCCATCGGCTAGTTACCAAGACTTCCTTAGCACCCAGCCCCCATTGTTCCATAAAGCAGACGAACCCCTCGACGCTGACGCATGGCTCCGCACTATAGAGTCAAGTTCGCATTGTTATCTGCACGATGCTCAGATGTGAATAAGGCACTCTTCGCAGCTCAACAACTTCGCGGCACCGCCCGCATATGGTGGGGCCATTACTACTCTATGCAGCCGGCTGGTCATGTCGTCACATGGGACGAATTCCGAACCACTTTCAGAGCGCACAACATTCTAGAAGGACTCATCGAGCGAAAGCTCAATGAATTCTTGACCTTGACTCAAGGAACCCGCACCGTCCTGCAATATGCACAGGTCTTCAATCACCTGTGCCAGTACGCGGGTTATCATGCAGATACTAACGCTCGCAAACGTGATCATTTCCGTCGAGGCCTGAATACCAAACTTAAGGAACGACTGAACCTGGTAAGGGCTGACAACTTCAGTGAATTGGTCAATATGGCCATCACTCAAGAGGATTGTATCTCAACCCACCGGGCTGAACAGAAACGGAAGACACCCACGGAACCCTCAGCTGCGCAACCGCCAAGGTATCGGTGGGTCCAGAACACTGCTACCCGAGCCTCGCCTCGAAACAATCTGCCAGGCAGATGGGTAGCCAGGCCACCCCAGCAGGCTCGATTCAATCGGCCACCGACACCACAATTCCAGCAGCAACAGCCGCAAGGCCCGCAGCCGAGCCTTCCGCCGTCCAATCAAGGAAACAACAACTATCGTTGTTTCAATTGCGGCAGCCCGTCTCATTTCATCAAGGATTGCCCCCAACCTAGAAGATCTTTCCAAGGGCAAACATCCAACCCGAACAACAAAGGCAAGGGCAAGAAACAGACGGTACAAGTCCGCCAGGGGAGGGTGAACTTCACGACTCTCTCCGAACTCCCCGAGGGTGCGCCAATAATGACGGGTACTTTCTCTATAAACCATCAACCCGTGATTATACTTTTTGATTTTGGTGCAACCCTTAGTTTTATCAGTTCGAAGTGTGGGACAAAAGTAGGCTTGGATATCTATCCTACTAAAGGAGCCTATATGATAGCGACTCCTGGCGGTAAAATTGCATCTAACCAAATCTATAGAAAGGTGCCAATCTAGCTGGGTAGCCATTTGATAAAAACAGATTTACTATTATTAGACCTAGAAGGAATGGATGTTCTTCTAGGTATGGATTGGATGACCAGGCACCGAGTGTCATTAGATATCTCTTCCCGAGCCGTGGAGATAGATTCACCCCAGCATGAACCTACCATTCTCTATGTTCCACAACGGGAGTACAATAACTCTTGTGCCTATGCTGTAGAAGGGATTAAGTTAAAGGACATCCCTATTGTTTGTGAATACCCAGACGTCTTTCCAGATGATTTACCTGGAATGCCCCCGGATCGAGATATTGAGTTTATCATAGAATTACAACTCGGCACAACCCCCATCTCTAAGAGGCCCTATCGTATGCCACCCAATGAGCTGGCAGAGCTAAAAATCCAACTCCAGAACCTCCTTGATAAGGGTTTCATTCATCCAAGTGCTTCACCATGGGGTTGTCCCGTCCTATTCGTGAAAAAGAAAGACAATAGCTTAAGGCTATGCGTAGATTATCGTCCCCTCAATGCGGTAACTATAAAAAACAAGTACCCTTTGCCCCGCATTGATATTTTATTTGATCAGTTAGCCAGAGCTAAAGTATTCTCTAAGATTGACCTTCGTTCCGACTATCATCAGATCAAGATCAGGCCGAGTGACATTCCAAAGACAACCTTTTCCACCAGATATGGACTCTATGAATATCTGATCATGTCGTTTGGTCTTACCAATGCACTAGCATACTTCATGTATCTCATGAACTCTGTCTTCATGCAAGAACTCGACAAATTAGTTGTGGTCTTCATTGATGACATTTTTATTTATTCCAAAAATCCAGAAGATCATGCGAACCATCTTCGTATTATTTTTCAAAGATTGAGAGACCACCACTTGTACGCCAAATTCTCCAAATGCGAGTTTTGGCTGGATACCGTTAAGTTTCTAGGTCACACCATCTCTAGTGACGGTATATCCGTTAATCTCAGTAAAGTTCAAGAAATATTGGACTGGAAACCACCTACGTCCGTTCATCAGATCCGCAGTTTTCTTGGTCTAGCAGGCTATTATCGTCGTTTCATTCTTAATTTTTCAAGAATAGCCAAACCTATGACCGAACTGCTAAAGAAAGGAGTTAAATTCTCCTGGAATCAAAAATGTGAAGATGCATTTCACACCCTCAGAGCACATCTTACTACTGCCCCAGTCTTGGCTCAACCTGATGTTTCCAAACCTTTTGACATCTATTGTGATGCTTTGGGAATCGGACTTGGTTGTGTGCTTATGCAGGACAACCGAGTGATTGCTTATGCATCGCGAGCACTCAGGACTCATGAGCAGAACTATCCTACCCATGATCTTGAACTCGCAGTTGTCATCCATGCACTTAAGATCTGGAGACATCATCTGATGGGTACAAAGTGCCATATTTATACGGACCATAAAAGCCTCAAGTACATCTTCACACAAGTAGATCTAAATATGAGACAAAGACGCTGGCTAGAGCTTATCAAGGACTATGATCTAGAAGTGCACTATCATCCAGGCAAGGCCAACGTCGTTGCGGATGCACTTAGCCGCAAGGCGCATTGCTCTTGTTTGTCAGTAGAGGCTTTCAATGAGACGCTTTATTGGGAGATGAGGAAGGTCAACCTTGAGATCATTCCTCAAGGCAGCCTGAACCATCTCTCAATTGAAGCTACACTTTGGGATAATATTATTCTAGCACAACAGCGTAACAAAGGAATCAGAATCATCAAGCAAAAGTTAGCACAAGGAGAAGGAAAGTATAAGTGCTTTCGAGCAGATCTTGACGGGGTTCTATGGTTCAACGAGCGTATCGTTGTACCCAAGGACCATAAGCTTCGTAAGCAGATATTGGAGGAGGCCCATTTGTCCAAATTCTCTATGCACCCTGGTAGTACCAAGATGTACCAAGATTTGAAACAGAACTTTTGGTGGACTTGGATGAAACGAGAAATCGCAAAGCATGTCTCGGAGTGTGATATTTATTAAAGAGTTAAGGCCAGTCATTTAAAAACTGTTGGTATTCTTCAAGCTCTACCCATTCCCTCTTGGAAGTGGGAGGATATTAGCATGGACTTCATTGTTGGCTAACCCAACACCTCCCAAAGGCATGACTCTATTTGGGTAATCGTTAATCGATTAACCAAAACTGCCCATTTCCTTCCCGTGCATACTACTTACAACGCAAAAAAGTATGCTGAGATCTATCCAGATCAAATCGTTCATCTCCATGGCGTGCCTAAGATGATCATTTTCGATCATGGGGCACAATTCATCGCTCAGTTCTGGGAGCAACTTCAACACGCTCTTGGAACTAAGTTAATCCGAAGCTCCACATATCATCCTCGGACAGACGGACAAACAGAAAGGGTAAATCAGATTCTAGAAGATATGCTTAGAGCCCGTGTACTTCAGTATGACACGAATTGGGACAAATGCTTGTCACTGGCAGAAGTTTCCTACAACAATAGTTATCAAACAAGTCTCAAGATGGCCCCGTTCGAAGCATTATACGGTCACCGATGCCGAACTCCTTTGAGTTGGTCACAAACCGGCGAGGGTAAAATCTTTGGACCGGACCTAGTCACTGAAGCAGAGGAAAAAGTGAAGACTATTCAGAATAATCTAAAAGCTGCCCAATCTCGATAGAAAAGCTACGCTAACATACGAAGAAGACCGTTACAGTTCCAGGTTGGAGACTTCGTATATCTTCGAGTGTCTCCTACTCGAGGTATTCAATCAGTTCGGCGTAAAAGGGAAACTTGCCTCTAGATATGTCGGTGGACCCGTAGCTTATCGTCTTCAACTTCCTCCTCAACTGGCGGCCATTCATGATATCTTCCATGTATCTCAACTTAGAAAGTGTGTCAAAGTTCCTACCGAGATCATCGATCCCCAAACCCTCGAAATTAAATCTGATCTAACCTATACCGAACATCCGATCAGAGTGTTAGATACCAAAGAGAGAAGAACTAGAAGAGAAACCATCAAGATGTTCAAAATTCAGTGGGGTCATCATATTGAAGAAGAAGCGACTTGGGAAACCGAGTCATATCTTCAGAGAAACTTTCCAGACTTCCTTCAAGCCAACTCCCAAATCTGATCATCCAATTCCATTCTATTCCGGAATCTCGGGATGAGATTCTTTTTAGGGGGGAAAGCTGTGACATTCAGGTACTTAGGATTAAAACACACTAAATTCTAGTATAAAGTGTGTATGTTTGATCTTGTGTATGTGTGCTAAAACTTTAATGCAAAGGGAAAAGGATATTTTTATAATTATGAAAAATTTAGGTTCTTTAGTATTAAATTGGTGAGAATGGGAGGTAAAATCAAAACACATGAAGGTTGTTTTGCAAAAAGTCAAGAACTTACTTTTAAACCGCAAATAGAGGTGAAACTACCCATAGGATGCAAGTGTAGTGTAGATTTTAAATAGGATTTCTTTAAAGTTTAAAACTTTGCCAAGTTTTAAAGTATATTCAAATCCTTAGCTCTTTTGCAACTGAACCTTAAAGAAAAGTTGTAGATCTTGTTGAACTCTACACTTTTACTTTTGGGCACATTTCCATTTGAGCTATGGTTTGAAAGTTAACTAGGCTTTATAATGGAGTCCCTGCACTTTTGGGATATTACAACTAAGTCCCCTTCGTCTACCTCCAGCCCCCTGCTCTGTTTTCTTCTCTGCCCGACCCCCGCCGCCCTCGCCGGCCATGTGCTGAGCACCTGCTGCCTCGCATCGCTTTCCTCCGCGCCACGTGCCGCCCCAGCACCCGCGCCGCCGCTTCCCGGCCCGCGCTGGCCCTCTCCGCGCTCCTCCACGTCGCGCCGCCGTCGCTGAGCCGCCACGCGCACCGCCAGCTTGCCAGCAGCTGCTCCCGCGCACCCGTGCCTTCTTCTGGACCTTGAACATGTCCTGGAGCTTCCCACAAACCCACTCTTGCATTCCCATACCCACATTTCCACTGCCTTTCGCTTTCCCGAGCTCTCCACCTCGCCGGAGCCCCGCCGCAGCCTCGGCTCGCCGTCGACAGCCGTCGCTGCCGCTTCCCACCCCCGATCCAGTGCTCCTAGAGCACCGCTGCGACCCACTGAAGCTCACAAGCCCACCTAATTTCACTCTCTTGCACCAGAACGACCGGACCACTACGCCGGTGAGCTCGAGCTTCCGCCGCCGCTCAGCCTCGCTGTCCTCCCATCGATCCACCGCCTCTTAGCCCCAGCCAAGCACCCCACCAGCACCATGTCGTCGCGTAGAAGCTGTCTAGCCACTTCCCCGCTGTTCTCCTGCCCTCCAGCCACCGGAACTCTATCGACGTCCCTCGGAGCTCCGCCGCCCGCCCTGTTCGCCGTCGATACGCCACCTCGATCCCTCTCTTCCCCAACACCGGCCACCCCTTGATCGTCGTGAGCTCCTGAACCTTTCCCCTCACTTCCCCCTCGCCGCCGGCGAGCCCCCTCGCCGAAATTTGATCGGCACCAATCGGTTTTCCTGTGTAGCCCGACCAAGGACCCAATTGCAAGGATTCAAAACTTTCCAGGGGCCTTTCTGTAGGAAATCAATACCCCCCTCTAATTCAAATCAGCCAAATTGTAAAATTCATAGGAATTTATAGAAAAATCCAAAAATTGCCAAACCAATTTTGTTGTACTCCTGAAATCTAGCACCACAACTTTTGTTAGTGGAGTTCAGTTTGAAACCAAATATTTTTAGAGTTATTTTAAAGTTTAGCAAAAGGGTATCTTGAGTGTAACTTTTGCATGTTAACTTTATTTCCTGTGAATTTTGGTGAGTAGCTTTATTAGGGTATAAGTGATCTTGTGTGAAAAATTCACCTATAGTACTGAACCCTAGTTTGCATTAATTTAAACTTATGCAAATCAAGCTAGAAATAGTTTAAATTTATTCAAGCATGTTACTAAGATTTTCATGCTTGGATCTTTTTACCATGTGATGGTCTGTAACTGATTAGTTTATAATAAATGTTTCAAGAATTTATAGCACTGTTTACCTAAGATTTAAATTTAAACTTGACATTTGAAATAAATTCAAATGCTTTAGTGTTTGTTTTCAAAAAATTATGAAAAATTAACCATAAGCTCATCCACTGGAAGAGAGCTTACCCACAAAAATTCAAGGCTAGAGCCTTTGTCGATTTTAAAATATAAAATCAAACTTGTTACCCAAATTCTATTAAATCAAGTAATTTGATATTGAATTAGAGCACACCTAGTAAATTTGAATTCAAACCTCCTATTTTATGAAGTTGTATTTATCAATTGATTGGATTGCAACTTTATCATGAAATAAAGTACTTAACTCAAGAACCACCTAATTCAAATTAATGCATATCATGTAGAGTCAGTGACACTCGATGACAGAGACTACGAGCTAGTCCCGGAAACCGAGCAAAGGATTTCTGAAGATCCTGCGATCATCATCGAGACTTTAACTGAAGCCCCAAACCAAAGTTCGGAAGATCTTGACATCCCTGCCCCCAGCCTCGCTGAAGAAGGCAAGCCCCGATGCATAACCCAATATTTGAAGTTACTACAATTATGCAATTTTATACTTATATATCTATATTATGCATTAAGTCTAGGAGTTGAAATGGAACCCTAGATGCATGACTACTAGAAACCTATATATTGTGCCTGAGTCCTTATCGAATAAATGCTCTGCTAATAGGACCGGCAGAAGTCGAGTGATTTCCTGTCAGTCGCGCGATATAGGAATTGAATATTTACCATTCTGCAATCACTATAAGGATGATGGACGGGGTCATGTGCAGTATCATGACTTGGAAGGTTACCCCGTCTGTGTTGATAAAAGTTGATAAGGTCACAGTGTGTGGTAGTGGTGGCTAAGCGTTTGAAAGTACTAGCCACATGCCGTGAAATATGGAAAGCGGTAAGCCTAGTAACCAATCGGTCCGAGGAGTGGACATACCTCCCACCACTCGTAATTTGGTTTTTCACACGCACCGACGTGCGGGAGTACGTTCCGCGCAGCGGACCGGAGTACGGTCATGTAGTCGCGCTACAGACATACGTCCTGCATATTGGATGTGCATATGGTCCTAGAGTCGCTTGTGGTGGCCCTGATCCACGAGTCGGAATGAAAGGCAAACGGTTGTTTCGGAACGATCGTTGGATGTTCCAAGCGTGTGAGTTAGGTTTACCGTTGCAACGTTGTGAAATTCGATTCAGAATCGTCCGTTTCTCGCGGAGATTGAGACTGCTTATTCCTTCTGCCACATAGAGTAAGAACAGTAACCATTGTGGAATAATCTTGATGGATGCTAATCTTCTACCTTGCTTGTCTAGTATAGGTACTTACCTAGAATGGTTAATGAAACTAGAATTTGAAAGCTAAAGCATGGAAGTTAGATCATACTCTTTGTTGCTTTTCAGCAAAAGAAAATGAGAGCCTCTCAAATCCTCCATGGTCTAATTATGGGCTAAGTATACCCGATTCCGGATAAGTTTGCTGAGTATTAGTATACTCAGTCTTGCTAGTCTATTTTTCAGGTATGACCTTTGTGAATCCCACGGATGGTCCAGCATGGCCAACCTCGGTTCCGTTTGGCTGGTCCGTGGAGTGGGATCCGTCCCCGGCTGGCAGTGACCCTCCGGAATGACACCATGTTTCAGGCTGAGCCTGGTGTCAACCTTCGCAATGTGTATAGTCACGTGTTAATTTCTGCCGCTGTGACTCTACACAAGCTTGCATAGCTTGTGGTTTTTAAACAATGTTTGTATAAGGATACTTAAATTGGAAACGGTTTGTAATAATGTTTAATATTCTGTAAATTAAAAGTTGTGAGCTGTTGTGTGATTGTAAACTCGCCTTCGTGCGAGGTAAACCTACTTCGATCCTGTTGAACCATGGTTGCATCGGGCGGAGACCTGACAGACCAATGGGTTGTTCCGTTTGAAGCGCGTTGAGTTAGTATCAGCTGTATAGCGATGACTAGCGCACTTGAGCCAGAATAATTCAGGCAGTTCTGTCACAAAACCTTGATGACCGCCCGAGAAGGGCTCGGCATCATCATCGGCATCCGAGTTCGTAGATGGGGGCCCTCTCATCTTGCGATGGCATCCCCTTCTCCGAGATGGAGTAGATGATCTAAGTCCTCCTCCAATGCGGACAGGGACTTGGACCGTGTGGCCTTCTGATGGACAACAGCCGAATCACGTATCCCGACCAAGGATCGGGTACACTAGCCCTTAGGTGCGAGTGGAGGTCGGAGTCTGAGTTGAAATAGATCATCCAAGTCCTTTTATGCGGATAGGGACTCGGATTGTAGCAGCTCCCAATAAACAGTGGCTGTGTTGTGAAATCCAAATGGAGACTCAAGTCCGGACTCGTCACGAGTAGGAGCCAGGCTGGACCCAGACTTGCTCTCCCAATTTCCAATTAGATCGGAAATTTGGATTTTGCCAAGATTGTCGGCGTGTTCGTCGATGTCGCAGCTGGATGTTGGCGTTGATGCCTCCAACTCCCTGGAGTTAGCGAGGTGGCTGTTGAAGCCACCTAAGCCATTGGCGATGCAGATCCTGGAGCCGAAAATGAAAATTGTGCATCTTCCAGCGCGACGGGGTTGAACGATGCCATCGAGTTTGCCAGTGCAACCTGGTGCGCTAGCTGTCAGTGTTTTACCATCAAGCCCACCGAGGGATACCCCCGAGGTGGTAGGTTGTAGGTAGGGTGTCGCCGAGATCAGGAACTCGAAGGTGCAAGTAACACAAGCTTTAGACACATTCCGGCTGCAAGTTGCGTAATACCCTACATCCTGTATGATAGTTTGTATTGCCTTGAAATAGTTATGCTTTGTAGGGGGTCCTTCCCTGCCCTTATATACTCCGGGGGGACAGGGTTAAAGATATCATAGCATGATACGAGCTTAGGAGTCCTGTATATGGCCAAGTAGGCCGCACGGCCCGGCACCGTCTTGGTATAGCACGGGCCTGTTGTTACCGAGCCAGGCACGGCATGAATGTGGTGCCGGGCCATACCATGCCCGCCCACGGGCTAAGTCGGCAGCCCAGGCCCGGCACGAAAGGTTATCGGGCCAGCCTGAAGCACAAAGCGGTCCGCATGGCCTGCTCGCGTTGCAACCTGCGTGCCACCGCCGCCTGCTAGCTCGCCGTCACCGCCACCTGAACGCCGTCGCCTTCCCCTGCGCGCCGCCGCCTGCTATCTTGCCGTCGCTGCCACCTACTCGCCGTTGCCTTCCCCTGCGCGCTGCTGCCTGCTAACTCGCTGTTGCAGCCCCCTACGCACACGTCGCCTGCTCACCGTCTTCTCCCGTGCACGCTGCCACCACCCTGCTCGTGCGGCTGCCTCATCTACTAGCGGATGGAAGGAGAGTGCCACTGCAACCACAGCCGCCAGGAGGGACGACAGACGAAGGGAGATGAAGGATGAAGGGAAGCTGGGAAGGAGAGTGAGCCGGCGAAGAGCATCTGGTGGTCTGATGGATATGTGCGTGTTAGCCATGGGTGATAGTATAAGGTTTGTGGGGGAGAAGAGAAGCAGAGCAGGCCTGGCATCTCATATGTGGGCTGAAGTGGAGCCAAAGTTCACGGGCCGTTTCAGGCTAGCCTTTAATATTCGGGTTGTACCGTGCTGTGGCAGAACTGCCAAATTAAAACTCAAATTAAGTGTAATGACCATCATTTGAACACACCAGGCATATACACTTAACGGTTTAACTTGACAGCCCACTTTGAACCAATATACCGATCGAAAGAAACATAAGTAGTACTACACGAAGGCGGGCGCAGATAGTACAAACATGACAGGGTTTTACATAAATAAAGGTACAGAACAGAGTGCGAGATATAACTTACAAACTAGAGTTCAAATACTAATTATACATAAACCCATAAAGATAGTGGAAGGAGAGTTCAATATAAACCAAAGCCTAACGACGCTATAAGCGAAGGACGAACTGGAATTCACACACTGAGCTCACATGTGTGCAATCCACAACCAAGGTATCACTGAGAGATGCGATCAACCACAACCCAACCTTCCTCATCATGACAAACAAACTTAGCACATCAGGGACAAAAATCTATATCATCTGGACCTGAAAATAATTTATCCACAAACCTTGAGTATACTGATACTCAGCGAGACTTACTCGACAAGTGATATATACTTAGCCGACTCCTAGCATGCAAGACTTTTGGCTGGTGGGTTTGTTTTGCCAAAAAGCTGCTAAGAGTAGATCCTTACTTTCAAGACTTTAGAACAAGTTTAAGTAAGAATTACAATTTACTATATTTGCAACATAAATGAAATATATTAGAATTAATTAGATAACAGTAACAGTTAATAACAACAATCAATAATATTTATTTTAATTCTTTTCTACGATGTGACGCAGCAATCAAGGTTCTCTTATCCGAGAGGTACGGCGAATCGATTCGTTTTACATCCTTGCAAGGGAAAAACCTAACCACACCATGCATGCTACCCCGTCGAGTCACATGCATCAATAGTTCACGTCGACCACTACAAAATGGTTGAACTGCCCCTTGACCCGCACGTAGCTAAGTCCCCACCGATACCTATGATGGGTTAGCCATGAGTTACTGGCTAGCACTTGAATGAAGAAGCAGGTATCAGCTCAAAACACTAGAGTGACCGAGGTACTTAGTTTACCGGGTTCGACTACCTCCTACTGCCGGCATGTAATTAGTACTGTTCAAACTTGATCAAACAGGGCCAACATCGAACGGACCTTAACTAACACGGACGGGGCTACATATCCCTACCAATATCACATAGACCATTCTTATTCCCACCCGGTCCCAATCTTTCCATGTGAAACAAATGCAATAAATAAGTTACCCATAATGAGAGATCCTATAGCTCGCGAGTGACAAGCAATCACTCGACTTCTGCCGGTCTTAATTAAGCATTTCAAGGCTAGCGACCTACACATACTAGTATAGCCTAAAGGAACCTACGGAACATGCATCTATGGTTTTATTCAACTCCTAGAAACTTAATGCATAAATACTTAATTAAGAACATTGCATAATTTTAAATTAGTGGTTATGCTCCGCGGCTTGCCTTCCTGCTGCTCAGCCTGTGGCTCTTCCGAACCTTGGGCCGGGTCATCTAGCCTGTGGCTCTTCCGGATCTTGGGCCAGGTCTTCTGGATGTTCTAAGATCTGCTGCTCTTCATGTGGTGCCTGCCGATCCTGAGGCTCGGCAACCAGCTCACACACGATGTCAGTACCTACCGGATCTACATGAAATGCAAAATGCAATGCAAAATGAGCATGTAAATAAGACATGGAAAATATCAAGCTATACAATCTTATCTTATTAATGGAGCTAACTGAGTAAATAAAAATACACATTATGTACATCCTCAGCAAAATAAATAATAAAAGCATATGTATAAATGATATTACAAATTGTGTGACTAAGCTAGAAACTAAATAAATTCACCAAAAAAGGTTAAGAATACATTATGGTGAGGAAAAAAAATATCATGATAGAGCTACTGATAAAGTATTCTAGTTGTATTTACCAAGATTTTTCTCAAGCATAAACTATTTACTAACTCAGAAATATACTAGCACATAGATGAATCAATTAACATATCAAATAATGTCTTCTGGATATGAACAATTTACTGAAGCTAATACATCATCAAATTAGTCTACTATAAATTTTACAGGAGTTATGAATGCATAGAAACATTACAACACAATAAACTATATTTTTCATGTTCTAATTTTTAGCAAAGGAAAAATAAACATTCAACTAGATCTAGTATTTTCCTGTGTAGACATGTTCTTAACAGAGCCAATAGAACCGATTTCACATTTTTATCAGTTTTATATGATTTTCTATGCATTTTCAATATTTTCAGCCTGTTAAACGGAGATAAGCGCTAACCAAACTTTTTCTATCGGTCCTAACTCTACCCAGGAACCCCTTTAGTCACTGACAACCCGGGCCCATGGTCAACCAGACCTGGACCAGTCAAGGTCAGCCATGGCCGGACCTTGACAGGCCGTTGCCGGCGACGGCGAGGCCAACCGGCAGCGAGGTTTGGCACCAGCAGCTTTGCTGCAGCCCGGGACACCTGCAAAGCCGCCTGTGAGGGCCAAAAGACTGGCCGGCGATGGCCGGCGACGAGCAGCGGCGCCCACGGCGGCATGGACGAGCGGCATGGCCGCGTTCCGGCGAAACCGATGGCGAACGTCGCGAAATAAGGAGAGCATGAGCATCAGAGGCTCACCAGCAATCGATTTTTATGGTTGGACGATGAGAACGATGCCCGGAGGTGGGACTTCGACTGTGAGGGGTGGAGGTGCTCGGCAATGGCGGTCTGATGGTCGGGATCTTCAATCCCTGGCCATGGAGGTCATTTCTCAAGGGGAAAAGTGGGCAGAAGGGAATTAGGAAGGCTGTGGAGGTGTGGATGGTGGTGATTTGGTTTCTATGGCTGGGGGCTCACGGATTTGGCCGGAGCAATACTGGCAGCCATGGTGTTCTTCGACAGGAACCGGAAGAAAGAATGAAAAGGAGAGAGGGAGAAGATGGCTGGCTGGGCTATGGGTTTGTGGAGCAGGCGAGTGAAGAGTGGGCGCGTGGGGGGTGCTCGTGGCGAGGCCGTGGTGCCGCTGCAGGACCACATCGCTGCGTGTCGGCGACGGTCTGACGGCAGCACAGGAACAGCCATAGATGGCTGATTCAGTTCAACTTTCATCAACGCTAAAACATCCATGTTTGTCCCATAAAAACGTCAAATTTTTGTATATAACTGGATCAAATGGTTAATATAAAAGTTGTAGACCTAACATATCTCTATAACTTCTATTAAGAGTGAAAGTTCTAATTGTTCACTTTTCAGAAGTTATAAAGCCCCGAAATCAGTCAAAAACATGACGAATTCTGAATTTTTCAGTCATGTGCAGTCTATTTATTTTAGCGAAGTTTGAGATTGATTTCAAGCACCAAAATACGAATAATCAATTCAAACTTGCTGCGAATATCAAGTTAGGATATAGGAATACAAAGTTATGCAAAAACATTGGATAGTTGACTAGAAGAATTTGGAAAAACAAAATTGAAAAAATATATCTAAACTAAAGTTTTGAATTGGTTTCATAGATCAACCATGTTTATGACTCACAATTGATGAATTTGACATACTAAGCAATATTTGAGCATAAAATTCATATTTACTACTTGTGTGCCTATTTATTAATGAAGAAATGCCAAAATGCATATGCTAATGACATGCCTTGTGGATGATTTGCGTCTAATGATTTTTGTAAACACCAAAGGTGTGACACGTGCCACCCACTGTGCAGTGATGACGGCCCAGGCACGCCATGGAGTACCGGGCCGTGTTTGGATCGGGCCAAAAAATCATGCCTCGTGCCAGGTTATCGGGCTCCGAGCTTTCTGCACATCCATAAGGAGTTCTACCCGAGTTCTACTCGGGTAGTTTTCTTCTGTATCTACTCGAGTCTAAGTACATTGCAACAGATATAAGGTATGGGAACTGAGCTATCTTTTATTATAGAATTGTCTACACTACGTGGGTATGATAGGTGCCAATCGGCGGTAATTTTAATTTAGCATTTTTCCCTTATCTACCAAGTTTAGTTGTTTAATTATTAATTACGTTCTCTTCATCCTTTGACATCTCGTATTTCAAGATCGAAGTTATGTCTTCTATTTTGCTAGCCTAGTAGGCCCCACTTTGAAATTTTCTACTAGGCCCGGTTTATACCGGCCTGGCCCTACCAGCTTTTTTTTGTTACAAACCTGTATATACTGATTGCCAGAAGGTGACACAACCAATATAATCTACGAGCTAAACGTATATGTACTTCCTTCTTCCAGATCAAGAACATCGTGCTGCCTGAATTGGTAATAATTTGAATTCAGCTGTTCCATGCCGAGCAAGCTCTGATTCTCCTCGGCATTGCCTGCAGCTTCAGCCAAAGGGTGCTGCTGGTATCTCCTCAGCATCTCCAGCCTCTCTGCTACCTCCTTCATCGTTGGCCGTTCTTCCCCGTTCATGCTTAGGCATCGCATCAGAAGGTGTGCAATCTCTGTGAGCATTTCGTTATTCATCTCGTCCCTTACCTGGCTGTCCAAAAGCTCTTGATGACGACCAGCCTTCACTGCTGTGGTGAAGCATGACACTAGGCTCCTGTCTTCCTCTGGCCCGTCCAGGTACAATGCCTTCTTCCTTGTTAGAAGCTCCAGCACAACAACACCAAAACTATAGACGTCGCTCTTATCGGTTAATTGGCATGTCATTAGGTATTCAGGGTCCAGGTACCCACAAGTTCCCTGCACCAACGTTGCGATCTCGGCCTCATCAGTTGGTGCTAGTTTTGATGCCCCAAAATCTGAAACTTTGGCGTTGAGCTTGTCATCAAGCAGGATGTTGGCTGTCTTGACATCTCCATGGAGGATTGGCGGTGAAGCAGACGAGTGCATGTAGGAGAGAGCCTCAGCCGACTCCGCCGCTATCCGAAGGCGGGTATCAAGTGCTATGTCAACTCTGGGTTCCTTGCCATGGATGTAGTGGTAGAGGGTGCCGTTTGAGACAAATTCATAGACCAACATGGGCACTTGAACTTCAAGGCAGCAGCCAAGAAGCTTGACAACGTTCCTGTGATTGATCTGGGAGAGGATGAACATCTCTCTAGCAAACTCCTTGATCTGGGCTTCCTCTGTCATCTTCGACTTCTTGATGGCCACCGTCATGTTGTCGTCCAGGACACCCTTGTAGACGACACCGTGACCACCGCGGCCGAGAACACGGTCAGCGGCGAAGTTGTTGGTGGCCTTCTCAAGCTCTTCCGTGGAGAATATCCTGAACCCGCCGGCACCTCCGCCGGAATGCCGAATCTGCTGCTGGAGGATCACTCCTCCATTCTGCTCGAAGAATCTTTGTTTTGTTCTGATGAGCTTCCTCTTCTGGAGCCCCAGGTACAGCCAAAAGCACATGAACACCGACAGGAACACACCAACACTGACCCCTGAACATGGCATTGCAATGTCACTCATCAGAAATAACCGGAGAACCATAAAAGGGAGAAAGGTGCATTGGTGTTGCCAAGATGGGCAGGTAGCTAGTATCTCAAATTTCCTACCTGTGACTACTTTCAGGGCTAACGTGAACTTGTCATTTGGACGGCAACCATTGATCTTCGTGGCATCTCCGCTGAATCCAGGAGGGCAATCACACCTATAGCCTCCCTGCACATTTGTGCAGACTCCGTAGCACGGGTACTTGTTTAAGTGGTCGCACTCGATAATATCTTGGAAGACGAAAACAAATTCATTCATCAACTCTTTTTGTCAGAGAATGACTCATTATTTGAAGTGCAGAGAAAATATATACAAGAATGGGAGCAGAAGAACAAGGAAGAATTCGTGGTAGATTGGTAGTCAGTGTCAATACCATTGCATCCATCGTGAAGGTAGGGGTTGCCCTCGTAGCCCTGGGAACATTTGCACCGGTACCCGGCGCCGTTGGTGGAGTTGACGCAGTCGCTGTAGGCGCTCCGGCACATGTAGTCCGTCATGTTGCGCTGGGCGACGGCGCAGTTGGCGACGTTCCGGATGGCCCAGTCAAGCACGACGGGTACGGCGAAGTCGTCGCTCCGGTTGAAGTCCGGGCGGCCACTGTAGGTGGTCTCGATCCACTTGTCCTCCGCCACGAACGCGTACCGGCAAGCAGTCGTGTTCTCATTGAAGATTCTTGTTTCCTTGTCAAAGCCTTGAACGGAAGGTTCGTAGAAGCTGACATTGGGGGGGATCCTGCTCTGGCAGCACCCCACGCCGGTGCACGCCCCCGGCGAGACGACGTTCCACTGCGACGGCCTGCAGACGGACGTGCAGCCGGTGACGTAGTAGCCCATGTCGTCGCTGAGGTAGCCGAGGTTGGGGCAGCCGAGCGCGACGAAGCGGTTCCTCGCCGCCGACAAGCGGTAGGTAGTACTGCCAAGGAGGGACAGGTATATCGTCTGGTTCCTGTTGTTGCTGATGACCACACCCGCCGTGGTGTTGCACTCGCGGTAGGCGCTGACGAGCGCGATGGCCTCGCCGTCGGCGAGGGACAGGCTGGCCAGATTCAGCCGGCGCCCGGCCAGGATAGAAGTAGGTGTGGGGAGCGGAGGGAAGAAGGTGAGGCGTGGAGGGTTGTAGGAATGGTTGCACACGAGCTCGAAGCCAAAGTCGCGGGCGCAGCGGGCGCCGATGCCGAAGGGATAGGGAACGCTTATGTTGCCGCACCTGTCGGGGCAGTCTGCCGGCAGCTGAGCCGACGCCGGCGCCACCAGGGCCACGCCTAACAGCAACACTACTAGGGCTGAGCTGGCAACGACGCCCCCCATTTCTGAACTCTTGCCTCGCTGCTCTGCTCTCTGCTTGCTTATATGCGTCATTACACTAGAAGCATGGCTAGAGATCGAATTGAAAAGGAAGGAAGGTTCAAGGCTCCCGCCCTGTTCCACTTGCAAGGAGCTAGTCAAGGACGCGCGTGATGTGTTCCGCCACTTGCACTGTTGGGTTGTTGGTGGATCAGAGAAGCACTGCACGAAGCTGCCGAGCGTGCGGCGTGTTCCCCTTGCACTGACGTTGGTCAAGTCGATTGCCTTGGCTATGGCCAACTTGCCAAAAAGTATCGTTAGTAAAGGACAGTCCCTGCGGGATTCCTTTCTAAGAAAGAGGAAACGGATTTGCATTGTTGTGGATTCGTTCTGTATATTGCGTCAAGACAGATAACCAATGGTATATTGCTCTAAAGAAACGAAACGGACATGTGATGTGTTCATTCGCACATGCTCGGACCAGTCAATTCATTGTCATCATTGCCATATTTTTTTTCCGGAAAAGAAAATTTTCGTGTGGGGCCTTTTTTTGATGCAACAGGAGGGGTCCCTACTGATTATATATTATAAAATGATAGAAAAAGTCTTTACATCGAGAACTCAGGAAACAGAAAAGAAAGAAAGAAACTACAAGAATTAGTCAAAGGAGTTTATCCATTCTTCCAACAAAATTATGTGCTTTGCTTTTACTCGATTCATCTCCGTCTTGAAAGATTTACGACAATTGATTATCGATGGTTGTACACTTTCAAAAATAAGATCATTCCTCGCAGTCCAAATGGTCCACCAGAGAAGACGGGCCAGATTCCTTAGATCCCAAGAGCTACCAGGCAGTATATCCAGCGACCTTTGGATCCCGCTCTGGCATAATTCTCCATGCACATTAGAGAAGGAAAAAAGGTCAACTTCAGCTCCCTCAAATAGTGATCGAGTTTCAATCGCATCCTTCAACCATAAAATCGGATATAGAGCACTCTCAACTTCTAAAACCAGTGCAAATCAAGTCCCGCGTCATGTTGACCCGGTCATCATCCTACGTGGTGCTTAGAGCGTGTTTGGCACGGCTTCCGCCGGCTCCAGCTTCAGCTGGTGCAGCACTATAGCAACACTGTAGAACATTGTAAGCAAGGAGCTGGAATAGAAATTGAGATGAAAAAAAAAACAAGCAAAGATATGAAGCCGGAGGCTCCTCCGGCTTCGCTTGCTACACTACCACCACAGTACTGCTACAGTAGCTAGAGCTGAAGCCGGCGGAGCCCGGCCAAGCGGGGCCTTACAATTAAGGGGAAAAAATAGTTGATACTGCGAGTACCTGGTCGTTCGTCAAGCCATGCATGAAAGAGTGGAGGTGCATCACAAATCAAGCATGCTTTAGCATGTTTGATATTTCTTTTCCCTCCATCTTACTATTACTAATTCGAGGCTTCTTATGTGAACTAGTGTTCCCGATCTTTTGAAAGGTTCTGTTAATTCGATTTGGTGGAGTCGTGATACAATTCGATCCGGCTTCTGAACAACACGTTCCGAACCCCGCAATCGCAGCACCACGTCTCCTCAGGTTATCGACCGGTATTGCACGGCCGACCTCGCCAAGAAGGCTAATCTTTACCTGCGAATCGAAGAACGCAACCAAGAACAAGAAATAATGCAACCAAAATTACAGATGTATAATTAACTCACGAAGTTGGGGTCTCACAAATCGACGAACGGCGAAACTGTTCTTGACAGAATAATCTAAGCAAAATCCAAACCCTAACTTGGGCGACTCTACTGAATCTAACGTGTTTAGGGGCGTGCAAGACCCCTGGACGCACCCTTAATGGGCTCCAATACGATACACGGGCCAACAGCCCAAAAGACGGCTGCGCAGCGCCGAGATAGATTCTGGACGTCCACTTGATTCATTGATTCCCGTTGACTCAGGCATCATTTGGTCGTGGGCCCGGTGCCATTGGAAGCACTATGAAAATATCTTTCCAACCATACGTGGAACATCGAAATCGGACTCCGTATGTGGCCTGGTGTCCAATCTAAGGTAGACTGCTCCTAGACTCCAAGGTGGACTCGAAGTTGAGTTATACTGGGCCTCCAAGTGTCTTAGACGTCCCTTACTGGCCTTGTCCGACTCCAAGTTTCCACAAAGTATGCCAAAGTTGACTCAAAATTTTTGCATCACGATCTAAAATAATAGTAGCAGGCATACTATGCAAACGTACAATCTCTTTAAAAAAGAGGTTAGCAATATGAATAACATCATCACTTTTATGATATGGTATAAAATATACCATCTTAAAAAATCGATCCACTACAATAAAAATGCTATCCCTCCCTCTCTTAGTTCTAGGCGATCCCAACACAAAGTCCATAGAAATATCTGCCCAAGGAATAGAAGGAACAAGAAGAGGCAGGTATAAACCATATGGATTCAACCGAGACTAAGCTTTTTAACATATCCTGCAGCAAGTAATGAACCGCTCGACATCTCTCCTTATCTTGGACCAAAAGAAGTGTGAGGCCAAAATATCCTCCATCTTCTTAGCTCCAAAATACTCCATCAATCCTCCTCCATGTGCTTCCTGCATCAACAAAAGACGAACGGAACCAACTGGAATGCACAGGCGGTTCGCTCTAAACACAAATCCATCATTGATCACAAACTTGTTCCATGTACGTCCCTCTTTATAATTCAGCAACACATCTTTAAAATTAGGATCATGCACATATTGGTCTTTTATTGATTCAAGTCCAAAAATCCTATAATCAAGTTAGGACAGCAATGTATATCGTCTAGACAAAGCATCGGCAATCACATTATCCTTCCCTTTCTTATGTTTGATGATCTTTCTTATGTTTGATGATGTAAGGAAAAGATTGATAAATCCAACCCATTTAGCATGTTTACGGTTCAGATTATTTTGTGAACGAATATACTTAAGCGATTCATGATCAGAATGTATAACAAATTCTTTAGGCCACAAATAATGACGCCACGTCTCTAAAGAACGTACAAGAGTATACAATTCCTTATCATACGTAGAATCATTCAGAACAGGATCGTATAATTTCTCGCTAAAGTATGCGATAGGTTTACCATCTTGTATCAAAACACCACCAATGCCCACTCCACTAGCATCACATGCAAGCTCAAAAGTCTTACCAAAATTTGGATGTTGCAGCAATGACGTGCGCATAAGCTTATCCTTCAAAGTGGCAAAAGGACTGCTCTTATGGTTTTCCCCAATGAAACACCATATCTTTCTTCGTCAACTCATGCAACGGTGCAACAATGGTGCTGAAATCTTTGACGAAGCGGCAATAGAAACTTGCAAGACCGAGTAAACTTCTCACCTGTGTGATGGTTTGGGGTAGCGGCCAGCTCTCAATGGCTTCAATTTTCTTCTCATCCACCTCAATTCCTTGTGGAGTAACAACATAGCCAAAGAAAGAAACTCTATCGGTGCAAAAGATGCACTTCTCAAGGTTAGCAAACAAACATGCATGTCTCAAAGCATTAAAAACAGCATGTAAATGATCCATATGTTCAACCAAAGACTTGCTATAAATTAATATATCATCAAAGTAAACCACTACAAATCGGCCAATGAAGACCCTCAAAACCCCATTCATCAAAGGCATAAAAGTACTAAGTGCATTAGTTAAACCGAAAGGCATTACTAACCACTCATACAATCCGAATTTGGTTTTAAAAGCTATTTTCCATTCATCTCCAAGTTTTATCCTTATTTGGTGGTAACCACTATGCAAGTCAATCTTTGTGAAAATTATAGAGCCGCATAATTCATCAAGCATGTCGTCTAGCCTAGGAATAGGATGACGATATCGAATAATAATATTATTGATGGTTCTGCAATCAACACACATACGCCAAGTACCATCTTTCTTAGGAACCAAAAGCACAGGAACAACATAGGGACTAAGACTCTCATGTACATACCCACAGTTCAAAAGGTCTTGGACTTGTCACTGAATTTCCTTAGTCACCTCGGGATTGGTTCTGTAAGCAGCACGGTTTGGCAAAGTGGCTCCCGGAATCAAATCAATTTGATGCTCTATCCCTCTCATAGGTAGTAGCCCCGGGGTATCTCAGCTGGAAAAATGTCCTCATACTCCTACAAAATGTTAGTGACAGCAGGAGGCAAAGAGCTAGCAATATCATCAAGTGAAAACAAGGCTCATTTGCATATCAATAGCATACATCATCATCAGAAATTTCAGCAAGGGCACATTTTATTGCAAGCATAACCCCCCTTTAATTTAATTCCCTCGGCCTTTGAATTAGGTGGGGGCTTCTCCTTTTTAGGTGGGAAAATAGAATTAGCAACTTGCTGGTTTTTAGATTTAATATTGTTCGAACTAGCAGCTCAGCTTGTACAATTTCAGCAGGGGTCAAAGGAACCAAAGTAATTTTTTGTCCTTTATGCATAAAAGTGTATTTATTACTCCTACCATGGTGTGTAGCATCATTATCATGTTCCCAAGGATGACCCAATAGAAGTGAATAAGCTTGCATAGGTACCACATCACAATCAACAAAATCAGCATAGGCACCAATGGAAAAAGAAACTCTGCAAGTTTTTGTTACCTTAGCTTTTCCAGAATCATTAAACCACTGAATATGGTATGGATGTGGATACGGTCATGTGGTCAAGCAAATCTTCTTGACCAAATCTGAACTCACCAAGTTGTTGCAGCTTCCTCTATCAATAATCACACGTGCATGATAGTTCTTGATGACGAAGAAAATCTGGAACAGTTGTGGCACTATAGCCTCTTAGGCTGCTGAATTTGCATACTGAGCACACGCTGAACAATGATGTTTATGTAGCCCGAAGTATCTCAACCACCAAGGACATGGTCCTCGGCGTCATTGGCAGCGATATCATCATCATCATCATCATCATCATCATCATCATCATCATCATCTTCTTTTACATCGGTGGTGCTGATATAACCTCCATCTTCTGTCACCACATATGCCCGCTAACTTGGGCAATCCTTCTTCACATGGCCAATCCCATGGCAACGATGTCACTGAATGCCGGAAGTGTGTCCCGTCAAGGCAACGGATGAGGAACTTTGGGCAGGAACCTACAAAGAATTTTTACCTGAATCTACAGCACGTGTGGAAGGCTTGTTTGGTGCAGCAGGAACGCCACTCGTGGCAGGTCGTTTGCCTACTGATGTGGGTGTCCGAAAGCTGGAGGGCTTGGCCGGCCCCGAATGCACCAGCGTACGTTGCTCTTGGCTGACACACTCGTTGAAGTCCTTAGGAGTGTTATTTCCATCATCAATTGACATTGTAGACACAAGAACAACAACAAACAATAAAGGTTATCCCTAATAATCTACTATGCAGGGGTAGTGGTGCCTCTCAATCAACACAGCAAAAAGGAAACACCTTACCAAGCTCTTACAAGGTTCTTACCAGCAAGACAAAGGATACCTGGAAGATGTAGCCCACGATTGCTAGGGTTAAAAACCTATGTTATCCAGAAGTAGTATGTGGAGCTATAGGAAGGCCAAGTATGTAAGTGGAACACAATTCAACAACAGATAGCAATGCTCAATAAATGTCCAAATTGCTTGTCCTTAGTTGCTAGTCTACTCGTATCCTTACAACAGTAGTGTCAATAAGTAAGGAGCAAGAAAGAAACAATAAAGTTCAGCAACAACATGATATCAACAAGTAACCAGCAGCGCACATGATATCTGTAAGTGTATCCTCTCTATGTGCCTCCGTTTTATCTTTTAGCACTAGTAGAAATCAAATTTTTTCTTTTTTCTTTTATTTTTTTGATATTTTTTCAACCAGGAGCACAATAATAGGAACACCACAAAGTATCAGCTCAATCTGATGTAAGATGTCATCTGTAGAAAATCACGAGCTTTCTTTAGAACGGGTGCTGGAACTTCTGAGAAAAACAAACAATCTTCTGAATTTTTTTGGAAATTCTGAATTCGCCAAACCAGCGTATGTGGAAAATTTTGCAAAGAAAATTTGAAAAAAAGAACGCTTCAATCAGAATTCCGAGCGAAAAGTTATGCCTATTATAAGGAGCATCCTCCGTATTAGGTTTTTGTTGAGGTCGAAACTGGATCGGATGGATGAATATGGTGGAAGCGGAGAACGGGAATCACACAACTGAACTCAGACACGAAGTAAACCAGCAACAAAAAACATGAACTAGAACACAAACTCAGCACTAAGGACTCTGAAACAGAATTATGCAAATGCTAAATAAGGTCTAGGACGAGAAAAACCTAACGACTAAAATTTTTTTTGGGCTTTTCTATGGACTCCAGGATGAAAGAGAAAACACACGAACTAGGTTAAGGGCAAACCTGACGGTGAACCAGAAGCTCTTATACCAACTGATGTGAACTAGGGTTCCCGATCTTCCAAAAGATTCTGTTAACTCGATTTGGTGGAGTCGCGACACAATTCGATCCCACTTCTGAATAACACGTTCCGAACCCTGCAATCGCAACACCACGTCTCCTTAGGTTATCGACCGGTGTTGCACGGCCGACCTCGCCAAGAAGGCTAATCCTTGTCTGCGTATCGAAGAACACAAACAAGAACAAGGAAGAATGCAACCAAAATTGCAGATGTATGATTAACTCACGAAGTTGGGGTCTCACAAACCGACGAACGGCGAAACTGTTCTTGATAGAATAATCTAAGCAAAACCCAAACCATAACTTGGGCGACTCTACTTAATATAAAGTGTTTAGGGGCATGCAAGACTCCTGGTGAAAGATATCTAGGCCCCTTAGTGGGTTTTGGTTTTAGATGACAAAACACATGTACGTTTAATCACGTTTATCTAGCATGTGTGCAGGTGCTGAAGTTGAGAAAGCAAAAAATTTACTCGAAGAGTAGACTTTTGTTTTATTTTTGAGTATAGGAACCCCGTACTATCAAGAGGGACTTTGATCTGCAAGTTTTGACTTAGAACTAGTGCTCAAGAGAACCCATTCAAATACTTGTGAGCCACACAAACCACTTTAAAATGATATTCTTGAGAGTGTCCCTAATGAGTCCGGAGACTCCGGGTCTGGAATGTCCAGACACAAAGTCCAGAGTATCCGCACATATACTCGGAGTCTCCGAGTAACTGTTCTCCGTCCGTAAATTTCTCTGAGTCCGGAGTGTCCGGACCCCAGTGTCCGGAGTATCCGGGTACCCTTTCGCCAACGGCCAGTTTTTGTGAGTAGGGGTATAAATACCCCCCATACCCTCAACAATCACTCTCTCTTGCCCATTTTCGAGCTGAACAACCTCATAAGCTTTCCAAGAGCTCTCTCACTCCTTCTCTTCATTTCTTGAGAGATTCTTTTGAGGGATTCAAGAAGTGAGAGTGTTGCAAGAGGAGTAATCCATGCTAGTGAGCTACCATTCCATTCTCTTGAGCACTTAGTCTTTATCAAGCCGGTGGATTCAAGTTTGTTACTCTTGGAGCTAAGTGCTCCCTAGACGGCTTGGCGTGCTTGTGAGTGCTGAGCCACATTGTGAGCTCCACAAGAAGTTTGTACTCGCCATCCTCTTGGAGGATTTTATAGTAAGTGACCTTAGGCTTGAGCGTCGGTCTCGCCTTTAGGGAGGAGCATAAGGGTTCTTGAGCACCGTCTATTAAACTCTTCATGAACATAGACATAGCTCCTTTGGCAGTGAACTCCAGGAAACAAATCCTTGCCTCTCCGTGTCACTTTACTTTGAACTATTGGTTATTTGCTTGTGAGACTAAGATTTTAGGGTTTGTGGTCGATCTACTATTATACAAGTCTCTAGAGCAAGACAACTGGTGAGAAACACACCAAAGGTACCACTAGCTCTTCTAAATATACTCGATCTAAATTACAGCATCAGTATCTTTATTTTTGTGTAGATTTTTTCATACCCAGATAGTCCGGACATTATCTTCAGAATCTCCGGACACAAAGTCCAGAGTATCCAAACATATATCCGGAGTATTCGGACATCTGTGTTACTGACTGTGTTCAAAGTATTTAAGTTTCAGATTAGCCTATTCACCCCCCTCTAGGCATCTTGAGGTCGTTTCAATTGGTATTAGAGCCTTATTCTCCATCTTTGGAGCTTAACCACTCGGAATCCCATCAATCCCATCAATCCCATGAATAAAGGTGACAAAGATAAAACCCAAGAAGAAAAGCCTGAAGATAGCAAGATCTTAGGCCCAATCGGTTCCAAGATGAAGAAGAAGAAAGACTCACATGAAGAGCAAGAAGAAGATGAGTTGGAAACAAGTGATGATGAGATGTCTTACCTTGAGTGGAAGGAAGGGCGGAAGAAGAAGAAATTGCAAAGCAAGAAGAAGAAGTCAATCACAAAGATAGTGATCGAGTCAAGCGACAACTCCGAAACCGACTACACGAGAAGGCCTTCACGCTCTTCCAACCAAGGAAGCTCTTCAAAAGAAAAAGGAAAAATTGGGTATCATCGTGTTACTCATGACTATACATTTTAAATTCCAAGTGATAATAATGCATCAATTCATATAGGAAAGCCCTCTTATTTTGATGGGATGGGGTATAATCAATGGAAGACAAAAATATTTGGTTATTTGAGTGCAATTCATAAGGATCTTTGGAAGATTGTTGAAGTAGGTTGTGAAATCCCGGAAGATGATGAAGCCACAAAGCCGGTGCAAGCATATGTGTTAAAAAGAAATTATCAAGCATTGAATATTCTTCACTCCTCCGTGAGTCCGGAAGAGTTTGACAAGATCGAAGATGCTCCCACCGCCAAGGATGCTTGGGATACACTTCAAGTAAACAATCAAGGTTCAAGAAAAGTTCATGAGTCAAGAATCAAGACTTTGGAAGATGAACTAAGTCTATTCTCCATGAAGAAAGATGAAACCGTCAAGGAAATGTATAATCGCATGAAGAAGATCACAAATCAAATCAAGTCACTTGGTGGTAACAAGTGGGGTGATCATGAAATTGTTGACGAGCTCTTGACTGTATACATGGCTAGGGACATCACACTACCTAGCTTGATAAGAGCCGAAAGGGGATTCAAGCATTTCACCGATGAAAATGTTCTTGGAAGAATAGAAGCTCATCATGATCAATTGAAGAGAGTCAAGGTCAATCAAGATTTGGCTGAACTTCAAGAACAAGCAACAAAAAACAATGGATTGGCTCTCCAAGCAAATTCAAAGGGCAAAGAGAAGGCAACAAAACCCTCAAGATATGATGACTCGAGTAGTGATGAAGATGATGAGCTAGATGATGAGGAAATGGCTTTCTTTATCAAGAATTTTAGAAGGGTTATGAAGAAGACCAGCTTCTAAAACTTTGGCAAGAACAAGAGAAAGTATGAGCCAAGAAGAAGATCAAGCAAGCCTTGTTTCGGTTGCAAGAAAATTGGGCATTTCATTGCGGATTGTCCAGAAGAAAAGAAGAAGAACAAGGACACCAAGGAGATCTCATTCAAGAGAGACAAGCCAAGGCACAAGAAATACTCCGGTGAGGCACATCTTGGTCAAGAGTGGGTTTCAAATGAAGAAATTGACTCCAAAGATCAAGATGTTGCAACCATGGCGCTCAAGACAACTTCTTCTCACTCCACAACCTTATTTGAAGATCTCACCGATGACGAAGATCAAGGCCCAACCATGTGCCTCATGGCAAAAGGCTTAAAGGTAATATCTCCAAGCTCATCGGATAATGAAATAGATGAGGAAAATGAAGTTGCTACTCTTGTTAAACAATATGGAAAAAAGGGCGCAAATAGAATAATGAAACTAATGATGAAATTAGAAGAATTAGATGAGTCTCTTGAATCACAAGAGGAATTTCTTAGGCTTGAGAGAGAGAAATCCGAAGCTCTTGAAATGAACCTTACCAATGAAAGTAAGGAAAATAAGAAGCTTCGGGACTCGCTCAAAACCAAGGATAGCATACTTCTTGAGGTGGAAGAGGCACTCACTAGTGAAAGAGGAAAAATGGATGAATTGACTAAGAAACTATCTTTAGTCAAGGACACTCATGCCAACCTAAGGAGTGATAATGAGAAATTTCAAGAAAACTTAACAAGCTTTCAAGCCATTCACACAGCACTTGAAATTCAATTTAACACTCTTGTGGAAAGCACCTCCAAAGCTAGGGAGTCATCTAATTCCTCTAGCCCTTCAACAAGTAATGGTTGTGCACATTGTGTTATAATATAGATATTCAAACTTGTGCTACTAACCATGCCAAAATGAGTGCAATGAGGAAAGAGATCACTAGACTTACTCAAATAGTGCAAGAAGATGAAGCACCTCCTCACAAGCAAGTCTCCAAGACGAACCCCTCACCAAGGGTAGGTGAGTTTGAAAACCATACCAAGGGTTTCGGATCAAGATATTTGAGGAAGTATGGATTTGAGATAGGTAAGTGACTTCGGATGAATGGAGAAGGTGCATCACAAAATATTCCATTTGTCAAGAATAACAAGACGGCCGCCTAGGGTACAAATGGAGGTCTAGTGAACATGACTAGTCCCATCCGTCAGTAAATGGTAAGATTCAAGGAACTAGTCATGTCAAGTTTGTCATGGGAGGTACTATATGTGATGAAGGTGCCAAGATTGCTGCATTCTTATCAAGACAAGACAAGTATCAAGCTTCAAGCACAATCAACTCAAAGGGACAAGAATCATTTTCTCATGTATCCTTTTATGCAGATTATGTGCTAACAAGAAACCACCATGGTAAAGTGGTTGCAAAATTTGTGGGTCACCGCATATGGAACACTAGGAAGAGCCATATGTGGGTACCCAAGATGCTTATAACTAACACACTAGGACCCAAGTATTGTTGGGTACCTAAAAAGAAAGAGTAATCTTGTTTTGTAGGGATATTCCTCTGGTGGATCAACATGGGTGATCTATAGCAGATGCACAAATCATATGACCAGAGATGGAAATATGTTCAAAACATTGAAAAAATCAAACGGAGATCATTTTATAACCTTTGCTGGAAAAGATGAAGGGAAAATGTTTGGCACTGGTAACATCAATCTAAACTCAAATTTTTCTATCTCAAAAGTTCTTTTGGTTGAATCTCTTGGTTACAACTTGTTGTCTATTCCACAACTTTGTAACACGGGCTTCAATTGTTTATTCACTAACGAGGGTGTGACCATCATTAGGAGAAGCGATGACTCCGTTGCTTTCAAGGGAGTGCTCAAGCGAAAGCTTTGTTTAGTGGATTTTTTTACAAGAAAAGGCTCAATTTGACACATGCTTGGTGGCAAAGTCTAGCTTGGGTTGTCTATGGCATCACCGACTAGCTCACGTTGGAATGAAAAATCTCAGCAAGCTCCTAAAAGGGATCACATCCTAGGACTAACTAATGTTTCTTTTGAGAAAGATCGTGTTTGTAGTGCTTGCCAAGCTGGAAAGCAAGTTAGAGTTTCTCATCCATCAAAGAGCATCGTCACCATCGTTAAGCCATTTGAACTACTCCACATGGATCTTTTTGGCCCGGTGGCCATAAGCATTGGTGGTAACAAATATGGCTTTGTCATTGTTGATGTTTATTCTTATATCACTTGGGTATTGTTTTTGCATGATAAAATTGTAGTGCAAGATACATTCAAGAAGTTTGCAAAAAGAGCTCAAAATGAATTTGAGACCAAGATCAAAAGAGTAAGAAGTGACAATGGCACCAAATTTAAGAACATCAACATGAAAGAATTTCTCGATGAAGAGGAAATTGATCATGAGTTCTCCATTCCATACACACCTCAACAAAATGGAATTGTTGCGAGGAAAAATAGAACTCTCATTGAAGCTGCAAGGATAATGCTTGATGAATACAAGATCCCGGATCATTTTTGGGCGGATGCAATCAACACGATGTGTCATGCCATCAACCGCCTATATTTGCACAAGATCTTGAACAAGATGGCATACGAGCTTTTCATTGGTAAAAAGCCTAACGTGTTTTACTTTAGAGTTTTTGGAAGTAAGTGCTTTATTCTTAACAAGAAGCCTAAAAACTCTAAGTTTGCTTCTAAAGTTGATGAAGGTTTTCTTCTTGGTTATGCCTCGAATGCTCATGGCTATCATGTCTTTAACAAAACCTCCGGGCATGTTGAAGTTGCATGTGATGTGAGATTCAATGAATCTAATGGCTCTCAAGGGGAGCCAGTTGATATTGTTGTAGGCATGGAAGAACCATCAAGCAAGGCAATCAAGAAGGTAGCTACTGGTGAAGTAAAGCCTCAGGAACAAGGTTGATCAAGATGATGATGATGAGTTGACGCTTTATGGGCCATCCAACACTCCATCCGCCATGCAACCTGGATACTCCAGCCATATGTCCGGAGACCCTGGATCTCCTGTCGAAGTATCCGGACTGAGGCCCGGACTATCCGGGAAAATGAAGTTGAATCATCAACTCCACATCAAGATCATCCTCAAGCTGAAAAAGATGCTGAACCCATTCAACACCAATCTCCAGGGCCTCATCCAAGAATTCATCAAACCATTCTAAGGAATCATCCCATGGATAACATCCTTAGAAGCATAAATAAAGGGGTAACCACTCGTTGTCATTTGGCTACCATTTGTGAACATTACTCATTTGTTTCTTCCTTGGAACCCATTAAGATAGATGAAGCTTTGGATGATCCGGACTGGGTGATGGCTATGCAAGAAGAATTGAACAACTTCAAATGAAATGAAGTTTGGTTCTTAGTAGAAAGACCCAAACAAAACGTTATTGGAACCAAGTGGGTCTTTCGAAATAAACAAGATGAGAATGGCGTGGTAAAAAGAAACAAGGCAAGGTTGGTTGCTTAAGGCTTCACACAAATCGAAGGTTTGGATTTTGATGAGATATATGCTCCCGTAGCTAGGCTTGAATCAATTTGCATTCTACTTGCCTATGCTACTCACCATGATTTCAAGCTACATCAAATGGACGTGAAGAGTGCTTTTCTCAATGGACTAATTTCTGAATTAGTATATGTTGAGCAACCACCGGGTTTTGAAGATCTCAAGTTTCCAAACCACATCTACAAGCTACATAAGATGCTCTATGGACTTAAGTGAGCCCCAAGAGCATGGTATGAATGCCTTAAGAATTTTCTCTTAAGGAAAGATTTTGAAATAGGCAAAGTCGATCCTACTCTCTTTACTCGCAAGGTTGATAAAGATATTTTTGTGTGCCAAATATATGTCGATGACATTACATTTGGTTCTACTAACAAGTCTTGGTGTGAGGAGTTTAGTAGGATTACAACAAAGAGATTTGAGATGTCTATGATGGGTGAGTTGACCTTCTTCCTTAATTTCAAATCAAACAACTCAAGGATGGCACATTCATTAGTCAAACCAAGTACATCAAAGACATGCTCAAGAAGTTTGACATGGAAAATGCCAAGCCCATCAAAACTCCCATGTCAACACAAGGACATCTTGATCTAAATGAAGATGGCAAAGCCGTGGATCAAAAGGTATATCGCTCCATGATTGGATCTCTTCTTTACCTTTATGCATCTAGGCCTGATATTATGCTTAGTGTGTGCATGTGTGCAAGATTTCAAACTAATCCGAAAGAATGCCATTTGATGGCGGTTAAAAGAATCCTAAGATATTTGGTCCTCACTCCTAACCTTAGCTTATGGTATCCTAAGGGCTCATCTTTCGATCTACTTGGCTATTCCGATCCGGATTATGCCGGTTGCAATGTGGATTGAAAGAGCACTATGGGGACGTGTCAATTCCTTGGCCATTCCTTAGTAGCATGGAGCTCCAAGAAGCAAAACTTGGTTGCCTTATCCAAGGAAGAGGCTGAATATGTCGCCGCCGGTGCTTGTTGTGCACAACTCTTATGAATGAGACAAATGTTGAGTGACTTTGGTTGTCATTTTGATGCAATTCCTCTCTTATGTGCCAATGAGAGTGCAATCAAGCTAGCTAACAACCCGGTCCAACACTCCTGAACAAAGCACATTGATATTCGACATCACTTCTTAAGGGATCATGAGGCTAAGGGAGATATTGCTTTACGTCGTGTAAGCACCGACAGGCAACTTGCCGATATCTTCACTAAGCCTCTAGATGAGTCAAGGTTTTGTGCTTTGAGAAGTGAACTAAACATCTTGGATTCTTGTAACCTAGCTTGAACTCTTGTGCAAGTTTGAGTGCTCTTAGACTAGATGTTTTTGCAAAAGCAAACAATTGTTCAAAATAAATGAGTGAAATTTTTGCTTTTGTAAAAGATTGGATTTTAATATTACTTGCTTGAGATCATTGTTCTTGTGATTGATTGCTGGCTGATCTCAAGTGAAGTAACTATCTCACGTCACTAGTCCTTATCTTCCAAATCAATCCTTATCTTTGAAATCAATCCCTATCAATGTCAATCAAGAAATTTCTGCTCAGTTTGAGGAAGAGCCTAATACTCTGGTAACTCGTCCAAATACTCCGGGTCTGTCGGATACTCCAGACATTTGTCTGGGTACTCCAGACGGTAAATCCATCCCATATCTACCATGGGGGAGGGGGGTCGGGTAGAACGGTTCATTCTTCAAACACTCACCACTAACACAACCCTAAACCCTCTCACGCCATTGAGGCGATTTTCACCTTCTCACCATCAAGAATCCTTCCAATCTTCAAGGAAGACTCCTCTCCTCTTCGGAAACTCTAGGGATTCATCGGATTCGAAGGTTCCTGCTTGTTCAACATCTCTCAAGGTATTCAAACTTCAAATCGCCCGATCTCTCAATGTTGTTGGAGTTAGTAGATGTGCCTTGGGGGGTAGTCTCTACACATGTCTAGCATCCTGTGGTTCAAGTTTGATTCAATTCCCATGGCTAAATCTTCAAATCTTTGAACCTAGGATTTTTGTGGCACGACATCTGGATGCTCCGGATATAGGTCCAGATACTTCGACCCTGGTGTCCAGAGTATCCGGATATATACCCGGAGTCTTCGGACTTCGTGTGACCGGTCCTGTTCTTTTCAATCAAAATCTATCTAGACTCGTTCTTAATCATACCACATCTCTTGTCTATGAAATGGGGAGAGCAGGTGAACCATCTAGTCAGTATTGGCAAAAGCGCCGCCATGATCCGCAAATTCAAGAGAAAGAAGTTTCCCCTCCTAGTCCTCCTCCAAGAGAATTGTGACCCCGTCGTCATCCTAGCAAAGAACCCGCAGGCAGCAGTTCACAAGCACATCCGCCATGTCAAGTGAAGCGTCCCCCCCATCAGGGAAGACTTAAAAGTGTCACTTTATCAGTCCCAGGAGGCTGATAACACTTTTATTACATCAGATGGTACATCACCGTACAACTCTTCGCGGTAATGGGCAGTGAAGCGCCACTATCGCGAGGATTACAACAAAAACCCATACTACTACACTAACTACGAACAGGGAATCATCAGAGTCTTGCGCCATGCGGAGCTCCAACGGTGACCTCACCCACAGGCAAGACTGGGTGCAGGACGGGACCCTACTCGTCGTTCTCGGGGATGTAGTCGGGATCCTCCACTGTAAAGTAAGAACGGGGTGAGTACAAACGTACTCAGCAAGTCCAATCACACCCACGGGGGGGAATACAACAGAGTTAAATGCACAGGAAATATTCAGGATAGGGGTTAGGGTTTATTTACGGAAAGCTCGTTCATATGCAGGGGTTCGTTTTGGAAAACATTTTCAAAATAAGTTTTCAAGTATCAAAGAACACACGATGTGGATCCACACAGGATTCTCGTTTAAATAGCTACCGGACTCCCCGTCCGCCGTAGCACACGGCACTGCTGCCGGATACTTTCCAAACAACTCACACCAGCTTAACCATTCCCAGAGATAAACACTAGTTATGTGACCACACCGTAACTTGCCCAATACCGTGGGCACGGCTATTCGAATAGGTTTTAACTCTGCAGAGGTGTGCAACTTTACCCACAGGTGGGGTACCACAGCACGAACACCTTAGTGCCGGTGCAGATCCCATCAAAGCCATTACCCACCTTAGCTAGACCTGACTAGCCATCACGGGATCCATCAAGGGGTCATTCGACCTATCTCCGAGGTTTAACCGGGGCATAAGTCACACAGAGCTTATCCCGTCTCCTTGATCACCCGTTGCTCTCAGCTCTCCTGATGGCTATCAAGCTAACTAGTGGGATTTATGCTAAGCCGTTGCCCATACAACGGTCAAGTGGTTCGCACGACAAAAAGCTAGGTGAGATGTCACATCAACTCGGTCCTTAGGGGTGACAGGATGGATATCTCCCTTCCTCGCTCAACCACACAGGTACGAGCACACCAACGGCAATTCACACAGAAATGCCATCCATCCCGTCCGACTCGTTTCTCAAATCCACACTTTAACCTTTCCCACACACACGCATTTTTCTTTATAAAATCAGGTATTCAAGGTATGGCTATCACGGCAAGGGTGGCTATCCTACCATGTTTTCAACACGCAAAACAATGCAATTTTATAAAACAGGCCACTGGGTTGTGTTTATAAAAACTAGGACAGAAACATGCATCAAAGGGCGGAATTGAACTTGCCATCGTCAAACCCTTGCGGGAGGTCCTGATCGTAGCACTGTCCCTCGGGCTCGGGGTCGCAGTACTGGTCCTCAGTTGCTTGGTCGCGGTCGGGAACCTCGTCGTTCACTCCGTGTCCTACGACGCAAACAAACAGACACACAATCAAGCGAAAGAACTAAAAGCTTTTACCGATAGGCTTGAATCGGAAATAATTTAGTTACGGAGTTAGGGGTGATATCTTTGGGTGGTTTCTTAATGGCATGGCCGGAACCCTACTAGAAATGGCGTGGTAAAGTTTCGGGTCGATCGGAGGTCGTTTCGCACATAAAATGACGGGTTAAAGACGGTTTCAGGGACTAAACAGGGGTCTAGGGGCCTATTCGTAATTATACGGAAAGGGCAAGGACCTATTTGCGAGGTCTAGAAATACACAGGCATGCTAAATGGTGTCAAATACAAATGGGCTCGCGTAATGGAGGGTTTATTTTGAGTTATTAAAAAGGGCGAGGTTTCTTTTGCAAAGAAAGGGTGGATAGCTCCTAAGGGGGGGGGGTTTTCCTTGGGAATTACAGGGAAGGCCAGGGGGTTATGGGCAAAATGCCCTTTCTTCTTCCTTCCCCCTTGCTCAGAACAGAGGAGGGAATGGGGGGGGCTCGGCGCCGGCCAATCCTCGGCGGCCGGGGCCCGAGCGGCTCGGGGTGGAGGGGGAAAAGAGGGAGGGGGGCGCAGGGAACCAATTCCCGGCCTCACCTCGGCTTGGGGCGCGGTGAGGGAGCGGGCCCACGGTGGGGGGCGGCGGCCGGTGGTGGGGTGCGCGGCGGCGGCGCTAGGGGCCGGGAAAAGGCGGGTAGGGCGGCGGCGGTGGTCGTGGTGGGGGTGAGCCGCGCGGGCGGCCTATTTATAGGCCGGGGGGGGGGGGGCGGTGAAGCAGAGGGGGTTGAGGCGGCCGGCGGGCGGTGCGGGCGCCATTAATGGCGTCCCGGCCGCTTGCGGCCGTCGCGACGTGGCGTGCAGCGCGGGTGCGGGACGGGAAGCGACGGCGCGTGCGCGGGCAGGACGCGGCGACGACGAGCGGCGCGGCACGCGCGGGTGCAGGGCGCGAGCGGCGCGGCGTGTCGCGGGTCCGGGGCCAGGGCGCGGCGGCGAGCGGCGCGGCGCGGGGCGCGGGCACGCGGGGCACGCGAGCAGGCGGGGGCGGGCGCGTGCACGCGGCACGGCCAGGGTAGCGCGGGCGCGACGCACAGGGCCGGCGCGCGGCCACTGTGCTCGGGAGCAGGGGAAAGGGAAAACAGGAAGGAGGGAAGAAGAAGAGGAAAAGGAGGGAAAAGAAAAGAAGGAAAAAGGGAAAGGGGAGGGAAAAGAAAAGAAAAAGAAAAAGGAAGAGAAATAGGGAGAAGAGAGGGAAAAGAGAGAGAGGGAGGGAGAGGTGCCGGCGCCGGTCGCGGCGGCGACCGCGGCCGGTCGGCCACGCGCGGGAAGGCGCGCAGCGCGAGGGGGGGGTTGCGTCGGCGTTGATCGCGGGGAGCGGTCGCGCGCGGTTGTCGTGACGTAGTGGCGAGAGTCGAGGCGGTGCGCGTGGGGAAGGCCGGGCGCTGTGCGGCACAGGGCGGGGAATGTGACGGCGTGCGTGAGGCGGTGAAACGGAGGGAGTCAGGATTTTACGACGGGTAAATTTCTCGGTCAGGGCACCTTAACGCGTTATTTAAATTCGAAATTTTCGGGACGTCACAAACCTACCCCACTTAAATGAATCTCGTCCTCGAGATTCGGCTGATTCTTGAATAGATGGGGAAACTCCTTCTTTAGCGCTTTCTCGCGTTCCCAGGTTGCTTCTTCTATTCCGTGTCGGCTCCATTGAACCCTGCATATCCGCACCTCAAAGTTTCTGGTCCTCTTAGTGACAGTATCTAGAATCTTGACCGGCACTTCCTGATATCGCAAATCCGGCTGCAGGTCTATTGTTTCCACCGGCACATGTTCTCCCTCGGGCACTCTTAGACACCTTCTTAATTGCGAGATATGAAATACCGGGTGTATATCTGACATTTCTTCTGGTAACTCGAGTCGGTACGCCACGGCTCCCACTTTCTTTAGAACTTGATACGGTCCAATGTATCGAGGGGCTAACTTTCCTTGTACTTGAAACCTTCGTGTTCCCCGAATGGGTGAGACTTTGAGATAAACAAAATCTCCCGGATTGAAACTTATTTCCCGCCTCTTCTTGTCTGCATAGCTCTTTTGTCGGGACTGAGCTGCTTTCAATTTCTCGCGGATTTCCGCTACTTTTTCTTCTGCTTCTTTTATAAGTGCGGGCCCTACTAGCGCACGTTCCCCAACTTCCGACCACATTAAGGGAGTTTTGCACTTTCTCCCATAGAGAGCTTCGAATGGCGACATGCCCAGGCTGGCTTGGTAACTATTGTTGTATGAAAATTCTGCATAAGGCAGACTCTGTTCCCAATCATTTCCATAGGTCAGGACACATGCTCTCAGCATATCTTCCATGATCTGATTCACTCTCTCGGTTTGACCATCCGTCTGTGGATGGTATGCGGAGCTAAAATCCAACTTAGTGCCCATGGCTTTATGCAGGCTTTTCCAAAACCTAGAGGTGAATTGAGTCCCTCTGTCTGAGACAATTCTGCTAGGCACTCCGTGTAACTTTACTATATTTTCCACGTAAAGCTTTGCCAACTTTTCCCCGCCGTAAGTGGTTCGTACGGGTATGAAGTGTGCCGTTTTAGTGAGTCGATCCACTATTACCCATATGGAATCGTGTCCTTTCTGTGTTCTGGGCAGTCCCACTATGAAGTCCATTCCTATCTCATCCCACTTCCACACCGGAATAGGCAAGGGTTGCAATAATCCCGCCGGTTTCTGATGCTCGGCCTTGATCCTTTGGCAAGTATCACAATGAGCCACAAATCGTGCAATATCCGCTTTCATTCCATTCCACCAATATTTTTGCTTTATACATTTTGGTGGATCCTGGGTGGATAGAGTAGTCCGAGTTATGGGCTTCGTCCATGATCAATTGCCGGAAATCTCCATCCTGGGGTACACAAATCCTATCCTCGTACCATAATGTTCCCTTATCGTCCACTCTGAAGCCCGGTGCTTTGTTTTCTCCAGTTTGTTTGCGAATTTTTACTAACTCTTGATCCGAGCTTTGGGCTTCTCTAATCTTATCCTCTAATGCTGATTGGACGTTTAGCACTTGGCTGGAACCTTGAGGTATAATGTGCACATTTAATCGTGCCATTTCCTCTTGCAGATGGTCATTCGTGGGCCCATAGGATTTCCGACTTAAGGCATCGGCTACCACGTTCGCCTTTCCGGGGTGATACTGAATTTCCAGATTATAGTCCTTGACCAACTCCAACCATCTTCTCTGCCTTAAATTTAAATCTGGCTGAGTAAAGATGTACTTTAGACTCTTGTGGTCAGTGTAAACCTCACACTTATTTCCGATCAGGTAGTGTCTCCAAATTTTAAGGGCATGCACTACGGCTGCTAGTTCCAAATCATGGGTCGGATAGTTCTGCTCATGAGTCTTGAGTTGGCGGGAGGCATATGCAACGACTTTCCCGTCTTGCATCAGTACGCACCCTAATCCTTGTCGGGATGCGTCACAATAGATGACAAAGTCCCGATGAATGTCCGGTAGGGTCAGCACTGGGGCGGTTGTCAATCCTCGCTTCAATTCTTGAAAACTCCTCTCACAGGATTCTGTCCAAGCGAACTTTTTCTCCTTCTTAAGAAGTTCCGTCATGGGTCGGGCTATCTTAGAGAATCCCTTGATAAATCTCCGATAATATCCGGCTAATCCAAGAAAACTTCTGATCTCACTAACGTTAGTCGGTTGCTGCCAATTGGACACGGCTTCAACCTTCTCTGGGTCCACTGCTACTCCTTCCGCGGTTAGAATGTGACCAAGGAAAGCTACTCTCTCCAACCAGAATTCGCATTTGCTAAATTTTGCATATAGCCTGTGTATCCTTAATTTTTCCAACACTACCCGCAGATGTTGTTCATGTTCCTGAACACTCTTGGAGTAAATAAGTATGTCGTCGATAAAGACTACGACAAACTTATCCAGCTCGTCCATAAACACTTTGTTCATGAGGTTCATAAAGTAAGCAGGGGCATTGGTCAGTCCGAAGGACATTACGGTGAACTCAAACTGCCTGTAGCGGGTGACAAAAGCTGTCTTAGGGATGTCACTTTCCCTAATCTTGAGCTGAAAATATCCTGACCTTAGATCGATCTTGGAAAAGTACTTAGCTCCTTTTAGCTGATCGAAAAGGTCATCAATCCTAGGGAGGGGGTACTTATTCTTAATGGTAACTTCATTCAGTGCCCGGTAATCTACACACATCCTCATACTCCCATCTTTCTTTTTGACAAACAGCACTGGGGCTCCCCATGGCGACGAGCTTGGTCTGATAAAGCCAATCCGTTGTAGTTCTTCTAGTTGCTTCTTTAATTCCGTCAATTCCGAGGCCGCCATCCTATAGGGTCTCTTGGCTATCGGAGATGTTCCGGGGATAAGGTCTATGACGAACTCTATATCCCTATCTGGCGGCATACCGGGAAGCTCTTCGGGAAACACATCTGGGTATTCGTTTACTACCGGGACTCCTTCTAAGGGCTTGGCTTCCATGCTAAATACCATTGGGTCATATTTACTATCCCGGGTACGGCAGATCACTTGTACTCCTTCGTGGTTGGTTAGGTGTACCACTTTATCAGTGCAGCCTATGAGACCATTGTGTCGGCTTAACCAATCCATCCCAAGGATCACATCTATTCCCCCAGGCTTAAGTACTACTAAATCTGCTAGAAAGTCTACCCCACTTAAATTGATCTTTACCCGTGGACAACCTAATTGACAATTGATGTCGCCTCCAGGCGTCCGGGTTAATAGGGGTGTCTTTAGTAGTACTGTAGGTATTTTGTGTTTCTCCACATAGCTCGAGGATATAAACGAGTGCGATGCTCCAGAATCAAATAATACTGTCGCCAGAGCCGAGTTGACTAAGTACTCACCGAGCACTACGCCCTGAGCTTCCTGAGCCTCCTGCGCGTCGATGTGATTGACGCGGGCTCGTCCAAACGATTGCTGCTTCACCTGCTGGCCGCTGTCGTTGTTGCGGACGGGCACTCGGTTGGCACCGGTCAGGGCTGGTCTGGGCCCATTCACTGTGTTGGAGAAGGTCGACGTTGCCGGCTTATTCTTGGCGTAGGGGCAATTGGCGATGAAGTGCCCTGTCTCTCGGCAGTTGAAACAAGCTCTAACATTGTTGTTGTCGGGGGTGGCCTGACTTGCACTGCTTTGCGGGGCCCTCGAGGTATTCTGGCTTCTAGGCGGGGCCTGTGATCCTGTCACCTGGGACTGAGTTCTATACTGCATTGGGGCCTGAGATCTTGGTGCAGTGTAGTTGGAGTTCCTCGGCTTTTGGAAGCGGTCCTGCTGGCGAGCCTTACTTTCCAAGAATTTGCGTTTATTGTCCTTTCTTTCTTCGGCCTTGGCCCTTTCTGTGAGGATGGCCTTGTTCATCAGGGTGTTGAAGTCTGGATAGATCTGGGGAGTAAGCAAGGTTCGGAGCTCTGGGCTTAATCCCTTCTTGAACATGTCTTGTTTTTTGTCGTCGTCGTTTACTTCTTCCGGCGCATATCGGGCCAATTCTATAAACCGGTGGGTGTATTCTTCCACCGTCATGCTCCCTTGTTGTAGTGCACGGAATTCATCCGCCTTGCGCTTCATGGTGGCCGAAGGGATCTGGTAGCGGCGGAACTCCCTTACAAATTCTCCCCAGGTGATGGTAGAGGCGTCCTCGGCTGCAGCACAATAGTTTTCCCACCAGGATAATGCCGTTCCGGTGAGCTGGTGGGCCGCCAGAAGGACTTTATCCCGGTCCTGGCATTCGAATGGTTCGAGCTTCCTCTGAATTACTCGCAACCAGTCGTCAGCATCCAACGGGTTGCAGGATCCGGCGAAGGTTGGTGGCTTGGTCCTTAGAAAGGCCGTCAGCTTGTCGTTCATATTCTGCCCTCGCGGCTGCCGGTTAATGAGGGCGTTCGCCAGAGTCTCCAGTATGAGGGTCTGGTTATGGATGATTTGTGCCAGGTCTCCGAGGGGTGGGGGTGGTGGTAGTTGTTCTCCTTCTTGACTTCCCCCTCGGTTCTGGCTTACTTCTTGCTCTCCTTGGGGAAGATCTTGTTCAACGGGGTGTGCTCCGACACTAGCGGCTACGGGGTTCCGGCCACGGGAGGCCCTCGCGATGTTCCGGGGGGTCACCTGTTGATCGGGGTTACGATTACGTGATGTTTAAGTTGTTTAATTCGTATATATAAGGCAGAATCTACCTTCTGCCGGTATAAATAAGCAGCACACAACACACCAGCACACGACATCACAAGCAACAAGCACCAACTATTTTATTAAGCAGGGAGGGTACAACTTAGGGGTACGACTAAGTCTCGTGCTACTCGGCCAGGGTCTTGCGAAAGGGCGCGTCTTAAACAGAAAGGCTGGGAAGGCATCACTGGGATGGCGTCGGTCGCTCTACTTGCGTGGTGTGTCTTCTTCCGGGGCGGACAGGGCGAGAGGTTCTCGCTCGCCGTCCACTGGGTTCCCATCGGTCAGGGGCTGTATTGCAGCATCCCCTTCGTCGGCGGCAGCAGAGCTTTCAGGGTTCTCGGGTGGGGTTCGTGCGCTCCCGAAGAGTGATCCCCACCCTATGACGGGTGTCCCGAGTAGAACGTGGTCTTCCCCTATCGCCGGGACTGGTGTTCCACTTTGGGTCCAATCTTGCATACGCCGGTCTCGGGCCTGCCTGAGGCCCTCTTGGGCGACTGCTTCGCTACTGACTGCGGCTGCGGCTCTCGCCTCGGCATGGGCGGTTCGGATCTGCTGTATCCTTACCGCGAGCTCTGCTTGCTCGGCTCGATGGGTCTGCTCCCTTAGAAGATTGGCTTGCTCATCAAAAAGTTGGTCCAGGGCGGCTAGGTAAGTCGCTACTTGGTACAGGGGGTCTTCTTCGTGGCGACGTCGCTCCAGGTTTCTCATGCGTGCTTCCCAGACTGGGGTTCTGATGGCCGGCGGGAAGAACTTCGCTGGTGTAGGGGCGAGGTGTTCTTCAAAAATCCGGCACAAGTAACGGAGCGCTTTCCTGACGGCCAAGGGGTAGGTGTCTTGGTGTCTAAACCCTGTGGCGGTCGCCCGCCAGGGCTGGATGTCGGGGTAGCGGTTGCTCCTAGCGATGACCAGGATCACCCTGCAGCGGAGGGTACCATGGTGCTCGTACTCTCGGCTGTAGTACCTTGGGCGCTCTGTAACGCCAAGGCCCTCCAGGGTGTTGATCAAGAGGCTGGGGAGTCCAGGTGCAGCTTGGCAATCGCCCTGGGTCCATCCTTCCTCAGCCATCTGAAACAGAAACAGGGTGAACAATCTGGTATAGGTGCAACGGGAGTAGATGATATTTATTATTACAACAAGGGTGGTACAACTTTCATGGATACGTGGTCATTCGGGTAGGGTTTTTGCTAGGGGTGCTAATCCTATCATGGAGATTCTTCCTCGGTCCTGATAGAGCGCTTCTTTATCGGAAGGAACCGGTCCATCTCGTTTTCGGTTTGAGTACCCTTATCCCAATGGGTTTCCATGGGTTCTTCTTCTTCTTCTTCGATCCATCCACCTATTCCGTTGCGGGTCTCGTATTCTTGCATCTGGGCTTGGAGGGCGGCCAAGGAATACTCGGCGGTTGCAGCTCTTGTCCGTTGTTCCTCCAGCTCCTGGGTTATGTTTTCAATCCCCTGGATTAGCTTCTTTAGTTGTGCCGACTGTTCGCGGCAGAGTGCATCCAAGCCAGTGAGGTAGATGGACAGGTGGGAGACCGTGTCTTCCAGGTCTTCTTCTTCTCGTCCAAGTCCCCTCATTCGGGCAATCCAAGTGCGCCCTCTTCCCTCAGCGGGCGGGAAAAATCCCATAGGGGTCCGCTGAAGGTGGTGCCTGTAGAGCACACGCAGTCGCCGCAAAGCTTTACGAGCGGCCTTTCGATAGGAGTCGGGGAAGCGAAAGCCAGTGGTGGAGATGAACCAAGGGTCCACATCAGGGTAACGGGTGCTTTTCTCCACAAAAACCATTATGTCGCACCGAAGGGTGCCTCCGGCGATGTACTCACGGTAGGCGTACTCCGGTGGTTCCATGACCCCGACGCGTTCCAGGCTGAGCAATAGTAACTTGGTGAGGCCGGGCTCTGCATGGCAGATTCCGCTAACCCATCCATTGCCAGCCATCTGGAACAAGGCAAAGACCAGTGGTGAGTGTTTGTGCAGAAAGATATCTAAACCAGGATAAGTTCTAGGGTCTGAAAAGGGGTCTCGCTCCTAGGATTACGTCCTACGGCCAGCCTACGGCTCTGATACCACCTGAAGCGTCCCCCCCATCAGGGAAGACTTAAAAGTGTCACTTTATCAGTCCCAGGAGGCTGATAACACTTTTATTACATCAGATGGTACATCACCGTACAACTCTTCGCGGTAATGGGCAGTGAAGCGCCACTATCGCGAGGATTACAACAAAAACCCATACTACTACACTAACTACGAACAGGGAATCATCAGAGTCTTGCGCCATGCGGAGCTCCAACGGTGACCTCACCCACAGGCAAGACTGGGTGCAGGACGGGACCCTACTCGTCGTTCTCGGGGATGTAGTCGGGATCCTCCACTGTAAAGTAAGAACGGGGTGAGTACAAACGTACTCAGCAAGTCCAATCACACCCACGGGGGGGAATACAACAGAGTTAAATGCACAGGAAATATTCAGGATAGGGGTTAGGGTTTATTTACGGAAAGCTCGTTCATATGCAGGGGTTCGTTTTGGAAAACATTTTCAAAATAAGTTTTCAAGTATCAAAGAACACACGATGTGGATCCACACAGGATTCTCGTTTAAATAGCTACCGGACTCCCCGTCCGCCGTAGCACACGGCACTGCTGCCGGATACTTTCCAAACAACTCACACCAGCTTAACCATTCCCAGAGATAAACACTAGTTATGTGACCACACCGTAACTTGCCCAATACCGTGGGCACGGCTATTCGAATAGGTTTTAACTCTGCAGAGGTGTGCAACTTTACCCACAGGTGGGGTACCACAGCACGAACACCTTAGTGCCGGTGCAGATCCCATCAAAGCCATTACCCACCTTAGCTAGACCTGACTAGCCATCACGGGATCCATCAAGGGGTCATTCGACCTATCTCCGAGGTTTAACCGGGGCATAAGTCACACAGAGCTTATCCCGTCTCCTTGATCACCCGTTGCTCTCAGCTCTCCTGATGGCTATCAAGCTAACTAGTGGGATTTATGCTAAGCCGTTGCCCATACAACGGTCAAGTGGTTCGCACGACAAAAAGCTAGGTGAGATGTCACATCAACTCGGTCCTTAGGGGTGACAGGATGGATATCTCCCTTCCTCGCTCAACCACACAGGTATGAGCACACCAACGGCAATTCACACAGAAATGCCATCCATCCCGTCCGACTCGTTTCTCAAATCCACACTTTACCCTTTCCCACACACACGCATTTTTCTTTATAAAATCAGGTATTCAAGGTATGGCTATCACGGCAAGGGTGGCTATCCTACCATGTTTTCAACACGCAAAACAATGCAATTTTATAAAACAGGCCACTGGGTTGTGTTTATAAAAACTAGGACAGAAACATGCATCAAAGGGCGGAATTGAACTTGCCATCGTCAAACCCTTGCGGGAGGTCCTGATCGTAGCACTGTCCCTCGGGCTCGGGGTCGCAGTACTGGTCCTCAGTTGCTTGGTCGCGGTCGGGAACCTCGTCGTTCACTCCGTGTCCTACGACGCAAACAAACAGACACACAATCAAGCGAAAGAACTAAAAGCTTTTACCGATAGGCTTGAATCGGAAATAATTTAGTTACGGAGTTAGGGGTGATATCTTTGGGTGGTTTCTTAATGGCATGGCCGGAACCCTACTAGAAATGGCGTGGTAAAGTTTCGGGTCGATCGGAGGTCGTTTCGCACATAAAATGACGGGTTAAAGACGGTTTCAGGGACTAAACAGGGGTCTAGGGGCCTATTCGTAATTATACGGAAAGGGCAAGGACCTATTTGCGAGGTCTAGAAATACACAGGCATGCTAAATGGTGTCAAATACAAATGGGCTCGCGTAATGGAGGGTTTATTTTGAGTTATTAAAAAGGGCGAGGTTTCTTTTGCAAAGAAAGGGTGGATAGCTCCTAAGGGGGGGGGGTTTTCCTTGGGAATTACAGGGAAGGCCAGGGGGTTATGGGCAAAATGCCCTTTCTTCTTCCTTCCCCCTTGCTCAGAACAGAGGAGGGAATGGGGGGGGGGCTCGGCGCCGGCCAATCCTCGGCGGCCGGGGCCCGAGCGGCTCGGGGTGGAGGGGGAAAAGAGGGAGGGGGGCGCAGGGAACCAATTCCCGGCCTCACCTCGGCTTGGGGCGCGGTGAGGGAGCGGGCCCACGGTGGGGGGCGGCGGCCGGTGGTGGGGTGCGCGGCGGCGGCGCTAGGGGCCGGGAAAAGGCGGGTAGGGCGGCGGCGGTGGTCGTGGTGGGGGTGAGCCGCGCGGGCGGCCTATTTATAGGCCGGGGGGGGGGGGGGCGGTGAAGCAGAGGGGGTTGAGGCGGCCGGCGAGCGGTGCGGGCGCCATTAATGGCGTCCCGGCCGCTTGCGGCCGTCGCGACGTGGCGTGCAGCGCGGGTGCGGGACGGGAAGCGACGGCGCGTGCGCGGGCAGGACGCGGCGACGACGAGCGGCGCGGCACGCGCGGGTGCAGGGCGCGAGCGGCGCGGCGTGTCACGGGTCCGGGGCCAGGGCGCGGCGGCGAGCGGCGCGGCGCGGGGCGCGGGCACGCGGGGCACGCGAGCAGGCGGGGGCGGGCGCGTGCACGCGGCACGGCCAGGGTAGCGCGGGCGCGACGCACAGGGCCGGCGCGCGGCCACTGTGCTCGGGAGCAGGGGAAAGGGAAAACAGGAAGGAGGGAAGAAGAAGAGGAAAAGGAGGGAAAAGAAAAGAAGGAAAAAGGGAAAGGGGAGGGAAAAGAAAAGAAAAAGAAAAAGGAAGAGAAATAGGGAGAAGAGAGGGAAAAGAGAGAGAGGGAGGGAGAGGTGCCGGCGCCGGTCGCGGCGGCGACCGCGGCCGGTCAGCCACGCGCGGGAAGGCGCGCAGCGCGAGGGGGGGGGTTGCGTCGGCGTTGATCGCGGGGAGCGGTCGCGCGCGGTTGTCGTGACGTAGTGGCGAGAGTCGAGGCGGTGCGCGTGGGGAAGGCCGGGCGCTGTGCGGCACAGGGCGGGGAATGTGACGGCGTGCGTGAGGCGGTGAAACGGAGGGAGTCAGGATTTTACGACGGGTAAATTTCTCGGTCAGGGCACCTTAACGCGTTATTTAAATTCGAAATTTTCGGGACGTCACATCAAGCCCCTTACATGATGGCAAACATGCCAAATCCTCTGTCCAGGGCTAATCCATCCAGCAAGGGCATTGCATGGGACATTTGTCCACACACTCCTCCTCGCCTGCAAGTGGCATTTCCGGAAGATTAATGACAGTATCACACTTGCGCCAAGCTTGCTCGTCCTCAAATTATGCAAGGATTTGCTATTCAAATGGGAAGGAACTACTTCAAGCAAGCTGTGGCTCTCTCAAATGCTCACAAGGATGATGTGTACAAGTATGAGAAATGTGAAGGATTGGAAAGACGTTTTTGATGTCAACTCCATCAAGACTTCTACTCCTCAGTCGTCTTGCGCAAGGGAAAGGCCCCTATTGTTCCTTACAAATATGTGGATTGGGAGTATTTTGCGAGATTGATCCCTTCTTCAATCAAGCAATTGCAAAGTGCAAGGAATTTGGTCTCTATGACATCATGGGCTCCTGTTATGATTAGAATGAGGAGATCCTTGCTCAATCCCACTCCTCTCTCTACTATGATGCAAGTTAAGTTGCTTTCTTTTGGATAACAGAGGGCGTGAAGTATGGAGTGGACTACATGACTTTCTCACGGCTTCTTGGACTTGGCTCTAATGATGAGAAGCGTGACCTCATTCATGTTGAGAATTAGTTGAAGTCTAGTCAGCTGCCCGCTCTCTTCTACAATCCTATCTTAGCTGAAGCCGGTAATGCAAGCACTCTCCAACCTTACTACTACACCATGAATTCCTTTTTCCGTGCCACTATTGATGCTAAGGATAGAGATACCACGGCACTCTGCTACTTTGCTTGCAATCTCCTTGCTCGTACCATGCCCGGTGGAAGACCCTTTTGCATCATGGACTTTATTTTGAATGAGCTTAGATGGACAATGAATGATCCAAAGAAGTTTTTGCCATCTGCTCCATATATCATGTACATGATTGAGAGGGTCAAGATGATCACATTTCCAAAGGACTGCAAGCATGAGCCTCTTCGTATTCGTCTGCGCTCCGGTGATGCACCACAAGCGCCTCCTCTCCATGCTAGTGCTACAAGAAATCCTAGATTTGATCCAACTCCATCTTTCTTGGGAGCCTCCTCCTCTCGCCATGGACATCATGATTCCTTCATCAAAAGGGCGCTCAAAAGCATTTTCTGCATGTGCAAGTTCGTGGCTAATGAAGTTAATGAGAACCGCAGGGATATCATAAAGATCAAGAATCACCTAGGCCTTCCCACGGATCCATATCACGAGTTGCCTAAGTTAGATGACCCTTTTGCCGAGTGGGATGTCACGGATGAGGCTGCTATCACTGCTGCTTATGCTCCGCTTCCTCGCCCACGTCGTCATACACGTCCTCCTACCCTCTCACGTCGCTCTCAAGAAATTTTTGATGAAGATGAGGAGACCGAAGAAGAAGATCCCAGTGGCTACCGCGAGAACCCCAACTCCAATGAGGATGAGGATACCTCCGATGAGGGCGCCCAAGATGATGATGATGAGTAGATGACTTTAACATTGTTTTTCATTCCGTTTTTTGACACTTGATGACAAAAGGGGAGTGAAATGTCATTATTCTTGTAATCATTTGGACTTGGGCTTGTAATCAAACTCTATCGGCTTGTATCACACTTTATCTATCTATCTTTTGTGTAAGGACTATGTGGTGTGAAAACAAGTTGTAATGTGTGCTACCTTGTGCCTTAATCTGCTTAGTTATTCAGTTTGAAGTTGTTCTAAGGCTTAAATGATAGTGTGATGCTTATTTGAATTGTGATGACTTGTTGTTTTCTGTGTTCTGTGTAGGAGGTCCGAATATAGGACATATACCCGGAGCCTCCAGGTTTTGCTGCCAACACTAATTTTTCTTGAATGCATAACCTGTCATTTACATCACACATTGTCTTAGCACACACTTGCTCGCCCCACTGTAGATTGTATAAAGAGTTCTCTTATCTTTACCCTAATGTGCCAATATTGACATTTGAGGAGTCAATTTGAAATTCAAGTTCATGACATACATTAAGGGGAAGCTCTTTATATGATAGATATTTACAGCTTTATGATTATCAAATAAATTACATGTGTGTTGTCATCAATCACCAAAAGGGGGGAGATTGAAAGATATATAGGCCCCTTAGTGGGTTTTGGTTTTAGATGACAAAATACATGTACGTTCAATCACATTTATCTAGCATGTGTGCAGGTGCTGAAGTTGAGAAAGCAAAACATATGATGAAATTAAAAAGCGGTGGTTGAAATTTACTTGAAGAGTAGACTTTTGTTTTTATATTTGTGTATAGGAACCCCGTACTATCAAGAGGGACTTTGATCTGCAAGTTTTGACTTAGAACTAGTGCTCAAGAGAACCCATACAAATACTTGTGAGCCACAAAAACCACTTTGAAATGATATTCTTGAGAGTGTCCCTGGTGAGTCCGGGTACCCTTTCACCAATGGCTAGTTTTTGTGAGTGGGGGTATAAATACCCCCCCATACCTTCAACGGTCACTCTCTCTTGCCCATTTTCAAGCTGAACAGCCTCATAAGCTTTCCAAGAGCTCTCTCACTCCCTCTCTTCATTTCTTGAGAGGTTCCTTTGAGGGATTCAAGTGCGAGTGTTGCAAGAGGAGTAATCCGTGCTAGTGAGCTGCTATTCCATTCTCTTGAGCACTTAGTCTTCGTCAAGTCAGTGGATTCAAGTTTGTTACTCTTGGGGCTAAGTGCTCCTAGATGGCTAGGCGTGCTTGTGAGTGCTCAGCCACATTGTGAGCTCCACAAGAACTTTGTACTCGCCATCCTCTCGGAGGATTTCATAGTAAGTGACCTTGGGCTTGAGCGTCGGTCTCGCCCTTGGGGAGGAGCATAAGTGTTCTTGAGCACCATCTCTTGAACTCTTCCTCAATGGAGATGTAGCTCCTTTGGGAGTGAACTCTGGGAAAAAAATCCTTGCCTCTTCGTGTCATTTTACTTTAAACTATTGGTTATTTGCTTGTGAGACTAACATTTTAGGGTTTGTGGTCGATCTACTATTATACAAATCTCTAGAGCAAGATAGCTGGTGAGAAACACTCCAAAGGTACCACTAGCTCTTCTAAATTTACTTGATCTAAATTACAGCATTAGTATCTTTATTTTTGTGTAGATTCTTTCATGCCCGAATAGTCCAGACGTTATCTTCGGAAACTCCAGACAAAAAGTCCAGAGTATCCGGACATATATCCGGAGTATCCGAAGATCTATGTTACTGACAGTGTTCAAACTGTTTTAAGTTTCAGATTAGCCTATTCACCCCCCCTCTAGCCATCTTGAGGTCCTTTCACCTGGACGCACCCCTAATAGGCTCCAATACGATACACGGGCCAACAGCCCAAAAGCTGGCGGCGCAACATTGAGACAGGTTCTGGATGTCCACTTGATTCAATGATTCCCGTTGACTTAGATATTGTTTGGTCATGTGCTCGGTGCTATTGGAAGCAAGCTCTATGAAAATATCTTTCCAACCATATGTGGAACGTCGAAATCGGACTCCATATGTGGCCTGGGCGTCCAATCTAAGGCAGACTTCTCCTGGACTCCAAGGTGGACTCGAAGTTGAGTTGTATTGGGCCTCCAAGTGTCTTGGATGTCCCTTGCTGGCCTTGTCCGACTCCAAGATCCTCTCCACGTATCCCCTGGTTCTCTCCTTCATTCCTAATCATAATATAATCATTAGAGAGTAATCTATTCTCAAAATCATAAAAGGAAGTGCTTAGGAACGAGCTCACCTCTAAATTCAATTGTCTCGCGCGAGCTCCAGTGACTGGACCTTGAATGTCCAGCGGAGTGTTGTGTGCATCCGAAGGAGTGATGTCCTCATCACTTCTTTTGAAGTCTCCACGTGAAGCCACCTAGAATTCTAGGTGGACACTCAAAAAAAATTAAGGAATCCTAAAATTTCTTGTAAAAGACAAACGCATCTGGTAATCAATCTAACAACTCTAATCATAATAGCTACTAGATCTGTTATTTTTTCTAATAGATTATCCACCTCTGCCATTATAAAAATAGGCTAATGTAACCCCCTAAACATATATCTAATTTACCTGGCGCTGCCATTATAAATAATAATATAAAGTAACCCCTAATCTTCATGCAAATTACCCACATATGTTATTATAAATAATGTCAGATAACCCTCTAAGTTTGTATATAAATTATCTAATTATATTATTATTAAAAGTTAAAGTAACTCCTAAATCTGAATTTAAGTTGTATAATTATAATAAAATCTTAAAGTGCATAATATAAAAATCTAAATTACTATGTCTATCATTATTAAAATATTATTTATGTTATTGGTTATATAAAACTACTACCCATGGTGCGTGTTATGTATGGGGGAAGATATAATACCAACTTTTATGTTGTTCACAAAGCATAAAAACATTGTTCAATTAAATACATATAAAATACATCTGGAGGTGGGATACAAAGTGAAAATTGTTACTAACTACATATATTACAACTAGATAATTATGAGTATGTATCTTTAGAGTATTGTCATTGATAATAGGCATAAGTTGTCCGTCACAATAAACATTAATCGTAACGGCCTTTACTAAAGCCCATTACCAATTAGACCCTAGGTCCGTGCCCAATCTGGGCAACAATGAAGCCCGTTACCAATGACAAGATATTGGTAATGGACTTTATCTACGAAGCCCGTTACCAATGACAAGATATTGGTAACGTACTTTATCTACGACCGTTATTAGTATCATTGGTAACATGCATTGTTAACGCCCATTACCAATGTGGTGGACAATGGTAACAGGCATTTATTGTCTCTCCTCCTCTGTCACTCCTCCTCCCCCACTGGCGCGCCTTTTGGGCCTCAGCGTCCTCCATCGAGGTGAGTCCTCCTCCTTTTGCCCTATGGATGCATGGATTGATGAATGTGCTGTGCTATGATATGGTTAGAACAATGTTAGTGATAATGTGGACATATGCCTATGATTTTGATGAATAGGTAGATGGATATGCTATGAAAAAGATGAATAAATCTAGTACAAATTTTGATATATTAATCTTGTTGCTATTTATTTGCAGCAATGATTTGGCCCCAAGCATTGGAGCGTGGGGCCAAAGCCTGTCTTAGGGTTCGCAGATGGATGGCATGTGTAGGGCATTGCCCTGTTGTCATTAGAGCGATAGATCATGCATGGCTTCAAAGCATTTGTGTCTGGGAACATATGCGTGTTGCAAGTTGCGCACTAGAGTGGATGCGTGGGACTCATAGAAATGAAGCGTATGTGGCCGTCTATAGCTGTGCTGAAGATAAAGCTCAGCTGGCTCGACACAAGGCGATCCGCGAGGAGTTGGGACATACGGCAGTTGATCGCGTGCTGAAGATGGTGCTCATGGTGGTTCGGCATGTCGTAGTTAGAAGGTAGGATTAGCTTTTCCTAGATGGTAGCTATATGTACGGCATGTTGTAGATAGATGATTAGTTTGACCTCAGGATTAGTTTGTACAAATTATCTTTTTTCCTTGCTGGGGAATTTTTTTTGAACTTGTTAAGATTCATGGGTTGTGAATTTGTTAAGATGCCTGATGTGTTGTGAACTTGTTAAGATAACTGGGTTGTGAACTTGTTTCCTGGTGCCAAAAGAGACTTTGTGAATGTGATGATATGTTTATGTTGAGTTCCAGCATTGTAAACTTGTCCTTGTTATTGTGAAGTATATATATTGCTTGCACGTTCAAGGTGGCTGCCAAATCCTGGCTAGTTCCAGGACGCAACTAGGAAATAGGCTAGCCCAATTGGGCTGGCATAGCTATAGATAACAGGCTAAACATGATGCCCGTTACCTTTGATAGGTAGTCCATTACCTTTCATAGATCAACGGTAACGGGCTTCAAGTGACGACCGTTATCTTTGATTGGTTACTGATAACGGGCATCAAATGAAATCCGTTACTTTGATATGCCATTGGTAACGGGCTTCAAGTGAAGCCCGTTACTAGTGACGAATCAAAGGTAACGGGCATCACATGACGCCCGATACCAATACTGACAGTGGGCCCAGCGAAGCAGCCACATGAGGTCATTGAAAACTGCTACAACAATACACTTTAATGGAGTCAACCTGAAAACTGCTAGACTGTGCTTTGTGTACTGCACTTTCAGAACAATGAGCTACCATCAACAAACTTGTGTTTGCTTCATATTAACAATTCAGGCCATTTCAATCCAAATTCAATACTGCATTTAGGCACATACCAAACCAAATATTCTGATTTTGTTACAAGACAATCAATGAATCCACTACAAAACTAAACAATACAAGGGTACCACTCAAACAGCGCTACACCAAAACTACAAGAGGGGAAGGGGGTGAATTAGGCAATTCCAAAACTTTAACCTATGGCTCAAACTAGTTTGCACAAAATATAAGCTAAACCATGCTATCAAGATGTGCAATTGTGATTCCTTTAGTGCGAAATCTTCATCCCAAAACAAGTTTTGCAACCTATAGCCAATCCTAGCAAGATACTACACTAAGAAAGTAAAGGCACACAAGTTGCAAGTATGAAATATGGAAACGTAAAGGAGGGGATGAGAGGAAGCAAACTCTTGCCGTGATGATTTATCCCGTGGTATCGGTGGGCACTAAGCCATCCCTAGTCCATGGTGTTGAAGCACTCACAAACAATATTGCTTCCTGGTCACCAAGTCTCTTTTGGGACTCTGCTTGACTTGCCACAGAGGCTCGGCCACTAAAGCTCACGCCAAGTCCCTGTCACCTTGATGCCGCCTTCACTACAGAACTTCCCACGAAGGAAGGGTCTCCTCGTCCCCTGCACAAAGTCATTGTCGCCGCTCCACACCAAGCCGGAGGGTCGAAGACTTGCTGATGAGCCACTAAGACTCCAAAGGGCTGGCACACCGAGGTACAAACTTGAGGTTCACTTAAGAACCAGTACAAGATCACAACACCTTGCTCTCACACTCTCCCTAGAGCTAGCATAGCACTACACCTCCTCATAAAGCTTGTGCTAAACCTAAGGATTTGATCAATGAGCTCTTTGGTTGGCTTGGAGAACTTCAGCAGAGTTTTTGTACCTTCTTAGGAACTCCAGCAGCCTCAAATGACCTGGAGTGAGGCCTTATACAGGCTAGAGGGCAGCTCATAGCCGTTGCTTGCTTTTGCCCAGAAAAGCATAAAGCGTCGGTTAAACCGGTCGCCACCATTATTTTAACTGGTCATACTGACCCTGCCTGCTAGCCGTTGAACTCCAACTGTCTTCTTCTGTTGATGTCATTGCAACAACACCTTGCACCAACGGGTGTCATTTCAATCTGTGCTGAAGACCTTTAAGCTTCTCCAACTCCAAACACTTCTATATCAGTAAACTACCAATGCACCAACACTTGACTCAAGGGCGTTGGTTCAACCAGTGTCTCTAGTACTTTTCCACTTGATCGCTATGCCTTCTCCTCATTGCACTGATGCCTCCCTTCTTATAGTGTTGGTTCAATCAGTCAGATTATTTTCAAGGGCGTCAGTTTAACCGGTCGCTCATTTCCTGTTGTCACTTGTCCAATTGATCTCTGCATTTTTATTACAACTTGGGCATCTTGTCTACGATTTGGACTGTCTTGTATATGGATTGGACTCCATCCATGGGACCTCGAAATCCTACAAACTCCTACAAACTTGAGCTAACAAACTCATTAGTCCCATTGACTATGTTGTCACACAATCACCAAAATCACAATCCTACAAACTCCTACAAACTTGAGCTAACCAACTCGTTAGTCCCATTGACTATGTTGTCACACAATCACCAAAATCACAATTATGGCATAATGGGGCCATGTTCCTTACAAACACCAATGCTACCTAGTTTAACTCCCTTCTTCTTCCTAAAAAGGATTTCTTCAGATCAAGGAGCTCCAGCCTCATATCTGCAATTTGGCCTTTCATATCTCCATTTTTTCATTTGACAAAGCTCCATCTTCAAATCACAAATCTGGAGCTTCATCTCTTGAATATTCATGGTCACACTGCTGCTTCCTTCTTCAACATGCTGATGTGGACTTGGTTGTGGAACATGCCTCATTGCTGCTATTGAAGTTTGACCTCCCTTTGGTGCAGCCTGATGACCAAGCAACAGATGGGAAAACTTGTTGGTCAAGTACTTCAGATACTGTCTCTCAAGCCAGTATGAGCGGCACAAATATGGAACATCCTAGAGCACCAAACACATAATTTTGCCTTCAAAATCGATTTGAAACGGAATGAAATACAACCCAAGATCTCGGTATTAGCCGCTCACCTAGTAATTGTTGGGGCACTTGTAGAACACGTCGCCGATTTGGCTCTTGAGACAAATGATCTTGAATTTGCAAGGTTTGCAATTGATGAGTGGGAGATGGTCACGCTGCACAAGACTGCTAGGCAACAACGATGGCGTCCGGCTGCTGCTTGCAAGGGCAAGTGCTTGCCATGGCAAGCACTTGCCCTTGAATCTCACGGGACATTGAAGAGCTTGAGGAAGATGAAAAACTCGATGGCTTGTCGGTGGGAGTGGCGATGCATCCCGTGGTGATGGCTTGGGGGGGGGAGGGGTGCAATGGGCAGCGATGGCAGAAAGCGAGAGCAAGCAAAAGCAGACCAAGCAAGCTGCTTCATGGCCGGTCGGTCGTCTTATCCGTTAGGACACACGGTCCAAACTATACGCCTACTGGTGGGCCCATCATTAGGCGATGGACATTTGATTAGGGGCATAGGACATTTGTAATAGACTACATTCTGTGCCCATTATGAATGATGGGTCATTGGTAACGGGCTTCATAAGATGCACGTTACCTCAATTGATAGTGAGGCCAACAGGAGCGGCCTCATTTGATTAGAGGCATAGGACATTTATAACGGGAAACATTCTATGCTCGTTACCAATTGTCTAGCTCCATTAATATAGCCCGTGACCGCTGGCTGTGAACAGAGTCTCTATTTGCCACTGTTGGCGAATAGTAGCTGGCGCTTTGTGGGTGATTTTTACCATTTGTTTAGTTTTGCTTTGGGATTACTGCTTCCGTGTTAGAGGTACAAAGAGCTTGGTTACATTAGATGCCCGTTGTAGGATTGGTTGATCTAGTATCAAATGGCCCAGATTTGCTAGTTTGAGGCCTATTAACAAAAAGGTAAAAATGACTATATTTTCCCTAATTTATTACCTATATTTGGCACTAATTGATTCTTGCATGCACATGCACTTTCTAAATAGGGTAAGATGACTTATTTTTTGGGATAAATTAATATAATTTTGAATCTTAGAATGACTTGTTCTAAATAGGGTATGTTTATTAATCTTAGTTCAGCCTGATTATTTCTTAAACAATCTTTTTTTTGATTTATTTCTAGATGGCTGATAGAAGTTGGATGTACAAGGAGCCCCGATGTTGGGATGAGTTTTTGTGTGGGGTGAAGGGTTTCCTTGCTGACACAGAGGCAGATATGAGAAATAGAGGTGTATCGACAATGTATTGCCCGTGTTTTGATTGCAATAATCAAAAGAAGTTTGCGCAATGTGAGAATATTTTCACACATTTGATCATGCGTGGATTCAAAAAGAAATATACATGTTGGAATAAACATGGCGAGGAAGGTCTTAATGAAGGTGAAGCGGGATGCCTTAATGAAGGTGAAACAGATCGCCGCCACCAAGAAGAAGCGGGCTGCCTTAACAAAGGTGGGAACGATGACTTTGGGGAAGAGGAAGCATTCCCGCCTTTTTTTATGCAACCTGAAGATATGAGCGAGGAGGACATACTTGGTTTGAATAGTGATGATGTGAAGTTTCGTGTGGACAATGTGGACTAGATGGTGAGGGATGCTGAGCAGCAAGGTGTGTACACAACTTCTAAGTTAGCTAGACTCTGGCAGTTTGTCGAAGACTCCAAAAAACCCCTCTATCTTGGTTGTTATAGATATTCACACCTATCCGGTGACCTCAAGCTTCTGCAGCTGAAGGCAGCTCATGGTTGGACCGATCGTAGTTTCAAGGCACTATTGGTTTTAATAAAGGACATCCTACCGGAGGGGAGCCTTTGGGATTAGAAATTGAGAAAATACATGCATGTAACGATAGTTGTGTTCTATTTTGTGGAGAGTATGAACAACTGGATAATTGCACTAAATGTGGTTTATCGCGGTACAAGCGTAAAAAAGATGGTGGAGATAATGTGGGGGACGGGGATGAGCCCGAGAAAACCAAAGGCAAGAAGAGTAACAGAGGCGCGCCCATGAGGGTAGCATGGTATTTTCCTATCGTTTCTCGCTTGAAACGCATGTTTGCCACTAGAAAGGAGGCCGAGCTCTTGAGTTGGCATAAGGAAGGTCACAAGAAGCGTGATCGTATGATGCGGCACCCTGCTGATGCTGCTCAATGGGGACACATCAATGCCCAGTATTCATAGTTTGCTCATGATTGCAGAAATATTAGACTTGCTATAAGCACAGATGGTGTGAATCTATTCGGTAATCAGGGTTCCACACATAGCACATGGCCTATTGTATTGTCAATTTACAACCTTCCACCATGGCTTGCATGGCATGTTGTTCACAACCATCAATGATATTCCGGCACTTCGTAACATGCCAGGGCAAAGTAAAAGAAAGGGTGAAGCTTGTCCCCATTGCTTGGAGGAAACATGCTCTTTGTGGTTGCCAAACTCAAAGAAATTTGTGTATGTGGGGCATGGACGCTTCCTTCCCAAGAAACACACATACCGGAAGATGCACTGTCAATTCGATGGGCAAAAGGAGACACAGACAACACCTCAGCATGTATCTGGAATTGAGATCCACCAGCAGGTGGAAGGCATCCGAACTATCGAGGAGTTACCTACTGGAAAGGAGATTATTGGCAAGCGGAAATGAGATGGTGAAGAAGAAGAATTAGGGACATGGAATAAAAAATCAATATTACGAGGAGTTACCTGCTAGAAATGAACTGACCATGCGAAAACAATCCATGTCTCAAAAGCAAGGAATAAGAAAATTTGATGTGTATTAATGAGCATGAGTAAATTTGACAAATTTGATGTGTATTGATGAACTTGAGTGAATTTTGTCGAAAAAGTTGATGTGTATTGGTGAACTTGAGTGAATTTGTCAAAATTTGATGTGTATTGATTAACTTGAGCTATTTTTTCAATTTTGATGTGTATTGATGAACTTGAGTTATTTTTTTAATTTTGATGTGTATTGAGGAATTGAGCTATTTTGTCAATTTTGATGTGTATTGATGAACCCGAGCTATTTTGTCAATTTTGATGTGTATTGATGACTTAAGCTATTTTGTCAATTTTGATGTGTATTAATGAACTTGAGCTATTTTGTTTATTTTGATGTAGTTATGCGTGAGAAGAAAAGGATTCTTGGTGTTGCCAATGTGTACCATGGTTCTGTTTCAGACAGCTTGAAGCAGAACTGACTGTTGTTCTGCTTCAGATTGTCTGAAACAGACCCTGGTGCAGACAGTCATAGGTAATACGCAATGATAGACACCCGTATCCAATAACGAGCCATTGATGACGAGCAGTGATGATAGATGCCTGTTACCAATGAAAACCCGGTAACGGGCAATGAGAGATGCCTGTTACCAATGATGTAGACTCAACAACTGGATTCAAGTACCAGAACTTCTAGGTTCACATATCAGATAGCCATACATTAACATCAGTTTCACAAGTACCAGAAGATATAAAATCAGCAGCAAACATTATATATGCAACAATTAAGATCTCAGATACAATTCATATCTCAGATATGCAGCAAAATATATCATAGGAGAGATCAAACAATAACCATACAATAACCAAGTTCACATATTAGGTTCACATATTAGTTAATTACATCACAAAAATGAACCATAACATCACCAAAATCACAACTGAAGAGTTTAGAAGAATAAGAGAGAGCAATGATTCATCTCTGTACTCAGCAGCTGGCTTCTTCTCTTCTTCTGCCATATCCTTGTTCTTGTTTCCAGCTTGTGCCAGCTTAGTCTCCTTCTCATGTGCTTCTTCAATTGCACTCATCTTCGCCTCTAGTTTTGCATGTCCATGTGTCAGCTCAATGTTCCTCTTTGCCGCTTCTGCCAGCTGAATGCCCCTCTTCTTTGGTTCATGTTCAAGTGCTTTCACCTTTGATTTTAATTTTTCCACTTCATTTGAAACCAATATATTCTTCTGAACATTCTTGTCTTGGATCTTCTCTAGCTTGTTGATCGCGATCCATATGTTATCGATGTCATCCTCAGTTACAACATATGCCTAAAACAAAGGCATAATTAATTGAGGCAGGTTAATTAGAAGCAATATGACGCATGAAAGGCATAAGAACAGCCAAGAAATCATATTGCTGCATGTCATGACTCATGAAAGGCAGCGGCCGTCACATTTAACCATATTTCTATTCACCTCTAATTGCCTACTAACACTATATCTATTCAGCTATAGCACAATAGCTATATCTACTAAAACTATACTACTAGTAGAAGTTTCATGAAAAATGCTCAAATTTTGATATTTCACTATGCTCAAATTGTCATCTCAAATTACTAGCACATGCACCAGGACATTGTTTCACAAAGCATAAGAACAACCAAGAAATAAGAACCTCTCTGCCTTGTGGTACCTGAAGTCATTGCCGGAGTGGCCAGGGCATTCGCTGCAAGGATAGGTGTACTTGCTGGAGTGGTCGGAGTCATCGTCGCTGGAGTGGCCGGATTCGTTGCTGGAGTGGCGGGAGTCGCGGCCATAGTGGCTGGATTCATGGCCGGAGTCGTGGCCGGAGCCGCTGGATTCATCACCCGAGTCAATGATTTCAATCAACTTCACCTTCCTCCTGGTGGCCGAGGAAGATCCAGCCTCTCCGTTGCACACATCGCCAGAGTAGATCCCCTTGGCAGCTGCTCGTGTGTACGGCTTCCTCCGGTGTGCCGAGAAGGAAGCACCGACACCCCTCACCCCCTTGCCAAGGCCGACACGCGCGGACTCCAAGCCATCACTGCTGGTCCTCTCCCTCATGGCAGGGTTGGCACGCATGGGCTCTGAGCCCTCACCGCTGGCCCTCTTCCTCTTGGCGGGGGCGGCGCGAGCAGGCTCTGAGGCACCGTCGCCTTTGGCCGCAACGCACGAACCTCCCCTGTGTGTCACACTCGTACAACCTCCACCTAGAGCAGCCGCCAGCCATCTTCTGCTATTGGGAAGAGGAGAGATGGGAAGAGGAGACGGGAAGAGGGTGAGGGTCGGACATATTTATGCGCTCAGATGAGAGACATTGGTAACAAGCAATGATAGATGCCCATTACACATGACTCAACAATGGTAACGGGCAATGATACATGACCGTTTCCAATGACTACTCATTGGTAATGGGCGTCAATGTTTCTTGTTACCAATGGCATTTTGTATATAGGCACCTCTTTGCCCCCTTTGAAAAGGGTTATGCCCTAAATTGAACTCAGTTCTTCCCGCCCCATTGCTCTGCCCATGCCCTCCGGCCGCCGGCACTCTTTCGCCGCTGCTCCCACCCCCCTCGCCGCTCTACTCGTACCCTCCAGCCGTCCTCTACGCCGGCACTCTTCCACCGCCGCTCTGTCCTGCCGCTCCGTTCGTGCCCTCTGGCCATCCTCCGCGCCGAGGCCTCCACCATGCAGGCCCTCCTCCGCGCCGGCCTCCACGCCAGCCCTCCTCCGCACTGAGGCCTCCACACCAGCCCTCCATCGCATAGGGCCTCCTCCTCCTCAAAAGGATGAGCATGAGCCACCTCCTCCTCCTCCTCAATCGGATGATAATGAGCCACCTCGTGGTGACTTGTTAGAGCCACCTTCTCAAAAGGAGGCGCTGCCTCAGAAGCGAAAAACTTCATCCGTTGGTGCCATTTGGATTCATGCTAATACTAAATTCAAGCCTAGTGAGCCTATACTATCAGAGGAGGATCTAAAGATTGCTGGACCGTCATGTCAGGAATTGGATAATCACTACATGCTAGAGAGTGCAAATGGTGTCGAGAACATTAGTGTACATTTTCATGCATGCAACTTTGAAACTGCTTCCCTAGATAATTTTTATATTGATTCAATGACTTGTATGACCTATTCAACCTTGACGCATTGGACGTTAGCTTGTTGAGGTGCTTCTCATTGTAAGTTCCTTCACACTAGAGTTTCATTAATTAGTACCACAATGTTCAAACTAACGATTTGTTTTTTATGTAGAAAAATGTTTCAAATGGCAAAAGAGGTGGGGTAGATGTCGGATTTTTGGACCAACAAATATTCTCATCCATAATGATCCAATTCAAAACCAATTAGTAGATCAAATTGCTAAGCTTATGAACCATGACTTCATGGTAGGAGCGTACAACCCGGGTGGCCACTAGGTTCTAGTAGTCATTGTCATCAAGTGGAGTCTCATATTCTATCTAAACTCCACGAAAAGTGTGTAGAAGTGAAAGTTCTTAGATGTCCAACAAGTTGTTAATTGGTATGTTTTTTTGTAGGTTTGTTTCTATATATGCAAATTTTCTAACTCTTTAATGTTGCTAATCACTACCGCTTCATGCAGTGCCTTTAGAATGTACATGAAGACTAAAGGAATGAAACCAAAGTTCAAAGTAGTGAAACTCACGCATAAGACCGAGTTTCATGTAATTCTAGCAAAGAAATGAAGGATTCCATTTTCAATGCAGTATTGCCTTAATTTATGCCATTTCATCTACAATAACATTTTTGTGTATTGTAGTGCGCTCAACAACCACTAGGGACCATCTATGTGGTTTCTACGTTGCACACAACATGATGAACCTAGTGTGTGATGGAAAAACCTACAAAAAAGTTGTTGTATGTACTCTTCATAGCGCGTTTATGCATTAATCACTTATTTTATTTATTTACTATTTGCCAGTATACTTTTTATTAAGCGTGGTGTTCTGGTGTTCTGCAGGATTATAAAGCTCCACCCAGCCCAATTTCTGAAGACACATATGAGACGATCAGGGAGATGCTATGCGATTTCATCATCAAGGATGTCATCCAATCGGATGACGGCTTCTACTGTGGTCCACTTTGAAACTGTGGAACTTGTGATTATGACATGTGCAGAAAATTTAAACTTGATGTACATGTGTATGTTTATGTTACATTACATTATTGTGAACTTTAATGATATGTGAGGCTGCATTGTAAACTTGTGATACGGGATGATATGTTTATATTGCGTTTCTGCATTGTAAACCTATCTTTGGTGCTGTAGAGTATATATATTGCCTGCAGGTTCAAGGTGGCTGCCAAATCCTAACTGGTTTCAGGATGTAGCCAGGAAATAGGCCAGCCAATTAGGCTGGCACAACTATAGGTAACGAGCATCATGTTTAGCCCGTTACCTTTGACAGGTAACCCATTACCTTCCATAGATCAATGGTAACGGGCTTCAAGTGACGACTGTTACCTTTGATTTATCACTAGTAACAGTCACCAAATAAAATCCGTTACCTTTGATATGTCATTGGTAACAGGTTTCAAGTGAAGCCCATTACCAGTGACCAATCAAAGGTAACGGGTGTCATTGACACCCGTTACCAATACTGATAGTGGGCCTAGCGAAGCAGCCGCACGGGGTCATTGGTACTGACCTTCTGTAATGAGCGTCACATGACGTCCGTTACCAATACTGATAGTGGATCCAACGAAGCAGTCGCACGGGATCATTGGTAACAACCTTTAGTAATGAGTATCAAGTGACGCCTATTAGCAATACTGACAGTGGGCCTAGTGAAGCAGCCGCACGGGGTAATTGGTAATAGGCTTTAGAAACGGCGCCCGTTACTAGTGAGAAATCAAAGGTAACGGGCCTCAGATGATGCCCGTTATCAGTACTGATAGTGGGCCCTGCAGAAGCAGCCGGATGCGGTGATTGGTAATGCCCGTTACATTTTGCACGTAATTGGTAACGGGCTTTGCCCATTACCGATGATCGGTCATTAGTAACCTAGAATCTAGGCCCGTCACCAATGTAAGTCACTGCTCGTTATCTATTACCCTGCTTTCATGTAGTGAATATTTAATAGATAAAAGAGAGTATAGGATAGATAATTATAGTTATTAGCTATATATCTTATTTTTATATTAATTCTAATTAGCCCGTGTAGGAGCACGGGTTGATAGGCTAGTTGTCAACAAATAGCAGCTGAGAAAAGTACAGATCTTGACTCTCGAGCCTTGATCTAGTGACCCATGCCATCACCATGCAACTTCGTCTTTGCAAACCTGCCCTGCAACCGCGGGTCTCCTGTTCCATTAATACCTTATTTCCCCGCTTCTTATCTTGAACAAATAAGGAAAGACTTGACCAAACACTGCTTCAGTCTTCACATAATGAAAAGCACAGCGGCTCCTCCTCCATTGCAGCACCTTCTCATGAGGTCTCCTGTTCCATTAATTTCTAGGGTCGAGCGAGCTGCACTACCATCCCTTCCAAGGTCACAAGGAAGCATGGAGATGGCTCGGTTAAAAGCCAGGGAATGAGTGCCAGTGCCACCTTCTTCTTCCAAGGCACGTAGGAAATCTCCCCTCTTCCCCTCGACACTGCTGTCTTTGGCGACCGGCTTGGGCTTGGTCTTGGGGCTCGCCTTCGGGAGCATGACGTCGTAGCGCAGGCGCCTCTCACCGTCACCGACCTCGCGCACCCGGACCTTGAGCTCGCGGATCTTTTTGGCGAGGCGGTGGCGCGTGGGCGCCATCCGCAGGTACACGGGAAAGTGGTGCAGGGATGCCCAGAGGCCGCTCTCCGGCGGGGTGAGGTCGCGCTTGTAGAGCTCGATGTAGTCCTGGGCCATTTTGACGATCTCGCGAACCTGCTTCATCCAGGCGCGGAGCGCTGGTCGTCGTGCACCATCTCCGTGTTGTTGTGGTGCATGAGGAAGCCGTTCATGCAGTCCATCTCGTCCTTGATGAACTGGATGTCGCCCTCGACACCGCCCAGCAGCTTGGCCTCGTCCTTGATCGCCGACGACAGGATGCCCAGCAGCGAGTCCACGGCGCCATGGGTCTGGTCGGCCATGGAATAAAGGAGAGATGGAGAGAATGTAATGTAGAAATGGATCGAAGGGCTAAGGGCGGAATTCAGCAACAGATTTTCTTTGCATATAGCTAGTAGTTACAAATTGATGGAGAGCTTGCATTGGTATGATTGGTCCGAGGCAAATTAGTAGACATGGACATGACTAGACCTGCGCAAGGTACGAATTTATAATGGGGCTCTAGAGTGTCTAGAGAGATCACCACACATCTACCTGTATATCACGCGCAAGGCAAACCTAGCTGGGCTTGCGTAAAGCGTTCCGGCTATGCCATCAAAGTCGAATAGTATTCTATTCTTGCACTGCCCTAAAGAAAAAAGAACTGTATTCTATTCTTTTCTTTCCTTTTCCCATGGAACACTGAACCTAATACTTCTCCAACTCCAATCCATATGGGGGAAGCGCGCATGCAGATTGCCAATCTTTTGTACCTTACCCCAGCCGAGCTACTAGTATATACTATATAGTATATGTCTATATGATGATAACTTCAACCCGCTGCCGCTTTGACATGTACGTTTTACTCGGAATTGAGGTTGTTCAATGCATAAGTCAACGTAAGTTCAGCAATAACTACACTTGATGCCCTTTGAATTGCGAACAGTTAGCCAATTATCATGCTATCATGCTGTTGGTATACATGGTGTAGTTCAGCATTTTGCGAAATGAGTACGTTGGTACTTGAATGTTCAGAACCTGTATTCAGAGTTGAGAGCATGATGATTGTTATGCAGGAACTGGTAGGCACTGGTATGTAGTAGCCATGTCTTTCTTCAATTTGGAGAATCACCACCATGTTCTGATAAGGAACTGGTAGGCGCCTCCGACGTGCTGCACGTCGTCTGCGTTGGTGCACCCGGGCACCGCAAAGGCCGCCGGCGCAGGCTCCACAAACTGCAGGAAGCGGACCACGCGGGAGAGGGCCGACGGCGTCCTCGAATTCCTGCTACTCGCGCTCGCGCTAGTCCATCACGGAGCCCGGAGACGGCGAAGGCGGACCAAGAATGCGGCGGCTACGAGATCAAGCTACCGGGCGACACACTCGGGAGTTGGGAGACGGTCGACATGAGTAGTCGAGTCAGCCTGGAGCCCAGACCGACGTTCCGGAATGACCCAAGCCATCTACATCCCTCTGGGAGCTGAGACGCCGCGTTGGACTGATAGTGCAACCGAGCTAAAAGCAGTTGCCATCGGATCCAGAGGATGTCCACGCGGCAGCAATCCGGAGTAGATCCGCACGGAAGAGATTTTGGGGACCGTCCCCACTGGATTTTTTTCCTTTTCCAATCACCTTACATCCTACTAGTAGTACATGGCATGTCAGCCTACCTCAACATTTCTTGCTTCGCCTGCTGTGATTTTACAAAACTCTACATTAATGAGCACAGGTTCTGCTATAAAAGATGAATTTGCAAAAGCAGCATATAGAAATAGTGTATTTATTATTCGAAAATAAATTAAATAGTGTATTTGAAAGACGACACACCATGGCACTGGTCCAATCCAATATTCTGACGTCCAAATACAAACAAGGACAAATGTCATGCACCCATTAAAAAAAAACATGTCATGCACAATCATAGTGCGAAAACGGGTTCATCTTCTACCTCATCAGAGGAATTTAAAGAATTTTGGAGCCACAGTGACGTCTTCATCTGCAAGCTGTGCACCAGCAATGTCAGGGACTGGAGAACCATTGGGTTGCACGATGTTATTATCAATAGCATTAGGGTTCTCATCCCTCGGCAAAGGTGCCCTCCCATCAACAAGAGTGTTGTTTACTCTGTAGATGGTGGTCCTTTTCTTGGTAGGAATAACAATGGGGCCCTGCTGCATGTTAATGACAATGGGGTCAGCCAAACATATAAACCAAAATGAACAATTTGCAGGATACATCATAGAATTTAAATGTCAGACAGTAGGACCTTCTGACCACAATTGCCAGATGGATGGTAAGATTCCAAAAGGTGGAGAAACTGGAGTTTCACTATAGACTATTGTCAGGCCTAAGGTGATTAAACCTAAACTCTATAAACTTTGCAGAACAAAAGTAGGAAATGGAAACAATATTTATGTTTTTGGTTTGATTTTTGTCTAGCACTCTAGTACTTCTGTTTTGCACTTCTATGCTGAACCTGGATTTTGTAGCATATGGTCTCCAATTAATGGAAATCAGCAGGGTACCTTTGATGAAGTAGATCTCTGCGCCTGCGCAGCAGCCACAGCATCTGGCCCCTTTTGAAGGAGATCATGAACAGAGGTGCACCCAGAAACCTTGGCAGCATGGGTCAGTTTCCCTGTGGGCATCTCACCCTTCTTACGCCTGATAAAACAAACCCAGATAATTAGTCAGCCAAAACTGATAATAGAATGATCCCAGAGACCCCCGCCATGAGAATTAAGCGCAATTACCCAACATAGGCTATGCAAAAAATTCACCTGCAGCAGCTGCAATTACAGATGCCCCTGCACTTGGGGCAGATCCAGTCTGCCTGCACCTCTGCCTCACCATACCTACAAGGGCTCAAAGATGGCTATCAAAGGGACGATGGCTGCCAAATGCGACAAAGAAATATAAGGAGATGAAAGGTTCACCTATTGAGTAGGCACCTGCCACAATATCTTATTGGGCAGTGCCCCTTCTTCCTGACTGTCTTGCAAGCCCCGGCAAAATTTTTGGTCGGCTGGCGGCACTGCGGAGGATGTACAAGCAAAAGAATCAAATCCATAAACCTCAAACTCATACAGTCAAAAAGAGAGACTAAAGCACGGGAGACAGTCGGATTAGCTCACCTGGTGGCAGGTCGTACCGGGGGAGTTGCGCTTCCGCTTGTTCTTTGCCACGGGCACCATGACCTCCAGAGGTTGTGGCATGGTGACATTCTCCTTGCCGGAATGACTGTTCCACTCCGGAGACGATGCAGCCATCAGTCCGACGATGTGATCTTGATGGCGGTGGGTGTCAGGTGCAGGAATTCTCTCACTGACTCACTGTTGTTTCAACAACAACATTACAAACAAGATCTAAACAGAATCAAGAATTCAACATTGAAACCTGACAAATTCAATTTCGTGTTCCATTGCAGCATTTAAAACTTATCTCTGAAAGATCAGGAAACAACATCCACGTGCATGTAGTCAAGACATCACAATTCCAACATCCGAAAATTTTCTAGGGCATCCCAAATCAAGTGTCACAACATCCTAACGCACCAGATGAAACATAAAAATCCTAACCAACCAAGTTGCAACATCTCAGAACACCATTTGCAACATAAAAACATAAATCTTAACATCTTAAGAACGCACTGAAGTATCGGAAAAACCAGACATCCCCAAATTCACGTGTTGCAAAAGTGGCTTTCTTAGGGGTTGTTTGGATTCCAGGTGCTTATAATAAGCCCTGTCACATCGAATATTTCGATACCAATTAGAAAGACTAAATATAAACTAATTATAAAAGTAACTGCATAAGCCTAGGGTTTATTCGCGAGACGAATCTATTAAGCCTACTTAATCCATGATTAGAATATATTTACTGTAGCATCACATGGGCTAATCGTGAACTAATTGGGCTTAATAGATTCGTCTCGCAATAAAGTCTAGGGGATATGAAAATTGTTTTGTCATTAATCTATATTTAATACTCCTAATTAGCATCCAAACATCCGATGTGACAGGGTTTATAATAAACCCTGTAGTAACCAAACCTAGCCTTAGCCTTTCGGAGGAGACACTACCAGAAAAACACAGAAAGAAGATATTTGTATTACAGATGCGTAAAAACATGTTTGTGAAACATCGTTAGAGATGTGCCACATAAGGACGTGTTTGTGACGTCATGCTAGGTTACTACTAGTTCCCTGAGATGCCATTCATCATAGATAGGGGTGCAAATGGGTGACTATTAGGTGCACCTCCAACCCTCTTTAATTTAAATATTTGTACTATTTTGTCGGAGGACCATTTCTGCAAATGGGCCTTAGGGGAGAGGATACTCAGATTTAGATTGTGCCTCCTCTGGCATGCAAAATGGGTCTCCTGCATAGGTACTTTGTTGGAGGCTGAATCAATACCATCGAAGACCTATTTTGGATTTGGGTGCCCTTACGAGTCACCTGTTGGAGACTAACCTCACTACGAATCAGATATCAAAATATCGAAGTCTCCAAAAGCTGTCTTTCTCTCCCTCAGCTTTAATCTCTCTCCCCTAACTCATTGACACCTCTCTCTGGTCCGCAATCACCATTGACGCCCCTCCCCACCCTAACATGGCATTCCCACATCCTCCTCTGCTAGATCCCCATGCGGTTCCACCTTAACTGGATCTAGCACAAGCACCAACAATGATCGTGATCGAGCCTATATATATATGTAGCAAACAAGAGAGAAGTAGACGGGAAGCAACAACGGGCTACTAGGTGGAGACTGATCTGATCCTCCGACCAACCCAAGGGGCTCCATCGACCTACCCACTAGTTGGCATCCCATCCCACGGCAGGCTATCTTGGTGGCTCCTCCTCAGCCGGCGGGGTCGGCACGATGGCTGTGGCCTTCGCCACCTGGGTGCAGCTCCTCCTCACACTGCTGCCACTCACGGCTCGCCACCTTCGCCTTCTCGCTCCAGTGGAGTGGATGCAGTTGCTCGACTCTGTCATCTGTTTGCTTAACTCCTTCTAACGGCTTCCTCTACTCAGGTCCATCATCTACTGCTGCACTAAGCGATTCATCCTTTCTAGGTACAACTTAAAACCCTAAGAGCCCCAATGTTCCAGATCCCCAGCAATCCTGTTCGATATCCTAATGGATGTGACATGGAATTTTATTCGAACGGTATAAATCTTGGATGTGGCTTCCTCTACCTGACTCCATCATCTGTTGCCCCACTGAACGGTTCATCCTTACTAGGTATAGCTTCAAATCCTAAGATTCCCAATGTTCTAGGTTCCCACCAAAATCTTGTTCAGTGTCCTAATGGATGTGACTTTGAATTTATCCTAACAATAGTAATATTGGATGAGGAGAGAAGAGTTATGTGGTAAGAGTTGAGGTAGAAATTTAAGGAAAAAGGAAGGAGCCAATTCTAGGGTTCTAGCAACTAAAGGGAAAGTAAGTGATGATTTCCACTATCACAATGACCACATCCAAGGGGCTGAACTTTGAGGTGAAAGTCAACTTGGTGAACTGAGGCTACTATTTCATGTTTCTCTTCATCTTTAATTTATGTTATTTGTTTAATTATTCTCTTCCTATATATGACTATATTGTGCATTTGGTGATTTGTGTTGGTCTCTTCTTTTTGGGCCTGGAAAAACTATCTGAGCCATCATGTAACTAACATCGGTAGTGATACGTTAACAGTCATGCATGGCCATAATTAGTGTCGGTAGGGATACGCTAAACGTCCATGCCAAATGGATTTCCAAGCGGGTTCACATAATTATTTATCTGTGCCTACTCAAAACTGAAGCCACAAGAGATAATGGTTATCCGAGGCAGATTCTACACTGGCACGAATAGCCAACCCTCAGCCACACCGGCTTTCTTGTGCCAGCTCAATAACCGGTAGTGATGAGGTTAGCCGGCATGGATGAAGCGCTCTCCAGTAGTGAGTACAAGTGGACAGACCCGTGAGGCTACCTGAAGAAAAAAAACAACACTAACAACAATTGTAACAACAATTGGACTCTATGGCTAGTCAGGAAAATGAAAATACGCACCGGCTCACTACATAGAAAGCGTACATCCATAATCTCCACAACACTATGCCAGTCGCTACTGCTACAAAAACACTTCACTGGCAGCTTTTTGCCGGTCTCTACACCCCACTGCCTGCATCTCTATATATCATCACTCAGACCACAAAGCCTTCACCACCCCGTACGACTCCATGGAATGCAAATATTGTATGGCCCATCTAGCCTGAAACCAAAACAACCACCGCTATGTAATGCTGATCTGCAAAAAGACGTGATCAAGGCACTCCCATGTCGCTTATTGCTCTCTTACGAGCCAGCATATACACTAACACCCATGGGATCCTAGTCAATATCTAAAATCTTATTATGGATGGGAAGGGCTAGGAACGAGAGAGAGAATATTGAAGAGAGATGCTCTGTAGCCTCACATATGGACCCATTGTAGTCATGATAATCTAGAGCATGACCACCATCCTTGATGGAATGTTAAAAGGTGGCAACGGTCTAATGAGACCTCCATGGAGAAAACGATGCTACCAGTAGTGCCATCAACTCCCATCCTAGGAACCAAGGACAACGTTGTCACCTGAAGAGTACTTTTGATAGATGGTGGAGGACACCAGACAATAACACCGTACCCACAATGGGGAGAGTGGTTTGCCAAGGAGCATTGCTTCTATCTTCCTAATAAAAATATAGGGAAGGCTTTTGCCCGGCTCCTTCCAACAGTTTCAACATCCATACCATTGCTTTCCTCTCCCGAAACCACTTCATATCCATTATCAACCACCATGGAGTCACTCACACATGGCTTCTTGCACTGAACTCATATGTGGTTTCTGCCTTCCTGTCTCCATGTGATCCATCCCTACCAGTGCTGAGCCTACCCAACCAACATCCATCTAAAGTAGCAATAGAGGTACCAGATCCAGTTGTGGTAGGCAGTGGAGGACCCAGGAATTGATCAAGACTAGGGCCAAAATTCTAGCTTAGCTCTATAGCAGGCACACTAGTTCTGGTTCTTATTGTTTCTTCTCGTAAAAGGGGATCAAATTGGTTGAATTTTGTATGTGTAGCACAAATTCTAGTCCCACTTGTTTCATGTTCAGTATCTTGAGATGGTGGTGGAGGAGATCGATCTGTTGCTTGTTCAGGAGCTCAAGGTGCAGGGTTAATTTCGTCGACTTCATTCAGTTGTGTGACAAAAATAAGAGGGAAATAAGGTGCCAAAGTTCGTCGACTTCATTTTGATGCCTTCCGGCTGGCGGTACTCGCCGCAGCCCCAGCCCGCACGCGACGAAGATGCCGAGAATCAACGAGCTGCCGACGACGGGCGAGCCGGCGAGGGGCGACTTCACGAATGACGAGGGCTCGCCTCGGGCGGCCGGTGGTCGCCAATGCGAGCATGCTGTGAACCAGCCAGGCAGGTGGCAGCAATAGGTGGGCAGACGGGCCGGGGCCGGCGCGACTCGCGAGGGGCGCGCATGCTACCTACTAAATTGCTGCCTGGTGGGAACGGGCGCTGCTTGCTTGATTAGCCTATTCATTTTGCATCTAAGCTAAAGAAGTGCATTGAATGTTACCGGACCATGACTAGGTCCACGGTCTCGGTGGCCCTAGGCGCAGGTCCGCCACTCCGGTAGCACCAGATCTGTCTGTTAACAACCCTATAGCCAAAAGGGTGCCGATATGGTTTAGCCACTAGCATTTGAAGAAGAAAAATCATTAGGAGAAATAAGCCATGTCGCTGCTGCCGTCACTGATGGCATGAACTTTTAGCACCTTATGTTTGGGAATGAGATGTAGGGGGATATGGGTACTTACCTACAATAGATCTGCAAGCCCTACTGTGAAATATACCTTTCTTCTTCAGGCACAAGCCCTCCACAATGGTGCTGCTTTGACCATGTTGTTCTTTGCCTTGTGGATCCACCTCTCAATCGGTGCACTAGGTTGGAGTAGATGGCCAGATGTGTGAAGATGCCCAGCGGTGTCCGTGGGTGTGGGGTAGGAGGGTGGAGGAGATGCAGGTGGATTTGAGGTAGACGAAGAGGGCGAGGGGGTGGTGGATGAGGGTTTTGGGATCCCGCGTGTGGTCAAGAAGGCACTGGCGGTGGTAGGTATCTGAGCTTTAGAGTTTTCATCGTGCATGGGAGCGGATATGTGTGTGGGACTTAGACAGTTTTGCGTGACTCTTGCGTGAGTTACCCTGAGATACTGGCTTTACGTATGCGAAAAGCCTATTTTTTCATCGCTAGCTCAACTCCTCGACCGCATTGTGCGGGACTTGCCAAAATTACGTCTTATATATATTAGTATTAGAAATCAATTAACAACTTGTTTACTTGTTGGTTTATTTTCTTTATACTTCTACCAAATTAGCCCAATAGCTCATATTTAATATATTGTACTTCACCTTTTGTTAGATGTAATGATCTTAGACGTGGTAACTAACATCAACAACACTTTTTTGCACAAATTGAAATAGAAATGAGCAAATGCACAAAGCCATAATGAATTTAGAAATGTCACGTGTCTACTGTGAATGTGGGAATGTTGATGATTTAGTGGCGACTTTGCGCATGTACATGATTGGCGGTGTCATCCATGCAATAGTGGCTAGGCATAGCATTTGCGTTGATCCAGTGCTCTTATTAGGATCAATTACATGTTTGTGTGTCATGGTGAAATAAAAGGAAGAGGTGCAACCCATACCCTTGCATGATTGGCGCCAGGGAGTGTTATGGATAGATCCCTCAGTACCCGCAAGGAACACCACTAGAAAAAGGCCTTATAGTATCGGGTGATAAGGACCTTAGGCACCCGTTCTAAAACCGGTACTACGAGACCGATACTAAAAGTCACGGTCTTCATCACCGGATAAAAGAACCGGTGCCTAAGGCTCTCTTTAGTACCGGGTGAAGGTTCCACCTGGTACCTTGGTCAAAAAAAATATTAAACTCGGGAAGAGGCCCGCACACGCACAAGTCACAAGTCACTCGATTTTTTCATGCCAAATACGCATGCGTGCGGTGGCCGAGATTTGAACCCGTGACCTCTTGCCTCGTGTGTACCTCCCTTACCATCTCACCTACACAACAGTTGTGATTGAATGGGAGATACTTTTCTTTTGAAGTAACCAATGGAGGACCCTTTAGTACCGGGCGGCACCACCCGGTACTAATGTCTAGCCTTTGGTACCGTGTGGTGTTACCACCTGGTACTAAAGGTCCCCTGGTCCTTTCCATCCACCTCAAAAGTACCGGCATGAAGATGATCCGGTACTAATACTAGAATTAGTATCGGGTTATCTTCATGCTTGTACTTTTGGGGTGGATTTTTGGCGTGTTTTCTAGTAGTGGAAGGAAGATGACAGACTCCTACTAGGATTCCTTTTTAATCTTTCTAGGACTCATACCTTATAATCCTACTAGGATTTCTACCTTATAACCGACTAATAATCCCTCCCCATGGAGTATATAAAGGAGGGTAGGGTACATAGATCGACAGAATCAACTCAAGCCTAAACTAGGCAACACAACACCCAAGCGCAGGGCGCAATATACAAACAGCCCAAACAGAACATAGGGTATTATGCTACTCTAGCGGCTCAAACCTGTATAAACCAGTGTCCTGTGTCTTCGCTTTTACCATCAAGCTGTAGGTCCGGCGATCCCCCACCTACAAATATACTACCTTGGGGTATCCCCTCGATAGGTTGGCAGATAAAAAACCAACAGCTAGCACGCCAGGTAGGGGTGTTCATCGAAGATCTCCTATAGTAGCTAGGAAAGATCTCTGTGATTGTGATTGGTTGGGTGGCTAGCACCCTAGTCAGGATCCAACGATACATCTAGGGCTGGACGAAAAGCATGTAGCTCATTAGATCCCTCGACTTGACTTGGCTCAACTCGATGTATTTTTATAATGAGCTGAGCTCATATTTTTGCTCGTTAAAGATAACGAGCCATCTCAAGGTACTCGCGAGCAGATCATGAGCCTAAAGAGCGGCTCAGCAGGCATTCGATGGCAACGCCAAAGCAAACGAGCCAAAGCCTCTCAAGTCTCATCCTTATCTCCTCTCTATACTCATCTATTTCTTTATTCGATAGTCATCTGGTTGGGGGCTTGGGGCTTGCCGACGAGGGGTTTTAATGGTTGTTGCAGCGGCTAATCCCTCCTCCTCTCTAGCCATCTTCATCACCTTCCTCTGGCTCCACCTAGGCGATAGTGTCCAGGCCCTAGCTAATGTTGCATTTAGGTGATGCCCTAGGACTTGGACCGTTGGGATGCTCCAACTTTGATTGATGAATTTATTTTGACTTCATTGTCTCGAATGAGAGTATCTAATGATTGAGGACCATGATTCATTGTCCAATAGCTTTGATTTGATATTCTCCATTCATATGGGTCTGATGTAGGAGATCTCTTGCATGGAGGCCTAGTGGAGGGAGGCCCTCAGCCGTGCGGAGCCGATGGTGGAGATGCACGTCGGGATCCTTAGGCCTGTGTCCTTGAGGTGCACAAGATGCTGTCATGCCGTCACGTACATCAGTTCCCTCGATTCAGCACCGGGTCATAGAGGACGATGAGGTGCTTCAAATTCTATTGCGACATCTCCGTTGAGCTCAAGCTCGCGAGGCCGGAGGTGGCACCAAGGTCCAACACAGCTACCTTCCTTTGCTTCGGTCTACCATTGAGGTGGCCTCACGCCCTTATCCACCACACCGTCTTCGTCGCATCTCTCTCCGTCATCGAGAGCTCATGAGCCAAGCAAGCTGGCTCAAGCTCCTAATGAGCTGAGCCGAGCTATGATCTTTCGCTAATTTAACTTAGATAACGAGCTGAGACAAACCGGCTCGATATCCACCCCAAATATAGCCCACTTCTATTTTTTAGCCTGCATAGGCCTGTTAGCCTAGCCTGGGAAATGTAAAAGCACCCGTCTAGTCTGCATTGATAGGAATAGGATTCATCTGCGTAACAAACTGATGATGCAGGCTAGCTTGTGCTTGTTGTGGCCATGGTTCTTGGCACAACTCCTTTTGCTCGCAGCCCACAATTGCAGGGAACAAAACCCCATCGGGTGCTAGGGTTACCGCATGCTCATTCGCACAAGACCAAGCACCTCCACTTTGGCTTCTCCGGTCTCTGCTCTCACGCCATTCTTGCTCGCTCAGTCTCTGTCACCCTTCTCGCTCGCTCGGTTTCCTTCACTGTCAGCAAAGTAGGTGTGTTGGTTGCTCTATCTCTGTACCTACTCCCCTCCTCGCCCCCGCCCCCCCCCCCCCCCGACCACCCTCCTTCTAGCAGACCTCCAAATCCAATAGAGTTGTTCAACCTAAGGCACTCCTCCCAAAGAGTCACAGTGGAGAGAGAGCCTTTGGTGCAATTAAGAATAGGTTCAAGATCCTCTACAAGAAGCCTTTTCATCCTTACAGGACCTAAGTGAAGCTAGTCCTTGCCTGTTGTACCCTGCATAACTAATACTAAGGCATGGAATGGATGAGCACATTCCTCCAAAGGAGGGATGGGATGCTAATCATTTTAATGAAGTAATACCCAATGATGTGCTAATGGACAATACCACCTGGACAGCTAAGAGAGACACTTGGGCCCAACAGATGCTATATTCCTACACCATTTGCTATTGAATGATGATTTTCCTAAGTTTAATCTTATTTTCATGTCATAATTTGTTTCCTTTTTGGATTTGCATTATTATCCTGTCTTTACCCTTTATTTCATTTTTTCACTAGGAACAATTGGAAATAAATTTGAGTAGGGGTGGCTGATTTGGTTGGTGGACCTAGCCTTGATGATGTGCAAGAGGTAGTAGGAGGTAAGGAAGGAAATGGTGGGAATGGCAATGCTGCCCATGATAGGTTGCAGTGGACCAATGTGATGTCTGGTTTTGTGCTATGTCGTTTCACTGATCTTGTGGCAGAAGGGGTGAATACTGTTAAAGGGTTCAAGTGGTTGTGCACCTGAACAAAGTGGCAAGTGCTCTGTCTAAATTTTATGGCATTGAGTTTACTGGAACTCAGGTGTACAATCACCTTCGTAAGAGATGGGCTAGATTGGTTAAGATATGCAGGCTTAAAGATCTGAGTGGCTCTTTGTGGGATGAGGACAACTTCATGGTAACAGTTGCTCCTGATCAAAATGCTGAACATGTTAAGGTAACTTCAACTATCCCATAATCACCTGTGCAAATCATGTCCTGCAATGGGCATTACTACATCAACTAGATAACATGACCCGAATCAATTGCAATGTTGTTACAGGACAATCCAAAAGATGTTGAGTTCCTAAATGTGTCATTGGTCAACTAACCCCAGATGCAAGCTATCTGTGCTAGTTGAGTGGCTTCAGGAAGGTATGCGTTAGGCATCAATGAACCACTGGGTGATGTTCAATCTCCCCCTTAGGGAATAGATGTAGATATTTTTTTTCTCGAAGTGGAGTGCTAACCCCACCCCATGACTTAATTTTAGGTTACAGATCATTGTTTGGTGTGGTCACCTTGCGTGTTTGTAACTTAGACATGTTAGAACAGGTGGTGCATGGATGCATACTAAAACTAATTGAGTATGCACCCAATGGCATGCAGAGATGAATTAGTGCTTGAGTTGCACATCAACTTATTGCACTCTAATGCAGTATCTCAAACATACTACACACACACACCCCATATTCAATGGACAACTCATTAGAACATGTGCTGGAGGTACTAATTCTGTAAGCACGATGAGTGGTCAGTATTGATTGTAATGCACTTTGCTTAGCAGTTTGTAACAACCCCAGCATAATGAGAAATTTCCTTGTCAGTTTGGAATGTACATAAGGAAATATTTCTTGGCAGCTAAGCAAAATATATTCCTTGATGGTTTCATCTAGGCCACAAGAAAAATTAGGTTTGGTGCTTTGTAGTGACTTGATTATTCGAATCCATTTTCTAGCCTGTAGAGTGTAGATAGATGCAAAATCGAATTTATTCCAAACTATAAACTCTAAAGAAAGGAACATAGACAAGCAGAGTATGGTAGCGCCAGGGTGAGAGGTACTTGAACTTGCCTGGCTACACGGTGACCGGGACAAGTCGAGATGGTGGTGGCCGATTGCAAGCAGCAGCCGCAACCAGTCGCAACGTCCACGGTCCCCGCTCGCAAGCCACAACCACCGCCACCGCCGCTGGTTGCAACTCTCAAGCAACGGCCGGCCAGTGCGGCGCCGCGACAGTTTCTTGAAAGGGGAGATGGGGAATATGTGATGGAGTCTGGGACTAAGGGTTCTAGGGATTAGATGAAGTCATATTGGGCCTGCATGGGCTGCAAAATCGAGAAGGGCCTCCGTGGGTTGTGAATTTGAGTAGGTGGCTACCTAGGTTGATATTTTGGTCCACCAGAACAAACCATAATAGCAGGGATAAATAAACGCTAACGCTATTGCTATTGTATTCAGCATTATTAAATTGTGCTTTAGCGTAGCGGCTGTAGCATCACAAACAATGATATCTTCATGTCTACCCTTTCAAACTGTTATAGCTCCTCTAAATCGGGTTATAGCCCACTATTTAAAACCGTGCTAGATATGCCATGTAGGTGATCAAAGCATATATCGGCTAGATCTTAGGTCTTTCACTAGGCACCTTGGCTCACAAAGGATATGGTTTTATATGGTAAAATCACATCATACATAATCTGCTTATGGCCTATCTCTCATGTAGAACATGTAAGGATATGCATAGCATCTCACATAGAGTGTCCGTTTTATGTAAAAAAAAAGTTAACACAGAGGTACTATGTTTGGACCATATAGCTAGCAATGTGAGACTAATTCCACCTCACTGGAAGACACAGGTCTCAATGAGCTGAACTGGAATTCTAATAATTTTGCATATTACATCCTGCTAGGACCGGACAAAAAGCTCGCAACTCGCTCAGCTCATGGCTAGCTCGTCTTGGCTTGGTTCGGCTCGTTGTGTTTTTGTAATGAGCTGAGCTAGCGTTTCAGGTCATCAATTAAATGAGCCAGCTCAAGCTGTTTGTGAACTGCTCACGAGCCAAAATGACTTAAGCCTCAGCCCATCAAGCCCAACTCCAACAGCCACAACCCTGTTGGCGGTCGATTTTCATGATTTTTACCGGCAACATTTCTCCGGATTTCATACTTTTATGGCATAATCATGTTAAAATCATTTACACTGATGAGTTCTACTAGGTTTGTTGTTTATTTTATTTCAGGAGCTCACTGTATGAAATTGGGCTGAAACGGGAGAAATCCCAGCCCGGCCGGCCTAGCACTGTGGCCTTTCAGGCTCAAACTTCACTTGCATGCTCACAGACGCAAGTTCATGTCATCCTGATCGGCACATCTCAAAGGAACACATCCTATGGTCAAAAGGCCTAAGCCATAGATTGATGGACCCACATGCAGTGTCTACCCTGCTCTTTAGGCTCAAAACTGCCTTCCTTGAGTATATGCACGCATTGATGGACGAGTCGGTACAATGGAGGGCTGAGACGAGCCAGAGCCAGACCGACCGGCCTTGACCAAGCCGGTCGGCCTCCAACTTCCTAACTTAAGACCAACGCAACTGCCACCACCTCCAGGAGAACATCAGGAGTGTCCACAAGAAGGGTGGTGACAGATGGCCAAAATCCTAGGCGGGCCGGCCTAGGAGAGGCCGGCCGGCCTGCCACTAGCGCGGCACGTGTCTACCAATTTCCCCTATCTACGTAGGTAGCAAGTTCTACCTATTTGAGTTTGCTCTTTATCGTGACTCGATAGTTTAGGCATGGTGCTTAAACTTAGTTAGTTACCTTGGGTTGTGTTCCACCCCACGGAATAGTGTGGCACACGGCAGGTGGTGACAGCCCTGTCCGTCCCTCTTAGTCCACCACGTTCGGGTGTTTTCATAGCACTAGTAGCAGGTTGCCGTTGTACTCCCCTCTCACCCCTTTCTGAAGTCCGTCCTCTTCCAGCCGCCGAAGCAAATGAAGTTAGTGAGTAACAAGTTATCTGAGTAAAGAGTTGGCTAACTGAAGTTAGGCCCTCTACCCTCGTACCTCATCTCCCCTAGTGGGTCCGGTTGAACTAGTTTTAGGTCTGGTTGTGTCACACCTGGGCCCACGGGACTATGCACACGGTCTACATCTTACAGGATAAGGGGTCGGATATGGCCCATGCCCTACACTAGTTGTAACTACTCGTAGAATAGTAGAACTACTTATACAGTAGTAAAACTAGTCGGAGATAGTAGGAAACTACCCGAAAAGTACTCGGGTAGGACTCCTGGGCTCGTATCCGACTAGAAATTCCATGTAACCCTGTCACCCCAGACTATATAAGGGCGGACAGAGAACCCCTCCAAACAAGAAGATCACCCGATCACCACATAAGGCAATACAAACCACACAGGACATAGGGTATTACGCTCTCGGCGGCCCGAACCTGTCTAAACTTTGTGTTCCTTGCACCTTCGAGATCCTGATCTCAGCAACACTCACTACAAGAATTCCTTTAATCTATGACAGATTTCCAATGACGTTTATCGGAAACGTCACAATCGGAGTAACATCTATGACGATTTATGAATTTTGTCACAGATTTACAAATAGCCCATACAACCTTCTATTTAGGCCCAGTTTTTATGACAAATTCTAAAAATCATCACAGATTGCTAGTAAGGAAACGTCCCCTCCCGCTGGCCCCTGGTCCCCCCACCCCCCCCCCCCCCGCGCCGCCCCGCCTCCCCTGCTCCCCCCGCGTTTTGCCACCCCCTGCTCCCCCCACCCCGCGCCACCCCCTGCTCCCTCCCACGCGCCGCCCCCTGCTCCCCCACCCCCCGCGCCGCCGGCCCCTGCCCCTACTCCCCCACCCCCGCGCCGCCCCGCCGCCCCCTGCTCCACCCCCCCCCGCGCCGCCCCGCCGCCCCCTGCTCTCCCCACCCCGCGCGCCGCCGCCCCCTGCTCCCCCCCTCCGAGCCGCCCCCTGCTCCCCACCTCCGCCTCCGCCGACAACTGCGACTCTGCTCGCCGGTGGAGGAAGGTGATTAAGTCGCCGTTGCCCCCTTCCCCCCATTGGTAAGCCGCACCGCGGCCGTCATCGAGTACCGGCCACCAGTGGCGATGCTTCTGCTGCCAATGGCCACGCTTCTGCTGCCGGTGGCCACGGTGCTGCAATTTGGCCCTACTAGTGCTCCTGTTCTCCACGCTGCTGCTGCCATCCATAGCATATATCCGCGGCCACGCTGCAGCGCCGCATAGCGCGGTCGGCTGCACTACCAGTGCTCCTATCCCCCACGCAAAGGCACACCTTCTTCCCTACCTCAGCATCGGTGAACAGCCCCAAGGTACGTTTCTGTAGCATATTAGATTCAGTTTTTATCTACAGGCAAAATGTTGATTTGAGGTACTCTGCAATGTTTCATCAGATGAATAGAAGTTGGGTGCATGCTAGGCTATTTTCCCGTGAATTCATCAATGGTGTCAAAGAATTTATGAACTTTGTTCACGGAAAATTTGGTGAGGATGAACAAATTTTGTGCCCATGTAGTAGATGCCTTAATCAGAAGTACCTGCATCAAGTTCTTGTGGAGAGGCATATATTGATGAACGGCATGGAAGCTACATATACTCGATGGATTCATCACGGAGAGAACTGCAATGCATATGTTGGTGAGCATCATGTCGATGTGCATGACCCTGCTGATAGTTGGATACATGGGGCAGGTGTGACCGAGGATGACAGTTATGGTTCATTACATGGGTTAGGTGTGACTGAGGATGACAACTACGATGATGGTCATTTGAATGGGTTATTACAGGACCTGCACACCGCGGAGGAAGAAGGGGAACAAGATGGTGAAAATCAAGATAGAACTGGTGACAACGAGTCATTTTACAAAATAGTGATTGAAGAGGCAAAACGTCAGCTCTATCCAGGTTGTACCAAATATTCAAGGTTGTCCTTTGTGGTAAAGCTTCTTCATATGAAGTCATTATATAAGATACCCAATTCTGCATTTTCTGCAATATTAAAGCTATTAGCTGATGCTTTCCCAGAGTGCAATACACTTCCAAAATCATATTATGAAGCGAAGAGTCTTCTAAAGGAATTAGGTCTTGGATATGAATCAATACATGTGTGCTACAATAATTGCGTGCTCTTCAGTAAGAAATATGCCAACCTTGACAATTGCCCTATTTGTGGTCAGTCAAGATGGGCTGATGCCGAAAGAAAGAAGATTCCTATGAAAGTGTTATGACATTTTCCGTTGGTACCTAGGCTACAGAGGATGTTTGTGAACAAAGAAGCAGCACAAGAAGCAAAATGGCACAAGCTAAAGCGAGATTCCAGTGAGAAGGAAATGAGCCACCCAGCTGATGGTGAGGCATGGCAAGATTTTGACAGAGTATATCCAGATTTTGCAGAAGATGCTAGAAACCTCAGACTTGGCCTAGCTACTGAAGGGTTTAATCCCTTTTCAAAAAAAAAACACTAAATACAGCATGTGGCCCGTATTTGTTGTCCCATACAACCTACCACCTTGGGCATGCATGGATGAGTCAAATTTCATGATGGCTTTGCTAATACCTGGTCGTGCATCACCTGGAAAGGACTTCGATGTATTTATAGAGCCCCTTATAGAAGATTTACTTCAGCTTTGGACAGGTGTGCGTACATACGATGCTCTAAGTGGGAAAAATTTTAACCTTCGTGCAGCAGTTTTATGGTGTATCCATGATTACCCAGCTTTGAGTACTCTTTCAGGGCGTACAACAAAAGGATATTTTGCATGTATTCATTGTGACAAGCACCCTCTTTCATACAGCCTTAGAAGCAAAATTGGGTATTTCGGATATTTTCGCTTCCTTCCAATGGGACATCGTTTGCGGCGAAATAATGAATTTGCTGGTCTTCATGATAGCAATGATCCTCCAGGTAAATTCTCTACAGAAGAGTTGATGGCTGAGCTAGAAAGAGTTAAACATGTCAGACCTGGGAAGCAACAAGGAAGTGGGAAACGGAAGCGTTCTAATTTGGACACAGATCATGTGCTGATTTGGAGTCGGATGGTTAGTTTATGGAAGTTACCATATTGGAAGAATTTGAAGTTGAGACATAATCTTGATGTCATGCACATTGAAAAAAACATATGTGAGAACCTGATTGGAACAATTCTCAATATAATAGGGAAGACAAAGGACACGGTGAAAGCTAGACTTGATTTGAAAGATTTGCGAATCAGAAAGGAGCTACAAATCAAAGAGGATGGAGATTCATGTGAGATGCCTCATGCCCGATATACATTGTCCATAGCACAAAAGAAGGCCTTTTGTGAATTTTTACGAGAGGTAAAGTTTCCGGATGGATTTGCCTCCAACATATCAAGATGTTTAAATAGTGAGGGAACCAAGATACAAGGTCTTAAAACTCATGATTGTCACATTCTTTTGCAATGAATATTTCCCGCTGCCATGCGAGGATTTTTTGGACCAGGATATTTATGAAGCACTAGCAGAGTTAGGGAAGTTTTTCAGGGAATTGTGCAGTAGAACTCTTAACAAGGATGTGTTGGCTGAAATGAAGAAAGAAATTCCAATAATTTTGGTGAAGCTTGAAAAAATCTTTCCTCCGGCTTTCTTTGATGTGATGGTGCACCTAGCTGTACATTTACCTGATGACGCATTGTTGCGAGGTCCTGTGCAATATGGTTGGATGTACCCGATTGAAAGGAGGTTGTATACTTTGAAGCGCTATGTGAGGAATAGGGCACGCCCAGAAGGCTCAATTGCTGAGGCATATATTGCAGATGAATGTTTGACATTTTGCTCTAGATATATGGATGATGTCGAAACAAGATTTAACCAGGCACCAAGAAATAAAGGTTTTTCTAATGAAGAAGCCTACAATGCTGATGTTTTTGGTCATGGAGTTCATTTTACTTCTACACCTGAACTTGTATACGATGATAATGGCTTTGATCAAATGGTGTGGTATGTTCTGAACAATTGTACCCAAGTTGACAAATATGTTAGGTATGTTCAAATTACTATCTTTATTGTTCTGATTAGCTAGATTTGCATTGAAGCTATATTTATTTTCATCTTGCAGCATGTTCAGAGATGAATTAGAGAGAGAAGGAGTACCTAACATTCATAGAATGCTGCAGCAAGGATTTCAGATTTGGTTCAGGAACCATGTGAGTTTTAATTCACATATTTTTTTCCATCTATTTTGTTAGGCTATAGAATCTGATGTATGTGTGACTGTGTGTTGCATGTCGTAGGTTCTAAGGTTACGGAATTCAGATCAAGAAGTGGTTGACGATGATCTATTTTCTTTGGCATGTGGTCCTGATTTCAGAGTTAGAAAATACTCCTCATGCGTAGTGAATGGTGTGCGGTTTAACATTGTTCACCGTGACAAGCATCGAAAGACACAAAATAGCGGAGTAATGGCACAAGGTACACATAACGATCAGATCATTGACTATTTTGGAACCTTGAAAGTGATAATTCAGTTAGAGTATGGCTCTGATAAGCGGTCAGTAGTTTTGTTTAAATGTGACTGGTTTAAATTGGATGGGAAGAGGACTGAACTTAAAGATGATGGCTTTTTTAAAAGCATCAATTTTGGAAGTCTATGGTACAAGAACGATTCTTTTATTTTAGCCACTCAAGCAAGGAAGGTCTTCTATTTGCCCGACACAAGATTGGGTAAAAACTGGCATGTTGTCCAGACATTTGAGCATAGACATCTTTACAACGTTAGCAAAACTGAAGTAGTTCAATGTGCTGCTCCTGCATATCAAGAAGATGGGTGTTGTGAAGAGGAGGGCCGGCGACAAACAGTTTCTGACATTGTACATGACAAGCCTTTAAATAGAGATGATGAGCAAGGCCTTATTTTTGAAGCCTCCAAAATTGCAAAATTGATAAAAGGAAAAGACCAAGAAGTGCATGAGAGTGATGGTGAAGAAGATGACACAATTATGGAGTATTGCAGTGAAGATGAAGGTGCCAGAAACGAGGTTGACAGTGATGATGAATGAGATGGCCTAGCTGGTATTTTCTGTTGTTGCTGTTTTGCTTGTGCTTATGGCTCCTATTCATTGTCATTTTTGTTCTTTCCTTCTCAAATAGCGGTGATGAAAAAGCTGAAGTTGTAATGAAAAAAGGAGAAAAGTGCTGCAGAGTGTTGGTACCGGCTATGTGTTGAACTAGGAGAACCTGTTGTATCTTGTTTTATTCAGTTTTGTGCTCTCTACTTCAAATTGGTTTTGTGTGGCGTGGCTGCTTTTATGTGGTTGGGCAAACAAACAGGCCCATTTTGTATTTGTAATTTGTCCACTTGGCAACTATACTGTTGTTTAACTCAACTGGCTTCATCACTAAATGAACGTACTTCATATTGTTTGTAGGAATTTAAATTATTTTTCAAGGTACTTCATATTGTTTTATGACTAATATATCCAAAATGTCTTAGAAAATTTTGGATATTGGAACGGATCAAAATGCATCATGGTAACACCCATAAAAATGTTACAATAACAAAATTAAATTAGTAAATAGTGTATCACTTGACATGCTTATTAGTGCCCAACTAGTACCACATCACCATTCTCTCTTCCTCGCTTCAAATAAGTTATTTGTTAACATTACTTTTTTGGCGTTCAACTTAATCATTACCTTTCTCCCATGAGATTGTTCGCCAAAAATTTATTTGTAATTTGTTAGGCAATTCCATAGTTTATAGGAATTTAAATGATTTTCAAGGTACTTGATTTTGTTTTATGATTAATAATATCCAAAACGTCTTTTTAAGTTTTGGATTTTGGGAGGGGGTCAAAATGCATCATGGTAACATCCCTAAATGACATTTTAGCTATATAATATTATTTTAGTGTAAATGATATCTAAAACTTGAGAAAATCTTTCCTCCGGCTTTCGTTGATTTTACCGTGCAATTAGATATTAGGTACATTGCATATAATAATTTGAATATTTTTACATACCCATAATTATTTATGGTTTGGTTAACTATCCTTTCCGTCTGGAATGTTCCAAAACAAGCGGACGCGGGAGCCTTCGCGCTTCTTTTCCAATTTTCGGGCATGTGGGCACGCTAAAATTTCCTCCGCCCGTATGGCCGCCAAAACTCGCGCCCTTTCATCCCAAATCATTTTCCTCCTGCCAAAAAAACGGACACAGGCTACCTCCTGCGTCTCTCCACGCAGACCGCGTCGGCTCCTCCCTCTCGTCCAGATCTACGCCGCCCTCCTCTCACCCACCGGCCTCCTCCCTCCTCCCTCCTCTCACCCTGGGCTCGACGCCTCCTCCCTCCTCTCACCCGCCGGCCTCCTCCCTCCTCCCTCCTCTCACCCTGGGCTCAACGCCTCCTCCCTCCTCCCTCCTCTCACCGATGGGCCTCCATTTGCGCCAGCACCACTCCGCGGCCGAACCATAGACGAGGTCGGCGGCGATCACGGGCTCGGCGACGCGCACAGCCTCGGCAACGCACACGGGGAATTGGCGCGCACCTAGGTCAGGCACCCTCTCCACCACCCGTCTGCATCTTATCTGTTTGATAGCAACATCTTTTCTGTTTGAGAACAAGTAGCATCTTCAGACATCTAATCGTCCACATATTTTTTTTGGATAAGATAGAAAATCAAAATCCCAGTAGAATGTTCTCTTACCTTGCAGTGTGATTATCTCCCAATATGCAAGCTCGCTAGAAGTTATTACTGATATCACTGTGGGACCTTCTGTGTTCATCAAAATTAGTCATTTAACAGAGAAAAGATAATCCTACTTGCTATTCTTATTATTATCATGATCTGTGCACCCTTTTTACAATTCTTATTATTCAGCACTTGTCATCTTGTAAGCCTTATTATCAGGTTGCTTCATTTTTCTAGTAAGAAAGTCCAGCGGTAACTCGGGGCTAGCCACACTGCTACAAGATGCCTCCTGGGCGTTTGAAGGTTGGAACAAAAACAACAGAAGGACCTCACCAAGCAGGTGCAGTCCTCAACTTATCTACTCCAACATATTTCATGTTCTTGTGAATATTTCGCATAAGTACTAAAGTACTGCTGTGTAAGTATTGATATGTTATTCATGTTTTCTCTCATGCTAGGAAAAAAATTACATCCATATGAATTGCAGCGCCTTAAACAAGTTACGAGCAACCGTGCGAGGCTGAAAGAACTTGGAATTCCTGATACATACAATGAACTTGTGAACGCAAATTCCATTCTTAATAACAAGAAGAAGCCAACTTTTAGAAATAGTGAAGATTCAGAATCTAAGTATCTCCCTAGTGAAGAAGATTTGGTTGATGATGACAGTGTTAAGGTGCAGATTCCTCCATCTATTAACATGATGTTTGCTTGTTAAATGTATCTGCCACTTTATTAATTCACCCATGCTTTCATTTCTATCAGGGCTCGAAGGGTAGTAACATGAGGACTACAAACATGCGTAGTGCTGAAATCATGCAGCGCTCTAAGAGAGTTTTTGCAGAGCAAGAATCTATTAGAATTACAAGGTCAAAGAAAACCACTTCCCAACCTGATGCAACTCTTTCACCAACTGATATCCATGTGCCATCTCCAACTCTATCTCGTGTCAACCAAGCCTCAGAAGTGTTTGGCAACATTGATGGCCACACCCAAGCTATAGTTGAAGGCTAGTTCAGCTATTATGCTTCTTTCTATCTTTCTATTGTTGTTAATTGCATGATGACTGCACTCTTACGAACTGCATTTTTTTTCCAGCTGATGTTCCTGCTCAGTTTGTTGAGAACACCGACATTGCTAATAGAGGTCATGCCACTGCTCAGCCTGATGGGCACAACCTGATGGGAAATCAAGGTGATGATTTCTAACTATCGTTCTATTACCCTTCATTGAATGATGCATGCAATCTTATGTCTGTCGTTTTTTAGATATTGAGAGCACCCAAGTTGATGACAGCATGGCCAATCGAGGTGAAGCTATTACTAGCCTAGCGTAGATGTACAACTAGGTGAAAATGATCGATGGGAAAGGGGAGTAAATATGGGACATGGTCTCTATAGGATGAACCGAGCTATGCATGGAAAACTACCAGTTGTCATTCCTGAGGGGAGGACAAGGCCTGTGGCACCTCTTGCTGCTGCTAAGTTTGCAACTGAATGCAACATTGCAGTCAGGAACCATGTGCCGGTGTACAAGCATTGGAAGGATTACAAGGACCAGGCTAGCCTCTTTAACCTATTTACGGATAAACTTAGTGTAAGTGCATTATCCTGATCTTCCCTTCCCGTAAACTCGGACTTTCCAACACTATGCTTACTAGCTTTCATTGTTTGCTTGCATGATTCTGAACTTTACGTACATGTTTACCCCTGTTTTAATAATGTATCATGATTCTGAATTTTACCTACATATTTACCCCTGCTTTTATGTAGGCAAAGTTTGATATCAACACAAATGATGAACCAGTCAAAAAGGCTTGTTCCCAAATGATGAAAATTGCAGTTCGGCAACAACGATACAAACTTAAGAAAAAATACTTTGATCCTTTTCCACTTCATTTGGTGACAAAAACGTCGCCAATCAGATCGATGACAGATAAACAGTGGAATGACCTTGTGGAATATTGGAAGAGCCCAAAAAAGATGGTACGTTTCTTCCTAATATCTGAACTCTTGCCTCATACATAGTTTGACACTTACCTTACATGTATTTTCTAATTGATGTAGGAGATATCTCAAAAGAACAAAGACAACCGCTCCAAAGTTAAATTTCATCAAACAACTGGATCTCGTAGCTATATGGTTCATGTAGAAAATTTGGTAAGCTACACTTATCAACTTGCACCCTTATGATTGATCAAAGAGAGTAGTACTAGAATATTGTAATAAAGTCAACTAGCTGATGCCTATTGTCTACACAAAGGTTGGACAGTTTGGAAGAATAATTGCCTAGTCATGAGAAACACATGATTTTTCATTTCCTTCACTTGTTATCAACTATTTCTTGCTGCACGTATATGGTACCGATCAGCTGCACTTATTGTTGCTGCAGCTGCGGCTGTGCATAGCTCAAGTGACTTGGTAGGGCTGCAGCCACAGCGGCAACAACAGCCACAGCAATCTCTTCCAATCGTGTCTTATGTCAACAGAAGTTATTTCTTTCTTGTTGCTGCATCTTTTATACTATCAAGTGGTGATCATTTAAGTAATAATATTGCTAACTGTTGTTTCTAGGAAGATAAGGACAACAGTCAAAAGTTTGATGCATTAGATTTGTTTAAAGAGTGTCACTACAGCAGAAAGAAGAAATGCTACACACCTAACGTGCAGCAAGCTATAGTAAGACATCTTCATTTAAAAAATGATCTTTTTAATGTTTATTTCCAGGTCTCTTATTATCAGTAACCATTGCTGTTTCTTATATGCTAGACTCAGATGGAAAACAAGTGCTCTACACTAGCAGAAGGTGAAGAATCTATGTCTGTTACAGAAGTTGTAGCTAATGTGCTTGCTGAAAATACAAAGAAGAATGTGTTCCTTCAAAATGTGGGGATACAAAATGTTGGTTGTAGGTCCAATTTAAGAAATATTGAAGCACAACTAGAAGTGGAGAAGAGGGCAAATAGTGATCTTAGATCTGTTGTTACTGCTCAGCGTGAACAATTGGATGTGCTGTTGAAGCAAATGCAAGAAACCGAAGAATCTAGGATCAGGGAGCAAGAGGAGGTGAAGAAGAGGCAAGCTGAGATGGAAGCAAAGCTTCAACTTCTGCTGAGTCAGGTTCATCCAAGTTAGGAGAATGAAATGATATTTGTGTTGACCTCTCTTTTGTTGCTAAGTCTTATTCATACAAGTTGATCGGGATAGTATGTGTCAAGTTGACACTTTTGTTGCAACAACTCTCTTTTATGGATCATAGATTGTAATCTTTTGCTTTTGTGTTCGAGTGTTAATGTGTTAACTTGAGTGTATGTGATGTGCTAGTCAGATTGTAATATTTTGCTATTTATGTGTTGGAATGTCAACGTGACAGCTTGAGAGTGTATGTGATGTGTTAGTTGAATATTTGAATTTAAATATTAACATTTTGTCATATATTTGTTATGTATTGTATGTGCTTTCATTGTGCAGAAATAAAAGTATTGAAAATTATATATTGGGCTGTAATAGTAAATGGGCTAGATATCAAATGGGTGACAAGTGGACTAAATTTTAAACTGGGCTGAAATATACGCCTCTATAAAATAAATGGGCTTGTTTTCGTGATGAATTTTATCCTATGTGACGACAATTTGTGACGGTATTTTTCGTCACTAACTACGGGCTTGGACTAGGTTGAGTGGGCTCTGGGCCATTCTGTGATAGATATAAAACGTCATTGATTATCATAATCCGTGACGATTATACTAAAACATCACGAATTACAACCTGTGACCCCCAATACATGACGTTATAGAAATCCATCACAATTATGGCTTTGTGACGTTTTTTTTACTAATTCATGACAGAATTTGTCCGTCATAGATTGAAGGAATTCCAGTAGTGACTCTACCTACAAACTCACCACCTCGGGGGTATCCCTCGGTAGGTGTGGCGGTAAAACGCCGATAGCTGGCGCGCCAGGTAGGGGGTGTTCATTGAGCATCCATCGGAGAACTCGATGGCATCTTTCCGCTTCACTAGCACCATGCTCGATGAGGGCACAACTTTCATATTTGGCTCTTGGATCTACGTTGCCAACGGCTCGGGTGGCTTCAAGAATCACCTAGCTGACTCTAGGAAGCCGGAGGCCTTTTCAGCAACTCGGCACAGCAACCTCAACGAGTTCATCGACATCCTCGATGAGCTGGTGCTCCCCGATCTCACTGGGGAGATCGAGATGATGTCCTTTTTCAATGCAACGTCAACTCGCGCTACACCAGGACTACTCAGATCGGATTCAAGTCCCTCTCCGACTTGGAGGAGGACTTAGATCGTTTGCTCAAGCTCGAGGACGCGGGAGCCACCGCCTGTCGGGGCCCCCCCATTTTCGACAACTACTCAGACTCAAATGAAGAGTACTCGTTAACTACAAGTTGGAGCCTGGGAGGACTTAGGGATAAGGGAGCCACCGCTTGTCGGGAGGCCCCTATTCTCGACAACCACTCGGAGTTAGATGATATCCCGAATCCTTTTCGGGTAATCACCTGGGTTTAACCATAACGTCTACGCCGCAAGGTCATTTCGCGTACAGGAAGGGACTAGAGCCCTCTGAGTTACTCGAATACGACTCCCTCCTTGTGGCAGAATCCACCCTTCGGTGTATCAACACCTCGGAGCCGGAAGATTTCGACTACTCCGCTCAACTCTAGCTCACGTCACAACATCGACGCACTGCAGCGATGACCTTTACTACTCGACTCGCGTCGTAGCTACAACTACTTCGACAAATCGGCATCGCCAACGACTACTTCAACTACTCGTCTCGACTACAAACTAGTTTGGGATGAGTCTTAAACTACTTGGTGACTAGCTCCGCATGGTTAACAACTAGTCAAAATCAGCTCCGACTAGTCGGCTTTGTCGACAAATCGCCTATGAATCAAAGCTATGCTTTGCCGCCTACTTTTTGTGCAACGCACACTCCCTTCATCGGCAAACTTGAAACCCCCAAACCATGTCCAGTTTGGTCTGAGGTGGTTCAACCCAGGACCTCCTCCGCATTGGAAGAGGATTTGGATCATCTACTACCACTCGGAGAAGGAGAAGCCACCGCGCGTCGGGGGGCTATTGTTTCCGACAACTACTCGGATTTAGCTGTTCACATGACCCGGGGTCTGGTAAGGGGATCAGATGGGTCAGGCAGGTTTGAGCATCGGAAGGGCATGAAACCCTCCTAGTTTCTCAAATCAAGTCCATCACGATCCATTACCACACCCGGCGAACCCCCTTTTCAAGAAGGCAGACCCCTTCCTCCCTCCTTCCGACGATGAAGACAAGGGCCAGGTGGTGCGGAGTGCCAAACGCTTCGCGCCCAATCAAGAAGTGTTCATTATTCACGCCGATGAGGACTCTGAAGGCCTAGAGCAGGTCCAGCTAGACGAGTACGACAACTACTTCCTTGATCCACTCGATGAAGACGTGGACGCAATAATAGGTATTAATTCCCAAACAACATCAAGGTAGAAGATGTAGATGACATCCAGAAGGAACGTCGTAGGCTCATCAATGCGAAGCACGCCCAACGAAGCCACCACGCAATCAAGACGAACCAGCCGAGGAGCGGCAACCTCTACGACTCCTCCACAGGCGACCACCGCACTGTCATCAACGCTGGCCTGGACGTCTGCAATGTCATCATTGCCCGGTAGTAGGAGTGTGAAGAAGTGGAAGCCTACAGCCCTATCCACTGTCAACTCCCTCTCGACTACCTGGAGACAACTCGGAAGCGCAAGCCAAAAGCTGGAGGACAATCCACCCGTAGAAAGAAGACTCTCAGTTCGAAGGAACAATTCGAGGAAGAACTCCACAGGCAATGCCTGTGGCACCAGAAGAGCAAGCATTCCTCGTTTGAATGTCAAACCCTTCGGAGGGCCCTAGGAGCTCTGCCAAAACTACGAAGAAAGGCGACGGGACTACCGAATAATGACTTATTCATAAACTAAGTACCCGATTCAAGGAGGTTTTCTACGGGTCTTTTAGGTGATTCGTTTGTTTAAACCATTCTTTTGGGACTATATCTCAAAACAAGAGGTTCTGTACACCTAAAAGCACCCCTTTTTACCATTTAGTCAGGGTTGCCATTTATGTTCATTATTCGAGTCAATCATGATTTCCTCGCTATACTACTCTGAGATGTTTTTGCAGCCGATCTCTTGTCACCTATTCCTCTTGTCATGAGCCTTTTTTACCAACGCTTGGGGGCTAAGGATAGGGCTAGTGAGGATGGTCTATGGAAAGAAGATAGTGACTTAGTTTCTTCAAGGCTAAACTCAGGAACCTTGTCACAGCCGAGACATGTGACTGCCAAAAGTGGTCGCCTCATTTGGCAATGACTAGTGGAACCCGTTAATTAGCCAAATAAAGCACCTACGTGATTATCTATCAAATACTACCAGTAATCCTCAGATTACTAGTTCCCGACTAGTTTTCTATGTTACTAAAGGGGCCTTGCTCCCAAACTTCCAGTAACACTTTGTTTACAAGTTTTCGACTAGTATTACGTGTAGTTTACTGAAGGGGCCTTGCTCTCGTACAACCTCGCCAACGGTCTCGGCGGAAATCAATTTTTCCGACCAGACGCAGCCTGAAGCACCCGTACCACCATGGATGTCAACTGTGCACTCGACGACTTGATCGACAACCTGGAACCCCTCGAACCAAGTCTGCCTTGGTCTGAGGTTCTATACCACAAGTTCTTCCTTCAATCGGAGGAGGATTGGGATCGTCTACCACAAGTCGGAGGAGGATTTGGATCGTCTACCACAAGTCAGAGGAGGATTGGGATCATCTACCACAAGTCAGAGGAGGATTTGTGGGATCATCTACCACAAGTCGGAGGAGGATTTGGATCATCTACCACAAGTCGGAGGAGGATTTGGATCGTCTACCACAAGTCAGAGGAGGATTTGGATTGTCTACCACAAGTCGGAGGAGGACTAGCCACCTTCCATCGAAAGGCTCCCGTCTCTGCTGACTACTCGAACTTCATCAACCATGCACTACCCTTATCAAACGGCCACCAGGGCCTGAGGGCGCCTCCAACTTGGTCAGGCTGGCCCAGGTATCAGAAGGGCTTGGAGTCCTCCAAGCTACCCGACTCAGCCCACCTTTCTGCACTTCAAACTTGGGAGGGCGGGCCCAGCCATCAGAAGGGCACAGAGTCCTCCAACCTACCCGACCTCAGCCCACTTTTCCGCACCATCAACCTGACAACATGTCGGGCATAGGACCGTTCCTCCAACGAAGAAGAGGGGTGGATCGCCAAAAGCTCCTCGCCGGATCGCGCGATCTTTTTGGTTTTCATTGAAGAAATCCCATTCACAGAGGTGGACGCATCGGATCGCGTCCAACTCGACAACTACAGCACCTTTGTGAGGGCACTCGGCGACCCGCCGACAACTACTTCGACTATAAAACTACTCGGGAGCGGGACTCACTCTATCAGTGACTAGATGGAATTGATTCCGACTAGTTGGTTCTCATCAACAAACAGTCGCGGCTCCATCGATGAGCGATATGGCTTCGACAGCAATCACCCACGAATCAAGATTGATAGCTATCCACGCTCGTCTAGTTTCTACGGGGCTGGAAACAACATGGCGGCTGCCCATGTGAAGACTGAGACCCTATTGAAAAAGGTATTGCAGAGATCTTTAGGGAACTTATTTAACCATTGTTTTGAGTTTTATCTCAAAACAAGGAGGGTTTTCCCAAAGAATTTGTTCAACCACTCGGTCAGGGAATCAAGGAATTTACTCAAGATAGGGCTTTTGTCTGTTCATCCATATTTCAGCGCCATCTTGGCCCACCCAAGGAATTCCTTCGGGCTAGCCGGGTCATCTTCACACGACGACCACTTTTGCAACTACGCATGTGAAGGATTGCGTTGTCACTTCCTTCGGGCCAACCGTGTTGTTTTCGCCTGGCAACATGTGAATTCTCATGGCCCACCTAAGGAATCATCTTCAGTAGGCGACTGGAGATCAATACTTCCAGTACAACTCCATTTCTTGGTTCACGACGGGTATTACATGCAAGTTTACTAAAGGGGCCTCACTCACATACTACCGGTAACGCTCAGAATACTAGTTTCCGACTAGTACTCTATGTTACTGAAGGGGCCTTGCTCCCATACTTCCAATAACGCCCAGGTTATTAGTTTTCGACAAGTATTCTATGTTACTGAAGGGGTCTCACTCCAGTATTAAGTGCAAGTTTACTAAAGGGGTCTCACTCCCGTACTCCCAGTACTACTCCATTCTACTGGTTCATGACTGGTACTATGTGCAAGTTTACTGAAGGGGCTTCGCTCCTATACTTCCAGTAATGCTCAGATTACTAGTTTCCTACTAGTATTCTATGTTACTGAAGGGGTCTTGCTCCTATACTTCCAGTACAACTCCGTTTGCTGATTCACGACTGGTATTACGTGGAAGTTTACTGAAAGGGCCTCACTCCCATACTTCTAGGAACACTTAGATTACTAATTTGCGACTAGTATTCTATGTTACTAAAGGGGCCTTGCTCCCGTACTCCCAGTACTACTCCATTCTACTGGTTTACGATTGATACTACGTGCAAGTTTACTGAACGGGCTTCAGTCCTATAATTTTAGTAACGCTAAGATTACTAGTTTCCGACTAGTATTCTATGTTACTGAAGGGGTGTCGCTCTCGTACTTCCAGTACAACTTCGTTTACTAGTTCACGACTAGTATTAAGTGCAAGTTTACTAAAGGGGCATCGCTCCCATACTTCCAGTAATGCTCAGATTACTAGTTTTCGAGTAGTATTCTATGTTACTGAAGGGGCCTCTCTATCATACTTCCAGTACTACTCCATTTCCTGGTTCACGACTGCTATTACGTGCAAGTTTACTGAAGGGGCCTCGCTCCCATACTTCCAATAACGCTCAGATTACTAGTTTCCGACTACTATTCTATGTTATTGAAGGGGCGTCGCTCCTGTACTCCTAGTACTACTCCATTTACTGGTTTACAACTGGTATTACGTGCAAGTTTATGTGGCAGAACCAACCTGAATTACACCGGCTCAATGACGCGAGTCCACTCCAGAGGGCTCCAACGTACTTCAAACGGTATAATCCCTTGGCCTGTCGGGTAACGTCCTGATAAACTACCGATACAGGATCAAAACAAGGTACCTCGCACGAAGGCGAGTCCAGAGATACAATCGCCATCATATTTTACATCACAGGCATTTATATTACAAGAGTTGTCAAAAGTAGTATAAGTTCCAACTGATGGAAATTATTACAAACCAGTTTAAGGTTTCAAGTCTGCGGCAGCGAGATTGAAAACACAACAACTATACACATCGCCAGTACGGATATCATGCTAAGCCCTGGCATGACATCACTCGGTAGGTTCAGTGTTGGCCGGGGACGGATCCCACTCCACGGACCAACCATCAGGCAAAGCATAGGGCCATGGCATGGTAAGAGTAGGGTCTTCAAAAATATACCTGAAATAAAGTCATATTGCAAGACTGAGTACTCTAATACTCAGCAAGGCTTACCCGAAAGTAGGGTATACTTAGCCCATAACTAGACTATGAAGGCTTTGCCAAGGTTCTGGGTTTAGCTTTTGCTGAAAAACAACAAAGAGTAGGTCCTTAATTTCATATTTTAGCTTTCAGTTTCTAGTTTCTTTAACCCTTCTAGGTAAGCACCTATAACTACTCAAGCAAGGTAGAGCCTTTTTACAGCATACCTCAGTATTATTCATCATAAGATTGCTCTCGTTACTCTATGTGGCAGAAGAATTAAGCAGTCTCAATCTTCGCGAGAAACGGATGATTCGGAATCAAATTTCCACCCTTGCAAGGTAAACCTAACTCACACGCTTGGAACACCGATAGGTTATTCCGAAGCAACCGTTTGTCTTTCATTCCGGGTCGTGGAACAGGGCCACCACAAGCGACTGTAGGACCGTACGCACACCAATTGTGCAGGACATACGTCTGTAGCGCGACTACATGACCGTACTCCTGTCCGCTGCATGGAACGTACTCCCACACGTCGGTGCGTGAGAAAAACCAAATTACGAGTGGTGGGAGGTATGTCCACTTGCCGGGCCAATTGGTTACTAGGCTTACCGCTTACCATATTTCGCGGCATGTGGCTAGTACTTTCAAACGCTTAACTGCCACTACCACACACTGCAACCTTATCAACTTTTATCAACACAGACGGGGTAACCTTTCCGAGTCATGATATTGTACATGACCCCGTCCATCATCCTTATAGTGATTGCAGAATAGTAAACATTCAACTCCTATATCGCGCGAGTGACAGGAAATCACCCGACTTCTACCGGTCCTATTAGCAGAGCATCTATTTGATATGGACTCAGGTGCAATACATAGGTTCCTAGGATTCATGCATCTAGGGTTCCATTTCATCTCCTAGACTTAATGCAAGATATAATATATAAGTATAAGATTGCATAATGTAGTAATTTGAAATACTGCGTTATGCACCAGGGCTTGCCTTTGCTGGTGGGGCTGGAGTCAGTAAAGTTAAGATCTTCTGAACCTGGGTTCGGGCCTTCAGAGAAAATTGCAACAACGTTCACATGGTCTTCAGAAATATCCTCTGCAGACTCCTGGGAGATTTCGTAGGTACCGTCTACAGAAGTAATTGTATCTACATGCAATGCAACATTACATTCAAAGTGTGCACATAAAACTATATTAATTTATGATAAAGTTGCAATCCAACACTCATTTAACATATTACTCATATAACAATCAAAAAGATCAGAAACTAACTTGGGTAGAGCTTTAGTTGGACAACTGATTAAAATTGACTATTTGTTGAGGATTACAACAAAGCTAATTGGGAACAACAGGGTTTTAGCCGATAGAATCGGCAAAGGAGGGAGTTATCTACATAGTTTTTAGGAAATCTGCTGATTTCTGTTTGGAAGAGAAATCGGCAGGAGCGGTCTCTGTATATGAGTAGAAGAGATTAGCCGATTTGAGTTCACCTAGGGTCAAATTGGCTGATATGGATAGGAGCGTTGAAGGTACAGTACTTTAAGGATAGAACAAGGAAAGATCTTGTCGATTGGATTATCAGCATGTTTCTGGTCTATCCGATTGGTTGGTGCATTGGCCTTGGCCTTAGCTGATTCATGTGCATTAGGTCTAGCCGATTGGATGTCTACTGGTGCTAGCCGATTGGCCAAAGCTGTATCGGCCGTGCCTAACCGAGACTCTTTTTGTGTTAACTTGCCGATCTGTGGTGGTGCGTTTCGGCAGGTGCAGCCGATATGCCATCTAAATCGGATGTCTAGCTGATCACTGAGCGCATCGGCATAGCCGATTTGTGTTTTTAGCAACTAGTCGATCTGTGAACATCGGCACGCTAGCCAATCAGGGTATGTAACTATTCAATATTGGAAGTAGCCGATTGTGCAACAACTACTCGACTCGTGTAGCATGTAACTATCCGATTGCGCATTGGTAAACTAGTCGAGAGTGTGAACATCAGCCGAGCTGATATGTGCGCATGTACTAGATTTGTGAATCGGTACAAGTAGCCGATCAGTGCATTTGCAAAACTAGTTGATTAGTGAACATCGGCTGAGTCGATTTGTGCACGTGTACTAGTCGATCGGTGAATCGGCATACTAGTAGATTTAGTGCATCGGCACATTAGTCGGTTTACACATTGGTTAGAACTAGTCGAGTGATGTATCGGCATAGCTAGTTGATTAGTGCAAGTAACTAGCCGATGGTGTATTGGTAGACTAGTCGAACTATGTATCCGTATAGTCTGGGCCTCGGCGTGTTCAGCCGATTGGTGGGTTGGCTGTGTAGCTTGTTTTCACCCGTAATGTTCTCCTACAGCTATTGGGGTACATCAGCCGTGTAACTGATTGCCCTACTTTGTACTAACTGTGCTTAACTAAGATGTGCTTAAGTGTTATTCTAGGTACTAGGTGCGGTTGCATCGACTTGATTACGTCAGTACAACAATCGATTGACGTACAGCCAATGGGGTCATCTAAACTGGATCCGTTACAAGAATCAAGTGGAACAGGATATTAATATCGAACTTAAGCTGATGAGACCACAAGTGCAGAATTAGATTGAAGAGGATGTGGCTGATGGGCTTGTGCCGATGAGGATATGTTTTACAGATGTGCAGCCGATTGGAGTGTGGTTGAGGGTATGTGACCGATAGGTATATAGCTGATTTCCTAGCCGATAAATCGGCTGATAGAAGTGTGTGGATAAGGATGGGAAAACTAAGGATTGATCGGCCATATTTGATCGATATGGAAAACAACTAGAATCGGCTTGGATCAGTTGATAGCAAGAACCCTGAGATCATGTGTGCATCTCCGATACATCGACTATGTGCAGCCGATGTAGGACAGAACAAAAGAATTGTATCGGCAGTAGCCGATATTAGAAAGATAACAACCGTATCGGCTAACCAGCCGATGGTAGAAGCATATCAAATGAATTGCATCGGCTGACAGCCGTTACAATGAAACATCATAGATTCAATTGAAACGGATGCTTAGCGGCTGAGCTAATAGCCGATGCTGAAGTATAGCTACAGAGATGTATTAGCTAAGCACCAGATACACACGAGCTAATAAGGATCCTTATACGAAAAGGACCTTAAGGAGACTGCAATCAAGACAAGGATAATGTCTTGATGGCAGGGACATGAGCACTCGTGTGAAAGGATTAACTAAACATCACACATCTCTATCACAAAAATATGAGCTAACACTACCAAACTTATCAACAATGCAACATGAAAGACATTCTATTTATCAAACATATTATTCACTCTTTTACTAGGCATTCATTTATCAGGTATTATCTAAATTATTTAGTTACATTAGGTAACAGGGTTGATTACCCTAAACATCTAAACTAAATACATTAGGTAGTATACTTGGTTATCTTAAGCAAACAAAATAATTACACTTAACATCTTTATGCAACAGATTAATCAAAATAAATGATTTAAATAAACAACATGTAAAACTTTAATGAATTTTATAGAGCAATGCACTTTAAAACTAAGGCTATAAAATTACTAAACATTGCTTTAGTCTAATTACATTTATTGTAAATTTATCAGGATTTTATTTAAACAGGAACTATGCCACAAAATTAAACAAGTACACACATTAAAATGATTAAGATACATTTATAACTGTAGTTCTATACTAGATCTGGGGTTCAAAATTTATGGACATGTTCTACTGTACAAGAGTAACATTCCAGCATATTATCATAATTATTCATGAACCAAAACTATTGTTCATGAATTTCCTTTGAATCTAAGCCTATATTCATAACTTCAGTTACACTAGCCTTTTGACTATCAAAGTTTTATCATGAACTAAACATGTTAAAAGAATACTAAGGTTAAATTTTGAGCTACAAATATGAACAGATACATCTGGAATTAATTTATGAGGTTTTCATCAACATACATCAAAAAATACTCAAACATCATAGCTAAACAATAGATTTGGCCCTGCAAATTTTACACAGAGCTATTCAAGACATACACAACTTATGTTCCAAAGTTCAGCTATAGCACAACTGTGAATCAAAAGATCTAATTAAAGCATCCATTTTGTACTAATTAAATCACGGCACAAAATACATAGATTCATCTCATGATCATAACACAAAAGTTGCAGTATTTAACCCAAGGATTCAAACCCAATTAGTTTGATATTTTCCTGATTTTTCTATGATTTACTACAATTTTCCAAAATTTCAGCCAGAAATTTCAAGAAGGTCCAGCGCGACACTATTCATCTGAGTCATGGGTTGTGCAGATAGGCCCCTAGGATTCTTCCTATTGTTGTGTGGAGTCCCTGGTCGCGATTTCTTGAATAGGGAAAGCTCAGGAAGCTCGATTCCAGTGATGGGGTGCTTTCCAGCGGCGAGGGAGAGGTGGGGGAGCATGAGGGAGACGAGAGCTACCTTTGGATTGGCTCGGTTGAAGCCGGGATGGCCGGAGGAGGGCCGGCGACAGTTGGGCTTGGTCACAGCGGCGATGTTCCAGCATGTTGAGGCTTGAAGAGGCTCGGTGAGGTGGTCCAAGGGCTTCCTCGAGGTGATGTAGTCCTGCTAGAGTGATCGACGAGGGGTGGGAGCTGCTGGACGGCCGGGTCGACAGGGAGGCCGAAGCGGCGGCAGAGGAAGGTCGACGGTAAACATCAGTGGGACGGTCTGGTGAGGGGTTTGCGCCAGGATGGGGTTGGGGAGCACCGGTGGAGAAGCTCGGCAGGAGGTCGAGGAGAGCGGGGAGGGGCTGATGATGGCTGCCCACGGCGAACAGGGGCGACGGCGGCCATGGCAGCGGGTGGTTCTGTTCGAAGAAGCAGAAGAAGGAAGGAAAGGAAGAGGAGGACGAGAGCAAGAGAGCAAGGGAGTGTGCGGGCTTAAATAGGAGGAGGAGGGCAGGGGCATGGCACAGCAGGCGGCAAGCGGTGGCAGGGGCGGCGCAGAGCTCGCAGAAAAAGAAACAGAAGAGGAACAAAGTGGGATGCATCCAGGGACTTTTCTGCAATTATAGAAAATACAGGGACCTCATTGTAAACCAAGTTTCCCACTATTCTAGAGCTCGAATGAAAAAGTGTTTAAACTAAAAGTTGTGCAACTTTTCAAATTCTACAACTTTGTTTTAAAGTTTAAATTCAAAAACTCAAAGAATGAAGTGTTAATTTAAAACCTTGGACTAAAATTAAGATTATAATGTTTTTGTCCTAAAGGGTGTAAATTTCATAACTTTTAGGACCTAAATGCAAGTATTTATGACATGTCATGATGACTTGAGCATTTATGACAGGATAGGATGACTCAAGCATTTATGACAGGATAGGATGACTCAAGCATTTATGACATGTTATGATGACTTGCACCTTTTTACACTTTAGCCTTTAGTAACTTTGAAAGTTACTTTTACAATTCACCTTTTTACACTTTTCAACACATACATTTCAAATGAAACTTTTGGATATATACATATTTTTATATTTTTTATTATTTTATTATTATTATATATATATTTTTACAGGGGATAAAGTAAGAAAAATGTGTTAGCAAAACTACCATTCACTTATTTTGAAGTTACCTCCTATCCAATTATATTTTGCAAAAACAACCCTAGTTTTTTTGTAATTATAAAAATACCCCTTATTACTTGCATATAAGTTTTTAAAAGCTTCACATAAACACACACAAGCTTTACACTAACAAGCACATACTTCACACTAACAAATTATGTGCCTAGCTTACAAGTACTTGAACTGTCACAGTTTACTGAAGGGGCCTCGCTCCCATACTTTCAGTAACACTCAGATTACTAGTTTACGACTAGTATTCTATGTTACTGAAGGGGCCTCGCTCCCATACTTCCAGTACAACTCCATTTACTTGTTCACGACTGGTGTTACGAGCAAGTTTACTGAAGGGGCATCGCTCCCATACTTCTAGTAACACTCAGATTACTAGTTTCTGACTAGTATTCTATGTTATTGAAGGGGCCTCACTTCCATACTTCCAGTACAACTCCGTTTCCTGGTTCACGACTGGTATTATGTGCAAGTTTACTGAAGGGCCTCACTCCCATACTTCTAGTAACACTCAGATTACTAGTTTTCAACTAGTATTCTATGTTACGGAAGGGGCATCGCTCCCATACTCCCGGTACTACTCCATTTACTGGTTTACGACTGGTACTATGTGCAAGTTTACTGAATGGGGCTCACTCCCATATTTTCAGTAACGCTCAAATTACTAGTTTCCGACTAGTATTCTATGTTACTGAAGGGACATCGCTCCCATACCCCCCGTACTACTCCGTTTACTGGTTTATGACTAGTACTACGTGTAAGTTTACTAAAGGGGCCTCACTCTCATACTTCCAATAACGCTCAGATTCCCAATTTCCGGCTAGTATTCTATATCACTAAAGGGCCTCACTCTCATACTTCCAGTAACGCTCAGATTACTAGTTTTCAACTAGTATTCTATTTTACTGAAGGAGCCTCACTCCCATACTTCCTGTAACGCTCAGATTACTAGTTCTCAATTAGTACTCTATGTTACTGAAGGTGCCTCACTCCCACACTTCCAGTAATACTTCGTTCTACTGGTTCATGACTCATATTATGTGCAATTTTACTGAAGGGGCCTTGCTCCCATAACACTGCGTTTACTAGTTGCCGACTAGTTTTACACGTGTTCGACTAGTTGTCTTACCTAGAAAACTAGTCGGAATCACCTCCGACTAGACGGTTTCGTTGACAATTCAAGATCTAGCGGCAACTTGGCCAATGCCTAGGCTCGGGGGCTGGCGCCACCAACTACTAGGTGTATCTTGTGCGACTCATCTAGCTCCCAGGCTTGGGGGCTGGATACGATATGGCTCTCAGCGAACAAGGTTTGATTTGAGCGTTAATTTAGGGCTTTTTTGGAGAAGTTGTTTAACCATTTTTTCAGGGAACTTATCCTAAAAAAAGCGGTTTTCAGATTTCTGAACCAATTTGCCCATCTTAACCATCAAATCTTTACCGTCATGTATTGCATGCCACGGTTCTTTAGATCCTTTATTCCAAAACCTTGGGGATTTGGATTCAAGGCTCGAGGGCTATGGGACATGTGTCATCAGTGACTTATTTTTCAATTCTTTTGGAAGATAAGGACAGAAGACTCAAGATTAAATTGACCCTCAGCCTGATTCTACGAGTCAAGCTAAGGCTCGGGGGGCTACTCCATATAGAGTGCGAGTTCAATCGCACCCTATATAAAAGAAGACTTGACAACTACTCGGGGCATGAGCACCTCACAGCCTCGATGCAGCCAAGAAAATACTCGAAAGACACCTTCAAGATGAAGTTCGGGAGAACTCGAAGACACCTTTAGAAGTACTCGAAAGTGTGTAGTACTCGACTACGAAGAGCTCGGGGGCTTGTCAAACCTGAGCCTACGGGACTGCGCACACGATCTACATCTTACAGGATAAGGGGTGGGACATGGCCCATGCCCTACACTAGTTGTAACTACTCGTAGTGTAGTAGAACTACTCATACAGTAGTAAAACTAGACGGAGATAGTAGGAAACTACCTAAAAAGTACTCGCGTAGGACTCTTGGGCTCGTATCCGACTAGGTCTTCCAAGTAACCCCGTCCCCCTAGACTATATAAGGGCGGACAGGGACCCCCTCCAAACAAGGAGATCACCTGATCACCGTCTAAGGCAATACAAACCACACAGGATGTAGGGTATTACACTCTCAGCGGCCCGAATCTGTCTAAACTTTATGTTCCTTACATCTTCGAGTTTCTGATCTCGGTGACACCCTACCTACAACTCACCACCTTGGGTGGGTGAGGCGGTAAAACACTGACAGGTTACGCGTATCATTTCTTGGATTTGATACCCTAGGTAAACTCCCTGGTGAAATCTACATCAGTATACATGCGCTTGCGGATTAGTTCATATAGGCTAAGGAGTGCCAACAAGCTTTCTGGCGCCGTTGCCATCGAACGGTAGCAATACTAGTTTAGAACGTGTTCAGCTGTACACTTTCCACACCTTTCCATAGTTCCACATGGAGTTTGCTCCTAGTTATTCGGCATTTCCATCCCGCGAGTATTTGGAACCGCCTCAATCTTGCCACCCCATTTTATCTGATGCTTATGAGATCCATCTTAGTCTTATAGCCATGGTTCATGCACAGTCCTTTTCTGGTAGAAAGGACGAGAGTCCCTATGCTCACCTGCCGGAATTCGAGCAAAATTGCTCATTATTGACCATACCCGATATGAACCAAAACACCTTACAGTGGAAGCTCTTTCCGTTCTCTCTAGCAGGAGAAGCGAAAATTTGGTATGATCGGAAGGCAAGGAGAGTTGGAGGAGAATGGATTAAGTTGAAGGATGAGTTCTGCTTATTCTTCTTCCATGTTACCAAAGTTCTACCATTTCACATTCGACTGCAATCATTCAAGCAAGGCGATTAGTCACTTGGAGCAGCATGGGAAAGATTCATGCTGATGGCAAATTCTGGGCCACCTCATGGTATTCCGGAAGAGATGCTAATGCAGCACTTCATTGGTGGTCTTGAGCCGAAGAGCACGGATTTCATGAATGCCGCCTCCGAAGGATCCATCATGTACAAGATAGTTGCTAAAGTAAGAACCATTTTGAAGAAGGTCCTTGACACCATTCAGTATACGGGAGTCTTTGACGATCCACCCGAGCCAACTGATCAGCCTAAACAGAAGAAGCAAGTTCACACTCTATCAGGTGCATCCTCTCCACCTCCACCACACATAGAGGAAATCACCGAACCAAGCAAGTCCACAGATCATGAGCCACTCATAGAAGATATGCCAATGTTCATCCCTGAACTCTTCACAGAACAAGAGTATATGGAGCTCGGTAATGCTTCAAACATGCCTAAGGAGCACAAGTGCACATTCTCAAGATCTGAGGCGTTCATGTCAGACCCGGGGCCACGGGGCTGTGTACATCAAGGAGTCCGTATTGGGCTAGGGGATAGGACGTGTCCTGTACCTTATTTATATTGTATTCTACCTGCATGCGGAGTGGAACTAGTCGATACAGAAGGAAACTACTCGAGTTGTACTCGAGTACGATTCCTAAGTTAGTATCAGACTAGGATTCATGTAACCCTGTCCCCCCGGATATATAAGGGCGGGCAGGGACCCCCTCAAAACATAAGATCACCAGATCAACATCAAGGCAATACAAACCAACATACATGACGTAGGGCATTACGCATATTGCGGCCTGAACCTGTCTAAATCTTGTGTTGTCCACACCTTCGAGTTCCTGATCTCAGCGCATCCCAACCTAAAACCTACCACCTTGGGTATACCCTTGGTGGGCAGCCGGATAAAACCCGACAGCTGGCGCGCCAGGTAGGGGGGCGCATCAGAGATCCGCTGGAGAACTCGATGGCAGTTTTCAAGTTCCCTAGTCCCGTGCTCCCTGAGGGCACAACCTTTGTTTTTGGCTCGTGGGTTTGCGTTGCTAACGGCGCAGACGGTTTCCGTCGGCACATCGTCGACGACACCTTCAAGCTAAAAACACTTGCCGCAAGGCTCGACGACTTTGTCGATAATCTCGACGAGTTGCCATTTTCTGACTCTGCCAGGGAAACCGAGGCAGCGTCTGTCTCTACTGTTCCGTTTTCCATGTTGGAAAAGGACTTGGACTCTTTGCTCCAAGCTGGAGGTTCCGAGGCCACCGCATGTCGGGAGGCTGAGGATCACCTGGCCACTTGCGGGCTGATGATCACCACCACCTCCGAAGGATGAATTGTTCATTTGAGGGGGATGAACCTGTCCGATTTACTCGGACATGAAGACCGATTGGTAGCCCATCTTGAGCCTTTGCCTTTTCAGGAGGGCAGGGCGTTGTCTGCCATATCCGAGGGCTCGACTGAGCTAGTCGAAGCCCCCTCTGAAGAACTTGCAACTCGCCAAGTCCTGATGGCGGAAGAAGGGGACGATGATGCCCTCATCCCCATTGGCGCACTTGATGGCATATCAGAAGATGAAGACACCGCTGAAGCCAAGAACGAGAACGACGCTGAGCGCGACGCGCGACGTGCAAGGAACAGAGCTCGTGCGGTTCGCAGAAGGCGCGCCAACGAGCGCATACGTTCTGCACAGCGCGAACTTGACGCCGAATTCGCCGCGGCAGATGAACGTGGCTTCAGGACTCCTGTGGCCAACATTGCTCGGGTAACAGCACTTCTCGAGCGAAGCATCGACCCCAACGTCCGACAAGCACTCATCTATGCCCAACGGGCGTGGGTCCAGTTGGACCAGCAGGCTCCGGCATCGCTCGTCAGGGACGAGCACGTCGGAGACAGCCGAAGCCAGGCCCCAAGTCGAACAACGGGTAATCGTCCGCGACCCCAACGCAGCAACAACAATGATGGCGTGGGTGGAAGCCAGCTCACCGGTGGGAGGCGGCAGCCACCTCCGGCAAATAACCCGAGGCAGCCCAACCCTCCACGTCAACAACCTGATCTTCGTCAGAAGATCAACGAGGGGCGCGATGCCCGGTCAGTCCTCGACTCGAGGCAACGGGAACGTGAGGTAGCCGAGCGAGACGACGCTGACTGCAGTGATCGTTTCCCTGCGTTCACAGCGAGATTCAACAACTACAAGTATCCGGAGGGTTTTAAGCCAATTGGTATTACCAAGTACGACGGCAAGCAGGCCCCCCAACAATGGCTCCGCTGTTATTCTACTGCCATTGAGGTGGCTGGCGGCTCCAACACTACCAAAGTCGTCTACTTTCCGATGGCTTTGGAGCCTGCACCGTTGACTTGGCTGGAAAGTCTCCCCAACGACTCCATCGACTCCTGGGAAGGCCTCAAGAAGGTCTTCATCGACAACTTCCAGGGGGCGATATCTCGAGCAGGAACCCGGCACGACCTCGCCCAGTGCAAGCAAGAGCGCAATGAACTCCTCCGATCCTACACCTGTCGTTTCTTCGATGTGCGGGCCACCATCGCCAACATCTCGGAAGAGGACATTATCGACTGCTTCTACAACGGCCTCACTGACCCAGGTATATATCATGATTTTGGGCGTAACAGGCCGAAGACGGTTGCAGGTCTACGCGACATGATGCACGACTGGTCTGAACAAGAAGAGAAGATGCGCGAGAGGTTTCCAAGACGTACCGATCTCAACCAGAAGCGCAACAACGATAACCGGGCTGACAAAGGCCAGCAGGACTTTTCGGGTTCTTCCCGAAAACGCAAGCCAGACGATCTCGTCGCGGCTGTGGAACGTCCTTCGCAGGGCAAGAAGTCGACCACGCAGGAGCAGTTTGAAAAACTCCTGCAGAAGAAGTGCCCGTGGTGTGTCAACTCCAAACACGCAGCGATCGACTGCTTTCAGCTCAAGCGCACCTTTGGCTCTCCTGGGAACGGCAAGAAAAACAAGTCGACGGGCAAAGAGCCCGAAGATGAGGAACAGGAAGACAAATCAGAGACGCCTAAGTTCCAGGACGCCTCCAAAACCGTCAATGTTATCTTTGGCGGTGACGAAGATTTTTGCTCCAAGCGGGAACAGAAGTTACTGCTACGAGAGATCCTATCGGTTGAACCGGCGGTACCACGACCACTACGATGGTCGGAGGTCCCCATATCGTTTTCCCGTGATGATCAATGGACCAGCTTTTTCGAGCCTGGGAAGTTTCCATTGGTGCTGGATCCCGTGGTCGCAGAAGTCAAGCTTACTCGGGTTCTTATCGATGGTGGGAGCGGACTCAATCTTATCTTCGCCAGTACGCTGAAGAAGATGGGTCTGGACCTTACCAACAAGCTCACTCCGAGCAAAGCTCCTTTCTACGGTATTGTTCCTGGCAATGCCACGCATCCGCTTGGAACAGTCATTCTCCCAGTCACTTTCGGGACGAGGGAGAATTACCGTACCGAGTTCATCAAGTTCGAGGTGGCCAACTTCGAATCTTCCTACCACGCTATACTGGGGAGGCCGGCGTTCGCCAAGTTCATGGCGGTGCCGCATTATGTCTACTTGCTTCTCAAGATGCCAGGACGCAACGGTGTTCTCACGCTTCGAGGCGACTTGAAGAAATCCTATGATTGCAACCAAGAGGCCATCTAGTATGCATCGACTTCCCGCGTGCCAGATGCTTCCGCTGAAGTACTCACGGCCGCACAGCAACTCTCTCAAGCCGAGCTGGACATCCCGACGAAGAAGTCGAGTCAATCGGGCGTCAAGTCGACGGGCGAGGTGGCTCTCAAGACGATCCAGCTCCAAGAAGGCGATTCATCCAAGACAGCCATCATCGGCGCAGGCTTGGGTGACAAATAGGAACTCGCGCTCGTCAGTTTCCTGCGGGCTAACCGAGACATATTCGCATGGAAGCCATCGGATATGCCAGGGGTGCCCAAGGAGCTGATCGAGCATAGTCTTAATGTTTACCCACAGGCTGTACCAAAGAAGAAACGACTTCGTCGTTTTGCCCCTGATAAACGGGAGGCTATCAAACGGGAAATGGCCAAACTCCTCGCAGCTGGATTCATTAAAGAAGTAATCCACCCAGAGTGGGTTGCTAACCCTGTCCTTGTATTAAAAAAGAACAAAGAATGGAGAATGTGTGTCGATTATACCGATCTCAACAAGCATTGCCCAAAGGATCACTTTGGGCTCCCTCACATCGATCAGGTAGTCGACTCAACTGCAGGTTGCATACTGTTATGTTTCCTTGATTGTTATTCAGGTTACCACCAGATCGCTCTCAAGGAAGAAGACCAGATTAAGACCGCGTTCATCACCCCGTTTGGGACTTATGCCTACAAGACGATGTCCTTCGGGTTGAAGAACGCTGGTGCCACCTATCAGCGGGCAATTCAGATGTGCTTTGCTGATCAGTTACACCGGAACGTGGAGGCCTACGTGGACGACGTGGTCGTGAAAACCCGGAGTCCCGAGGGCCTCATCACGGATCTGGAGGAGACTTTTGCCAGCCTAAGGAAGTACCGATGGAAACTTAATCCGACCAAGTGCGTTTTCGGTATTCCGTCAGGCAAATTGCTCGGGTTCATAGTCAGTAACAGGGTCATCGAGGCCAACCCTAAAAAGATCACCGCCATCACTGATTTGGAGGCACCAGCCACAATCAAAGATGTGCAGAAACTTACAGGGTGCATGGCAGCTCTCAACAGATTCATCTCCCGGCTCGGGGAGAGAGGATTACCCTTTTTCAAACTCTTAAAGTGCCAAGACAAGTTTCACTGGATAGAGGAAGCTGAGCGGGCTCTGCAAGATCTCAAGCAACACCTACAGTCGCCCCCGATCCTCACAGCACCATTGCCGGGTGAGACCCTTTTACTTTACATTGCGGCAACTACCCACGTTATTAGCAGTGCTATTGTTGTCGAACGCTCCGAGGAAGGCCATGCTTTTGGCGTGCAGCGGCCCGTGTACTTTGTCAGTGAAGTACTCTCGGAGTCTAAGGTGCGCTACCCGGCGGTCCAAAAGCTTCTCTATGGCATATTGATTACTTCAAGGAAATTACGCCATTACTTTGAAGAGTACCAGATCATCGTGATCACAGACTACCCGTTGGCGGATATCCTACACAACCAAGATGCCACGGGTCGTATTTCAAAATGGGCAGTGGAACTGGGGGCTCTGTCGATCGAATTCAAGCCACGCACTGCAATCAAGTCCCAAGCTCTAGTCGACTTCATGGCAGAGTGGAGGGAAAATCAAGTTCCAAAACCAGTTGACAAGCCAGAGCATTGGACCATGTACTTCGATGGTTCTCTCAAGCTCGATGGTGGCGACGCTGGAGTTTTTATTCATTTCCCCAAGAGGCGAACAACTCAAATACGTCCTCCAAATTCTCTGGGAGGTATCCAACAATGAAGCCGAGTATGAAGCGTTGCTTCACGGGCTCCGTTTGGCGATATCACTAGGGATCAAACGACTACTTGTATATGGCGATTCACTCTTGGTCGTTCAGCAAGTCAACAAGGAGTGGGACTGCAACAAGGAGACCATGGAAGCCTATGTACAAGAGGTACGTAAGCTAGAAAACAAATTTTCTGGCCTAGAAGTTCATCATGTGCTGCGGGAACACAATGTCGCTGCCGATGCCTTATCTAACCTGGGATCAACCCGAGCACAAGTCCTAGCAGGGGTATTCGTTCAGGAGCTGACGCACCCGTCCATCAGCCCTTCACTGCCGGTTTCCACCGCCACTGGCTCCGTGCAGCCCGAACGGGAGGTACTGCTGGTCGGTGAGGACTGGAGGGGACCTTTCGTCGACTTCATCCGAGATTTTGTCTTACCGGCTGGGATGGACCCCAAAAGCGCTGCCGCCGCCCGCCTCATGCGACAGAGCAAGGGGTTTGTCCTAATCGAAGACAAACTTTATCGGCGCGGCTCACGATCTGGAGTACTCATGAAGTGCGTCACAACAGAAGACGGTCTGGACATATTGCGCGAGATACACGAGGGCGTGTGTGGTAACCATGCCGCGTCAAAGTCACTGGTCGGCAAAGCATATAGAGCTGGTTTCTGGTGGCCTACCGCCGTGTCCGACGCCGAAGATCTGGTGCGACGATGTCAAAACTGCCAGTTCTTCGGTAAGCAAACTCATGTCCCGGCCCACACCCTCATCACTATACCGCCTTCCTGGCCGTTCGCTTGTTGGAGCCTCGACATGATTGGGCCCTTCACAACGACGCCAGGAGGTTTTACTCATGTTCTGGTGGCTATCGATAAGTTCACCAAGTGGATCGAGTTCAAGCCGATCGCCAAGCTTACTCCAGACAGGGTGGTCGACTTCATCTCCGACATCTTACATCGTTTCGGCTTCCCCAACACTATTATCACTGACTTGGGTTCAAATTTCACGGCCAACCAATTCTGGGAATTCTGTGAAAATTCATCCATTGAGGTCAAATATGTTTCGGTGGCTCACCCAAGGGCAGATGGGCAAGTCGAGCGGGCGAATGGTTTGATCATTGACGGCCTCAAGAAGAGACTTTACGATGCCAACAACAAAAAGGGTGGGAAGTGGATTCACGAGTTGCCACACGTAGTCTGGGGGCTGAGGACTCAACCTTCAAAAGCCACAGGGCAGACCCCGTTCTTTCTTGTCTACGGCTCCGAGGCAATTCTCCCGGCAGATATCATGTGGAAATCCCCAAGGGTTGAGATGTATAAAGAAGGCGAGGCGGACGAAGCACGACAGCTGGAGTTGGACTCTGTCGAAGAGGCTCGCTGCTCTGCTCTCGTTCAGTCAGCCCGTTACCTACAGGGAATCCGGCGATATCATGATCGCAACATTAAGGAAAGGTCGTTTAGCATTGGCGACCTTGTCCTTCGTCGCGTTCAGGACGAGTCGGGTTTGCACAAGCTTAACTCGAGATGGGAAGGACCTTTCATCGTCAAGAGGGTTACAAGACCGGGATCTTATCAACTTCGGCACCCCGATGGTCAGGATGTACCCAACTCATGGAACATCCAGCACCTGCGACGGTTCTACCCCTAAGCAGACTCGTGTCCAATTTATGTATGCATTCATGGCAATTTTTACTTTTCTGGGTCGATTTGGTGGTTTTGGGCCACACAACCCGAAATGTAAATTCTTGAATATAACGGTGGCGGCTTCTGGCCACGCTCAAATTCTATATAAAATCGACTACTTGCCGGTGGCACATGGGTCGTCGCGATGCTAATCGTGTTCTTTCAAACTAGTTAGGCCCGTCTGGCTCGGGTTCTATCTAACTCATTTGGCTACTCCTGCGGTGGTTACACCTCAGGGTAGTTTTCGACTGTTTGCCATGAGCGTCCTAGTCATCGCGCTACAGACTGCGCGTTCCGGGCCCGAGTGGATCCCTTTTGGCGGGATCTTATCTAGCTCACCCGATGAGCTCTCGCGAAGGGCTAAATCGACTACTCTCTGAGTCGCTGCACTCAGAGGTAGCACGCCTATGCTCCAAAGCATATGGGGCTCTTAGTCTGCACAATAAGGCTACAAAGGAACAAACATGGTTTCTTATATTACAAAAGTCTTAAGCACTAACGGTTCAATCCTGGACCATGTTTCCTACAATTTTTTCAGCTACAGGCCAGACCTCTAGCAAATACTCGCGGAAGCTTTCATCGGTACAATCAGCAGCTGCACCCTCTGCGAGTACTTCTAGCCGAGCCTTTGGCTAGAAGGACTTTACAAGGCCTAGGGCATGGCCCACGTAAGATGTGGCAGCCTCGGTGACAAAGTTGAGGATCTTCTGTGGCGCCCCGCGAAGTCGATCAAGTAGTGGTGACCCATCTTCAGCACCGTCTCCCCGGGGATCCACCATCTCTACGAGTTCTTGAGCTGCCAGCTTCAAATCATTGAGTTCCTTCTGGCGCTGCTCTTTCTCCTCGCCCAAAGTCTTGATCTGCTGGAGGCAGTCGATGAGTTGCTTCTCCATGTCGGCCATCATCTTCCGCAGACCCTCGACTTCATCTGCGCGGCGATATAGCATGTTCTTCAAATCAGTAAGCAATCCCTCTTTATAATTTAAGAGTTGTTTAAGTTCTGCGATGATAGGCAGGTTTCAGATCATGAAGCCATCGACTATGGGTATGAATTCGAGAATTGAATTCAATATACCTTTATGGGTTTTCTGCTGCACCTTGAGTCGGCCTTGGAGCTTGATGATATTCTGCTCGAAGCCAGCTCGCTCCTGCATCAGCTCGTCGATACGCCTGGTGGACTCTTCCAGCTTCGTTGAAGATTTTTGGTTCATGTCCTACATGTTCCTGGGCGTCAGAGAAAATTGATTTAAGCATACAGTTACCAGCGGTTTAGACAAGATTTACCAGAGCAAATGACTCGATCGCCTTGATCATTTGGCGTAGGCGGTTCAGATCATCCCCTGGGAGCTGCATCCCTTGGAGCATATCGGTGTTCTCCCCTACAGGGGTTGGCAACCCGGGTGCCTCGCAAGAAGCACCCGCACCCTCCAAGGCTGACGGCTGCGGGGTCCCTGCAACGGACAAGTGTTCATATAGCAATGATTGTGGCAGAAGGCAGTGGGATCATTTACCTGCACCGTCGACGGGTACGGCAGTGGTCGTTTCGACTTGCTCATTGCCGGGGGCTTCGGGTTTTGTGTGCTGGGGCTCGGGTAGTGGCGAATCAAGCATGATTACATCTGCCCTTCCTGCTGGCTCTAGCGCGTCGGGTTGCCCAGGCGACAGCTGGGGGGCTGGTGGCGCCAACTCGAGTTCTGGCGTCACCGCAGCTGTTGATCTGCTTAAGACAAAAGCACAACATTTTTACTGTGACTTTTACACGTGGCTAAAGGCAAGGTCCAAGGCATTACTTACCTCTGGGATTGGATCATTGTCGGCTTCCTCCACACCAGCTTCAACGGCTTCTTTACCACGGTACTCGTGGCTGGAGGAGTTGGCGTACAGGACGAGGAGGCTGGCAGCTCTGGCACGGCGATGTTCGTGGCACCTATTGCCGGTGGCGGCGCCGTTTCAGTCGAGGGCGTGAGCTGCCCCGACATTGTGCCTGCCACGGCGATAGTTACATCGTCCGGGACAGAAGGCGACGGATCGGCCTTATCGACCTCTATGGTTTCAGCTTCTGGTGCATCTTTTCTGGTGGGGGGCACTTCGGCTACCCTCTGGCGCTGGGAGCCGGGCAAGGAAGATGAGGGACTGCAAGACAGAGTTGTCATTGGTGTTCAGCAAAGCAACTCGCCACTATTGTTCGACAGATACTTACCCGGCGAGGTCAGCGGTGCTGGCTTTACGTTTCCGCATCTCCCGGCGCCGCCGGGGAACTAGAGGTGCGTCGTCGGACCATTCCACGGATGATCCGGAGGAGTCGTCGGCTTGCACCCTCTCCCCAGCTGCCTGGCTGCCCATGGCTGATTCGCTGCCAGCAATTTGTTCCTTCCGTGCTTTGGCGGCGGCGCTGGGCAGCATATGGTAAGGCTGGGGCAGATCGGGTTGTGGTGGGTAACTCCGATACAACGCTGTTGAATCCTGTGTTAAGACAATCGGTTAGTATTAACTCTTCAGATCAATGGAAAAAGTCGAGAAGTCGAACACTTACTGCTGGTGGTCGATTCTGGGCTGTAAATCCTGCTGGAACATACGGGACGGCATCCACATCTAGTAGAATTCGCCTGACGCGCACAAGAGCAGCATCGTCCCCAAGCTCTTCTGCGCACATACGGGATGGGTCTTCAGTACCCAGGTACTCGAATCCTAAGGTATGGCGCTGCTGAATGGGTTGGACTCGGCGTTTGAAAAATGATAGCATCACTGATGCCCCGGTTACCCCCGTCTCTTTGTGCGCGGCAATCAACTCGAGCAGTTCTTTTACTTGGTCCATCTCGGCTTCATTTGGCTCCAATGTCCATTCGCCACGCTGAACAGGGGGCCTGCCAGACCGCACAGGGAGTTGGGGGGCATGGTTCGCAATGTAGAACCAGTGTTGTTTCCACCCGGGGACATTTGACGGAAATTTGTATGATATATATTTGTCACTAGCATGTTGCCTAAGCTGGATTCTAGTGCCCCCTATTGCAGAAGGATTTTTTGAGGTGGGCTGGGGCTTCACGCGGAAAAGATAGCGGAAAAGAGCCCAATGTGGTTCAATTCCGAGGAAAGCTTCACAAAAATGGATGAAAATGGAGATATGGCAGATCGAATTGGGGTTGAGGTGTTGCAGCTCAATCCCATAGAAGTAGAGAAGACCGCGGAAGAAGGAGCAAGTGGGGAGGGCGAATCCCCGTTCAGAGAAAGAGCAGAAAGAAACGATCTCATCGACGTTTTTCATGGGAAATGGATCGCGAAGAGGAAGGCGCCAATGGATGAGATCCCTTTCCTGAAGCAGACCCCCCAATACCAAATTTGCTAAATATGGCGAGAACACTTACTAATTGACCATTCTCCGGTTGCTGCTTGCGCCTCTTTCAAGTCCTTCTGGTTGTTTTTCTTCGGAGCCATTTCGAATCTTTTCAGCCACGAGTTGTTTTCACAAGCGCTCGGGGGCTGTGGCGGCGGGCTCGAAGATCTTCGACTATGCTGGGCGGCGGAGGGGCTCGGGCAGGTCAGACTCTAATTGGGGTTTTGTTTTTCTCTGGTGGCGGCGTCAGATCTGAGGGCACAGGAAAAACCCTAACTGACCGCGGGGTTAAATAACCAGCGTTCAGGCAGTGGTTTACTGTGTGTAAGATGAAGCGTCGCGCAATAGAATTAATTCGATACTGGCAGTCTTTTGGCAGATTTTTTGGGCCGTTACCCGATTCACCATTTTTTCTGGGTTGGTTGTCCTGAAAAAAGAGGTTTTTCGGGTTTCGAATCTAATTTCTGCTAATTGTCTCCTCTTAGACTTTATTTTTTCAAAAGGAACTTTTTTGCCGCGTCCTTTGGGATCCTTATTTCCAAAAGATTTGGACTCAAGGCTCAGGGGCTGTGGGACACGTGGCATCGACTACTTATTTTTCGAAAGTACTCGAAGGATAAGAAGGAAAGATTCAAAGCTAGTTTGACCCTCAGCTTGATTCTTTGATTCAACCTAAGGCTCGGGGGCTACTCCATATGGAGTGCGATTATTCATCGCACCCCATATAAAAGAAAGGATTCGGGGCATGAGCACCTCATTGCTTTGATGCAGTCAGAAGAGTACTCGAAGAGAAATTTCAAGACGGAGCTTCGAAAGAAGTCGAAGACAGCTTCAGAAGTACTCAAAGAGTCTGCAGTACTCAGCTACGAAGAGCTCGGGGGCTTGTCAGACCCGGGGTCACGGGGCTGTGTACATCAAGGAGTCCGTATTGGGCTAGGGGATAGGACGTGTCCTGTACCTTATTTATATTGTATTCTACCTGCATGCGGAGTGGAACTAGTCGATACAGAAGGAAACTACTCGAGTTGTACTCAAGTACGATTCCTAAGTTAGTATCAGACTAGGATTCATGTAACCCTGTCCCCCCAGATATATAAGGGCGGGCAGGGACCCCCTCAAAACATAAGATCACCAGATCAACATCAAGGCAATACAAACCAACATACAGGACGTAGGGCATTACGCATATTGCGGCCTGAACCTGTCTAAATCTTGTGTTGTCCACACCTTCGAGTTCCTGATCTCGGCGCATCCCAACCTAAAACCTACCACCTTGGGTATACCCCTTGGTGGGCAGCCGGATAAAACCCGACAGTTCATTCCAGATGCCACACCGCAGATTGAGGGTCTTACTATGATTATGAGTAAGGAATGGACAGAGGAAGTGGAATCCAATAGTAGCATCATACAGATTTACCATGATTTCAGAATTCTCCTCTGCGCTATTGGCGACGCTGCACCGCAAGAAGTCTTCTACGATCTGAAGGTCAGGGTCAATGTGATGTCCAAGACATTGGCACATCACATTGCACCAGAAGAACCCCTGACTTTCTCTCATAAGCACCTGAAATGGATCAACAGCCAGATGGTGAAGAGTAAAGGAATTCTTCGCGTCATGTCCCTGAAGATGGGGTGTAACAAGATCTTCCTGGATTTTGACATCTTCGATATCCCTGAAAGTGAAGATGTTGTCTTGATAGGACAGCCAATAGAGTCACTTGTCAACCCCAACAGAGACCGAGCAACCCACGAGGTAAAGGTTGGCGAAGAGAGAATCCGGGTCAGCCTAGTACATTCATGCAATACCATTGTAGAAGCTAGACCAGAGCAAAACCCAGTGGAGGAAGCGATGAGCACAATTCAAGAAGGATTAACTCAGACCAATATTGAAGAAGATGCTATCCACTTCACCTAGGAAACAGATCTGGACGGTGTGACAGTTCGTGTGTTTGTAAACTAGGCATGTATTTTGTTAGTGTGAAATATGTGTTTGTTTGTATAAAGCTTATGTGTGTTTATGTGAAGCTTTTGAAAATTTAAAGTGCAAATAAAAAGGGTATTTTTGTAATTATAGAAAAACCTAGGGATGTTTTTGTAAAATGTATTTGGGAAAGGATAATTTTAAAATAAGTGAAAGGTGGTTTTGTAAACATGTTTTCCTTATTTTATCTCTTGTAAAAATATATATTTATTTACCCAAAAGTTGCATTTGAAATGCATATGTTGAAGTGGGTAAAAAGTTAGGGTAAAATGGTAAAAATAAGGGTGTTTATGTAATTCTATGAAAGTACAAGTCCTTTTATGCAAATGTTTCATTTACAAAAGTAACTTTCAAAATTACTCAGGGCTAAAGTGTAAAAGTGCAAGTCATCATGACGAGTCTATCCCGTCATTATGACATGTCATAAATACTTGCATTTAAGTCCTGAAATTTTATGAATTACATTTCTAGGACAAAAGCAATTCAAATCCGACTTTTGTTCAAAGATTCACATATAAAAATGTAAATTTTGAGTTTTTGAACTTGAGCCCTAAAGAAATGTTGTAGAGTTTGAAGAACCGTACAACTTTCATTTTGGGCATTTCTTCATTTGGGTTTTAAATCAACGGGAAATTTTGTTTTACAGTGAGGCCCTTGCAGTTTTTGGTATTTGCGTATAAGTCCTTGGGGAATTCTATCCCTTCTTCTCCTCTGTTTTTCTGGTGCTCCCTTATCCTCTGCCGACGCCGCTTCTTTTCTCTGGTCCACACCGGTTCTTTCCCCTCCATCCCTCTCTGTTTCCTTCCTCACACAGCAGATGGAGGCGCGGCTCAGGCGGAGGCCGGCCCAAGCAGCTGCGGGGGCCAGCGCAGGCGGCCCCACGCGGGGTGCTGCGCGGCCGGCGGCGTGGCTCGGCGCGGGTGCGCGCGAGCGCGCGCGGCTCGGGCGGCCAGCCGCGGGAGGGGCGGCGGCTCGCGGCGCGCGGGACGCGCGGCGTGTGGGAGCGGGCCCAGGCGGAGCAGCGGCCCGAGCGGAAGGCAGGCCAACTGCTGGCCAGCGGCGCGCGGCCGCGTGGCTAGCGCGCAGGCGGCGGCCTCGAGCGGGCTCAGGCGGGCGGCGCAGCGGATGCGGGGCGGCTGCGGCCCACGCGGAGCGAGGACGGCCCGTGCGGGCGGCTGGCGGCGCCGGGCTCGGGTGTGGCGCTAGAACGTGCGCAGGCATCGCGAGAGGCAGGCGCTCGGCGGTTCGGCAGGCGCTGATGGTGGACCGCGGCTGTGCGCAGGCGCGTGGCGCAGGCGGACCGCGGGAGCTGGAGGCGAGCCGGCGTGGGTAGCTGCAGCAGCAGGCGCGCGGCACGGCGGCTCGTGGTAGGCGACGCAGTACAAGAGCGGGGCTCGGGTGGGGACTGGCCCAGGAGTAGGCGCGTGCAAGATGGTGGCCCTGCGAGTGACGTGCGCAGGTGCAGGGGGTGGCTCGGCCCGAGCGGTGGACGGCGCTGGCTCGGGTGGCGAGGGCCAGTAGCGCAGGCGCACGGCGAGCACTGGTGGCGTGCAAAGCTTGGCACGGCTCGGGTGCGAAGGCAGTCCGGGCGAGCGGAGACGCGCGTGAGCCGAACTTAGGAGCGGGAGCTGGAACGCAGCGCAATGGAAGCAGCGTGTCGGCTCGGAAATGGCGCGAGCAGGAACGCGCAGGCACGGGTGTGGACGCGGCTCGCGCGAGAGGCGTAACGCTGACGCGTGAGTGGCACGCGAGCCAAGCGGCGCTGGAGCGGTTCGCGGACGGTGCAGGAGCGGACGCGAGCGACGCCGAGCGGGTCGCGCGAGCGTGCGCGCGATGACGCGCGAAAGCTGGCGATGTGTGCAAGTGCTGGGCGGTCGGAGCAGAGCGGACCCATGGGCATGAGCGGGCGATGCTGGAGTACGACGTGCCGAGCAACGGCACGCGCAGGAGGAGTTATGGTGAAGGGTTTCTGCACGAGATACGGGTACACGGTGACATCGACCCTAACCACGCCACGGAGATCTCTGAGGACGCAAGAGTGGCCGTGTCGAGGAAGCGAGCTCGCTCGCTCGTAAGATGCACGAGGGGCGGCGAGCCGGAAGGAAGATGGCGAAACAAAGGCGACGAAGCGGAGGCAGTGACCTGGTACGACGAGCTCGAAGGAGCTAGGTGCAGCTAGGTACGGCAAGCTCTCTTGATCTATACGGAAGTCCGAGCGGAACTGAACCGGCATGTTCGCGAGAGCGAGCGGAAGTGTTCCACCGGTGGCCGGGTCAGCTCGTGAGCAGGAAAAACCCTAGGGTTCGCGGAGAAGTCGGTATAGCGAACCCATTCGGCTCCATCATCTCGTCCCAGGAGTCCACGATATCCAGCAACATCTTTCTCTCTCGTCGATCGCCGAGCAAGACCACAACACCTCAAGAAAGCTCGTGAACCCTCTCATCGAGCTCTTCCCATCGCCAATCTTGTTCGTCACGGAAAATCACTTTCCGTCTGTTCTTCTCCGTAACCAAGGTTTGCCCTGACCTGCTGAACCTTTCTAATGCCGGCGATTCCTTCGCCGGAATATCGTCATTAATTTCCTGATAACTGTTTTCCCGGACCAGGGACTTGATTGCTATGTTTTAGAAAGTTCTAGGGTGTCCTTTGTAAAATCTTCAAAACTTTCTTTGTTTCAGATCAGTGAACATTTACAAGTTTGTGTTATGCTCTTGAATTGAAAGTCTTGATCTGTGGTCTAGGTTAAATATTAGGGAATGAATGCTTTGTTTGTACCATATACTGTATGCATGTGTTTTAGCTGAAAGATAAATCATAGGATGTATGTTTCAAGCGGAAAAGTGTGGTAATTAGTTAATCCATCACACGAACGCTCATATCTCTACCGTCAAGACGTTGTCCTCGTCTTGATTGCTGTTTCTTTAAGTTTTTTTTTTGTCGTATAAGGATCCCCGTTAGTTCTTGTATGTCTGCTGCATAGCCAAAACATCTCTGCGATTATACTTTGGCGTTGGCTATCAGTTCAGCCGCTAAACATCAGTTTTCTTGAGCTTATGATGTTTCTGCGTAACAGCTGTCAGTCGATACTTCTACCATCGGCTGATTAGCTGATACGATTGTTACCTTTCTAGTATCGGCTACTGCCGATACAATCCTTTTGTTCTGTCCTACATCGACTGCGCAAAGTCGTATCGGAAAGATACCCACGATCTTAGGGTTATTGCCATCGGCCGAACCAAGCCGATTCTAGTCGTTTACCATATCGGTTATGGCCGATCGATCCTTAGTTTTCCTATCCTTATCCACACACTTCTATCCGCCGATTTATCGATTGAGAGATTGGCTATCTATATCTATCGGTCATATATCCTCAACCACACTCCAATCGGCTATACGTCACCCACTTATGGTGCTAACGTAAACAAGTCGATGCAACCACACTTAGTTACCTAGGATAACACTTAAGCACATCTCGGTTAAGACACAACTGCTTTAGGAATCATCCTTTTGCCAAAGTAATCGATGCTTTCATCGATCATCTAAGAACCCAATGCACTCATCAATCGGCTAAATCCATGTTGTTCCCATCGGCTCTGTTGTAATCTTCAACGAGTAGCCGATTCTAGTTAGTTGTCCCCCTAAAGCTCTGTCTAGATTTAGTTCAGATCTTTTTGGTTGTTATATGAGTAGTATGTTACGTGAATGTTGGATTGCAACTTTATTGTGAAGTAAAATAGTTTTGTATATACATTTGAATGTAATGTTGCATTGCATGTAGATACGACTACTTCTACAAACGGTACCTACGAGATCTCCCAGGAGTCTGCGGAGGATATTCCTGAAGATCAAGTGAACGTCATCAAGGAAATGACTGAAGCCCCGAACCAAAGTTCGGAAGATATTGACATTTCTGACTTCAGACCCACCAGTAAAGGCAAGCCCCGGACATATCCCACTACTTTATTTACACTGCAATCTATATCTATCTATATTATATCTTGCATTAGGTCTAGGAATTGAGGTGAAACCCTAGATGCATAAATCCTAGGAATCCAATGTAATGCTCCCGAGTCCTTGTCGGATAGATGCTCCGCTAATAGGACCGGTAGAAGTCGAGTGATTTCCTGTCACTCGCGCGATATAGGAGTTGCATGTTTATTTACCTGCAACCACTTTAAGGATGACGGACAGGGTCATGTGCTGTATCATGACCTGGAAGTTTACCCTGTCTGTTTTGATAAAAGTTTTAAGGCCGAAATGTATGGTAGTGGTGGCTAAGCGTTTGAACAGTACTAGCCACATGCCGCGAAATATGGTAAAGCGGTAAGCCTAGTAACCGATCGGCCCGGCAAGTGGGTATATTCCCACCACTCGATCTATTTGGTTCTTTTCACGCACCGACCTGTGGGAGTACGTTCTGCATGGCAGACAGGAATACGGGTTTTGTAGTCGCGCTACAGACGTATGTCCTGCATGAGTGATGTGCGTACGGTCCTGCAAGTCGCTTGTGGTGGCCTGCCCGCGAGTCGGAATGAAAGGTAAACGGTTGCTTCGGAAAGCCCTGCCGGTAATCCCAAGCGTGTGTGTTAGGTTTACCTTGCAAGGTTAAAAATTCGATTCGAATCGTCCGCCTCTCACGATGCTTGAGATTGCTTATCCCTTTTACCACATTGAGTAAGAAGTGTAACTGTTAATGAGATAATCTTGGTGAATGATAATATCAATCATGCTTGTTTAGTATAGGTGCTAACCTAGAATGGCTAATCAAGCTAGAATCTGAAAGCTAAAACTTGAAAATAGTTCATTCTCTTTGTTGCTTTTCAGCTGAAAATAAACCCAAAGCCTTTACAATGCCTTCATAAGTCTAGTTATGGGCTAAAGTATACCCAATCCCGGGTAAGCCTTGCTGAGTAGTAGTATACTCAGCCTTGCTAGTTTTATGTTTTTCAGGTAAAGCCTTTGAAGATCCTACTCTGTCGGGTTTTATCCGGCTGCCCACCGAGGGGTATACCCAAGGTGGTAGGTTTTAGGTTGGGATGCGCCGAGATCAGGAACTCGAAGGTGCAGACAACACAAGATTTAGACAGGTTCAGGCCGCAATATGCGTAATGCCCTACGTCCTGTATGATGGTTTGTATTGCCTTGATGTTGATCTGGTGATCTTATGTTCTGAGGGGGTCCCTGCCCGCCCTTATATATCCGGGGGGACAGGGTTACATGAATCCTAGCCTGATACTAGCTTAGGAGTCGTACTCAAGTACAACTCGAGTAGTTTCCTTCTGTATCGACTAGTTCTACTCCGCATGCGAGTAGGATACAACATAAATGAGGTACAGGACATGTCCTATCCCCTAGTCCAATACGGACTCCTTAATGTACACAGCCCCGTGGCCCCGGGTCTGACAAGCCCCCGAGCTCTTCGTAGCTGAGTGTTGCAGGCTCTTCGAGTACTTCTGAAGTAGTCTTCGACTTCTTTCGCAACTCTGTGTCGATATCTTTCTTCGAGTACTCCTTTTGGCTGCATCGAAGCTATGAGGTGCTCATGCCCCGAATTCCTTCTTTTATATGGGGTGCGATGAATAATCGCACTCCATATGGAGTAGCCCCCGAGCCTTAGGTTGAATCCAAGAATCAGGCTGAGGGTCAAATTAGTCTTGAGTCTTCTTTTCTTCTTATCCTTCGAGTACTTTCGAAAAATAAGTAGTCGATGCCACGTGTCTCACAGCCCCCGAGCCTTGAGTCCAAATCTTTTGGAAAAAAGGATCCCAAAGGTCGTGGCAAAAAGAGTTCCTTTTGAAAAAATAAGGTCTAAGAAGAGGCAATTTAGCAAAAAATTAGACTCGAAACCCGAAAAAACCTCTTTTTTCGGGAAAACTAACCCAGAAAAAATGGTAAATCGAGTAACGGCCCAAAATAAAAAACTGCCTGCATCCAATTAATCCTTTTGCGCGACGCTTCATCTTTCACACAGTAAACCACTGACTGAACGCTGGTTATATAACCCCGCAGTTAGTTAGGTTTTACCTGAGCCTTCAGATCTGACGCCGCCACCGGAGAAAAACAAAACCCTAAGCAAATCCTGACCTGCCCGAGCCCCTCCACCGCCCAACGTAGTCGAAACTTTCGAGCCCACCACCGCAGCCCCCGAGCATTGGTCGAACAACTCGTGGCGAAAAAAGAGGTGGAAATGGCGCCGAAAAAGATCAACCAAAAAGACTTGAAGGAAGCACAGGCGGCAACCAGCGAATGGTCAATTAGTAAGTGCTCTCGCCAAAATCTTGCGAGTTTAGTACTGGGAGGTCTGCTTCAAGAGAGAGATCTCATAAATTGGCGCCTTCCTTTTCGTGATCCCTTCCCAATGGAAAGCGTCGATGAGATTGTTTCTTTCTGCTCTTTTTCTGAACGGGGATTCGCCCTCCCCACTTGCTCATTCTTCCGCGGTCTTCTCTACTTCTATGGGATTGAGCTGCAACACCTCAATCCCAACTCGATCTGCCATATTTCCATCTTCATCCACTTTTGTGAAGCCTTCCTCGGAATTGAGCCCCATTGGGCGCTTTTCCGCTATCTTTTCCGCATGAAGCCCCAACCCTCCTCAAAAAATCCATCTGCAATTGGGGGTGCTGGGATCCAGCTTAGGCAACATGCTAGTGACAAATACATTTCTTACAAATTTCCTTCCAATGTCCCTGGGTGGAAACAGCACTGGTTCTACATTACGAACCATGCCCCCCAACTCCCTGTGCGATCCGGTCGGCCTCCCGTTCAACGCAGCGAGTGGACATTGGAGCCCAGTGAAGCCGAAATGGACCAAGTAAAAGAGTTGCTTGAATTGATCGCCGCTCACAAAGAGATGGGGGTAACCGGGGCATCTGTGATGCTATCCTTCTTTAAACGTCGAATTCAACCCATCCAACAGCGCCATACCTTAGGGTTCGAGTACATGGGTACTGAAGACCCATCCCGTATGTGCACAGAAGAACTTGGAGATGATGCTGCGCTTGTTCGCGTCAGGCGAATTCTACTGGATGTGGACGCTGTCCCATATGTTCCAGCAGGGTTCACAGCGCAAAACCGACCACCAGCAGTAAGTGTTCGACTTTCTCGACTTCTTCCCTTGATCTGAAAAGTTGATACTAACTGATTGTCGATTTGTCTTAATGCAGGAAACATCAGCACTGTATCGGAGCTACCCGCCACACCCCGATCTGCCCCGGCCTTACCATACTTTGCCCAGTGCCGCCAAAGCGAAGAAAGATCAAGTTGGCAGCGAATCAGCTACGGGCAGCCGGGCAGCTGGGGAGAGGGTGCATACCGACGAGTCCTCCGGATCATCCGTGGACTGGTCGGACGACGCACCTCTCATCCCCCGGCGACGTCGGGATATGAGGAAGCGCAAAGCCAGCGCCACTGACGCTGCCGGGTAAGTGTTTGTCGAAACATGAAAACTATCGAATTATTTTGCTAAGTACTGATGACAACCCTATCTTGCAGCCCCTCGTGTTCTTTGCCTGACTCCCAGCGCCAAAAGGTAGCGGGAGTGTTCTCCAGTAGCAAAGGTGCACCAGAAGCCGAGCCCATGGAGGGCGAGAGGGCCGATCCATCGCCTTCCGTTGCAGGTGATGTGACAATTGCCGTGGCGGGCACAATATCGGGGCAGCTCACGCCCTCGACCGAAGCTGCACCGCCGCCGGCAATAGGTGTCACAGACATCGGCATGTCCGAGCTGCCAGCCCCCTCGTCCTGTACACCAACTCCTCCAGCCGCAAGTACCGTGATAAGGAAGCCGTTGAAGCTGGTATGGAGGAAACCGGTAATGACGCGATCCCAGATGTAAGTAAAGCCTTGGACCTTACCCTTAATCATGTGGAAAGATCCCAGTGAAAATGTTGTGCTTTTGTCGTAAGCAGATCAACAGCCGCGGTGGCGCCAGAACTCGAGTTGGCGCCACCGGTCCCCGAGCCATCGCCTGGGCAACCCGACGCACAGGAGCCAGCCGGGGGGGCAGATGTAATCATGCTGGAGTCATCACTACCCGAGCTCCAGCATACAGAAGCCGAAGCCCCCGGCCAGGAGCAAGTCGAAGCTACGACTGCTACTCCCGCCGACGATGCAGGTAAATGATCGCACTGCCTTGTGCCACAATCACTGCTACTTTAACGCTTAACCTCTGCAGGGACCTCGCAGCCGTCAACTTTGGAGGGTGCAGGTGCCTCGTGCGATGTACCCGAGTTGCGGACCCCTGTGGAGGAAAACACCAATATGCTCCAAGAGGTGCACCTCCCAGGTGATGATCTGAGCCGCCTACGCCAAATGATCAAGGCGATCGACTCATTTGCTCTGGTGAGTAATGACTGGACCATTGGTAGCTGTAATCGATATTGTCTGACGCCCAAAAACATGTAGGACATGAACCAGAAAGCTTCATCGAAACTGGAAGAGTCCACAAGGCGGATCGATGAGTTGCTGCAGGAGCGAGCCGGCTTCGAGCAGAACATTATCGAGCTCCAGGGCCGTCTCAAGGAACAGCGGAAAACCCATCAAGGTATGCTCAATTCTTGGAGTCATCCCGGTAATCGATAATTTCATGGTCTGAAACCTGCTTATCATCGCAGAACTTAAGCAGCTATTAAATTATAAGGAGGAATTGCTTACTGATTTGAAGAACATGCTATATCGCCGCGCAGATGAAGTCGAAGGTCTGCGGAAGGTGATGGCCGACACGGAAAAGCAGCTAGTCGACTGCCTCCAGCAGATCAAGACTATGGGCGAAGAAAAAGAGCAGCGCCAGAAGGAACTCGATGACTTGAAGGTGGCAGCCCAAGAACTCGTAGAGATGGTGGATCCCCAGGAAGACGATGCGGAAAATAGGCAACCACTACTTGATCGTCTTCGCGGGGCGCCGAAAAAGATCCTTAATTTCGCTTCCGAAGCTGCCACAACTTATGTGGGCCATGCCCTAGGCCTTGTAAAGTCTTTCTGGCCAAAGGCTCGGCTAGAAGTACTCGCAGAGGGAGCGGCTGCAGATTGTTCTGATGAAAACTTCCGCGAGTATTTGCTAGAGGTCCGGCCTGTAGCTGAAAAAATTGTAGGGAACATGGTCCAGGATTGAACTATTAGTATTTAGAACTTGTGTAATATAAGAAACCTCTTTTGTTCCTTGGAAGTCTTATGTAGCCCCATCTGCTTTGAAGCATAGGCGTGCTCCGTCTGAGTGCAGCGACTCAGAGAGTAGTCGATTTAGCCCTTCGCGAGAGCTCGTCGGGTTAGTCGGATGAGATCCTAAAAAAGATCCACTCGAACCCGGAACGCGCGGTCTGTGGCGCGATGACTAGGATGCTCATGGCAAACAGTCAAAAACTACCCTTAAGTGTAACCACCGCAGGAGTAGCCAAACGAGTTAGATAGAACCCGAACCAGACGGGCCTAACCAGTTTGAAAGGAAACACGATTAGCATCGCGACGACCCATGTGCCACTGGCAAGTAGTCGTTTTTATAAAATTGAGACGTGGCAAACAGCCGCCATCGTTGTATTCAAGAGTTTACATTTCGGGTTGTGTGGCACAAAGCCGCCAAATCGACCCAGAAAAGTAAAAACTTGAAATGAATGCATACATAAATTAGGCACGAGTCTGCCTAGGGGAAGAACCGTCGCAGGTGCTGGATGTTCCACGAGTTGGGTACATCCTGACCATCAGGGTGCCGGAGTTGGTAAGATCCTGGTCTTGTAACCCTCTTGACGATGAACGGTCCTTCCCATCTTGAGTTAAGCTTGTGCAAACCCGACTCATCCTGAACGCGACGAAGGACGAGGTCGCCAATGCTAAATGACCGTTCCTTAATGTTGCGGTCATGATATCGCCGGAGTCCCTGTAGGTAACGGGCTGACTGAACGAGAGCAGAACAGCGAGCCTCTTCAACAGAGTCCAACTCCAGCTGTCGTGCTTCATCCGCCTCGCCTTCGTTATACATCTCAACCCTTGGGGATTTCCACATGATATCTGCTGGGAGAATCGCCTCGGAGCCATAGACAAGGAAGAACGGGGTCTGCCCTGTGGCCTTGGAAGGTTGAGTCCTGAGCCCCCAGATGACATGTGGCAACTCGTGAATCCATTTCCCGCCTTTCTTGCTGTTGGCATCATAGAGTCTCTTCTTGAGGCCATCAATGATCAAACCATTTGCCCGCTCGACTTGCCCGTTTGCCCTTGGGTGGGCCACCGATACGTACTTGACCTCGATGGACGAGTTTTCACAGAATTCCCAGAACTGGTTGGCCGTGAAGTTTGAACCCAAATCGGTGATGATAGTGTTGGGGAAGCCGAAACGATGTAAGATGTCGGAGATGAAGTCGACCACCCTGTCTGGAGTAAGCTTGGCGATCGGCTTAAACTCGATCCACTTGGTGAACTTATCGATAGCCACCAGAACATGAGTAAAACCTCCTGGCGCCATTGTGATAGGTAGCGCCGGCGTTCTTCAACCCGAAAGACATTGTCTTGTAGGCATAAGTCCCAAACGGGGTGATGAACGCAGTCTTGATCTGGTCCTCTTTCTTGAGAGCAATCTGGTGGTAACCTGAGTAGCAATCAAGGAAACATAACAATACGCAACCTGCGGTTGAGTCGACTACCTGATCGATGCGAGGGAGCCCAAAGTGATCCTTTGGGCAATGCTTGTTGAGATCGGTATAGTCAACACACATTCTCCATTCCTTGTTCTTTTTTAATACAAGGACAGGGTTAGCAACCCACTCTGGGTGGATTACTTCTTTAATGAATCCAGCCGCGAGGAGTTTAGCTATTTCCCGTTTAATGGCCTCCCGTTTATCGGGGGCAAAACGACGAAGTCGTTGTTTCTTTGGTACAGCCTGTGGGTACACATTAAGACTATGCTCGATCAGCTCCTTGGGCACCCCTGGCATATCCGATGGCTTCCATGCGAATATGTCTCGGTTAGCCCGCAGGAAACTGATGAGCGCGAGTTCCTATTTGTCACCCAAGCCCGCGCCGATGATGGCTGTCTTAGATGAATCGCCTTCTTGGAGCTGGATCGTCTTGAGAGCCACCTCACCCGTCGACTTGACGCCTGATTTACTCGCCTTCTTCGTCGGGATGTCCAGCTCGGCTTGAGGGAGTTGCTGTGCGGCCGCGAGTACTTCAGCGGAAGCATCTGGCACACGGGAAGTCGATGCATACTGGATGGCTTCTTGGTTACAATCATAGGACTTCTTCAAGTCGCCTCGGAGCGTGAGCACACCGTTACGTCCTGGCATCTTGAGAAGCAAGTAAACATAATGTGGCACCGCCATGAACTTAGCGAGCGCCGGCCTCCCCAGTATGGCGTGGTAGGAAGATTCGAAGCTAGCCACCTCAAACTTGATGAACTCGGTACGATAATTCGCCCTCGTCCCAAAAGTTACTGGAAGAACAACTGTCCCAAGCGGATGCGCGGCATTGCCAGGAACAATACCGTAAAAGGGAGCTTTGCTCGGGGTAAGCTTGTTGGTAAGGTCCAGACCCATCTTCTTTAACGTGCTGGCGAAGATAAGATTGAGTCCACTCCCACCATCGATAAGAACCCGAGTAAGCTTGACTTCTGCGACCACGGGATCCAGCACCAGTGGGAACTTCCCAGGCTCGGAAAAGCTGGTCCATTGGTCGTCTCGGGAAAATGATATGGGGACCTCCGACCATCGAAGCGGTCGTGGCACCGCCGGTTCGACTGATAAAATTTCACGTAGCAGCAACTTTTGTTCCCTCCTGGAGCAAAAATCTTCGTCGCCACCAAAGATGACATTGACGGTTTTGGAGGCATCCTGGAACTTGGGCGTCTCTGATTTATCCTCCTGTTCATCGTCTTCGGGCTCTTTGCCCGTCGACTTGTTTTTCTTGCCGTTCCCAGGAGAGCCGAAGGTACGCTTAAGCTGAAAACAATCGATCGCCGCATGTTTAGAGTTGACGCACCATGGGCACTTCTTCTGCAGGAGCTTTTCAAACTGCTCCTGCGTGGTCGACTTCTTGCCACGCGAAGGACGCTCCACAGCCGCGACGAGGTCGTCTGGCTTGCGTTTTCGGGATGAACCCGAAAAGTCCTGCTGGCTTTTGCCAACCCGGTTGTCATTGTTGCGCTTCTGGTTGAGATCGGTGCGTCTTGGGAACCTCTCGCGCATCTTTTCTTCTTGCTCGGACCAGTCGTGCATCATGTCACGTAATCCTGCAACTGTTTTCGGCCTGTTACGCCCAAAATCACGATATATACCTGGGTCTGTGAGGCCGTTGTAGAAACAGTCGATGATGTCCTCCTCCGAGATGTTGGCGATGGTTGCGCGTACATCAAAGAAACGACGTGTGTAGGATCGGAGGAGTTCATTACGCTCCTGCTTGCATTGAGCAAGGTCATGCCGTGTGCCTGCTCGAGTTATCGCCCCCTGGAAGTTGTCGAAGAAAACCTTCTTGAGCCCTTCCCAGGAGTCGATGGAATCATCGGGGAGGCTTTCCAACCAAGTCAACGGTGCTGGCTCCAAAGCCATCGGAAAATAGACGACTTTGGTAGTGTTGGAGCCGCCAGCCACCTCAACAGCAGTGGAATAACAGCGGAGCCATTGCTGGGGGGCCTGCTTGCCGTCATACTTGGTAATACCAATTGGCTTGAAACCCTCCGGGTACTTGTAGTTGTTGAATCTTGCAGTGAACGCGGGGAAACGATCGCTGCAGTCAGCATCGTCTCGCTCGACTACCTCGCGTTCCCGTCGCCTCGAGTCGAGGACTGACCGGGCATCGCGCCCTTCATTGATTTTCTGACGAAGATCAGGTTGGCGACGCGGAGGATTGGGCTGTCTCGGGTTGTTTGCCGGAAGTGGCTGTCGCCTCCCACCGGTGATCTGGCTTCCACCCGCGCCTTCATTGTAGTTGCTGCGTTGGGGTCTCGGGCGATGACCCGTGGTTCGACTTGGGGCCTGGCTTCGGCTGTCTCCGACGTGTTCGTCCCTGACGAGCGATGCCGGAGCCTGCTGGTCCAACTGAACCCACGCCCGTTGGGCGTAGACGAGTGCTTGTCGGACATTGGGGTCGTTACTTCGCTCGAGTAGCGCTGTTACCCGAGCAATGTTAGCCACAGGAGTCCTGAAGCCACGTTCATCTGCCGCAGCGAATTCGGCGTCGAGTTCACGCTGTGCGGAACGTATGCGCTCGTTGGCGCGCCTTCTGCGAACCGCACGAGCTCTGTTCCTTGCACGTCGCGCGTCGCGCTCGACGTCGTTCTCGTTCTCGGCTTCTGCGGTGTCTTCGTCTTCCGATATGCCATCAAGTGCGCCAATGGGGATGAGGGCGTCATTGTCCCCTTCTTCCGCCATCAGGACTTGACGAGCTGCGAGTTCGTCGGAAGGGGCTTCGACTAGCTCAGTAGAACCCTCGGATATGGCAGCTAATGCCCTGCCCTCCTGAAAAGGCAAAGGCTCCAGATGGGCTACCAATCGGTCTTCATGTCCGAGTGGGTGGGTCGAGTCCATCCCCCCCCAATGAACAATTCGTCCTTCGGGGGTGGAGGTGATCATCAACCCGCAAGCGGCCAGGTGATCCTTGGCCTCCCGACATGCGGTGGCCTCGGAGCCTCCGGCCTGGAGCAAAGAGTCCAAGTCCTTTTCCAACGTGGAAAGAGGATCAGTGGAGACAGACGCTGCCTCGGTTTCCCTGGCAGAGTCAGAAAACGGCAACTCGTCGAGATTGTCGACAAAGTCGTCGAGCCTTGCGGCAAGCGTTTTTGGCTTGAAGATATCGCCGGCGATGTGCCGACGGAAACCGCCCGCGCCGTTGGCAACGCAGACCCACGAGCCAAAAACAAAGGTCGTGCCCTCAAGGAGCACGGGACTGGGGAACTTGAAAACTGCCATCGAGTTCTCCAGCGGATCTCTGATGCGCCCCCCTACCTGGCGCGCCAGCTGTCGGGTTTTATCCGGCTGCCCACCGAGGGGTATACCCAAGGTGGTAGGTTTTAGGTTGGGATGCGCCGAGATCAGGAACTCGAAGGTGCAGACAACACAAGATTTAGACAGGTTCAGGCCGCAATATGCGTAATGCCCTACGTCCTGTATGATGGTTTGTATTGCCTTGATGTTGATCTGGTGATCTTATGTTCTGAGGGGGTCCCTGCCCGCCCTTATATATCCGGGGGGACAGGGTTACATGAATCCTAGCCTGATACTAGCTTAGGAGTCGTACTCAAGTACAACTCGAGTAGTTTCCTTCTGTATCGACTAGTTCTACTCCGCATGCGAGTAGGATACAACATAAATGAGGTACAGGACATGTCCTATCCCCTAGTCCAATACGGACTCCTTAATGTACACAGCCCCGTGGCCCCGGGTCTGACATACTCTTCCCTGTCTTGGCCCTATGCTCTTCCAGAAGATTGGTCCGTGGAATGGGATCCGTCCCCGACCAACATTGGTGATACCGAGTGATGTCGTGTCTGGGCTTAGCATGACATCCGTCTTGTCGACGTGCTGTAGATCATCGCGTATGTTTCCCGCTGCTAAAGATCATAGCTTAAACGGTTTGTATTATTTTCTCTAGGTTTGAAACTTTGTACTACTTTCATAAACTCTTGTAATGTAATTCCCTATTATGTAAATTGTGATGGTGATTGTATCTCTGGACTCACCTTCGTGTGAGGTAACCTTATTGATCCTGTGTATCGGTGGTTTATCGGGACGTTACCCGACAGGCCAAGGGATTATACCGTTTGAAGCACGTTGGAGCCCTCGGGAGTGGACTCGCGTACTTGAGCCGGTATAATTCAGGTTGGTTCTGCCACAGCTGGTATCAGAGCTATAAGGTTACCCTGGAGATACATTTTACCTTAAAAATATTTTCAGTATAAAATTTTGACCAATAGAGTATTTGGCAAAACTACGTTGGATTCGCTAAGGATTATGCTTAGTACGTAAAGCCCTAGAGTAATGTTTATGAGGGAAATAGAGGTGGCTATATATATGTATAATCCTAACTACCAGCATTACTTTTCTGTCAAAACTTAAATTCATGCACAACTCAATCTTACATTCTGTAACGACACCTTCGACGATGAGGTAAGAAGGTAAGGATCCTCAGCCAACTGAGGGAGCTTGGCCTTCCCGTCGGTGATGCGAACCGAACGCTGTTTCTCAAGCAGTGGCCTACTTGAGATGCTGCCAATGTAACAACTTCGGTTGACTACATTGGGAGTAGATGGTTCGGCGCAGGGTATGGCGATCGCAGATCATACCCCCGCATTTTGCGGTACCCCCGTGAATACGTTATCTCGATAACGTATGTTAACGTTGTCTGTACGGCGGTAATTGTACAGATGCTGTTTCTATAGTGAACAGTAATGATTGGGGACGCTTTCATGACATGCTGGCATGAAAGGTTCAACATATATATATTGTGATTTTCTGCAGGTATGCTAACCTCGTTACGTAAGCTTGAACGTAAGAACGACTAGTATATATATAGGGAGAGACGTATTTATATGATGCCACCGTACTTAACCACGTAAGACCAAGATTACTTGGCAGTTATTTTTGTTTGTGAGGACGTGTAGAACGTGCATGCATCATGTTATCGTGGATTGACCTGATTGTCTTGTTTGTTATGTGATTGTATTGAAATATGTTGCTTGTATCTAAATGCCTGTATAGACTTTGTGTTGTGGGAGCCAATGTAATCTGATAGGCTATCCTAGAGTTGGGAAAGTCTTTAGTGAATCAAATCAGTTAGGTCATGTTTGGACCTTATCGTCGATCTTAGCTCGACCGCTAAATCAAATCCTTGATCTTGTTTTAAATCTGTTTCGGCAGAACCATTGAGTTCCTTCCTTTGATGGTTACATTTTGGTAATCATCAGCAAACTCTTCAATTCATCATTCAGAGATTTATCCATCCTTTCATGATGTTGTACCTTATATTGTTGGCTATTCCGGTTACAACATCTGAAAGTTGTACCTTCAATTTTTGCTCAGATAATTTTTGGATAAATTTAAAAGATGTATGACAATAATTACTTTTTGCATACAATTTTACGAGCAAAAGTCATGCATCATAACACAATATCATCTTTGGCCAGTGCATGGTATTGCATCGTCATCGACAATCCGTAGACTAACTAACGAGTGTGCCTCCTGTACAGCTTTAGGTTATCTTCGGCTTCTTAAGACCTATCTTGCTGTTGTTGGCACTATAGGGTTGCTATTCCTCTTTTGTGGTGGTGTTTAATCACATGATCATGTTGCCGTGTCGGAATCTAAGGCCTCATGTGCGCTGCAGCCATATGATTGAGCCATTAGGAGCGCACTGGTGACTAGGTCTATGTGACATAACCCCACTGCAATCTCTCTTTTTGCAACCTTACTAGTGTCCTAACTTCTAATCTTTGTCTAAGGATATAGGACTACCCAGGTGTTAGTTATGAAAGAACGGTTGTAGGATGCGAGTCATATGCATCATTAACTCATGAGGATATGCATCATACTTCATGCATTTCATACGTGCATACATTGCAAGCATCATCATCCTTGCATCAAGTGTATGCATCATTTGGTCAACATCATGGTAATTGCATTGTGTCATATGCATCATTTCGGTCGTGCATGGGATCCCTCATCCTCATGTTGCACTATCATTGCAAACATACATCTCAAATAGTGCATTACATTCATGGTTGTATATCGAGCATTGTGCTCTGAATTGGAGCATTTTTCCTTAATTGCATCGGTATAAATAAGCATGTTTTGCAATCAACATCATCTAAAATTATTCAGATAATAAACTCTGAGCAAGAATAATTCAAACATCATTTTGTCAATCCCTTGTACCATCCTTATTTGTTATCCATGAGTTTTGTAATGAATGTCATCGACATTTATCATCCTTATGTATAATCTCTTATCTTGTTAAACTCATCTATGTACCATCTCTTCATGCTCTCGTCATACTCATCTCGTCATACTCCAACGGCTTTTATCCTCAACCTCAAGATTCTTTGGTGTGATTGCTTCCTACCACTTTTAATTTGTGACTTGCTTCTCTTTCCTTAAGAATCTTTCGTCCGAATCTCGAGACGAGATTCTTTTTAGGGGGGAGGGCTGTGACAGTTCGTGTGTTTGTAAACTAGGCATGTATTTTGTTAGTGTGAAATATGTGTTTGTTTGTATAAAGCTTATGTGTGTTTATGTGAAGCTTTTGAAAATTTAAAGTGCAAATAAAAAGGGTATTTTTGTAATTATAGAAAAACCTAGGGATGTTTTTGTAAAATGTATTTGGGAAAGGATAATTTTAAAATAAGTGAAAGGTGGTTTTGTAAACATGTTTTCCTTATTTTATCTCTTGTAAAAATATATATTTATTTACCCAAAAGTTGCATTTGAAATGCATATGTTGAAGTGGGTAAAAAGTTAGGGTAAAATGGTAAAAATAAGGGTGTTTATGTAATTCTATGAAAGTACAAGTCCTTTTATGCAAATGTTTCATTTACAAAAGTAACTTTCAAAATTACTCAGGGCTAAAGTGTAAAAGTGCAAGTCATCATGACGAGTCTATCCCGTCATTATGACATGTCATAAATACTTGCATTTAAGTCCTGAAATTTTATGAATTACATTTCTAGGACAAAAGCAATTCAAATCCGACTTTTGTTCAAAGATTCACATATAAAAATGTAAATTTTGAGTTTTTGAACTTGAGCCCTAAAGAAATGTTGTAGAGTTTGAAGAACCGTACAACTTTCATTTTGGGCATTTCTTCATTTGGGTTTTAAATCAACGGGAAATTTTGTTTTACAGTGAGGCCCTTGCAGTTTTTGGTATTTGCGTATAAGTCCTTGGGGAATTCTATCCCTTCTTCTCCTCTGTTTTTCTGGTGCTCCCTTATCCTCTGCCGACGCCGCTTCTTTTCTCTGGTCCACACCGGTTCTTTCCCCTCCATCCCTCTCTGTTTCCTTCCTCACACAGCAGATGGAGGCGCGGCTCAGGCGGAGGCCGGCCCAAGCAGCTGCGGGCGCCAGCGCAGGCGGCCCCACGCGGGGTGCTGCGCGGCCGGCGGCGCGGCTCGGCGCGGGTGCGCGCGAGCGCGCGCGGCTCGGGCGGCCAGCCGCGGGAGGGGCGGCGGCTCGCGGCGCGCGGGACGCGCGGCGTGTGGGAGCGGGCCCAGGCGGAGCAGCGGCCCGAGCGGAAGGCAGGCCAACTGCTGGCCAGCGGCGCGCGGCCGCGTGGCTAGCGCGCAGGCGGCGGCCTCGAGCGGGCTCAGGCGGGCGGCGCAGCGGATGCGGGGCGGCTGCGGCCCACGCGGAGCGAGGACGGCCCGTGCGGGCGGCTGGCGGCGCCGGGCTCGGGTGTGGCGCTAGAACGTGCGCAGGCATCGCGAGAGGCAGGCGCTCGGCGGTTCGGCAGGCGCTGATGGTGGACCGCGGCTGTGCGCAGGCGCGTGGCGCAGGCGGACCGCGGGAGCTGGAGGCGAGCCGGCGTGGGTAGCTGCAGCAGCAGGCGCGCGGCACGGCGGCTCGTGGTAGGCGACGCAGTACAAGAGCGGGGCTCGGGTGGGGACTGGCCCAGGAGTAGGCGCGTGCAAGATGGTGGCCAGGCGAGTGACGTGCGCAGGTGCAGGGGGTGGCTCGGCCCGAGCGGTGGACGGCGCTGGCTCGGGTGGCGAGGGCCAGTAGCGCAGGCGCACGGCGAGCACTGGTGGCGTGCAAAGCTTGGCACGGCTCGGGTGCGAAGGCAGTCCGGGCGAGCGGAGACGCGCGTGAGCCGAACTTAGGAGCGGGAGCTGGAACGCAGCGCAATGGAAGCAGCGTGTCGGCTCGGAAATGGCGCGAGCAGGAACGCGCAGGCACGGGTGTGGACGCGGCTCGCGCGAGAGGCGTAACGCTGACGCGTGAGTGGCACGCGAGCCAAGCGGCGCTGGAGCGGTTCGCGGACGGTGCAGGAGCGGACGCGAGCGATGCCGAGCGGGTCGCGCGAGCGTGCGCGCGATGACGCGCGAAAGCTGGCGATGTGTGCAAGTGCTGGGCGGTCGGAGCAGAGCGGACCCATGGGCATGAGCGGGCGATGCTGGAGTACGACGTGCCGAGCAACGGCACGCGCAGGAGGAGTTATGGTGAAGGGTTTCTGCACGAGATACGGGTACACGGTGACATCGACCCTAACCACGCCACGGAGATCTCTGAGGACGCAAGAGTGGCCGTGTCGAGGAAGCGAGCTCGCTCGCTCGTAAGATGCACGAGGGGCGGCGAGCCGGAAGGAAGATGGCGAAACAAAGGCGACGAAGCGGAGGCAGTGACCTGGTACGACGAGCTCGAAGGAGCTAGGTGCAGCTAGGTACGGCAAGCTCTCTTGATCTATACGGAAGTCCGAGCGGAACTGAACCGGCATGTTCGCGAGAGCGAGCGGAAGTGTTCCACCGGTGGCCGGGTCAGCTCGTGAGCAGGAAAAACCCTAGGGTTCGCGGAGAAGTCGGTATAGCGAACCCATTCGGCTCCATCATCTCGTCCCAGGAGTCCACGATATCCAGCAACATCTTTCTCTCTCGTCGATCGCCGAGCAAGACCACAACACCTCAAGAAAGCTCGTGAACCCTCTCATCGAGCTCTTCCCATCGCCAATCTTGTTCGTCACGGAAAATCACTTTCCGTCTGTTCTTCTCCGTAACCAAGGTTTGCCCTGACCTGCTGAACCTTTCTAATGCCGGCGATTCCTTCGCCGGAATATCGTCATTAATTTCCTGATAACTGTTTTCCCGGACCAGGGACTTGATTGCTATGTTTTAGAAAGTTCTAGGGTGTCCTTTGTAAAATCTTCAAAACTTTCTTTGTTTCAGATCAGTGAACATTTACAAGTTTGTGTTATGCTCTTGAATTGAAAGTCTTGATCTGTGGTCTAGGTTAAATATTAGGGAATGAATGCTTTGTTTGTACCATATACTGTATGCATGTGTTTTAGCTGAAAGATAAATCATAGGATGTATGTTTCAAGCGGAAAAGTGTGGTAATTAGTTAATCCATCACACGAACGCTCATATCTCTACCGTCAAGACGTTGTCCTCGTCTTGATTGCTGTTTCTTTAAGTTTTTTTTTTGTCGTATAAGGATCCCCGTTAGTTCTTGTATGTCTGCTGCATAGCCAAAACATCTCTGCGATTATACTTTGGCGTTGGCTATCAGTTCAGCCGCTAAACATCAGTTTTCTTGAGCTTATGATGTTTCTGCGTAACAGCTGTCAGTCGATACTTCTACCATCGGCTGATTAGCTGATACGATTGTTACCTTTCTAGTATCGGCTACTGCCGATACAATCCTTTTGTTCTGTCCTACATCGACTGCGCAAAGTCGTATCGGAAAGATACCCACGATCTTAGGGTTATTGCCATCGGCCGAACCAAGCCGATTCTAGTCGTTTACCATATCGGTTATGGCCGATCGATCCTTAGTTTTCCTATCCTTATCCACACACTTCTATCCGCCGATTTATCGATTGAGAGATTGGCTATCTATATCTATCGGTCATATATCCTCAACCACACTCCAATCGGCTATACGTCACCCACTTATGGTGCTAACGTAAACAAGTCGATGCAACCACACTTAGTTACCTAGGATAACACTTAAGCACATCTCGGTTAAGACACAACTGCTTTAGGAATCATCCTTTTGCCAAAGTAATCGATGCTTTCATCGATCATCTAAGAACCCAATGCACTCATCAATCGGCTAAATCCATGTTGTTCCCATCGGCTCTGTTGTAATCTTCAACGAGTAGCCGATTCTAGTTAGTTGTCCCCCTAAAGCTCTGTCTAGATTTAGTTCAGATCTTTTTGGTTGTTATATGAGTAGTATGTTACGTGAATGTTGGATTGCAACTTTATTGTGAAGTAAAATAGTTTTGTATATACATTTGAATGTAATGTTGCATTGCATGTAGATACGACTACTTCTACAAACGGTACCTACGAGATCTCCCAGGAGTCTGCGGAGGATATTCCTGAAGATCAAGTGAACGTCATCAAGGAAATGACTGAAGCCCCGAACCAAAGTTCGGAAGATATTGACATTTCTGACTTCAGACCCACCAGTAAAGGCAAGCCCCGGACATATCCCACTACTTTATTTACACTGCAATCTATATCTATCTATATTATATCTTGCATTAGGTCTAGGAATTGAGGTGAAACCCTAGATGCATAAATCCTAGGAATCCAATGTAATGCTCCCGAGTCCTTGTCGGATAGATGCTCCGCTAATAGGACCGGTAGAAGTCGAGTGATTTCCTGTCACTCGCGCGATATAGGAGTTGCATGTTTATTTACCTGCAACCACTTTAAGGATGACGGACAGGGTCATGTGCTGTATCATGACCTGGAAGTTTACCCTGTCTGTTTTGATAAAAGTTTTAAGGCCGAAATGTATGGTAGTGGTGGCTAAGCGTTTGAACAGTACTAGCCACATGCCGCGAAATATGGTAAAGCGGTAAGCCTAGTAACCGATCGGCCCGGCAAGTGGGTATATTCCCACCACTCGATCTATTTGGTTCTTTTCACGCACCGACCTGTGGGAGTACGTTCTGCATGGCAGACAGGAATACGGGTTTTGTAGTCGCGCTACAGACGTATGTCCTGCACGAGTGATGTGCGTACGGTCCTGCAAGTCGCTTGTGGTGGCCTGCCCGCGAGTCGGAATGAAAGGTAAACGGTTGCTTCGGAAAGCCCTGCCGGTAATCCCAAGCGTGTGTGTTAGGTTTACCTTGCAAGGTTAAAAATTCGATTCGAATCGTCCGCCTCTCACGATGCTTGAGATTGCTTATCCCTTTTACCACATTGAGTAAGAAGTGTAACTGTTAATGAGATAATCTTGGTGAATGATAATATCAATCATGCTTGTTTAGTATAGGTGCTAACCTAGAATGGCTAATCAAGCTAGAATCTGAAAGCTAAAACTTGAAAATAGTTCATACTCTTTGTTGCTTTTCAGCTGAAAATAAACCCAAAGCCTTTACAATGCCTTCATAAGTCTAGTTATGGGCTAAAGTATACCCAATCCCGGGTAAGCCTTGCTGAGTAGTAGTATACTCAGCCTTGCTAGTTTTATGTTTTTCAGGTAAAGCCTTTGAAGATCCTACTCTTCCCTGTCTTGGCCCTATGCTCTTCCAGAAGATTGGTCCGTGGAATGGGATCCGTCCCCGACCAACATTGGTGATACCGAGTGATGTCGTGTCTGGGCTTAGCATGACATCCGTCTTGTCGACGTGCTGTAGATCATCGCGTATGTTTCCCGCTGCTAAAGATCATAGCTTAAACGGTTTGTATTATTTTCTCTAGGTTTGAAACTTTGTACTACTTTCATAAACTCTTGTAATGTAATTCCCTATTATGTAAATTGTGATGGTGATTGTATCTCTGGACTCACCTTCGTGTGAGGTAACCTTATTGATCCTGTGTATCGGTGGTTTATCGGGACGTTACCCGACAGGCCAAGGGATTATACCGTTTGAAGCACGTTGGAGCCCTCGGGAGTGGACTCGCGTACTTGAGCCGGTATAATTCAGGTTGGTTCTGCCACAGACGGCAAGAGTAAGCTCATGGAAGAAGAGAAATAGCACCCTCCTCTTCCTAAGCTAAAGCCGCTGCCTCCTGGTTTGAAGTATGCCTACCTCCACAACAATAGAAGCACACCAGTTGTTATCAGTGATAAGCTGACAGAGAGTGAAACTCGGCGGCTCGTTGCAGTCTTGGAGAAGTACTGATCAGTCATTGGGTATTCTCTACAAGACTTGAAGGGAATCAGCCCCAACCTATGCACTCATAGCATTCCAAAAGAACCGGACCATAAGCTGTCAAGAGAGCATCAACGACGGCTTAATGATGCGATGAGGGAGGTAGTAAAAAAAGAGGTTCTGAAACTACTGTACATGGTCATCATCTACCCTGTACAAGACAGTGCGTGGGTCAGCCCAGTTCAAGTTGTTCCGAAGAAGGGAGGCATGACAATTATCCAGAATGAGAGAAATGAGCTCATACCTCAGAGGACAGTTACTGGATGGTGGATGTGTATCGATTACCGGATGCTCAACAAGGCTACCCAGAAAGATCACTTCCCTCTCCTCTTCATCAATGAGATGCTTGAACAGTTGGCAAAACACTCATTCTTCTGCTACCTCGACGGATACTCTGGTTATCATCAAATTCCTATTCATCCGGATGATCAGAGTAAGACTACCTTCACCTGTCCCTACAACATGTTCGTATACCGGCGATTGTCATTTGGTCTTTGCAACGCACCTGCATCATTTCAAATGTGTATGATGGTGATATTCTCTGACCTGATTGAGAATATTATGGAAGTATTCATGGACGACTACTCAGTTTAGGGAAAGATCTCGAAGAATGCCTTGAGAATTTGGACAAAGTTCTCAAGAGGTGCCATGAAACACAATTAGTTCCTAATTGGGAGAAGTTCATTGCATGGTCCATGAAGGAATCATCCTTGGACACCGAGTATTAGAAAGAGGTATAGAAGTGGATCAGGCTAAGATCAAGGTGATTGAACAGTTGCCACCCCCGACAAATGTCAATGGAGTTCGAAGTTTTCTTGGGCACTCTGGCTTTTATAGGAGATTCATCAAGGATTTCTCCCATAAAGCCAAACCTTTGACAAGTATTCTTACCAAAGAGACTCCTTTCGACTTCGATGAAGATTGCCTCATAACCTTTTACACCCTCAAGAAGGCACTCATCTCTGCACCAATCGTACAGCCACCGGATTGGAATCTTCCATTCGAGATCATGTGCAATGCAAGTGACTATGCCATTGGTGCAGTGCTAGGTCAATGCAAGGATAAACAGCATTATGCCATATCTTATGCAAGCAAGATGTTGACCGGACCCCTGCTGAACTATGCGACAACGGAGAAGGAACTTTTGGCAATGGTATTTACCATTTACAAGTTCAAATCCTACTTGGTTGGTGCTAAGGTGATAGTATACACAGATCATGTTGCACTAAAGTACCTTTTGACCAAGAAGGATGCTAAGCCATGACTCATTCGTTGGATTCTGCTCCTCCAAGAGTTTGATTTGGAAATCAGAGATAAGAAAGGAGTAGATAACTATGTGGCTGATCATCTCTCAAGGATGCAGGTAAAAGGATCAGATTTACCGATTGATGACTACTTGAGAGATGATACTCTTCTGAGGGTCACTACAACCAGTACATGGTATGCAAACTTGGTGAATTTCATGGTGATTGGATATATACCTCCGGGAGAAGATAGAAAGAAGCTAATCCACCATAGCAGATATCACCTTTGGGATGACCCTATCTATTCAAAGTCTTTGCTGATGGTTTACTCAGCTACTGCATCCCGCAATGTGAGACCCACTAGATTCTTGAGCGTTGTCACTCCTCACCATATGGAGGGCATTATGGAGCATTCCGGACCCATGCTAAGGTTTGGCAGAGTGGATTCTTCTGGCCAAACTTGGATGGTGATGCTAAAGAGTTTGTGCAGTGATGCCCAAGATGTCAGAAACATGGGAATATCAATTCCCGAGACACTATGCCACTGAAGAGCAACCTTCAAGTGGAAATTATTGATGTATGGGGTTTAGACTTCGTGGGTCTGTTCCCTATGTCAGAGCAGTGTGAGTACATCTTGGTGGCAATGGTCTACGTGTCCAAATGGGTTGAAACACTTCCCTACATTGCGGCCGACTCAAAGAACTCAAAGAAAATGCTCTAGGAAATCATATTTCCTCACTTTGGGGTTCGTAGAGTTGTGATCAGTGATGGAGGCTCACACTTCATTGATAAGATATTCAGGAAGTGTCTCAGTGAGTTCGCAGTAGATAACTGGATTGCAACTCCATACCAGCCCCAGATGAGTGGCCAAGCAGAAACGTCAAACAAACAAATCAAGAACATTCTGTAGAAAACAGTTAATGCCACAGGGAGAGGATGGAGGAGCAAGTTACCCAAGACACTCTGGACTTATCAAACAGCTTTCAAGATGCTGATAGGAATGACACCATACCAGCTGGTCTATGGCAAGATTTGCCATCTGCTAGTTAAACTTGAGTCCAAATCCCACTGGGGGATCAAGAGGTGGAATATGGATCTCCAATCAGCCGGAGTGAAAAGGCAAATTGGCTGAATTGGATGAATGGAGGGAGAAGGCTACCATAGCTCCAAGCTCTACAAGGAGCAGATGAAAAGATGGCACGACAAGCGTATCAACATCAAACACTTCAAATTTGGAGATAAGGTACTACTCTTTAACTCTCGCGTTCGTTTATTTAGTCATGGTAAGCTTAGAAGTAAGTGGGAAGGGCATTACATAGTAAATAATGCTGCCGATCACGACGCTATAACCCTCAAGGATGATGACGGGGATGTTTTCAAGGCCAATGGCCAATGGTTGAAAATATTCTTTGAGCCTGAAATACCGGAACTCAAAGAAACAGACGTCTACGAGCTATCCGAACTACAACCCTCATCTATGGTCATCGTCGGAACTTAAACGTGTTGTATCTTAGGCTAGATTTCTTTTCCCTTTCTTCCCTTTCCTTTCCTAGCCTTGATGCACCCAAACATCAGAAGTAGAAGCAAGAGAGAGGATGTTCCAGAAGATCGGGACCCACACCTGACAAGGTGGGGCCAGCCGGCCCCCCCAGGCCGGCCGGCCAAGCTCCAAGCCTGATTTCAAAAATTCAAATTTGTATGGACTCTATCCTATCTCCTTTTCAAAATCCTGAGAGAATTGGGGCGAGGTGAGTTGTTTTAAACCGAAAGGCCTCGGCTTCTTTTTCCTCCAAGCCTCTCATTCCTCCCACCTTCAATTTCTGTGCAATCTTGAAATCCTCGACCATGGCCGAACACTCCACTCACAAAACTCCAAAATCGATTTCCATGGCCAACAAATCCCCTTCGACACCCTCAAAGTCAAACCAAACTCGCGCGTCATCAAGCAGCGTCAGGATCATCGAGCCGGTGGCGATGGCCAAGGCCTTCTCCTTGCCGCCAACTGGCCAGAGGAGGACACCTCAGGCTGACTGGCTTGGATGAGGTCAGCTGGCCTCGCCCTTGGCCTGATCATCTCCATGTCACGGCAGGTCCCCTATCCAGAGTCCAGGGACGGGGGCCAATGCACGCACTCACGCACGTACGCCGAACCGACCAAGTATGGGGATTCTTTTCCCCAGGAAGGTGACTGGCAAGCGTCTCATGCCATCCTCTTCAGGAGGGCATGTTGCGCACGTCGCCACCGTGCAGATGGTGCCACCGAAGTCATCGAATTACACCCCCGCAAGCCCAAGTCCGCCATGCCAATGTGTGCGTGGATGAAAGGTTAGGATCAGGAAGGTTCTCTCCCCTCCTTTGGATCAGGAGGAGAGGGAGTCCATTGACTCCAACCCGGACTCGGTGCAGTGCACTTGCTCGCCACCAGTGATCCTCGGTCCTCCAGAGATCTGGGCGTACACTGATAGCAACGAGGAGTAGGAGGGCGCCGACATCAGGATGCTAAGGGAGCAGCTTGCCACACTCAATCTAAAACTCAACAACATGGATGAGCACGTGGCGGAGTCTGAGATCGAGAGGATAGCCCTTGATGAAAAGGTCGACACCCTTCGCAAGGCAATATGCTCAAAGATCAAGCACCTTGCAAAGGCGACTAGGAACGAGGAACTCTAGAGGGCCCCAGACCCGAGGGATTAGATTGGTGTTAGGATAGTTTAGTTTAGGTTTAGGTGCTGAAATTTTCCCTTTCAAATTTTGTTTCCAATCAATTGTATTCCAGTAGCACCTCCATTTTTAATTGAGTAAAATAAAGTTTGCTTTGCTCTTGCCATGCTTGAGTAGTTGGTGCACACTTGTGTGCCAACCACACCTCTTTTTCTGATTCTACACTGAGTGCGCAGAGAACTAGAATGAGCAATGCGTGTTGATATTTTTTAACATCGCTACCAGGTTTGTGTTCCCTGCAACGGTGCCAGAAATGCTTGTTCACATTTCTTAACATTGCTACCAGGTTTGTGTTCCCCAGCAACGACACTAGAAATGCTTGTTGGCATTTCTTACCATCATCACCAGGATTGTTAGTCCTTAGCGATGGCACCAAGAAATGCCGTGGTGGTATGTCTTAATGATTACAGATTGGATCCGCAAGCGCACGGATATACCGTTGTAGCATTTCACCCGAAGAGTATTTAGGTATCATTATTTATAATTTCCCGTGGGATGGCATGAGTAAAAGAGTTTACTAGGTACATAACCAGGACGATACAAATAAGATATAGACTATATTTCACAAGGGGTAAGTTATGATAAATGATAATGAGGGTAATGTGACACACACACTCGAGCCGATCTCAAGATAAAGAATAACGAATAAACCAAAGGTTAGTGGGAGAATAGGCATACAAAGAATGTCCTAAAAGCATCCATTCATACAAGCAAGTGTTACATGAGATACATGGTTAGGGATCTGAGCTATGGCTCAGGATACTGGGGAGAATGTCCCGCACCGGAGTACATCCAGTCCCGTTACATCTTTTAGAAATCCTACACCATACCCGAACATGGGGGACTACACTAACCACAGTGAAGCTGCCATAGCAGACGGATAGTGTTGTCACCACCTGCCATCTACCCCTACAACACCATGGAGCATAGTCATATCCGAAGGATCCCGCATACCCGGGCACCATGCCTGTGTGCGAGATCACTACCCTAGCGCCCCCGGGTCTCCCACCCTTCAGATGGAGAAGTAAAGCGTTAAGGCAAGCCCAAAGGCACAACGAACCGATAGCCTTACTATTTCACATCCTGACGTGGAATCGACTATTTGGTCTATACACGATAAAGGAAAAGCATCCTTGGGACATGCCTTGTTAAGGCCAGTATAGTCAACACACATTCTCCATTTCCCATTCTTCTTTTTTACAAGGACAGGATTGGCAACCCAGTTGGAGTGGTACACTTCCTTGATGAAACCGGCTGCCAGGAGCTTGGTGATCTCCTCGCCTATGGCTCGGCGCCTCTCATCATTGAAGTGACACAGGCGTTGGTGCATGGGTTTGGAACCCGGCTTGATGCGAAGCTCTTGCTCGGCAACCTCTCTCGGAATGCCTGGCATGTCAGAGGGCTTCCATGCGAAGGCATCATGATTGGCATGTAGGAAATTAACGAGCGCGCTTTCCTATTTGGCAGGAAGCTGGGCCTTGATCCGCACAGTCTTGGTCAGGTCATTGGGATCGATGCCGATCGCCTTGGTGTCCTCGGTCGGGCGGAAGGCGCTAGACGAAGTCGACTCGTTGAAGTCGGGGCCGCACTCCGCCAACGTCCGGTGAAGCTTCTAGAGCTCGGCAGAGTTGGCGATGGCTGTGGCAAGCTCGAAGTGCTCGTGACCACAGGCATAAGCCTGCTCGAAATAGCCGCTGACCGTGATGACGCTGTTGGGCCCCGACATCTTCAGCTTGAGGTAGGTGTAGTTGGGGACCGCTATGAATTTGGCGTAGCACGAACGCCCAAGGATGGTGTGGTACAATCCTTCAAAATCCACTACCTCAAAGATCAAGGTCTCGGTGCTGAAGTTGCTGCTGTCGCCGAACGCGACCGGTAGCTCTATGTTCCCCAAAGGGTAAGCCCTCATGCCTGGGATGATCCCAAGAAGGGGAAGATGGAAGTGCGGAGCTTGGACCATGAGACGCCCATGGCATCGAAGGTCTCAACATATAAGATGTTGAGGCTGCTACCCTCGTCCATCAGCACCTTGGTCAGGCGCTTGTTGGTAATGATGGGGTCGACAAGGAGAGGGTAGCTCCCTGGTTGGGGAACGTTGGGAGGGTGGTCACCCCGGTCGAAGGTGATCAAAGTGCTCGACCAGCAGAGAAACTTGGAAACTGAGCTCTTGGCGGCGCATACCTCCTGGAGGTGGACCTTGTGTTGGCGCTTGGTGCAGTCATCCTCAGGACCTCCAAAGATCATGAGGCAGCCATCCGAGTCGGGGAAGGTGTTCCCATCCTTGGGAGGCGCTCCCTGCTCCTTGAGCGCTTCCTTGTCGCGGTCGCCGCCCTTGCGCCTGCTGGGCTGACCCAACATCTGCTTGAGGAGCTCGCAATCCTTGAGCTTGTGCTTGACGGGGTAGCCATGGTTCGCGCACGGCTTCTCTAGGAGTTGCTCGAAATGGTGGTTGTTGCCTTGTCGCTTGCCGCTCGGTCAGCCGCAGTGATCGTATTGGGGTTGGGACGATGTCAATCCTTCTTCTTCTTCTTCTCTTGCGTTGTGGAGGGACCCTCATCCTACTCCACCCGCTTCACCTTTCCCATGGTCCGGACATCAGTGAAGACCGCCCCGACCACCACCTCGCCGAAGGCATGGTTCGTGGTGATGCCCAGGAGCTCGTGGGTGGTGTGCGGCTTTCGACAGCTGAGCTTGTGAATGAGGGACTTGCAGCTGGTTCCTATGAGGAACTCGCTGATGACGTCTGCGTCAACGATGTCAAGTAGAGAATTGCACTACCTGGAGAACCTATGGATGTAGTCCTGTACGGACTCGCCAGGCTCCTTCTCGTAGCTCTTGCGGTCCCAGGAGTTTCCGGGGCGCACGTATGTCCCCTGAAAGTTCTCAACGAAGACCTGCTTGAGCTCCGCCCAACTCCGAATGCTGTTGGGCGGTAGGAATTCGAGCCATGCTAGAACATTCACCCCAACACAGATGGGGAGGTACTGGATGATGAAGTAGTCATCATCCGCCCTTCCGGCTCAGCAGGCGCATCGAAAATCTTCCAGCCATACAGCGGGGTTCGTTTCCTGGTGTACTTGGTGATGTTGGTGGGTGGTCACAAGCGTGGCGGGATGGCGCTTTCTGGACGTGGCATCGAAGGCCCGTGGGCTCGGGCCGTTCGAACTGGGACTCCGGTCACAATCCTGGTCACATGGTCAGTCACCTCGCCTGGAAGGCACCTCCTCGTGGTACCCCTCGGGCTGGTGAGCCTCGGCCATGACCATGGCAGCCCGGTCAACATTAGCATCACGGCGGGCCAATTGCCATGAGTGGATGACGCAGCGTGAGTCGTAGTTGGGCTCGAGCTGGCCACGCACCAGGTGGCACTGTGCAGCGACCACCACTTTGAGACGAGGTGCAGCCGCAGCGTCACAACCCGCCCAGGGTGGAAGCCCTTGCCGCTGATGGACTAAGGGGTTTGGCTGCTGTGAGCCTACCCCTTCGACTGGGCAGGAGGTCACATGCCGGTGGCGTGACGCGGAGCTTCCCGCCTGCTGTACAGCAACACGCTCCACCAATGTCCGGATGTTGCGGTGGAGCTCCTACTATTGAGGGTCTGCAGGCTCGGGTAGGTTGCATAGGAGCATCGCCGCGGTGGTGATGTTTTGCCCGCTCTGCGCAAACTGTGGGGGGCCGTTGGCATCCGCGATGATGGCTTGTTGGACTTGACATGCGCGGGCCCATGCGCTGCCCATGATGTCACGAGCATTGGGCTCGAAGTTGCGTTGTGGGTGCATCGACGCGGGAGGCAGCCGGTGCTCCCGCCGCTGGTGTAGGTCCTCGCTGTGCGCCTAGGCGTTAGCCAAGGCCTGCACGCGCGGGTCTGGCGGGGTGTGTGTGTCCCCAGTTTCCATCGGGACTGGCTGTGGCCCCTGTACATCCGCCATGACGCATACTCGTAGCACGAGACAGCCAAGGGACGATATATCCCCAATGCTGGAGCCCTCAGTAAGGAGGTCATCATCGGAGAGAAGATCATGGAACGAGGGGGGGCTGTACCCCGTCTTGCCCACAAGTTTGGTTGCGAGCAAAGGTAGCGGCATGGTTCTCGAGAGCTCCTTGGCGTGTACACCTACGGCGTTCGTGAGGCCGAATGAGAACTGGCCACGCGGTGAGCATGGCGGGGACAGTGGGGTCTCCCTGGAAAGTTGCCGGAAGAAGTTGTGCAGCGAGAACAAGACCAAGTCCACATCACTCACTAAGGGGTTTACGCCGAGCATGAGCTCGATGCGCCACGCCAGCGCCTCAGTGTCGAGGTCGGCTAGCGGCCTATTCGAGGGAGTGTCTCCCTCGAGCAATGTCAGAGTAGTGGGCTCCTCGCAGAGACGAAGCGTGCTGAGATGATCGGCAACGAAATCCAGGCTTCCAAAGCGAAAGGCCTAGAAGGGCGCGAAGATGGGAGGTTCCCACAGCCCAATGCGTGGGGCCACAGGAAACTCTAGCGAATCAAAGCGGATCGTACCGTCCAGGCTCGCAAGGTTGGAGGTGCCGGACATGGAGGCCATCCAATCGCCGGGACGGTGGACGCACGATGTCTGCCCCACGGACGGCACCATTCTGTCGGTTCTGGAAATGGCCGGCAGCTAAACCTACTTGAAGTGTGTATCGCGCGTCGTGATCGGATGTGGTCTAACATACAGTGACTCAAGATTTATACTGGTTCAGGTAAAATGCCCTACGTCCAGTCAGGGGTCAGTCGATTGTATTACTTGAGCCCAGGTTCTTGGAAGAGTTTGGGGAGTTACAAGCTTTCGAGTGGAGAAGGTGATGAGTTCTCTCTCTCCTTTCCTAGGTGGAAGACTCTCCCTTTTATAGTCCAAGGAAGGCTCCATTACAAGAGATCTAAGGGTGTGAGGGTAGAAAGAAAGGACTCCCGACCCTGCCAGTCGGGGTCGTTAGCTTCGTCAGTCAGGCCTTCCCATCCTGTCAGCCACAGTCTTCCGGTGACCACATTCCAAGTCATGCGTCGTGGGGCAAGTGTCTTGTCTTGTCCCTGCGCGTCATGCTCCGTCGGTCAGCGGTCATGGGGGCGTTGATAGTAACGGTACGGCTATCACGCCCCATCCCTGGCACCTTCACCGACCACTCCGTCGTGGGAGAGGGGGGGCGTTCTGGCCGCGTCATGATGACATTTCGCCCCGTCCTTTCACAAGTACATGCAGGTAGAATAGTAGCGTCCTACTGCCACAATAGAGGGGACTATAAACCCTGTCGAGGGAGTGGTTGGCCGTGTACAATAGGTTGACCCCGAGGCTCATGTTATCCTTTGTACCTACTTTTGGGGCCCAATGGTAAGCCGAGCCTGGCCTCCCGACCAGCCTACCGGTCGAGGAGGCGGGAACATGTAAGGCGAAGCCCAGTCGGAGCCCCCCGGTCGGCGCTTTGGTATGGATCCAGCTTCCGACCATTCCCACAGTCGAGGATATGGTCCTTAGTCATCCCGACCGAGTTGTCAGTCAGGGTTTTGTGGGCCGAGACAGCCTAGATGAAGTTGTTGCTTCATACGGACGGGTGCCTGTTCCAGACACGACCTTGAACTGGTCAACGAGAGATGGGCCCGCTGGGACCCCGGATCCCTGGACCCGTCAGTATGTTATCTCAATGCGTGGATCGATCACCTGGTGTGAAAATGAAGTGGCAAGGCCTGCCAGGCTTGGGTTTTCACCCATTTTGGCCTCTTTTTGCCTTATGTGTTCCTGCACTCACAACTCACCAAAGCTTGTCAAACTTTATTAGTTTCAGTCGTCAATACACTAAAATATTTAAGTAGGAAAACGCTTTCAACAATAAATGATATTGATACTCACAGTTTGAAAAGTTTAGTTGCATGGATTCTGTATTATATACCGAAATGGAATTGGTCAGAAAGAGCTAGCAGCTTAGTCCTACATGCATGCTTTGTTTACAGGCTCATTCAGAGAAACGATCATGGAACGTGCTAGACTCATAATTCGTTCGACAAAAGTGCCATGAACGAAGCACAAGGCTACGGCTCTATTATCACTGTCACTGTCCAGTCCACAGATACTTCGAATTAACCCGTGACTGATATAAAATAAAACAATAAATTAATTATTATTCCCAAAATTCATATATATGAGTGACCATACAAGAGTAAACCCAAAGCACAAGACGACCAATACAAATAAGTTGAAACTCAAAGGGAGGATATGCTCTCACAGTACTATTGTATGATTTTCTCTTGATTATAAATGTTTCTTGATCAGCAGCCTCTTAGGCTGATCATCAGTACTGTGCCAGGTCGCACTCGACCGGCTTCTGGCCGTTGATCCACCGCTTGGGGTCCGCGCAGTAGTCGTAGATCCTGTAGTTGCTCTGCACCCACTGCATCTTCCCCACCTGCGCGGCGCTGAGGCCGCAGTAGCGCCCCGAGCCGCCGAACCCCGCCGCGCAGCCGGCAATGCAGCCGCCGCCGTAGCACTCGCAGACGTCGAGGTCGATGCCGTGGTAGCTGGCGACGAAGGGCGCCTTAGACCAGTCGGCCTTGACGCGGCCGCCCTGCGTGGCCCAGTCCTCGGCCGCCCAGATGCTGGAGTAGGCGTACATCGGCTGGCTCGTCGGGAACGCCACGCCGTGGCTCGCCTCGTAGTTGCGGAACGCACGGACGGGGACGCCGTCGATGTACCAACTGCAAATGTATATGCATTGTTCGATCGATTTGCTCGCCGCAGCAGCTACGTACTTTCTGTTTGTGATCGATCTGCTTACACGATCATGCAGGGAGCCCAGGAGATGGTGTAGTTGTGGTAGTCGGCGGTGGGGTCGAACCAGGGCTTGAACTGCATCTCCTTGTTGCCGACGCCGTCGGCGTAGACGTTGGTGTGGATGGTGTAGGGCTGGCCGGTCACGTTGCCCAGGAATTCGTAGTCGATCTCGTCGTGGTTATCGCCGAGCGAGGACGTCTGCACGGGCATGGAAAAGGGAAGAAGCAGCAAGCTTTCATCAGATAAACTTTGGTGAGTTCAATTTGATACATTTCGGAATGAGCACGGTGCTTGAACGCAGAGATCGATATGGGATTATTGGTTTGGTTTCTGTCACTCACGTAGTAGGTTGTGACGGTGCCGGCGGAGTCGCCGGGGACAAGCTGGATCATGGTCGACACGGTCCCGTAGACGAACTGCTTCTTCGACCGGATCATCGAGCCTGCAGTGATCAATTGTTTGCACACAAGTGTTTAAATCAACGCAGTCTTGATCAGACGATTGATCTTGATATCTCAAAGCATAAGCCAGTAACATTATATTATTATTAGCAAGTGATCGGTTGTTATGTGACCTGATGAGTTGCTGACGAGGGCGAGGGAGAGCCTGTTGCCATCGTCGTAGGCCCAGCAGTTCTGGGGCTCCCACGTCGCGTCGCACTCCTCGTAGAAGTTGCCGCCGGCCGCGAGGCCAACAAGCGCAGATGCAAAGATCACCGCAAGCAATGCCGCTCCTTGCTTTCCCATGACCATTATTCTACTGGAAGCTCACTCGAGAGGCTTTCTTGAGCTCGCTCAGCTCGATCAGCCAAGCAAGTCTATCTCTGATCCTGTGATCACTAGCTGCCTTTTCCTTTTCTCTGCTATGGCTTCGATGAAGAGGTGAACCAGGGGGACAGTTATATATAGTGTCTCGAGGCAGACATACAAGTCGCATACACTTCACTTGATGGTGTGTTTTTTTTATCAATGATGGGCTGGACTTGTTTATTTTGTAGCCGTTGATCCCATGTAGTAGGCCAGCCACGTAAACAACCCATCTTTCAAATTAAAGTTGTCACGGACGCACGTAGCAGGAGAAGCATCGATGGAGCCGTGTGGAATGATCGACCAGGAGAGGGTGAAAAAAGAAAAGGCGAAGCTGCAAGTGCTGCCATGGACACGTAGTCGCGAGGACCGACACAGAAGTTCACTTTGGCAACGTGCCTGACATCCTGGGCATACTTGCGCCGGACGTCTTGGCATCGATCCACCATGCGTGCCCTTTTCTCAGTTCCAGCGGCGTGCATCATTGTTCTCCAACATCTGGCACCCGGCAGGAATCATTGTGCGCACCGGAGGCGATTGAGCAGCACGTACCAAGGGAAAACACACAAGAGACAACGTCATGCATGAGATGACAGGCTTAGTAAAGTGCCTATATTGTTTAATAATCTGCGTGATCTAAGGTGCAATTGTTTACAAAAAGGTCCTGTCAATTTTCTAAATAAATAAATAAAATTAGCACAAAATCTCCAAAGAAAACTTGGGGAAATAGCTAACCCGCCATCATCAGCATTCCAATACGAGTAACCACGCAGAAGAACAAGATGGCCAACTTCAACATAGAGGCTAGTTAAATTTTCAAGCTACTGTACACTACTAGTAACTCCGCATATTTATTTTAATTTCGGCCATTGCATTGGGTTAACTGCACAAAATTTGCCGGTACATATAACTAAAGATAACATGTTTTGCCTGTTCATATTTTACATTTTCGAAATTTGAGACTATTGGAAAAAGGTATCTTTGTTAATGCTATTTAATTGTGTCAAGTCATGTCACATGCATTCTTGGAGCTTGTCTAAGATATTGAGGATTCTTTGGTATTTTTTTTCTTTCCTGATTTCAATTTATTAGTTACTTATGAATTTTATCATTTTATATTGTTTCTGTCAATTTTCTAAATGTAAAAACAAAACAAAAATATCGAAAGAAAACTTGTGGGAATAGCTAACTTGTCATGGCCATGCCTCAATCAAATATCTAAAACGCGAAGATAGAGATTCAAGAATATGCTGCTAGAGTTATAGAATAAGGTTTAATATAACCACAAATAAAATAATACGGCAAAGTTATAGAATAAATAAAGCTTTAAAAATAAGGCAAGCCATGGGATTAAGTAGAGTGCACGTGTGCGGCATGCACATGTTTTTTTTTAAATCCTAGCAAAGATGTAAAAAAATTTCGTGTTCATGAGGCAAGCCAAAGAATAAATAAAGCTTTAAAAATAAGGCAAAGCCATGGAATAAGGTTAATATAACCACAAATAAAATAATAAGGCAAAGTCATAGAATAAATGAAGCTTTAAAAATAAGGCAAACCATGGAATTAAGTAGAGTGCATGTGCGGCATGCACATGTTTTTTTTTAAATCCTAGCAAATATGTAAAAAATTTCATGCTCATGAATTACAAAGTTCATTTTTCTATTCATAAGTTAAATTTTACGGACCACAATGTTAAATTTTCTAACATTAATGGACTATAAAAGATGTGACGGGAGACAAAGGCAACGTCCTGCGGGAGACAAAGAATCTGTTTTTTGGCAGAAACATTCTCCAACTCGCAATTTCTTAGGTCTACAACTTCTCCCATCTTCCTTGATCCTGATAGGAGGGTCCAATATGAGGGTCCAGAGCTGCGGGTCTCGAGTGCGGATGAGCGCTGGAACTTGCGGGAAGCCATGGAATAAGGTTTAATATAACCACAAATAAAATAATACGACAAAGTCATAGAATAAATAAAGCTTCAAAAATAAGGCAAGCCATGGGATTAAGTAGAGTGCACGTGTGCGGCATGCACATGTTTTTTTTTTAAATCCTAGCAAAGATGTAAAAAAATTTCGTGTTTATGAGGCAAGCCAAAGAATAAATAAAGCTTTAAAAATAAGGCAAAGCCATGGAATAAGGTTAATATAACCACAAATAAAATAATAAGGCAAAGTCATAGAATAAATGAAGCTTTAAAAATAAGGCAAACCATGGAATTAAGTAGAGTGCATGTGCGGCATGCACATTTTTTTTAAATCCTAGCAAATATGTAAAAAATTTCATGCTCATGAATTACAAAGTTCATTTTTCTATTCATAAGTTAAATTTTACGGACCACAATGTTAAATTTTCTAACATTAATGGACTATAAAAGATGTGACGGGAGACAAAGGCAACGTCCTGCGGGAGACAAAGAATATGTTTTTTGGCAGAAACATTCTCCAACTCGCAATTTCTTAGGTCTACAACTTCTCCCATCTTCCTCGATCCTGATAGGAGGGTCCAATATGAGGGGTATAACGGACCCAATCAGAAAATATTTTTTTCAAAAGTTCTTATTCTTTATATTATGTAGATAGTAGCTTATAAAATAAGGCTAAAAAGCAATAGTAGCAATAAGGCTTAAAAGCCATGGTTATCTATGTAACATAAATAATAAATTAATAAAAATTTTATCTCTATAAATATAAATAATTAAAATAATTAAAATTTTGTCTCTGTTAATTTATTGCACGTCTCTTTGACAAGATATTTTTCACATCTAACGTTGAGTTTTTGCATAACCATACAGTATTTAGTTTTTCCCTTAAACAATTAAATTTGAATCACCTTTGAACACATTTGGTAGGCCTTGTCCTGTTATATTTCTGAGCTTAACATTGATTTAGCATGATTTTGTTGATTGCTTCTTCAGATGGATGCATCATATGTAGTATTCCTGAAGTCAAAAAACATTATTTCCGCAGTTGCTGTTTTCACCTGAACTTCATTGTTTGGAAGTAAAAGTTTAGCATATTCTTGTTTAATGGTTTATTCAGTAGTTGTTTCTTGTAGATGATGATCATTTCTTCAACATATTGAAACTCTGGTAACTTCTTAGTTATTATTGTAAGACTTAGGGATCGACTAAGTGCTAGATAGCTCGGTGATTAGCCAAACAATGATGGTACTTAGGACTAACCGAGAGTGAAACAGAGAGAGGGAGATATGGCGTACCTCCGGTCGATGAGCCGGATTCGCCATTGTTGGCCATGGCGGATATGAAGCCGAGCCGGAGTCGAGGTCGAGGATGAGATTGCGGCGGCGATGCAGTGCAAACGGCGGTGCTTCCCGTCGCCTCAGCGCCCCTTAGATCGGATTGGGCTAGGGTTTTTGATGGGGCTACAGGCGACGTGATGAACCTCGTACCGTGTGCCCCGCCCCCCCCCCCCTCTTGCTTTTATTTGGCGCTGCGCGACGGGGGCCCACATGCCATTGGCTTGGCTGTGCGCCCCCGATCAGGACGCGTAACGGACTCCGGATCGGTCGTTGGACCGATCCGGGATGAGATCAAACTAACATTATCCCCTTTGATCTCAACTCATTTACTCACTTTTTACGTCCGATTTCATTCAGATCAGTGCATCGAGCATGCCTCGTCTCAACAGTTATTACTGTTGGATTAACAGCCACAACACACTTTTCTGTTTGAAACAGAACCTTACTTTTGGGCCCTTACTGTCCAGGAATCATAGGCTTTCCCGTAAACCCATGCCGGCTAAGTGTTATCTGAACACATTGGGTGGTAAGCCTTTTGTGAGCAGATCCGCTAACATCTTCTTTGTGCTCAAATACTCAAGACTGATTGTATGATCCTGGATTTGCTCTTTAACAATATAAAACTTTATGTCAATGTGTTTGGCAGCTCCACTTGACTTGTTGTTGTGAGCGTAAAATACTGCAGGCTCATTGTCGCAGTACATCTTTAGTGGTTTTTCTATGCTGTCAACCACTCTTAATCCGGGTATGAATTTCTTTAGCCATTTAACCTGCCCCGATGCCTCGTAACAAGCTATGAATTCTGCATACATCGTAGATGATGCAGTGACTGTCTGTTTGGAGCTTTTCCACGATATAGCTCCACCTGCGAGAGTGAACACATAGCCTGACGTGGATTTTCTGTCATCCTTATCTCCCGCAAAGTCTGAGTCTGAATAACGCTCTATCACTAGGGATTCAGATCTCCTGTATGTTAGTATGAGGTCTTTCGTTCCTTGCACATAACGCAAGGCTTTCTTAACCATTTTCCAGTGTTCTATCCCTGGATTACTCTGGAATCTGCCAAGTACCCCGGTGACAAATGCTAAGTCAGGGCGCGTACATACTTGAGCATACTGTAGGCTTCCGACAGCTGAAGCATATGGTACCGCTTTCATCTGATCGATTTCATACTGATTTCTGGGACACTGAAATTTCCCATAACTATCGCCCTTGACTATAGGAGCAGGTGTTGGCTTACTCGCATGCATACCGTACTTCTTTAGTACCTTTTCTAGGTATGCTTTCTGCGATAATCCTAAAACCCCCTTGCTTCTTTCTCGGTGAATCTCAATTCCTAAAACGAATGAGGCTTCACCTAAATCTTTCATATCGAACTTTGAGGACAAGAATTTCTTTGTCTCCAATAGCAGATCAATATCACTGCTAGCAAGCAGAATATCATCCACATACAGAATAAGGAAAACGAATTTTCCATTCTTAAACTTTGCGTAAATGCAGTTGTCCTCCTCATTTTCTTTGAAACCAAACTTTCTTACGGTTTCATCGAATTTCAAATACCACTGTCTGGAGGCTTGCTTTAATCCATAAATGAATTTCTTTAGACGACATCCCATCTTTTCTTTTCCTTCCACGACAAAATCTTTTGGCTGTGCCATGTAAACATTCTCATAAAGGTCCCCGTTGAGGAATGCCGTCTTTACATCCATCTGATGTAACTCTAAATTATAATGTGCCACTAACGCCATTATAATTCTGAAGGAATCCTTGCATGAAACATGAGAAAATGTTTCATTATAATCTATCCCTTCTCTTTGTGTGAAACCTTTCGCCACAAGTTGCGCTTTATATCTTTATATCCTTGCATGAGTCACATTTTGTCTTGTAGACCCATTTACAGCCTACTATTTTTGCTCCTTTAGGAATTTCTTCTAGATCCCAAACATCGTTGGTACTCATCGATTTCATTTCATCTTTCATGGCTTCCAACCATTCAGATGAATGAACGCTTCTCATGGCTTTTTCAAATGAAGTGGGGTCACCCTCTATCTGAATTTCCTCGCTATTATAGATTTCATAATCGTTCGAAATAGCGGGCTTTCTTCTTCTTTGAGACCTTCTCGGTGCCTCAGCTATCGGCACCTCTTCTACCTGGGGCTGCTGTTGCTCCCCCTCATGTGCGGCTATCGGTTCTGTCGGATCCTGAAGGACAGGTTCCTGATTCTGACTCGTCGCCGCAGCTGGAGAACTAACAACAAGTGCTGACACCGTAGGTGAAGCAGCAACAGGCAACACGAAAAATGGATCTTGGATCATCGGAGTAGGTACAAAAACGCGCTTCTCCTCAAGGTCAATCTTTCGAGCTACCGAGCTCCCCCTCATCATCTGATCCTCCAAAAAGACAGCGTGTCTCGTTTCTACGAACTTTGTATATCCATTAGGACAGTAGAAACGATAACCCTTCGACTTTTCTGGATAGCCAACAAAATGGCAACTTACTATCTTAGGGTCTAACTTTCCAATACCTGGATTAAATACTTTCGCCTCAGCTGGACACACATGTAAATAATTTAGTGTGGGTTTTCTCCCTGTCCATAACTCATACGGTGTTTTTAGGCACCGACTTACTCGGTATGCGGTTAAGAATATGAATAGCGGTTTTTAACGCCTCCATCCATAAATTAATCGGTAACGTGGAGTAGCTTAGCATACTTCACACCATATCCATTAAGGTACGGTTACGTCTTTCAGCGACTCCATTTTGCTGAGGCTCGCCCGGTGTAGAGTACTGAGCTACTATTCCATTTTCCTATAGAAACCTTGCAAAGGGTCAAGGAATTTGGCCATACGGGGTGTGTCGACCGTAGTACTCACCTCCACGGTCAGATCTTACTACTTTTATCTTAAGATTTTGCTGATTTTCTACTTCAGCCTTAAAAATCTTGAATTTATCTAACGCTTTTGATCTTTCTTTAATTGGATAAATATAGCCATAATACGAATAATCATCTGTAAATGTTATAAACGAATCATAACCGTCTACAGACTTTATGGGAAATGGACCACAGATATCTGTGTGCACTATCTCCAAAACCCCTGAACTGCGTTTGGCTCCTTTCTTTATTTTCTTAACGTACTTTCCTTTAACACAATTGATGCAATGTTCTTCATCTAAAAAATCTAACGGATGGAGAATATTTTCTTTAATTAATCTCTCAATTCTCCCCTTCGAAATATGGCCTAAACGACAGTGCCATAATTTCACTGAATTTTCGTTATCGCATCGTTTGTGCTTATTGCTTGCGTCGTTAGTCGTACGTTCAATACTCGTAGTATTGCTAACAGAATTCACAGTCTCATGCATAGGCAACATATAAAGTTTGTCTTGTCGGATGGCAAGACCAACACACTGACTATTAAATTGAATCTCACATTGTTCTTTGCCAAAATGGCAATCATAACCATCATCTGCCAAACATGATACTGAAATTAAATTTCTAGACAAAGAGGGTACATAAAGAACATTATGCAACTGGAGTCTAAAGCCGTTCTCTAATTCTAACGTGAGTTGACAAACTGCTTCAACATCGGCTCTAACTCCATTGGCGACTTTCAGCCATCTATCCCCTCTTTGCAGCATTGTCCTTGTACTTATACCCTGCAAGGAATTAGCAACATGAACAGTTGCACCTGAGTCAATCCACCAAGTAGATTTAGAATAACTTACGTATAGGGTCTCATCTATAAATGTGATAACATCCTCACCTTTCTTAATTAAATGCTTTAAAAAGTCTGGACAGTCTTTCTTGTAGTGTCCTGTCTTGTGACACCACATGCATTGATCTTTCTCAATGTGCGGTTGATCTTTCTTTGCACCGTTGCCTGGGTGAGTCGAAGAAGAAGAAGAAGTGGAACCTCGTTTGAACTGAGGTTTCCCTTGTGGCCTCGTGTATTTATCAGAAGAGTTGTTTCTGATGTTGTGCCTAACATAGTTGAGCGTGTCACCATGCGAGGCCTTAAGTCTTTCCTCTTCTTGCACGCACATCGCGATGAGCTTCTCTAGGTCCCATGTCTCTGGGCTGATGTTGTAGTTAACAACAAAGGTTTCAAACTCTTTTGGCAAGGAAGCCAGAACCAAATGGACAACGAAAGCATGAGGAAGCTCCATGTCCATAGGTTTGAGCTTAGATGCCATGTTGCTCATCTTCAGTACGTGCTCTCTCACACCACCGCCAGTGTACTTGTCATTTACTAACCTCTGAATCAGAGTTTGCGCATAAGCTTTTGAAGAGCCAACAAATTGACTCTCAACTTTCTTCAAGTACTCAACTGCGGTGGCGCAATCTGGGATCGCTCCCCTGATACTGTCTATAATGAAACTCTTGATGACCATCAAGCACTTTCTGTTGGAAGAGTTCCATTTTGCTCTCTCAAGATCATACTTCATTTGAACATTTGCATGTTCTCTCTGGCGAGCTTGCCAAGCGGCAGAGCTCTCATCCGGGTCCCTCACCAGTTCCCGGGGATTAACGGGACACGGTGAGGTGATAGCTAAGTCAATATCTGACAGTGCGAGAGCCACTTCTAGCTTCTGTGCCCATATCCCGTAGTTGGAACCATCCAACGGCGGTATAGCATTAATGAAAGTCATTGCATTAGATCCTGAAATTTAAATCAAGGAAAGTGAGAACTGCTTTATAAAACAATAATTGCATATCTCAATTCAACGTTGGTCAATATTAAGACATACAATTAACTGGCTGCATTAATTCTAAATCACCGTTGGGCAAAATTAGAACAAATGCATGGAAACTTACTGAAAAATTATAATACTGCTATTATCAACGTTGGTCAGAAAATAACAATATTATAACTGAAGAAAACATAAAACTGACTCCTTTAATTATAATGTCCCGTTGGTTTTAAAATAATTAAAGGATAGAACTTAATTAAATTTGCAGCGGAAAAATTAAACTATGCTTACTTTCAGAAACTTTCTGACTTACTATCTCTCTATAGAATTTATCACGTTGGTGCAAAATAAAATAGAGATGAAACCATACAAGAAATGGCTAAAAGGGTTTCTAAAAAAATTACTTAATTGAAAAAGCTACTGTTTATCTGGTCCAGCCCACATGGTGGCCCATCACGGCCCAGTGCGGCCCAGCCCAAACGCGGTCAACCGCGCGCGGGGCGCTGACCCGCGCACCAGGCTGCAACCTGGGCCTAGGCCGGGAAAGCGGTGCCCCACCTGGGCCAAAAGAAGCCCAGCTGCTCCGAACTCCCTTCGGCCATCGGATCAGATCCGACGGCCGTCCGGCCGTTGCGGCCGGAACAAAAACCCCGGTCCGCAGCCTCCCCTTCAAACCCTAGATTCATTTCGCCCGCTCCCCTTCGACCTCTCCTTCTTCCTCCTCGTGACGGCGACCGAAGGCGATGGCGCCGCCGCGGGCCTCCTCGCCGGCGAGTGCGCTCGCCTGTACGTGAGCGGGCCGCCGTCGAGTGGGCTCGAGGTGGCCAGCTGGCCCGCGCGCGACGGCACGGTGGAGATCCGCGAGCCCAACGAGCTCGGGATGTCTCGGTCCTTCGACGACGGTGGTCCGCCGGGGCTTCTGAGCCTCGGCGTTGCTATCCCGTGGAGCAGGGAGCTCCCGGTGGCGAAGTAAGTCTCATTTTTTGCCCGGTTAGGGTTAGGGGTAGGGTTAGGGTTAGGGTTTAGCACGGGGTGCTTGGGTTCTTTCACCCCGAAAGGGGCTCAATCGTTCTGTTCTTGCCTTCTTTCGAGTTGATACGAAATCCTCTCCTTCTAATTGCTGTTCAATGTTCTTACCCGAGCCTAACTACACTTAGTTAGGCCCTCTGATACCATTGTAAGACTTAGGGATCAACTAAGTGCTAGATAGCTCGGTGATTAGCCAAACAATGATGGTACTTAGGACTAACCGAGAGTGAAACAGAGAGAGGGAGATATGGCGTACCTCCGGTCGATGAGCCGGATTCGCCATTGTTGGCCATGTCGGATATGAAGCCGAGCCGGAGTCGAGGTCGAGGATGAGATTGCGGCGGCGATGCGGTGCAGAGGCGGCGGTGCTTCCCGTCACCTCAGCGCCCCTTAGATCGGATTGGGCTAGGGTTTTTGATGGGGCTACAGGCGATGTGATGAACCTCGTACCGCGCGCCCCGCCCCCCCCCCCCCACCTCTTGCTTTTATTTGGCGCTGCGCGACGGGGGTCCACATGCCATTGGCTTGGCTGTGCGCCCCCGATCAGGGCGCGTAACGGACTCCGACCGATCCGGGATGAGATCAAACTAACAATTACGACACTACACGAATTGCAAGATCTACCGAGAGTTTCCTGCAAGTGGCCGACGAGGAAGCATATTTAGGAATCATTTTGGGCCTAATGGCCGAAGGGGATTAGGCTTTGCATTTGTCTTTACTGAGAGCTAGCACAAAACAACGACGACCAATTGCCGACCAACACTAGCCGACCAGATGGAAAACAGTAGGTGAAATGACTAGCTCCCTGTCAGCCTTTTTATCGTAACTCTAGGCAAAAATCCCAAATCTGGTAGTGTACATCTATCTTCAAGTTCCAAGGACTACCAATGCTGAGGTTTTAGAATAATCACATGTGTGGAAGAAGAGAAGATGCTCCTAGAGTCAACAGCGAATTGTTCCTCAGCAGACAGCCCCGAAAAGTCTGCTCTGCTGAGTTTTGACCTGCGGAGCACCCTGCTGGACAGCATCCTCCACATCATCCTGTCTTTTCTCCCAGCATGGCATTCTGTGCAGATGAGTGCGCTGTTGTGGCGGTGGAGGGACCTCTGGTGCTCTGTCCCTTTCATCAACATCGATGAGAGGAGCTTTGATGTCAGGGGTTACGATGAGACCAAGGTGTAGTGGGACAAGATTTTACCAACAACGTGGTATTATTCCATTCAAATTCTGTGTCCTTGAATAAGTTCAGCATATATATATATATATATATATATATATATATATATATATATATATATATATTCTCACAGGTATGGCCAGCACCCTGTGGAGAAATGGATTCGTCATTGTTCCTTCCATGCTTGAGATTGAGATACTGCAGTACGCAGTCGATGTGCCCTTCAGGTTGCTGCTGGTTTCATGCCATTGTCCCCTCAAAAAGACAGTCCCTCCTCAAAAGGACTCAGTCCCTCATATGTGCAATAGAATGGCCGTCCTGCGCTGGTAAATTTGAAGCTCACTGGTTGCTCCAATTATTTTCGATACATAACTATTACAATGTCTATGATGCTAAACTTCTATTGTTTTATACGGTGCTGATTCTTGAATCCCTCAACTCGATCATTGAAGACGGATGGCTCTTTGGCGTGGCCTCTACAACGTTAAAGTTTAGAACTGAAAATTTTTGACACACTGGTATGTCTTTAGACATGCTTGATAGTTCTCTTAATGTTTGGTTTCATTTCTCATTAGATGCCTACTCAGACATCTTGATATTGCACACAAGTGCTCGATTCTGAAAATATCCTCTAGTGAGGTAGTCATTCGCTTTTGCCATTAGGTGTGCCTACTATGCAACATGTTTCATTGAGGGAGAAGTTTCCATCCAGCTGAAACTTGCTATACTCTGTCTGAGCTCAGAGAAAATTCTCCAGTGCTTTGCTGTGGATTGTCACGACCCAAAATGTGATAGCACAAGATAAAAAAAATTTAAAACATCATCATGAGCATCATCCAAGCATTAGGGAGCATCATATGCACTTAATTACATAATGATCATCCATTTTCTTGTGTGATTTAATGTGTAAGTTGTGAAGAAAGTTTAAAAATTGCTATGTCGCTGTGCCCCCAAATATTTTATTCAAATACTAGATTTCAAATGATGATTTAGATATTTTTACTAAATTTTTGGATGTTTCTGCCGAGCCATAAAATTCTTGGAAAGTTTGAAAACTGCAGTTTTGGATGATTTATTGTGGGCAAGTTTTGGCGTATTTTTGGGTGTTTGTTGTTGCATTATATTCTTGGTAGTGTGATCTTGTTTCAGTAAAAATTTGATGATTTTTGGAGCCCAGGAAATACCAGTTTAGATTTTTTGAAGTTTGGCTTTTCATTTTCGGGTCTTTTCTTCTCTCCCGGCCCCACCTGTCGGCCTCCCTCTCTCCTCCGCGCGCCCGGGCCCGCGCGTCAGCCTCCCCCTCCGCGCCTCCCGCGCCTCTGCGCCCGCCCGTTGGGCGCCCGTGCGGTGGCGCACGCCGGCGGCCGCTGGCCCGTCCAGCGTGGCCGCCGCCCCTTCGTTTCCTGAACCTCCCGCCCGTCTTCTCCCCTCCCCACTTCAAACCGCACCTGTTTCCCCTTCTCTCCCCGGCCAAACCCGCATGCCTTCGCCTCTTCCTCTCCCTTCCGTGCGCCGCCGCAATCCACCGCCGCCGGTAAGCCTCCGCCCGATTCCCCGTGCATGAAGCATCTCCTCCATCCCCTCGCCCGATTCGAGCCTTTTCCGGCCTTCCCCCTCCACCTGTAGCCCCTCCCCGACGCGCACTTTACTCCGCCCGGCCCGGGGCTGGCAGCCTGGACCCACTCGTCGGTGCCCAGGAGCGCTAGATCCGGGTGGATCTAGCGTTTTCTGCCTTCCCCTCCCCCCTTTATTTCATGTGTGAACTTGTAAATTGCGTAGAAATTGTTGTAGATCTCCAAAAATTATAAAATTTGTTTTGTTTGAATCCTCTGTAATAGATCTACTTAGATAAATTAAGTTTAGACATGTTAAAGCTCTGTAAACTTAGTTATAAATTATTCTTACTAGATCTAGTTAAATGCTTAACTTATTTTGTGGTGCCCTAAAAATGTCAAACTAAATTTTGTTGTGTTCCTTGTGAAATGCTCTATCTCATGGTCCAGCTTATGTATCTGTTCCTGTCCTGTTTGATAGGGTTTTAATGCACTTATTATTTTGCTGCCTGCAAACTTGTAAAATGAATAACTTTTGATAGAAAATAGATAAAATGATAAAACCACTTCTATTACTTTTTCTATCATGTCCTTTGCCTCCAGTAATTAATTGAGAATTTATAGAGATGCTTTGAGTATCTTTTAAGATTTAACTTGAGTTTAACGGCTGAAAATTATAAATAACATAAGTAATTCCACAAATATGCTCTTGATGCAATTTCAACTCTCATGAGTTTGTTGTGAGATCCCCTGTGTGCCTAAATTAAATCATGATTTATGCTTGTAGATGTCTTGCTAAGCAAAGTTCGCCTCGGTCCTAGTATTAAAATTTGTAATCGAGCTTGTGGTGCCATGGTAGCTTTGCTTTCGCGTTGATGTGACACTTTTTCTTCTATTACCATGTCATTGCATATCATCTCATTTTCACATCATTGGCATCATCCTAATGCATACATCTCATTCATGCATTATAGTGACCGAGACGCCGGAGGACGCACCTGTTGAGACCGAGCCGGGAGCCGAGTGTGTTATTGAGCAAGAAGAGAACCAAGGCAAGCAGCTAAGCATGATTCCTTGACCTATTTAACTTGCTTAAATTTAGTTATTTCACTTGGGTATCTATGCTTATGTTAAATAATTATCTATTGCATTGTTGTCCCTATTTTCATACAATGTCCTCTCTTGATTTTGTATATCCATGCCCTTGGAACACCTAGCTAGATGCAACTCATTTAACTAAATGCTTAGTCGTGCCTAGAATTGGTAGATATCTTGTAGGGAAAATTGGAATAGGATCACTTGCTTCACCCACATTTTGTTATCTTAAACGTGTTGTCCGGTGTCGGATTGATGGTTTGGATCGGTCTAGTTGGAAGTGTGGTTTTGAGGTTTGAGCGGAAGGTAGGGCCTAGAGAAAGGAGTCTCGGAGGTTTAGTCCGCTTGAACCGATTAAGGACCGTCCGTGGATGATCTTGGAAATTGAGCACTTATCGTACTACCACATATCCATTCATGGGGTGGATAAACCGATTACCCTCTAGTTCTAATCGTTGATGCACGGTCCTAGATGCGTGGCCGTAGGGCTTTGTAGAGAGGCTTAGGGGTGTCCCCGGTGGACCTAGATAACTCTCCGCGCAAGCTAGGCGTGATGTTCAACGGTTACAACTTGTCGGGAAAGGTTGATGCGAGTACCCCCTCACCCCACGTGATCGGTTGGGTGAGTCGCATGGTCCTTGTGTCGTGTGGGTAAAGTTGTACACCCTTGCAAGGTTGATGAATCAATTCGGATTGCCGCGCTCTCGGTTATGAGCAAGCTCTTTATCCTACGAAATCTTCGTAGAAGTGTTGGTCGAATGGTTGGTTGCATGTTACGTTCCCTCTTGTTGATGCTTAGGATTTGAGTTATCTAATTAACTAAAATTTGAGGTGGGTTGGGCAAGCTAATTAAAATGCTAGGAGGCTAGAGGGTGGAGTTAGGGAGCTCATGCTTAATTAATTTACTTAACCCTAAAGCCTTTCTTGTGAGCCTTCATATGCATTTTCCTTGATCTATTTATTCGCGTAAGTCTTGCGAGTACCTTTGTACTCATATTGCTTTATTATACTAAGTTGCAGGTGAGCCGGAAATGGTGTTTGGCCATTTCTACCCCGCCGAACCCGGCGCGGGCGAGGAATAGGCCAATATGGTCAATGGTGTCCTTGAGCAAGACGCCATTAATATTATCTATCGTTATATTTTCCGCTGCGTATCGTACTTGGGGTTATCATGATAAACATTAAGCTTTATGGTTCTTATCTCTTCTATGTTATTGTGAGCCCAAGGCTTGTATCCTTTATTGAACCTTAAATTTCAGATTTGAAACCTTCCCTTATGTCATTGTTGTAATGGTTAATGGCCTAACTTTGTATTAAAATTTGCTCTTTGTGGATCAATGGTGATGTATGAGCTGGTGACGGTATGTGCATATGTGTGATCTTGGGCATGTGTTGGAGCACATACCGGGACTACCAGGTTTAATATTATTTTCGGCGAAAAGTTAAGTTGGTTCTTGGGAATTTAGATATGGGTTAACCCGTGGCGCGCCATTGGTGCGAGCGCGAGTTAACTCTCATCTTCATGCTAAGGACCGACGGTTTCGCTTAAAATGATATTAAATTGGGCGGTTCTCACATGGATGACGTATGTTTTAGCTCAAATTGGTTTGATATGCGGATTATTTCAGTTGTTGCTCCAAGAGAACTCAGATAAATTCAGAGTGTTCCCTAACATGCTGGATTTGTCACTGGAAGGTTGTTTACTTGACGGCGAGTAGTATTTTGACAGCAGACTTAAAGGATCTAGGGAGCTTTCTTTAGGGTACTCTTTGTATGGAGAAGCTTACATTATTGCGGCATAACATGGTACATACGTTTTGTTTTATCTATCTTGCCATATATCTCTCATTAAGGGTCGGTGCTTACATGGATCCTGTATTACCACCAAAGTTTTGAGTTTGTATTGAGAGGAAAGCATCAGCCTGCCCTGCTCGCATACCTAAGCGTTCGTACACGGATGAGTTTCTGTGAGTACACAGATGAGTTTCTATGAGTACCTGGACGTGGGTATCTGTATTTCGTAAAGAAAAGTTTAAATAAGCATTCTTTCTTTATTTATCTTTTTTCATGATCTACGCATATTTCTTCTTTCATGTGTGATGAGATATTTTTCACCCAAACAGGTTCGTCGACCTATGCAATTCTATTTTTCACTTAACTAAAACATGATTCAGCTTCTATCAATTTTGTTACAAAACCTATCGTTAACAATTCGATCTTCTCTCTCACACCTCTCTCAAGTCTCAACAAGAATAAAAATCATAGTGTCTTTTTGTAAAAGCACATTATCAGGTACGAGTATGTCACGATACGAATTCGAAGAGAGGAAACCAAAACACGCTAAATTAGTAGGTGGACTTTTGTAACAAAATCATATTATAGGAAGACACTCAAAATTACTCGAGAGAGGTTTATACCTGGTTTACAATATTTTTTTTCAACTTACTCCAGAGAGGTTTATGGTTCGCTGAGGTTCTTTTCTCTCCGTAAGCTCCGAGGAGTCAGGGCCCTAGGGTTTGCGCCACCCGCGCCAGCAGGCAGCCACAGGAGCCCGAATCGCGCCGCCTGCATCAAGAACAGTTGGGAAGCGGACGGGATTCAGCCGCGCCGTTGGCCCGCAGCTTGTGGTCCCCCGCCGTCGGTTACCAGCGGCGGCCAGCCGGTGCCAATCAGGGCCGACGGCGGCCAATGCGCGAGCGGGAGGGGAGCGCTCAGCTGTCATAGAACCAGGTTCGTGCCCCTTGTCCCCCGATCCGTCAGCCCGAGCCTAAGTTTACCTGTTTGATTTGTTGAATTGGGGGCAAATTGTAACTGGGAAGTACTTGGGGCGAGTGCCTATGCTTTTGCTTGCATGTACCGATTCATTCTTACCGATGTGGATACTGCAGAGAGTGGATGAATTTACTCATTTGGAATTTTTTAGAACATGGAGGATATTGGTACCTGCGGATTTTGTTACTTTTGCAGCGTCGATCCTGAGCAAAACTGACAAAGCGAGAAAGTTTAAGAACTCTAAGGCCCCGTATGGAATTTTAGAATTAAATTTCATTCTAATAATTATAATTTAGATACAAATATATTAAGATGATATGATTATATACCGAATATATTTGTATGTTATTGTTGGCCATACGAGTGAGATACTTACGTGCTATATTTCTACTATGGAAGAGTGAGCCGAAGAGCGTGTTATAAGTTACGGAATAGAAATGTAGCTCGGTTACGTATAGAATCAATTTCTATCTCTCATCTTATGAATTTAGGATAGACTTATATCTAAACTTTGGAAAGTTGTTGGAAAGTGGTGGGATATCAAATTCTAAGCTAAATAGCCTAATTTATTAAGTAGATTTCAATTCCTTCGAAATGAGAGGAACGACCCCTGAAAGAAATTATTGAGTCTGTTTAGGGGGACTGGGCCAATGCACTAAGCAACGTTTAAGTGCTGTGACAAGGGCGGTTCTAGAAACATTCGATACTACTAGTGATGAGATAATAATATCTACTTTTAGCTACTGATCAGACCATTGATGTACCACGAGTTTATTCAGTCTTGTGGGATAAATACATATGTATATAACAAATGAACAAGAACTATTATTCCACTGTGCTTGTCGTTTTTAACTGATCCCCTGTTTGTTTGAGAGTCGAAAGGTTTTACCATTAGAATAAGTTATTCTAAATGTAGTGTTCGATAGTTATTTCTTCTAGTCACTGGCCAGTTGTTCAATGTGTTGAAACTAACTTTGGTAACTTCATATGCCTATCTTCAACTTTGTAGGTTCCCACTACTGCTGATGTAGGGGAGATGCTCCTGGAGCCAACAGCAAAGCGTGCCTGTGCAGGTGGACCCTCCGGAGCCAGCACCAGTGACCTGTTAAGTGCCCTGCCTGATGGCGTCCTCCATATCATCCTGTCCTTCCTCCCGGCATGGCATGCTGTGCAGACTTGTGTGCTGTCCCGGCGATGGAGGGACCTATGGTGCTCTATGCCCTACATCAACATTGATGAGCGGGAGTTCGGCGTTGGGGCATGCCGCCAGATCAAGGAGAACTGGGATGATTTTGTGGATTTCACCACCAACCTGCTCTTATTTCATCGCAATTCTGTGTACTTGGATAAGTTCCAGATCTATGCTCATGATTCTAGCCAGCAATATGTGGATAGATGGATTTGGCTTGGAATAAGTACTGCCCTTCCGTGCTTGAGATTCAAATACCTTACTATGCGGATGATCTTCCCTTCAAGTTGCCTCACCTAAGTTCGGGTCTTTCTCGCCTCAAAAGACTCCGTCTTTCCAATTTAAAATTGGACAGCCATTTTTCTGAGCTGATTGGTTCTGGTTGTCCTGCCTTAGAAGATTTGGAGCTTACTTGTTGCTTGAATTATTCTCGAGACATTAAGTCGTCCACGGTGAGGAAGTTGGTTCTTAATTAACACCTCTTATGATCTCAATTATCTTGAAGCTGGTCAGCCAATGCTTATCATGACCCCCAATCTTGAATCCCTTGAATTGACGATTCCAGGCGCTGCCTATCAAAATGGTATTTCTGTATGCAGTGCAACTTTGCTTGTCAAAGCATCAGTTCATATTCAGTTCAATGAATATTTCCCTGTGAAGCATCAACGCAGTCTTCTTCGTGGACTGTTCAACGTGACAAGTTTAGAGTTGACCCACTACAAGACAATGGTACATCTTTCTGAAATGCTTAGTGCTTCTGTTATATCTTCATTCCTGAGAGGTTCCAGCTTGTATAATTGTATATTGCACACATGTTTTCAGTGCTGAATTTCCATGAATAGGATATGTGATTAACTTTTCCTTTTGGTATACCTATGCAGCCCACTTTGTTTAGGGAAAAGTTTGCTAACTAGCCGATACTTGCTATTCCCTGCTCCCTCCGTTTAAAAATGTAGGTCGTTTTAGCTTTTTAAGATTCAAAGTATTTGCTATGTATCTAGATATATTGTATATTGTATGTCTAAGTGTATAACAAAATCTATGAATCCAGAAAAGTCAAAATGACCTACACTTTGGAACGGAGGGAGTGTATATGATTAGAGTGGAAAAAATTATCAAGTGCTTTATTATGGATGACTGGTGTTTAACTCTAATCATAGCTTTGCTTCATATGTCTCAGGCAATGCTCGATAGGAACTCAGATAAATTCCCAATGTTTCCTAACTTGCGTCCCTTGTCACTAAAAAGATGCTTCCTTGATGATGAATGTGATTGTGATATGGGACGCAAATTGGAGGATCTAGGAAGCTTCCTTCAGAACGCTCCTTGTTTGGAGAAGCTTACTTTGTGGTGTTGCATGGTACATACTGCTATCTTATCTATCTTGCCATGTCTTCCAGTCTTTGCTACAGTTATATAACATGGGTCTGCTATCTTATCTATCTTGCCATGTCTTCCAGTCTTTGCTACAGTTATATAACATGGGTCTTGTATTAGGTCCAAAACTTTTGCTTAGATTCTGGGCTTGAGTGGGTATCAAGAGGAGAAGCATCTGTCTGAAAAGCCAGGATCGAAAGACTTTTCGATGTCCGATGCTGAAGTTGATAGAGGTCATGTACGAGCATGATCATGAACACCTACTCGTTGAACTTATGTGGGGCATTGCAAGGAGGTTGCCAGACGCTAGTGTTAAACTCACCAAAATCTAGATGATTTCGGGTTGGTCCCCTTTGCAGGTCTCTTGGCCAAGTGCTCTAGATGATAATTGTATATCGCACACGAATTGAGGTACATGAAAATACCATTTTTCAGGACAGTTAGCCACCAGGGTCTTTTTTTCATGGTTGCAAATTTGTGTTGGCGACCACTTACCTCGAGGTCTCCAAGATAATTTTGGTGAAGGTCAAATGTCAAGAAAAAGAATACACGAAAGTTTATCATGTTTATCATGTATGTCTATAACCTTCACGAAAATTCATTTTTGTGTTGATGTAGAAATCTCCACGAAATACATGCAACCTGCCACAAAAGCACCAGAGGGGGCGTATTTATTTTCATGAGTGTTCATGCCCCCACAAAAATAATATCATTTTCGTGAGAGTTCGTGCCACATCAACACATGCACATCCATGAACATGTATGATCTAAATATTATACAACAGAAATCCACTTGAAAGGAGCACACAGATCCTACATTTGACCTATAGGGCTAGTCGTCCATGTCATCACAACCCTCCTCATCATCCAAGTCATTGCAGCACTCTTCATCCATGGAATTGTAGTTTTGTCGTTGCTGCTGTCAGTTTCCATGTCATCTTGGCAAGAGCCTACACACAGTGGCTAAGCCACGTTGACTTATCATGATGCCATCGCAACAGGGTAAAAAAATAATAATACTACCGCTAACAAAATCCAAATCCACCATATATTTCTTACAAAAATTTAATGATCCATAAGCAGTGCACCAGTGTTATTTTACAGATAGCTTCGCCCTGCCTACACATGATGAACAGGTAACTTGCAAAAAGAAGACACGTACATGTTGGAAAGATCAAGCACAAGCTGTGTAGAAAAATATCTCTACAACACTCAAACCAATAAACTAGGGTCAATTACGAAAAATTTCTTGTCACATGAACAGGACAAAAATGTATAAGCTAAGGAAAATACCAAATAAATCTATCCACTATATACTTATTTAAATCTGAATGGTCTCGTAGTGCAATTCATCTATTACATGAAATGAGAACAAATTAGTACTTGGACCTAAGAAAAATGACCAAGAAAATTTAATCAACAATACCTATATGTACATAACTTTAGTTCAGAACAGATTTTATTTGAATGAAAAAGACCTCTGAATTAGTTATGTTATCTGGCCTATTGGTTATACTAATATAGTCTTAAATTTATTCTCTTAGAATTAAGGTACAAAGTTTATCCGCGCATCTTTAATGCTAGATAATTTCACATGATCTGATATGTTACACGTCCATTTCTTGCCCATCCAACGATATCTTTAAAGTATACAAATATTTGAATTTTTCTTCTGAATTTGCATGTGGTATTGAAATGTATGGATGTAGTGGCATATATTTTGTTTGTAATTTAATGATCCTTTTCCAATGTTCAAATATGAAGTGATTCCAGTAAATAGATAGAAATACACTTAAATTTTCAAATACGAACAACGCATGTCAGGGGTGATGAGTGCAAGGGAATAGCAGGATAGGAGGTGCGGGCTGCCAAAAACTTTAAGCCCCCGAAGTGCAAAGTTAGTGAGTATCCAACTATTTCGTGACTGTTTTAGAACACTTTCATGAAAATGATCATTTTCATGAGGATCCACAGAATACCTTAAATAAAATAGTTTTTCATGAGTGTTTGACGATTTCCTCTCACGAATTTCAGTTTTCCATAGTGGTAGTCAATACTCAATACAGTCTAGTTTTTTTTGTCAAACACATCGGATCAAAGTGGAGGACGTAGGTGTCTAGATGAAACTATTAAAAAAGACACACATAGGATCAGACCAACAAGATCAACCAAACTAATCTGGCACCACTTCGAAGCCCAGGGCGGCAAGCCATTTAGCTCCAGAAAACTGTCAAAGATAGGACTCATCCTCAATGTTTTGAATGGATGTCCGCAGGTTTGGAGCCACCCCATCAAAAGCACAAGCATTTCTATGCTTCCACAAGATCCAGGCTCCCATGATGCATGACGAGTTAAAACCTCTTCTGTGGTGCCGCTGAACCTTCTTCTCTGCCTTTTTCCAGCAATCAACAAAAGAACTAGACCTACTGGTAGGCACCAAATGCGCTAAGTGCAAGGGCTGCAGCATTGAGAACCAAAATTGCCTTGCAGAAATACAAGAAGTGAGAATGTGCTGGGCAATCTCATCGTCTTGGTCGCAAAGCGGGCGGTGTTCCGAGTGTGGAAGACCTCTTTTCTGCAAACGATCTGCAGTCCAATTTTGATCATCATTATCTTTTTGAACATTCAAAATTAACTTTTTAAAATAGTATGGCTAATTTCTTCTTCAGTATTAGTTTCAACATGTGTTCAATACAATTTTCTATGAAAACAGTGATTGGTGGCCGTGTCGATGGTAAGCATTATGAAATTGTAGGGAGTAATTGTCTCTTACTACCTTGCGGACCCGATGTTTTGCTGGTGGCCTTTCTGCTCCGTGGCATCAACCTGCCCGACAAATGGGTCCATGTCAAGTGCAGCCGGCGGTTGGCTGATCCGGTGGTGTGGAGATGTATATGCTCAAGGGTAAAGAGTGACGGGGAGGAAGATGGATGATGTTTTATAATCCGCCTCTTCAAAACCGTCCGCTTCTTCGAAACTGTCTATAAAAATACACGGATTTATATTCACCTCTTTAATAATACATACACGGATTTTGCTACAATACTAAGTGCCTGTATCCGAAAAAAAAAACATGCAGCCATTTGAGTCGCCAATATTATAATATTATAGGTCACACGCATTACTGTCTGTCGATCTGTCACAGAAGGCCCAGCGCAAGCCTGACGCGCGCATACAGCGGCCCAGACGTCTGATTCGTGCATGCTGAGGCCCAACGGAGAGCGCTTGCTTGTGCACGCAGCGGTGGAGGACGTGACACACATGCGGAGAGTTGTGTTGCATGTATTGATTGGGTTACGTGCAAACAAGGATTCAAAGTAAAAATATTTGTATCTTCCGAACCAGGTATCTAAATCAAATTTCGATTTCACCATTAGAATTCTTATAGATAGCAAGTCCAGACTTAATAGTATTTGGATGAAATTTTTTAGAATATTTTTTTAAGATATAGAACAATTTTATTGTATAATTGGGACAATTATTCCACATCCACAATACAATTATTCTAACTATAAAATTATTCTAACTGGAACAATTGTTCAACATCCACAATTTTATAAAATTTTTCTAACTGAAACAATTGTTCCACATCCATAATCAAAATTGTTCTAACCGGAACAATGATTCTAGCTTCACGATAAAATTATTCCTCTTCAATAAAAAATGTTCCACCTTAAAAAGTATTTAAATATAGTTAACTAAGATCTTATTTTAATAATTTCATCATAAGGATCTCAAAGGTGCAATCTGAATTTGATTTGAACATCTTATTTAAAAGTTAAGAATTTATTTTACTTCACATCCTTCTCCTGTACATTTTCTGCTTGGAAAGTGTGACCGTGGGCCAGCGCATGATATCTTCTGCGACCGCTGCTCTGGCAGTAACGTGTAACCACCAATAGCGCCCATTTGAGCAGGGGCGGGTCCAGAATTTAGAATCTGGGTATTCAAAATTTTCAAAGGGTGAAAAAAATTGATAATATAAAGTATAGATTTATAGCATATAATTAAATACTAAAATGAGATATTTGAGCACCAGAGGCAATATGAGATTGGGAATCCTGTTTTGTGATGTTATTTTTTATTTTTGATATATATACATGTTATACTATGTATATAAATTTTTTTATCAAAACTTTTAGGTATTCAGCTGAATACCTATGCATAATGGACCCGTCCCATGCATCAATACTGGACCTGTCCCGGCATTTAAGTTGGATACTTGGAAGTTACTGAGTATTAAAAAAAGGAAAAAAGAGAAGTTCCTAAATAATAAGAAAGAGGTCCATACAACCACCGGCCCATCAAAAACTCACAGAACTTTCAGGGCCCGATGACTACAATGGTACAGCCTAGCCCAGGTTAGCCCATGACTACAAACCGACCAAAAAAAGAGGAAAAGAAAAGATAGAACACCCCGTCTCCCTCTTCCGTCTTCCCTACCTCTGGAAGCCGCCGTTCTCCTCTCGTCGAGAGCGTCGCTCTCTACCCCGCCTCTCCTCGACTGGTGCGGCGTGGAGATCCATCAGGGGCTTGGGATCGGTTCCTTCTTTTGCCGCTGGTAAGAGACCCTAACCTTAACCTGCCTTCCTCGCAGTGATAGAAACCCCGGACATCCCTAGGGGTTCGTTTTCTTCGTGAAAAAAAATTATTCTTCTGTTTTCCTTGATTGCGAGCTACCTGATACAAAGCTTCTTGCCTTCTTTCCCCACCTCCGTCCGTTCAATTAGCTATTGATTTAGTTGCCGCGTGGTACCCTGCCCTGCTAGTCTAATAATGCAATTTATCCATCCGTGATTTGATTACGTTTCTTGTTCCTCAGCCCGCAAGATTAATATGATTTGGTATCCAAATTACGGGCGCAATTTGATTTCTTTTTCAAAAAAAAGAAAACTGGTGTCAAGCTCGCTTTCTCCTGTGTGGAGCTGCACCAATTCTTCACTGGCATACCCAAATGGTACTGCTGTCGTTTCATGATCTGTGTGCATTGCAGGCTGTTTGGGCACCAAGGTGTGGGGAATTGGTGACCAACTGTAACGATGTCCGTGGCCGCCGGTGTAAGTGATGCGGCCATCGCGGTGCGCGACAAGCTCCGCGGCAAGATTGGCCAGACCAAAGTCAAGCGGTACTGGCCAGGAAAGGCGCCTGAGTGGGCTGACGATGCCGAAGAGGACATAGACCTCCGGACGGCACGGGTCTCCCTTGATAAGGCATTCCCAAAGGATGAAGATGGTGACATCCCTACAAAGGATGACCGCCGGCTCCGGCGTCTCGCACAAACCCGCGAGAACAAGGAGGAGCTGAGGGCCGATCATCGCCGCATAAGGCAGGCTGAGATTGTGTCAACTGTTGAGGAGCAGAATGAGAGGCAGGAAGCTGATATTGACGAGGAGGACGAGGAGGCCCAGGAGGAGAGGAGGAGGAGGATACGGGAGAGGCAGCTCTTAAGGGAGCAGGAGGAGCTACTTCCTCAGGAAGATGAGGAACCGGTGGAGGATGAGGAGTCAGAGGAATCTGAGTATGAGACGGACTCTGAGGATGAGCAGACGGGCATGGCCATGGTGAAACCTGTCTTCATTCCAAAGTCACAGAGAGACACCATTGCGGAGCGTGAACGGCTGGAGGAGGAGGAGCGCCAGCTTGAGGAGCTGGTCAAGAAGAAGCTGGAGGCTAGGAAGATTGAGACTAGGCAGATTGTGGTTGAAGAGATTAAAAAGGAGGAGCACATTGAGAAGGCGTTGAATGAAGAGGCCAACATTGAGGATGTTGACACAGATGATGAGTTGAATGAAGCAGAAGAGTATGAATCATGGAAGAATAGAGAAATAACAAGAATTAAGAGGGACAGGGAGGAAAGAGATGCAAGGTTGAAGGAGAAGGAGGAGATTGAGAAGGTCAGGAATATGACCGAGGAGGAGCGTAGAGAATGGGAGCGGAAGAATCCAAAGCTGCTTCGGCAGACCAAACAAAAGTGGAAGTTTATGCAAAAGTATTACCACAAAGGTGCCTTCTTCCAGGAAAGTGCTGATGATGTTATTCAGTCAGCTGGTAAAGAGGATATCTACACCCGCGATTTCTCTGAACCTACTGGGGAAGATAAGATGGACAAGAGCATCCTGCCCAAGGTCATGCAAGTTAAACACTTTGGGCGCAGTGGCAGAACAAAGTGGACACATCTTGTTAATGAGGATACTACAGATTGGAATGCACCGTAAGTACTCGTCTGTTGCATCATTATTGATATTTTTCAGTTGACTTGTTTTATTTTCTTCCATGTGCTTTCAATAGAGGTTGCTAATTTTCAAGTAAATAATTACGACCTGAAGGAAAATATTATATGTTTGATTCTTTTAATTAGGAAGTCCAGTGGGCGTCCTGCTCTTATTTTTTGAGCTGACATATTTGTTGTAGCTTTTGACACAGAATTGACTGCACTTCTTATATATTATAGTTTGTCAAAACCTTAAATCTTAGTACACATATATCAGTTGAATCGTTCTGTATGTTTCCTGGGGTCTATCTTGGTCTTTTTAACAAGGAAAATGTATGTGTTGATTCTGGACTAATTTCTTAATGAACTTTCAGATGGGCTACAAATGGGCCTCTCCGAGCAAAATATAATGCAAAAATGGCAGGCATGAATGCACCTATTGCTAAACCAAAGGGGAGTAAGAAGCTGAAGGATTGGGATGCAAAATGAGATGCTGGCTTGACCTGGTAGGCTGGTACTACTCTCAGCCTTACTTGCCATACAGGCACTACCTAGACAAGAAGTGCAAACAATCCTTATGTAGATGCCATTCTTTTTCATTTTGACTGCATAAACCCTGTGACAATGTGCTCTCTTTTGTTAAGAGTTGAAATGTCCCATAATGATCCATGAATGGTCATTAGGATTGTACTTTCTTGTGATATTTGCATATTTGTTGCCTTATGCCTGTGGGAATCTTCAATTTCACCTTTCACTAACCATTTTCTTTGTTTACTAAACCTTGGTTTTCTTATTCAACCATACTAAGTAATTGTTGTGACACTGTGGTGTACCATATGACATTGAGGTGCTACCCCATGTAATCGTACGTGCTTGCTGTGATGTATGTTTGATTGTTTGTGGGTGTGCCTCTCGTTTTGATGCTCCTTTGATGAGAAAATCAGAGATTTGTGTTGAAATGATGTACTCGGGGTGTTGCTTGTTGATAAAAACAATGAATTGCTCCACAATCCACTATAAAACGGAAAAAATGAGTTTGCTAGTAATACTGATCTGTATAATGGAATGAACTTCTATATGCATTTTGTATTCTGAATAATATTTGGCATGAGACAATTCTGTTTGTTTGTTATATAAGATGGAGTACAAAGTATGTATCTAGTAAAGTTTAACACCAGAATATATGTGAAATCGATTTGGACAAATTATCAGTAAGTTCTGAATACAATTCTATTTTTAATAGAAAAGAGTAGCAGATTATGGTGGGGAAGGATGCCAAGTAAGGATAGGTTGCATCTGCACTTCCACCTATTGTTCTGCTACGTTTGCTGCTGTCAACTTGGCTGCAAATTCGTAAATGCATCACATTTTTAAGGCTTCAAGTATGCAGCATATTGAATGGAAGAAAAACCGAAAGATGAAAACTCACATTATTAGTAAGTCTAAGAATAGAAAGTATTGGTGAGTGGTCAGTATGGTTAAACTAACCTCAGTATTTTTTGCAACCCTGAAGGAATGTAAGATTTTCTTTTACCTTTTGGTATATTTTATCTGAATTGGTTGGAAGCTAACTGCAATACTGTCAGAAGGGTGATTTAGTTTCACATGGAACATCATTAACGAATCAATTGGCTACGCGCATAACTGTAGGATCAGAATGCTTTGGCTTAGCTTTAATTTTAGAATTCCTTTTCTTCATAACTTATGCCTAATATGGTTTCTGCTGATTCTGCTTTGTATGTGTCCTGGAAGGGAGGCTGGTCCATGATCAGCTTTTAGCTCTGAAAGTTGTGGCAATGAGCCTTATGCAATGCAACGTGACAGGTCGAAGTGATAAGAAACTAACTACTCGGGTGATCAGATTTGAATTTTGTTAGGTTTTCAAGAACAAGGGAGATGTTCAAAGTTGTACTAACTACCGGGGGATTAAGCTGATGAGTCATACGATGAAGCTTTAGGAGAGGGTTATCGAGCATCGCCTAAGAAGATTGACAAGGGTGACTCAAAACCAGTTTGGGTTCATGCCTGGGAGGTCGACCGTGGAGGCGATTTTCTTAGTACGACAGTTGATGGAGAAATATAGAGAGGAGAAGAAGGACTTACACGTGGTCTTTATTGACCTAGAGAAGGCGTATGACAAAGTACCGAGAGACGTCATGTGGTGGGCCTTGGAAAAACACAAAGTCCCAACTAAGTATATTACCCTCACCAAGGATATGTACAAGGATGCGATGACTTGTGTTCGAACATGTGATGGCGATACCAGTGACTTTCTAATTAAAATAAGACTACATCAGGGGTCAGCATTGAGCCCTTATCTATTTGCTTTGGTGATGGATGAGGTCACAAGGGACATACAGGGTGATATCCCTTGGTCTATGCTCTTTGCTGATGATGTGGTGCTAGTTGACGAGAGTAGGGCAGGGGTTAATATGAAGTTAGAGCTGTGGAGACACATGTTAGAGTCGAGGGGGTTTAGACTGAGTAGGACCAAGACCGAGTATATGATATGCGACTTTAGCCCGACTAGGCATGAGGATGGGGACGTTAGCCTCGAAGGTCAAGTGGTGGCCAAGAAGGATACTTTCCGGTATCTAGGATCAATGTTTTAGAAAGATGGAGACATTGGTGAAGATGTTAGACATAGAATTTCAGCCGGTTGGTTGAAGTGGCGGCAGGTTTCGGACGTCCTCTGTGACAAGAAGGTGCCACAGAGGCTAAAAGGTAAGTTTTATAGGACGGCGATTCGCCCGGCGATGCTATACAGTACTGAATGTTGGCCTACAAAAAGGCGACATGTCCAGCAACTGAGTGTAGCAGAGATGCGTATGCTGTGTTGGTTCTGTGGGCATACAAGAAGGGATAGAGTCCGGAACGAAGAGATTCGAGATAGGGTCGGGGTGGCACCTATTGAGGAGAAGTTGATTCAGCATCGGTTGAGATGGTTTGGACATGTACAACGGAGGCCTCCTGATGCGCCGGTGCATAGTGGAGTTTTAATGCGGGGCGATATTGTAAAGAGAGGTAGAGGTAGACCTAGACTAACTTGGGACGAGACGGTTAAGAGAGATCTTAAGGAGTGGAATATCGCTAAGAAATTAGCTATGGATAGGAGCGCTTGGAGATTAGCAATTAACGTACCTGAACCGTGACCTTTGTTACTTTTTGTTTCAACCCTAACTCTTCCTTTGGCTTGTGCCCTTTTTGTGTTTCTTATTCTTGTTTTCTGTGGGTTTCATCTCTAGCCTACCCCAACTTGCTTGGGATAAAAGACTAAGTTGTTGTTGTTGTTGTTGTAGATTTTCCTGTCAGCTTACTGATGCGTACAGCTGTTAGTGTTATACTTTATGCGTTCTCCAAACAATGAGAGCGGGGGAGAGTAGTGCTTGATTGAATTGCTTCAGCAGACATAGAATGATATTTCTGTGCTGCGATAATAGAGTGAATTGATTAAGTTGTATGCTAATGGGGCTGAATTGAACTCAATCAGATTCAGATATACATGAGTTATCATACTCATCTGCACCTAGGACTTTGAAAATTGCATTTAATTGAACTATGTAGCAGGCATAGGAGTACGGGTAGCCTTCTGGCACAGGTCAATGTTTCAGTTCTGTCTCTTTCTACATGGGCCCTGTTTGGTTCCGCTCATAAGCGGTTATAGGTGAAAAAAATGTGAAAAATCCCACCCAAGTTTATGGAAATTGAATAATGTGAGCCACTCCATTATTTGGTGTTTCCGTGGGCTTTTGGTGGTCAGACATGTTTGCATATTCAGAAACTCCATAAACTTAAAGGCTAGTCATTCGTTGAAAATTCCCAAGCTAGGTAGCTAGTACAGCAGACTCTGAGTGCTTGCGGCAACATTGGGGAAAATTAAACCACCCTCCGGTATCCTTCTCCATCCGCATTTTGTGGCCTCGCAAAGCTCTCCCATACGGACAAGTGGCAAAGCACGGCTGGAAGTGGCGCGTGCAGCCTGGACGCCTGGCAGCATCAGAGCTCATTAAAACTTTTGGGGAGCCTGCTTTTGAGCAGTACAGGTCAGTTGATTTGGCTCCCCTCCGTTTCTCAAAATTGACACTTGGTACTGTTACCCCTCAGTTTACTGGTATGCTCTCTTACAGAACTCTGGAATTTTTTTCATTTTTTTTAAAAAAATTATCAGGGGCATCCTTTTTAATACTATTGTGGTGCCTTTTTGTATCTAATATTGGCAAATGTTTGATATTTCAAGAGCATATTCTTGAGATAGTTCGTGAATATTATGGTTGTGGTTTGTTTCAGTGGATAGAAATACATGTGAAGCAGAACATCATTCTTGGAATTTCAATTTATCAGGCAATGTTGGTTATACACATGTTCTTTTGAGCTGGAGATTGTTAGGTGTTCAGATTGCTGAATAGAGCTGATAAGAAGAGATTGTCAGTTATGCTTCCAGACCACAGGTATGTTCACACTTTTTTCTTTCATCTTTTTTGGCCCTCCTATTAGCAGCAAAAAAAAAAAAGAAAGATCTAAAGCGATATGCTTGATGTCCTCATGGTGTTTGTTTCTTTGCTCTACACTCCATGGATTAATTGGCCCTAATCAGGCTCTGAACTAATATTGGGCATCTGAAAACTGCTACGTGGAGACCTGGCATGATGCTATCTCTGTTCAATGCCATGTCCCACCACCCACCATTGTCATTAATTGATTGTATCTTTAATACCATCTGAAGTATGTTACATTTATCTGCCATACTGTTTTTATCGAATATGACCTGCAATTCCTGAGTATTGTTGTTTGCACTTCCATGCTCAATGTTGTTGTGACCATGCTCTGGATGCTATGCATCCAACAGGAGAATGGACCTGCTTTCTAGGGTATTTTGACACTGGTGTGTTTTCGGATGTTTGTGGTTATATGTGTTGGTTGCGAGGATGGTTGTGGTCTTGTGTCTTGTGACTCATGACTGATGTTCTCTTCTAGGTCGACCCTGAATGCGATGGGAGTGACGAGCTGCTGAGTTGAAGTGGAACAACGACTACTTCGTTGATCTGGGGCTGCAAGTTGCTCCTTTCTATGCTTGAGCTGGAGGGACCGGTGAGGCAAACAATGTGGCTGCACGAAAACATGCCACATGGTTTTGCCACTGCCAACTGCATTCTGTCCTTGTTATCAAACACTTATCCTTGATCTATCCATGTTGCTTGAAAGGGAAATATGAGCAGGTTTGATCGATTCAGTATTGTCCAGCGGCCGTGCTTTCTTTGTATCTTTGATTGGAACAATAGAGACGATGAAGGCAACGCCAACACCAGGCCACCAGCACCAGTAACAGTGGATAATAATACCCTGCATTTTCATATCGACTAGTAGACTTTGTTCAAACGCAAGATGTTTCTATTTTTGGTTATATATGGCGAAACACTGAAAACTGTGTGCACTGCTCATCCCTGTTTACTCTTGTGATACCGGCCCATGAGCATTTACAAGTCAACACAGTGGATGGCCATGGCAGCATGGCCTATGGGAAAACAGAGCACCAATGGAGTGCACGTAGGTACTGTCTGCTCATGGAAATCGGAAATTGCGGCCTTTATATCTTTTTGCGTCGCCATTGTTGGACTTCATATACCGACTTTGGCATCAGAAATTGCGGCCTATTTGGCCAGGAACAGTAGACGCTGTCTTCTCATGGGAATAAAAAATTTCGGCCCATGTGATGAGGAACAGTGTGTCTTCCCGTGGAGATCAGATTTCCGTTTTGAAAGGAAAAAAGAAACAAGTCTCCAATCCATTAAGTACTCCATTATTTCTTAACCTCTTGTTAATGAGGAACACACACGGCCGTTTCAGATCAACGCATCTTGCTTCTCAACTAATCGAAGCGTAGTCTGATAAGCTCTTCAGGCTTGTGACGAATCGGATGAGCTGCTGAGCGATCTCACCATCGCCAGCAGGTTCTCGTACGACGACCCGCCGGGTCCGGCGGCCGCCGCCGCTTCCGCCTTCCACCTCGCCGCTTTCCTCCGCATCTCCTCGCTCGCCATCACCTCCCTGACGCGCTCGGCGACCTGCTCCCTCCTCACCTCGGCGTCCAGCCGGACGCCGACGCCCCACGCTTCGCAGGTCAGGTGTACCTGCAGTTGGTGTGCTGGTCCGCGAACACCGGCCAGCACGCCATCGGCAGGCCGGCGGCCATGATCTCGCACGTCGAGTTCCACCCGCTGTGCGTCAGGAAGCCGCCCACAGCTGGGTGCCCAGCACCTCCTCCTGCGGGCACCACGCCGTCACGCGGCACCGCCCCGCCGCCGCCTCGGCCGCGAACACGGGAGGCAGCGCGGCCAGGCTGCCGCCGCCGCCGCCGCAGCGGACGAGGTCGTGGCCGCTCGCGGCGAGGCCCCGCGCGAACTCTGCCAGCTGCTCCGTCGACAGCACCGTGTTGCTGCCCAAGTTGGCGTACACGACGGAGCGCGGCTCCTGCGTGTCCAGCCGCGCCAGGCACCCGGCGTCCTGCTTCCACAGGCTCAGCCCGGACGAACCGTCAGTGGAGTCTTCGGCGGCGGCGGCGCCACGCCGGAGCAGGGAGCCCAGGGGCCCGATGGTGTAGATGCGCGGGTACTCGGCGCGGCGCGCGGCGAGGACGTCGGCCTCGAGGGCGTCGAAGGTGTTGAGGATGAGCGCGCCGGCCTTGGCGCAGCTGTTGGCCTCGGCCTCTATGAGGTGGAGGCAGAAGTCGTCCGGGTCCGCGGTGCGGAGGAAGCTGGAGAAGCTGCCAAGGCTCATCGGCGGCATGCCGGGGATCCAATCGATGACCGTCGTCTCGAGGTAGCCGTTGGTCAAGTAGCTCTCATCTGCACGCTCGGCGAATCGACCGATCAGTGTCTGTGCATGGTGAAAGCAGAGGTTAACAAACGTGGTGCGTGCCTTGGAATTGGTGATACCTTTGAGTGGCAAGTAGCCTCTCTCCCTGAGGTCGCGGAGCCTCATGTCGGCCATGAGCGAGGCGGCGCTGCCGGTCCAGAACGCCACGGCCGGGACGCCCATCTCCCGCGCTACGTCGAGCGCGAAGCTCATCAGCATCGTGGCCAGCACGCACGTGACCCGCGGCACGCCGGGCTCGCCGCCGCCGTCGAGCCTCGCGACGAGGGCCCGGAAGGGCGCGGCGCAGGTGGCGGTGATGGACGCGGCGAGGCCGGTGCTGTAGTCCTGCTTGCCGCGGTCGGCCTTGGAGAGCCCGTCCGGGATGGTCTCGAAGCAGAACCCCTCGCGGCCCCGCACGGCGCCGGCGCCCTCGGTGACCCGCAAGAGCCGGTGGTTGTGCTCGGTGTTGACGAAGGTGACGTAGGCGCCGTGGCGGTGCAGAAGCTTGGCGACCTGCAGCGCCGGGTTGATGTTACCGGAGCCCGGGTACGGCACAACCACGACGTGCGGCCTCGCCATGGCCGCGAGGGATGTTGCACGCTTGATGACAAAGTTTGGCCTCAATCGGATTGGATCGGGTCTGATCTTAATATCTTGCGGATTGGAATAATGGAAGACTAGTGGGATACACCATGGAAAGGACGTGAGTCCAAGGTGTCACATGCGGGTTTGCTGTCGGAGTGTTCAGTGGGGCTGAATGTTCGATGTGATGGACAGGTTGGTGTGTGGGTAGGTTCAGCAAAGACTATGAATTTGAGACTGCTTGTCATACCACACCTAGCTACAATGTGATAGATGGAGTCCAGCCCTGGGTTTCTCTTGGTTGTGCCAATTTAGAATGAAAAACGAAGACAAATTGGGTCCAAAGTCTGTAAAGAGTCCAATTCCTTATTTTCAGGTGCCCTAGGCACCATATAAGTTTCCTTTTTTGATAAACTAAGTACTACATAAGTTTGGGATGTACACCCATGTGAATTTAAACTTAAATTATCATTTGATTTACTTATTTGCTTCTCCATGTCGAAAATTGCGCTTGCGCTTCCATCGGAGAAGCGAGGGGTCAATGGCAATCAATCAATCAAGATTGTGCTTGCTGGTCAAATGATGTTAGATGGTAAAATAGTTATCCTTTTACCACACCACGTGGTTCTGTGTTCATACACCAAGAATATCGGGATGATCGGGTTGTCTCCATATCAGTTAGGGTTTTAGGATTATTTTTTTAAAACAACTAGGCAGGAGAGCTGGTGATTATACTAAAAAGAAGATGGAAGTATATATTGAGCAAAACAACAAATGAAAAAATAACCACTCAACAAATGCGAGCTGCACCACTCAATAGGCCATAAATACCAAGACGTTGCTCCAACACTAGGTGTTATGAAGAAATTAGATTAGTGATCAATTTCTATAATTAATTAATCAGTTAATGATTGATAATATCATTAAGTAGCTTACTAATCATGAAAGGGCCAACCAGAAGGGGTGTGTCCCTTCAGCCCTTTAGCCCCTTGGGCATGTATATAAACAATGGTTCACCATCAATGGAATACAACAATACAAGTCACTTTCATTCTCCTTCACTTTTCACTCTAACACGTTATCACGCACGCGACTCTCCACTGGGCGCAAAGCAAGAAACAGAGGCCAGAAGGCCTCTCGCTCCCTGGGTGAGAATGGATCCTGCACTCTTACGTTTCTTTGCAACCGATGATGGTTTCCTCATCCTCCCGCTTCATGGTCGCCACCACTAGATGAGCGGATGCCGATGTTGCCACTGTCACCATCGCATCAATGGTGGTCGAGGCCGACTCTTCACTGGTGGACGTGGCTGCTGGATGCCTCGCCATCGACGAGGAAGCCTGACACCACCACTGAACCAAGGCTAGTGGCCTGGTCCCTCCACACCCGCTGCAGCAGCTTCACGGAGCACCACCAGTGACTCCTCCGAGCGTACCAGAATGGCGACGCCACCAGCAGAACAGCGTCTTTCGACGCCCACGCCACTAGAGGAGCACCCTCGCCGCCCTCTAGTCTTCCCCCTTCGCCGTCCGGGTTGTACCACATTCGGCATCGGGGTCATTCCTGACCCCCAACTCTTCGGCAGCGGCCGGCAACGTCGACTTCAGCCCTCAGGTCGGCCCTAGCACCGTCACTATACCCAGTTCGACGGAATCGCCGCTCCAGGGGCGCACCCAAGCTTCACCATTGGGACAATGGTGGCTCGTCGGAATGCGCCCCTATTCTTCAACGCTGGTGGCCCCTCCATGGCCGCACCACCGGCAGAGGCCGCATCTGCGACATGGGAGGTGCCCGCAGTTCCCGCATCCTCGCCGCCACCTCCACCCACCCGCATCCTTGGCCGTATGGTGGCCATCGACCGCCAACCAGGGATATGGCATGGCACATGGAGCCCCGCTGCCCTGGGGCTCTCCTCCGAGAACTGACCAGCCGGCGAACTCGGGGCGAACCGAGGCAACAGGGCAAGTGGATAAGGGAAGAAGAGGAAGCAACAGCGCAGGAAGGAAGATGCGATGGCAGCGCTGCAGCGGGCAGTGCGGCACACACCAGCGGCGACGCATCGGGCAGGCAGCGTCGTCTCAAGAGGAGGCGGCAGCTTAGGGTTTTCAACCCTAATCGCTCCCCCGCCAGGCCCTTTATACGGGCCACCCTCGGCTGGGCTGGCTTGGGCCGACCGCCAACCAGGCACCCGACCGCCCGCAGGCCAAGGCAAGCCAAGCAAGGATGGACCGCAGCAGCCGAGCCGCCTACAGGCCGGAGCCGACAAGACGAGCCGGCTGCACAGCACCGAGCCAACCCCTTTCCCTCCTTTGCAGCATTGCAAAAAGGCCCCCAGACTTCTGTCTATTTACATATTTTGTATATGTTGTTCTGCTTATTTATATTTGAGGCCTAGATTATTCTATTTTAGTGTAAGGATCGATGGACCAAGAGGTGGGGTGAATTGGGCCTTTTTCAATTTCTAAAATAAAGAAAAGCAACCTTAACCTATGCAATGCCAGTAAGGCACCAATTCACCAACCGGTTAACTAAGCTACCAACACAAGCTAAGAGAGATAAAAAGAGAAGTAAAGCTTAGCAAGGTAGAGCAAAGATATGATCTCTAAGTCAAGCACATGAGTAAATTACATGAAAGAAAATGCTTGAATAAAGAGAGTGGACAAGAGACAACCGGATTTTTTCCCGTGGTATCGATGTGTTGGCACACACCCCTAATCCATGTTGTGACACTCACAAAGAGTCTTGTCACCTCCCAAGTCATGGAGACAAGGGCGCTCACTAAGAGTCTCCGTTCACCATCCCGGCGTGGTGGAGATCAAGCCACGTACAATCTTCTTCTCCGGGCTCCCACAATCCTTGGCAAGCTCCGCGAGAAACACCTCGATCACCAAGATCGCCTAGGTGATGCCAATCACCAAGAGTAACAAGCTAAGGCCTTCACTTGAGCAAGAACCGATCACCAAGAACGGATGCACACAAGCTTCTCTCTACTCAAGTCCTTAATCTTGCTTCTTGATTGATTGAATGAACAAGAATGTGAAATGATGAAGCTCAAGGTGGCTCTTGACTATAGTATGAGTATTTGGATGTTGCCTGGTGTCAAGAGTAGCAAAATGACCCATTGGAGGGGTATATATATATAGGCAGTTCACACGAATAGAGCCGTTGGAGCAAAAGCTGCCAGAAAGCTGCGTAGCGCCGGTTAATCCAATGTACCTCCAATAGTCATCGTCGTTTTAAACGATGAATGTAAACTGCCCCTTCTGAAAACTAGCCGTTACAACTTGGGTAGATTAACCGACGTATCATCGGTTTCACCGGTGAGTGTAGTTGTCTACTGATCAACTAAAAAACCAAGTCTCTGGACAACTGCACCGACGTCTCATTTCAAACATCGTCGGTTTAACCGGTGTATAGAGCTTGAAAGACCCTGGAAAAACCAACTCTGGACAAATGCACCGACGTTAAATTCAAACACGTCGGTTTAACCGGTGTATTGACTTTGTCCAGACTCTGCTTACTTCGTTTAACCGACATATAGAAAAGTGAGAGCGTCGGTTAAACTGGTGTTAAGGATTTTTTCTGATTTTGCCTTTTCTGATTTGAGTTTTGAATGAAATCCAAATATTCTTGAGATATAAGTTGAGAACCACTTATTTGAGCTTCTAGAAACCTGAGTGACCATTGTGTGCATCCATTTTCAAATGACCATGTCCATGCTCAAGTTACTTAGCCTTAACCCCTCTTAATAGTGCGATCACTACAAAACTGTAAAACCTATACTAACCTAAGTGTCCTTCTCAACCTTATGACACTTAGGACTAGAAAGATCCTTAGTCTTGACATATAATTGAGTTGAATGCCGAGATCGCCTTTTTTGAATAACGAAAATTAGGGGCCTCTTTTGACTTATGACCAAATGAGCGATAATGATCTATTAAGCTGCACAAACTCATTAGTCACAATAATGGTTGTCATTAATCACCGAAACATACCTTGAGGACCTAGATGCTTACAATCTCCCCCTTTTTGGTGATTGATGACAACACAAACATAAATAACGAGAGAGCATGAAAGATAGGGCAAGAATAAACACAAGCAAACTCGAAAGAAAGGAACCAAAGAGCTCAACGGCTCAAACGAAATCCATAGATATGTCTCAAACCACAGCATACTCAAGTGACAAATGTACATATCCATGAATTAACACCAAATGTGATACAAAACATACAAAACATCAAAGTCCTGATAACTATGAGCTCTCTCTAACTCTACCCTCCCCCTGACTCCAACTCCCTCTCCCCCTTTGGCATCAAAGCACCAAAAGAGGCGAGCTACTGATCCGGCTGTCGCGGTACGGCGAGGAAATGGTCCGGGTCATCATCGTCGTCATCGTCGGACGGTGGATCCTCGGTGATGGACGGGAGCTGCTGGTCAGAACTGCCTGCTGGGGCTGAACTAACTGGAGGTGTAGCTGTCGTCGAGGCTCTCGTGCTGGCACTGCCTAGAAGAGGGTCCGTGGAAGTAGTGACCGGCTCAGCAGAAGATGTGTCAACATCTGAAGTAGTAAGTGCTGAAGCTGCCGGCTGTGTCGACTGCTGAAGCAAGGAACCCTCTCCTCCTCCCCCTGAAGGTAGTGTCTGTGGTATGACGGGGAGGCCGACTGTCTGCACTGCTGGAGGTGACTCCTGGAAGAGTGAAGTCGCTGGCAGTGGTGAGAAGAATGGACGACCCGCAGACCCAAGTAGTGCGGACATCGAGAACGTGGTCTCCGGAGTCGCTGAGGTAGCTGGAGCTGCAGTAGGGGCTGGAGCTGGTGTAACGGCAAGCGGAGGTGCTCCAACACCCTGAAGGCCTGGCTGTCCTGGCTGCTGCAGGGTGAGTCCGGTGTGAGAGTAAAGCTGTGAGATCATCCCGAACATCGCCATCATGCCCTGCTGCATCTGCTGGAACTGAGCGTCTGTCCTCTGAGATACTCTATCAATAAACCCGACAAAACGCTCCTCGGTCGCGGCCCGCTCTCGGGTGGCCTCCCTCTGTATGGCAGCAAGCTGAGCCTCATGGGCTCTCCTGGCCTCCTCCTGTGCAAGCCGATCCTCTCTCTGCTGAGTCACGAGCTGCTGTAGAAGTGCGGTGAGCTCAGACGGCTGAGACACCTGGGACTCTGAAACTGTAGCAGCAGCGGCTGACTCTGGGGCTGGCTCTCTGGACCCTCCTGCCTCGTGGTCGTGACTAGCTGGGGCTGGTGCAGGGAAGTACTCCTCGTCCTCGGAGGAGTCTGACTCAATCTCAGACCAGTGAATCTCATCCTCTCCTCCGGGAAGCTGTGCCTCGGCGGCTAGCAGTGCCTCGTCCTCCTGTGCCACACGAGCCTGTGCCTCGGGTGACAACTGTGCCATGGCAGCACTATCGGCCCGTCTGCCTCTCCTCCGGTCCTGTGGTGCTGTCGGACGGTAGACTGGGAACCATGGAACCTCGTCCTGACGGTAGACTGCACTGACGGGTGACTCAGCTGGTACAATCATAGAGCAGATATAGCTGATCCAGTGAGCATATGGAAACTGACGCACAACACCCATCCCGTCAGTGATAACATCCTCGATCTCAGCCAAGATGAAGTCAACTATGTCAAACTGCTCGTGAGTAAGGATGTGTAGAAGCAGGAGCTGCTGCAGACCTGTGAACCCCTCTGGGTAGCCACTCCTCGGTAGCAGAGTCCTCCGGAGTGCCATATGAACTGCGTATGCCTCTGGGGTCAGCAGGCTGGGAACTCTGGCGTAGGAGGCAGGGAACGACTGGCGGAAACACTGAGAGATCGCCTCGTGAGAAGGTGCAATCCAGCCAATCATGGCTCTGCGCGGTGGATCTGCATCTCCGTAAACCATCTCGTGCAGGGAGACGTCGACCAAGTCAACTCCGAGAATCCCTGCTAATGTCGCCCTGGACAGACCAAAGACCTGGCCTCCAAACATGAAGTGTACTGCTCTGTGCTATGGGGCTATCCAAGCTGTGGCATAGAAAACTCTAACCCAGTCCTCGATGTATTTGTTCCGCTCAATCTCGAGTAACCTGGGCAGGCCCCTGAAGTGAGCGAAGTGCTCTCTAACGTCTGCTCCCCCTGCGGCTGTCCTCAGAAACACCCAATCTAGCACTCTGTGCGGAAAGATCCTGTGGCCCCGCCTCTGGTAAGTCTCGTAGAAACTGGCCTGAAGAAGCGTCCAGAACCTACGGTCGACCCTGCTGTCACGGGTCACGGGAAACCAGTCCTCCTCCTGAACACTCCACCTGAGCCTCTTGACCTTTGCCGCATTGGCCTTGGTCAAGTTCTGGAGCAGCACACCTGGCTCCAGACGCACAACAGTGTCCATGCGGAACACTGCGCGCTCGGCCGCTAGGGCCTCTGCTCTACGAGCTGCTGCTGCTGCTGCGGACCTGCGAGGCTCCTGTGGCTGGTGACCTCCTCGCGTCCTCGGTCCAGTGTGACGCTCGATCGCTGGTGAAGTGTGGCTTGCTGGGGACGTCTGCCGAGTGCGGCCAGAACGTCGTAGAGTCGGTGACTCCTGTGTGCCCTGCCTCTGTGACTGCTCAGACTGCTCTGCCTCTGTATCTGAATCTGACTCTGCAGCTGAAAGTGACTGATCTGACTCTGCTGCTGCTACCGCAGTCGTGGCTCTGGTGGCCCTGGCACCTCTGACTCTGCCCATACCTCGACCTCGACCTCTGCCCCTGGCTGGCGTATCCCTGATCGCGAACGGGCGAGCACGGCCTGATGCCTGCTCCTCTGCAGCCTTGGCCACCATCTCGGCCCTCTCGACCTCTCTCGCTGCATGAGTCCGCTTGCGAGCGGGCTCCTCGACCACAATCTCCTTCCCTTTCCTCTTCTCACGACCCATCCCGACAACTGAGAGTGACTAGGACGCGGCGTTGCGAGCTAGGGCGAGCGCGATGGTTCGGGCAAAACACCGAACACTTGGCGTGCGAGGCGTGGATGCGCGAGGGCGACGCAGTGGCATGCGTGCGGCGCAAGACGCTGGCGCGGTGGCGGTGAAAGGCGTTCGGGGCGGCGCAGAATGCGCGCGGGCGGCGGCGCGGTGGCGGCGTAGAAGGCGCGCGGGCGGCGGCGCGGTGGCGGTGCAGACGGCGCGCGGGCGGCGACGCGGGTGGCGGTGCAAGGCGCGCGGGCGGCGGACGGCGGCGCGCACGGGCGGCACAAGGCGGCGCGGGGCGTAGGCGACGGCGAAGGCGAGGGGGCGACAGAAAGCGAAGACAAGCGGGCGGCTGTGAGCGGGCAAGAGAGTTATATGACAGGTGGACCCCGCAGATTTTCTTATCGCCGGTTGATCCGATGCTTAGGGTTCGAACGCCGGTTGATTGCGTCGGTGTAGTTTACCCGAGATTCCACCAAATCTGCATCTGAACGCCGGTTGAACCGATGATCCGATAAATGAACTCGCCGGTTGAACGACACAAACGCCGGTTGATTACTGGGTCAGATCTGTGATATGTTTACCGGTTGATCCGATGCTCCATAATTTGTATATACCGGTTGAACACTTGAATTGACTGAGCTGATGCTGAAACTTAGTAACACCGGTTAAACCGATGAGTAAAGATCCATTGAGCGTCGGTATAACCGGTGAAGCCAAAAACCCTCACTAAGCTCACTCTTCTATGCTAAGTCCAATAAACTTATAAAATTCAAATAAACTCAAGTTAATGGACTTGCATAGGCGACTTTACCCCTCAAAGCAAATAGGATAACTCACTAGCTTAGATAATTTTTCTTTTCAAACACAAGGAAAAGCCGCAAGAGAGACAAAGCGCCAAATAAAATGTATGAGCCATGTCATAGGAATATTGAAGAAGGAAGACTTCAAACTCATCATGACATTGCTCATTAGGCAATAGCGCACCTAACACTTTACTCTTTTCACTTTTCATGAATTAAGATCTTGTAAATGAAACAAGTCTCATTTTCATCAAGTGACCTCCTTTGTAACCCTTACGCATGCAATCATAATGCAAGCTACAACCACATGCGAAAGTAAGGTAAACATGAAGTGCACATCTATATGACAAGAAATGCATAGCAATAATTTAAATTCTACTTGTCAAGTTTGAACCCACGGGAAGCTTCTTCATGATGAGCCTTTCTACAAGCCTAGAGGAAAACAAGTGGACCACCACCTCTAGCTAAACCCTTGCTCATCACTATCTTACCATGGTTAGACAAGTGTCCTATATGTATGCATTTTTCTATATGACATGGCAACTCACATGACGTTTGCCGCATCTAACACATTAAGCTCATTCCTTAGCCTAACAAAAGTGCTCTCGTCTAAAGGTTTTGTGAAAATATCCGCCAATTGCTCCTCGGATCTCACACCTTGAAGGGAAATGTCCCCCTTGGCTTCGTGATCACGCAGGAAGTGATGGCGAATATCAATGTGCTTTGTGCGAGAGTGTTGAACCGGATTCTTGGCAATTTTTATGGCACTTTCATTGTCACAAAGGAGTGGTATTCTACCTAGTTTCACACCAAAGTCCAAAAGGGTTTGCTTCATATATAGGATTTGGGCACAACATGCACCGGCCGCTATATATTCCGCTTCCGCGGTGGACAAAGCCACGGAATTTTGCTTCTTACTCGACCAAGAAACTAGAGAACGCCCAAGCAAGTGGCAACCCCCGGAGGTACTCTTGCGATCCACACGGCTTCCGGCAAAATCCGAATCCGAGTATCCCAAGAGATCTAAGCTGGCGCCTTTGGGGTACCACAAGCCTATGCTAGGGGTGTGCTTGAGATACCGAAGGATCCTATTCACAGCAGAAAAATGTGATTCCTTTGGGTTAGCTTGAAAGCGGGCACACAAGCACACACTAAACATTATATCGGGCCTAGATACAGTAAGGTAAAGCAAAGACCCTATCATAGAACGATAGAGGGATTGATCAACCGGTTTACCGTCCACATCCAAGTCGAGATGCCCATTGGTTGCCATGGGTGTCTTGATTGGCTTGCACTCATCCATCTTGAACTTCTTCAAGATATCTTTAGTATACTTTTCTTGATAGATGAATGTCCCTTCCTTCATTTGTTTGACTTGAAAACCAAGGAAGAAGGTCAACTCGCCAATCATGGACATCTCGAATTCCCTAGACATTATGGTAGCAAACTCATGGCTTAGCAAATTATTAGTTGAGCCAAAGATAATATCGTCAATATAAATTTGACAAATGAAAAGATCCCCGTTGACGTCTTCTGTGAACAAAGTGGTGTCCACCCTCCTGATCTTGAAGCCTTGCATGATTAGGAAGTCACGAAGCCTCTCATACCAAGCCCTTGGAGCTTGTTTGAGCCCATAGAGTGCCTTGTGCAACCTATAAACATGGTTAGGATTCCTCGGATCTTCAAACCCAGGAGGTTGCTCAACATAACCAAGTTCGTTAATAACGCCATTTAAGAATGCACTTTTCACATCCATTTGATATAACTTAATGTTATGATGTGAAGAGTAAGCAAGAAGAATACGGATAGCTTCAAGTCTTGCGACCGGAGTAAAAGTTTCACCAAAATCCAAACCTTCGACTTGAGAAAACCCTTTTGCCACAAGTCTTGCTTTGTTGCGTACTACCACCCCATGTTCATCTTGCTTGTTTCGAAAGACTCACTTTGTGCCGATGATGTTCTTGTCTTTCGGAGGAGCTTCGAGGACCCAAACTTCATTGCGGGTGAAATTGTTCAATTCTTCTTGCATGGCCATCACCCAATTCGAGTCCTCAAGCGCTTCCTTCCTTTGGAAGGACTACCAATGATTTGACCAATTGGATGATCCTTGGAGATGCGACCATGCTTCACTAGCGGTACTTGCGTGGATGCTTGTTGGGGTGGATCATGGGTGACTTGTGCTTGTGGTGGAACATTTTGCTCTTCTTGTTCTTGGACTTGGGGTGTTGGCGTTGACACATTTTCTTGAGGTAGTGGATCAACTTTTTCTTGATCTTCATCCACTTGGGGTGCCGTGGAGGTGCTTGGTGTAGATGAGGAAGGTCCTCCCCATTGATCATTGCCTTCATACACCTCTTCCGGCTTTATATCCCCAATGGACATATTCTTCAAAGCTTCATCAATCTCTTCATCACCTACATTTTCATAGCCAACAACCTCCTCTTGGGAGCCATTAGATTCATCAAACTCCACATCACATGTTTCTTCAACTAACCCGGAGGTTTGATTGAATACTCTATATGCTTTGGAGTTTGATGCATAACCAAGAAAGAAACCTTCATCACATCTACTCTCAAACTTACCGAGCCTTTTTTTCTTATAGATGAAGCATTTGCAACCAAAGACTCGAAAGTAGGATATATTTGGTTTTCTCCCGGTGATGAGCTCATATGGAGTTTTCTTGAGGAGTCGGTGAGGATACACTCGGTTGGATGTGTAGGATCAAGAACACCGACTAGAGGGGGGGTGAATAGGCGGTTTAAAACTAAAACCAACAACACTAGAGAAATTTAGTTAGTAACAAGAGAAAGCCCTATGTCAAGCTACTACTATCTCTAGAAAGGTTTGCAACCTAGGGTGACAAAATACAATTCAAGCTCTAGTAAAGTAAATTGCTCGAAATAAAACAACAATTAAATTGAGCAAGAAAGATAACCAAGCTTGACACAAAAATTTATCCCGTGGTGTCGATGACTTGCCGGTCACCCCTAATCCACGTTGAGGTGGATTCCAAGAATCAACCGCTCCACTTATCAAGAACCTCTTGATCTTGAGCCGGCTAGAAACAAGGAACCGCTCCACACCTCGATTTCACTAGAGTTGCTCTTCACCACTCCGGCAAGGTGAGCACAAAACCTCTCACAAACGAAATCGGGGCTTCTCAACAATCTCCTTCAAGAAGCTCCACGAAATCACCTTCTCCAAGCCGTCTAGAGAGCGGCAACTCCCAAGAGTAACAAGCTAATGATCCTTGCTTGAAGATTCCCTAGTGCCACAAAGCTCAAACTCTTGATGCAATGCACTAGGAAGCACTCTCACTCTCAAAAATGCAAATCCTTAACAAGTGTGTGTGAGAGAGGGATGTCTTAGCACTAGAGGGTCAAGAATACAGTCCAAATGGCCAAGAGAGAGAGCCAAAGGCCGGGCATTGGGTATATATAGACATCCCATCAAAAACTAGCCGTTACAGTCTTTTCTGCGAGATCGCGGACCGTCCGGTTTCAAAAACCGGACTGTCCGCCGTTATAAACCAGAGAGTTAGAGAGCATTAAATGCGTGTCAGAACTAGCCGTTACAGTCCTAGCGGACCGTCCGCGCCCAAGCGGCGGACCGTCCGCAGTTAGGAGTTCCACAACTCCAGAGACATGACAGTCTCTGGAACAGACCAGAAATTAGCCCGCGGACCGTCCGCCCCCAAGTAGCGGACCGTCCGCCGTTCATCCTAGAAGAACGGGCAGAGACAGCAATGTTTCTGGATCAAGTTATCAGAGAGCCTGCGGACCGTCCGCGCCCCAGCGGCGGACCGTCCGCGGACCAGACTATTTAGACAGACCAGAGAACACACTTTCTGGAACGAAGGAGAGTTAGAGTGGCGGACCGTCCGCCCAGGAGAGCCGGACCGTCCGCCAGCCACAAGATATTTCCACTAAGCCTTCTGAAACGGTAGCGGACCGTCCGCACCCAAGGGGCGGACCGTCCGCGCCTGAGCAGTTAGCACTCAAACATGTTCTTTTTCAAAACCCGGCAAATCGTAGTTAGCCCTCATGCATGCACTTAGATATTTTGAGCAAAATGGCACTAGAGACCCGTCAAGCACGAATACATGACCCCTCTTGATAGTACGGCTATCTATCCAACAAATCCGGTCACTTATCATCCACTAAACACCTTGTGACCGGTAAAATTCAAAAGACCCTATTTTATACCTTTGCCTTGAGCCCAAACTTTTCTCATCGTCTCCAAAAATCCACACGTTCGTAAATAACTCTCATTCATCCGTGGATCAACCTATACTCATTTTCTCAAAAAGAATTGTTAATCCACAAACAGTTGTCATTAATTACCAAAACACGAATTAGGGGCCTAGATGCTTTCAATCTCCCCCTTTTTGGTAATTGATGACAACACTAAGTTTTGGAGTGATAAAAGTGTTCAAGTCAACTTCATACGCTAGGCATAAGGTGAACTTGAAATTGAACTTTGGAAAAACTTACTCATTTTTCTTGAAAATTTTAGAATATTGTATGAATAAGTTCACCAAGTTCGATGAGTAGAGAGAACTCCCCCTTGATATGTGCATATAAATTTGAATGAATATCCAGAGCACACATATTTATATATGAACATTTTGACGGAGTTTTTCCTACAAGTGGAAATTGAGGCATGCAAGATACACAATATATATGACATGAATTTTAGCTTGATTACCCTAGCCTCTCAACCACAAGATTAACATAAGTAAATAGAAGTAGCATACATCAACATAGTTCATCACAAATGACAAGCCAAATCCACGCAAGATATAAAACATAAGTCCATCCAATAGAGTTCAACACAAATTAAAATATTAGTGGCAAGCGGAAGCAAAAGCGAATGAGTTCCATGAGAAATCCATGAGCTCCCCCTTGATCAAAGCACTCCAAAGCTCCTTCTCCCCCTTTGGCATCAATTTCCAAAAGGATCAAACCATCAGCGGTGGAGGAGGAGGCGGTGGATAGAACGGCTAGTGCGGGTAGAACTCTGGAGGCGGCACTGGAGCCGGGAATACTGAGTAGAAGTGGTCAGAAAACCTAGTGAAGGCTGTGCTGAAGGTGTCAAAGCGCTGCTCTAAATGCTGCTGCCTATGCTCGAGCTGCTCAAACTGCTCAGACGAAGGCAAATCCTCAAAACGGGAGTCAAGAGCTGCAATATCTGAGTGTAAACTCTCCTGAACACCCTGCATCTGAGCCATCATGGGCTGGAACATCTGCTGCTGCATGTTCTGGAAGTTGAGATCCATCTGACTCTGCATCTAACTAGTCAACCCGGCAATCTGAGAGGAGAGATTTTCCTGCATGGATGTAAAATACGGATCAAAATAGCCAGCTAGAGGAGCCCACTGCTGCTGTACGGGAGGGGGTGGTGGTGGCATGTCATGCTGAGCTGCAGCTGCTCCTATGTGAGCATCATCGTCACTATCTTCATCACCACCATGCCCCTGTGCTTCAGCATCTCCAGGGAAAGGTGTCAACGGCCTCATAAGAAAAGCATGATCGTTCTTGAAGGGCCTAAAAGGAGTATGCTTGCACTCACATATGCCTCTGAAAGAGGTCGTTGCCTTGATGATGGACATAATGTATGGAGCAAAGTATAAGTTCATCTCCATATTGAGCTTTAAATCTGCAAGCTGATCCATAATGAGAGCAATGACATCAATTTGATTCCTATTCATGATATGAGAGATCACATTCCAATAGAGCCCTCTAACCTTGTCCTTGTTTCCACTCTTAGGCATGAATGTGACTCTTGCAATTTTATTGATTACTGCAGGATGATGCCTCATACCCTGAGTTCCCCCAAAGTTTCTGGCTATACCAAGATGTGCCGGCTCGTAGTACATGGGGTAGTCATTCTCATCTAGAGGATTTTCCAAGACTACATTCATGCTTTGCTCACTAGTGATGAAATCATAGTCCAACTGATTAGCTGCAGCAAACTGAGCAAATATGGCAAAATATGTTCTTTTCCCAGTGGACCATCTAAATATGCCAGCTACCATATCAATCTCTAGAGTGGCATAGAACTGGCGTATGACTGTTTCATTCCAATCACATCTATGTTGCAGAAAATTTGCTAACCCCATTTCCTCAAATCTGTCCACTAGATCAGTCATGACCGGATGTGATCTCATATACCCCAGGTCAATGGTTTGATGTTTGAACACAGTCTTCTTGACTAAATGACCGAAGTAAGCATCTTGTTGTACCTTGGTTCTGAAAAAGAGGATGTTGGTGTCACAGGGCATGTCGAACTGATTCACCGCTCTAGCATTTGCATAGCTCTCAGCAGTCCACTGTCGGCTAGGAAGATCTAACCCCATCAAAACAGTAACATCATCTTCAAAATCCTCAAATTCCTCCTCTGAAGATTCATCACCAACACCACCAACTGAGGATGCTGCGGCCATCTCACTAGGATTAGGATCATAGTCCGAGTCATCGGAGTTATCACCGTCTCTTTGCCTTTTTGATGTCCCAGCCTTCTTGATTTTTGATGTGAATGCCTTGAGAATTTTCCGAGGTGGTCTGAGATCAAGAATTGACCATAAGAACAATGACAAAATTAAGAGTTCCAATCCATAATCATATAAGTCAATTCTGAATCTTGCTGAAAAAAATTGCCACTGGCGGACCGTCCGCGTGACACTAGCGGACCGTCCGCTTGCAGAAGCGGACCGTCCGCCTACTGACCGCGGACCGTCCGTGACTCATCTGTTCAGCGCATGAACACAGCAGTCGCCCCAACATTTGATTCATCTACAATATGAGTTTAGATTCAAATCCACCAACCGAATTAAAACTACACCATCTCCTCATCACTAGGAACAAAGTGCCCCAACTATTTGCAAGAATCCATGGCCCAAAAATAGATCGGAGCAACTAACCCTAACTCTTTCCAATGAAGAATCCAAGAACAAGAGTTAGGGATTCGTCGAAATACCGAGAGGACATGATGAAGAATCTCGATAATAGTCCGGGGATGTGCTCGGACTGTCCACGAATCACGCCAAAAATCCTTGACCTTGAAGTCTTCCCCACGTGCTTGATAGAGAAAGAGAGAGAGCTTTTGGAGAGAATGTCTCGGGTTGGTGAGAGGAGAGAAAGAGACATCCTAATATAAGCCAAGTCTGGTCGGCCCCATCTTTCTGTCCAGTGGCGGACCGTCCGCGACATACAGGCGCACTGTCCGCGTTGAAATTTTACTGCTGAAATCAACTCTGCAGAGCCTGTGGTGATCAAACCTGATGACTGGCGGACCGTCCGCCCCTCACCCGCGGACCGTCCGCTTCTTAACACTGCGACCCAAAATAACTTTGAAGTCCCTCTGGTGATCAGTTCACATGACCCGCGGACAGTCCGCCTCTTACCCGCGGACAGTCCGCTTCAAAATTTCTGCAGCCCAAAATAAGTTGCAGTGCCTCTGGTGAACAACTCTCATGACCGGCGGACCGTCCGCCTCTTACCCGCGGACCGTCCGCGGTACCAAATATCAATCTGTTCAGATTCTTGCCAATTTTGACAATTCCAACTTCAATATGGGATCATTGCTCATATAAAAATCTAAAAATCTCAAATTTTGCATGAAAACCTTCCAAACTCTCATATGAGCAAGTTATAATAAAAATTCAAAAATAAATCGAGTGAAATCATGTAAAGTCATAAACGGCTCAAAAATTCCTCAAAAATTCAGAAAAATGAAACAAAGAAAAACATGGAAGAACCATATGCCACATGTGCTAGTTTTCAAGCCATATTTGAGAAGTCAATGATGTTCAACTCATTTCTCAATTTGCAAAACCGAGATTCATCCAAGGGCTTAGTAAATATGTCGGCTAATTGATCATCTGTGCCAATACCATCAATCTTGATATCACCCTTGTTCACATGATCTCTAAGAAAATGATGGTGGATATCAATATGCTTGGTTCTTGAATGTTGAACCGGATTAGTAGCAATCTTCACGGCACTTTCATTATCACACAACAAGAGGATTTCATCAAATTTCACACCATAGTCAAGAAGAGTTTGCTTCATCCACAACAATTGTGCACAACAACTTCCGGCCGAAATATATTCCGCTTCCGCGGTTGAGAGAGCCACGGAGTTTTGTTTCTTTGAAGACCAAGAGACAAGAGACCTTCCAAGAAATTGACAACCACCGGAAGTGCTCTTCCTATCAACCTTGCACCCCGCATAATCGGAATCCGAGAATCCAACCAAATCAAAGTGAGCACCCTTGGGATACCATAAACCAATATTAGGAGTGTATTTCAAGTATCTCAAAATCTTTTTGACGGCGGTCAAATGACATTCTCTAGGTGCGGCTTGAAATCGTGCATATATGCAAACACTAAACATGATATCTGGCCTAGATGCGGTCAAATAGAGCAAACTACCAATCATAGAACGGTAAAGCTTTTGATCAACCGGATTACCTCCCTCATCTAGGTGGAGATGTCCATTTGTGGCCATAGGAGTCTTGATTGGTTTTGCATCTTCCATACCAAATTTCTTCAAGATATCCTTCACATATTTTGATTGACTTGATTTGAAGTCCAAGAAAGAAACTCAATTCACCGATCATGGACATCTCAAATTCCCTAGACATCATTTCACCAAATTCTTCACAAAAACTTGGGTTAGTTGAACCAAAGATAATGTCATCAACATAAATTTGACAAACAAACAAATTCTTACCAATGGTTTTAGTGAACAAGGTAGTGTCAACCTTACCAATTTTGAATCCCTTGGAAATAAGAAAGTCTCTCAATCTTTCATACCAAGCTCGTGGAGCTTGCTTCAAACTATAAAGAGCTTTAGAGAGCTTATATACATGATTTGGCTTCTTGGGATCTTCAAAACCGGGAGGTTGCTCAACAAAAACAATTTCACTAATCTTGCCATTTAAGAAAGCACTTTTCACATCCATTTGAAAAAGTTTTATGTTGTGAGAGCAAGCATAAGCTAATAAGATTCTAATAGCTTCTAGTCTAGCAACGGGGGCAAACGTTTCACCGAAATCCAAACCTTCTACTTGAGTGAAGCCTTGAGCCACCAATCTTGTTTTGTTTCTCACAACCATTCCATCTTCATTTTGCTTGTTTCTAAAAACCCATTTAGTGCCAATAACATTATAATTTCTAGGCCTCTCAACTAGGTCCCAAACTTGATTACGGGTGAAATTATTCAATTCTTCATGCATAGCATTCACCCAATCCGGATCTCTCAATGCATCATCTACACGGTTAGGTTCAAGAAAATATACAAAAGAGTAATGTTCACAAAATGAAGCAATGCGAGATCGAGTTTGGACACCCTTACTAATATCACCCATGATTTGATCCACGGGGTGATCCTTTGCAAGAATATGATGAGTTCTTTGAAGAGCGATGTGTTCTTGAGTTGATGGAGAAGGTGTACTTGATGAACCAACTTGATCTTGTACTTGAGAATCATCGTTACTAGAATCTTGTACTATTTGTTGTGCTTGATTATTTGAAATAGAGGTTGAAGGATTAACTCTAATAGAGATAGAATTACCATCATCACTTTCATCTTCTTCTCTTGGTCTAACATCACCAATTGACATATTTTTCATTGCATTTCTTAAACCATCACTTCTCACATCATCAAGATTTTCTTGTTCATTATGAGACCCATTTGTTTCATCAAATTCAACATCATATGCTTCTTCAACAATACCATGTGTTTTGTTGTAGACCCGATAAGCCTTGCTACAAGATGAATACCCGAGAAGAAAACCCTCATCACATTTGCTTTGGAACTTTGACAACCGAGTTCCCTTCTTGAGAATATAGCATTTGCAACCAAACACTCTAAAATATGATATATTTGGTTTCCTTCCAATGAGCAACTCATACGGGGTCTTGTTATGAAATCTATGGCAATACAATCTATTTGACGCATGGCAAGCCGTGTTGATTGCTTCGGCCCAAAAGCTATCGGAAACATTGTACTCGGAGAGCATTGATCTTGCCATATCAATCAAGGTTCTATTTTTCCGCTCAACAAGACCATTTTGTTTCGGAGTGTACTTGGTTGAAAATTCATGTTTGATTCCTTTCTCATCACACCATTCTTCAACTCTTGTGTTTTTAAATTCACTTCCGTTGTCACTCCTCACTTTTTTCACCTTGAGTTCAAATTCATTTTCGGCCGTTGTCAAGAATTTTTGAATATGACATAAGTATCGGCTTTGTCATGAAGAAAGAAAACCCAAGTATACCTTGAGTAATCATCCACTACCACAAGACAATAGCAATTTCCACCAATACTTCTATAAGTAGTAGGACCAAATAAATCAATATGCAATAATTCCAATGGTCTCTCGGTTGACATGACACTCTTAGTTGGATGTGCATTTGCAACTTGCTTCCCGGCTTGACATGCACTACATAACTTATCTTTCTCAAACTTCACATTCTTCAAACCAACTACTAAATCATGCTTTATGAGACGGTTGAGTTGTTTCATGCCAACATGACCAATTCTTCTATGCCATAACCAACCTAAAGATGATTGAGTGAACAAACATGTAGACAAGTTGGCCTCTTTAGTGGCAAAATCCACAAGATATACATCCTCATATCTAAATCCCGTAAAGATGTGATTTTTTCCATCCAAGCTAGTCACTACAACATCATCTTTAGTGAAACTACACTTATATCCAAAATCACAAAGTTGAGTGACCGCTAAGAGATTAAACTTGAGAGAATCAACCAACAAAACTTTTGAAAGAGAATGATCACTTGAGATTGAAATTGTACCAACTCCTTTGACTTTGCCTAGGCTATTGTCACCAAAGATAATATCACTATAGCCATCCACATTTTCATCTAGAGAGGAAAACATCATTGGATCTCCGGTCATGTGTTGAGTGCATCCACTATCAAGTACCCAATGTCTTCCTCCGGACTTGTAGTTTACCTACAACAAAGAGATAACCTTTTTAGGTACCCAAATTTTCTTGGGTCCTTCAACGTTAGTGACCAAGACTTTTGGTACCCAATTGGTATTCTTTTTAGCACCATCTATAGGTATTCCAACAAATTTTGCACTAACATTGTCATTTGAATTTCTCATAAGAATGTAACTTGAATCAAAGGATATGACTTTTATGTTGGTGCAATTCTTCTCAACATGACCAACCTTCTTGCATTTTTCACAATATGACTTACCACTACTCTTCACAAAGGTAGTATTGGTTTGCACAAAAGCCTTCTTCCCTTTCTTAGGAATATATCCAAACCCTTGCTTGTTCAAGGTGAAGTTTTGACTTGCCCAACAATGATTAAACATGGCTCTACTATCATAGCACTTTCTCAAATCATTAGTCAAGCAAGTAACCTCTTTCTTTAACAAATCATTTTCCATAATGAGAGATTCATTGCAAGACGAGTCATCAATTTTGGTGCAAAAAGAGCTAGTAGAACTAGAACCACAAGGTTTATCATCAATTAAGTCACAACTCACACCAATGCTCAATGTTGCTTTTCTTTCATGATTAAGTAGGGCATTGTGAGCTTCCTCAAGCTTCTCATGAGTTTCTTTGAGATTCTCATGTGAAGTCTTTAGCTCCTCATAGGAGTCTTGAAGAGAAGAAAACTTCAACTTCAATTCCTTTAACTTGGCCTTTTCTTTAGTCATGAATTCATCGGCATCATTGAGCATTTCAACAAGATCATCATATGAAAGTTCATCAAGTTCATCATCTTGTTGTACCTTTGCACCACCCTTTGCCATAAGACAATGTGGTGTGGAGAAGAGTGATGGAGCCTCCTTGATGGCGATCCCGGCAACTCCCTTGGATGACTTGTCATCATCATCATTATCATCATCATTGGAGCTTGCATCGAAATCCCACTCAACAAAATAAGCTTGACCATTCTTCTTCTTCTTGATGAACTTCTTCTTCTTATTTTCATCATTTTTCTTGTCCTTCTTGTTCTTGTCATCTTTCTTGTTTGGACAATTGACACTAATATGGCCCATTTCACCGCATTGGAAGCAAGTCTTGTCCATAAAAGGATTTTTTCTTGATGATTGACCTTTCTTGCCAAAGTTCTTCTTGTTCATCATTCTATTGAATCTCTTGACAAAGAGAGCCATCTCTTCATCCGATTCTTCTTCTTGGCACTCACTTTCTTCTTCCTTTTTGCTATCTTGAGCTTTGAATGCCACACTTTTCTTTTTCATATCAATTTCTCCACCATGAGCTTCATCTTGAGATTTCTTGAACATGTCATGAGTGAGAACTTCTCCCAATATTTGTGTGGGAGTTGCGGTCTTCACATTTGACCTTACAAGCAAGGTCACAATTGTATCATATCTTTCCGGAAGGCATCTAAGAAACTTGTGGTTGAAATCCGCATCCGGTACCTCAAATCCAAGTCTCTTGAGGTCATTCACAATATCATTTAGCCGGTTGAACATCTCGGCTATACTCTCATCCTTCTTCATGGTAAATTCACTAAAATTGCCCTTAAGCAAATATAACTTAGCCTCCTTCACACTTGATGTGCCCTCATGAATTTCCATGAGCTTTTCCCATATGTCATGTGCATTTGTGAGACTCTTGACTCTATTAAATTCGGTCACACCAAGGGCACTAAAGAGCACATTGACCCCTTGATCATTTAGTATCTCATTTTCTTCTTCTAGGGGTGTCAAATTTTTTGAGTCCAAAATGATATATCCATCATTAACCACTCTCCATAGCTTTCTACTCATAGCTTTGATATGAGCCGACATTCTAGTCTTCCAATAATCATAATTGTTCCCATCAAAGAACGGCGGCTTCCCAACATGAATTCCATTATCACTAGTCATTGTTCTACTCCAAGATGGTTAAATCCGCAATTAATGGAGTACTTAGCTCTGCTACCACTTGTAGGATCAAGAACACCAACTAGAGGGGGGGTGAATAGGCGGTTTAAAACTAAAACCAACAACACTAGAGAAATTTAGTTAGTAACAAGAGAAAGCCCTATGTCAAGCTACTACTATCTCTAGAAAGGTTTGCAATCTAGGGTGACAAAATACAATTTAAGCTCTAGTAAAGTAAATTACTCGAAATAAAACAATAATTAAATTGAGCAAGAAAGATAACCAAGCTTGACACACAAATTTATCCCGTGGTGTCGATGACTTGCCGGTCACCCCTAATCCACGTTGAGGTGGATTCCAAGAATCAACCGCTCCACTTATCAAGAACCTCTTGATCTTGAGCCGGCTAGAAACAAGGAACCGCTCCACACCTCGATTTCACTAGAGTTGCTCTTCACCACTCCGGCAAGGTGAGCACAAAACCTCTCACAAACGAAATCGGGGCTTCTCAACAATCTCCTTCAAGAAGCTCCACGAAATCACCTTCTCCAAGCCGTCTAGGGAGCGGCAACTCCCAAGAGTAACAAGCCAATGATCCTTGCTTGAAGATTCCCTAGTGCCACAAAGCTCAAACTCTTGATGCAATGCACTAGGAAGCACTCTCACTCTCAAAAATGCAAATCCTTAACAAGTGTGTGAGAGAGAGGGATGTCTTAGCACTAGAGGGTCAAGAATGCAGTCCAAATGGCCAAGAGAGAGAGCCAAAGGCCGGGCATTGGGTATATATAGACATCCCATCAAAAACTAGCCGTTACAGTCTTTTCTGCAAGATCGCGGACCGTCCGGTTTCAAAAACTGGACCATCCGCCGTTATAAACCAGAGAGTCAGAGAGCATTAAATGCATGTCAGAACTAGCCGTTACAGCCCTGGCGGACCGTCCGCGCCCAAGCGGCGGACCGTCCGCAGTTAGGAGTTCCAACTCCAGAGACATGACAGTCTCTGGAACAGACCAGAAATTAGCCCGCGGACCGTCCGCCCCCAAGTAGCGGACCGTCCGCCGTTCATCCTAGAAGAACGGGCAGAGACAGCAATATTTCTGGATCAAGTTATCAGAGAGCCTGCGGACCGTCCGCGCCCTAGCGGCGGACCGTCCGCGGACCAGACTATTTAGACAGACCAGAGAACACCCTTTCTGGAATGAAGGAGAGTTAGAGTGGCGGACCGTCCGCCCAGGAGAGCCGGACCGTCCGCCAGCTACAAGATATTTCCACTAAGCCTTCTGAAACGGTAGCGGACCGTCCGCACCCAAGGGGCGGACCGTCCGCGCCTGAGCAGTTAGCACTCAAACATGTTCTTTTTCAAAACCCGGCAAAGCGTAGTTAGCCCTCATGCATGCACTTAGATATTTTGAGCAAAATGGCACTAGAGACCCGTCAAGCACGAATACATGACCCCTCTTGATAGTACGGCTATCTATCCAACAAATCCGGTCACTTATCATCCACTAAACACCTTGTGACCGGTAAAATTCAAAAGACCCTATTTTATACCTTTGCCTTGAGCCCAAACTTTTCTCATCGTCTCCAAAAATCCACACGTTCGCAAATAACTCTCATTCATCCGTGGATCAAGCTATACTCATTTTCTCAAAAAGAATTGTTAATCCACAAACCGTTGTCATTAATTACCAAAACACGAATTAGGGGCCTAGATGCTTTCAGGATGCATGACATGCCGTGTTAATTGCTTCCGCCCAAAACTTCTCGGACGTGCCATAATCACCCAACATTGCTCTTGCTAGGGTGATGAGTGTCTTGTTCTTTCTTTCCACCACTCCATTTTGTTGAGGCGTGTAGGTGGCGGAAAACTCATGCTTGATTCCCTCTTCATCGCACCATTCTTCAATCTTCGCATTCTTGAACTCGGTGCCATTGTCACTCCGGATCTTCACAATTGGGGAGTTGTACTTCCTTTGAGCTTTTCTTGCAAATGTCTTGAAGATCTCCGGAGTTTCACCCTTATCGCCTAGAAACATGACCCAAGTGTAGCGTGAAAAATCATCAACGATTACTAGGCAATAGAGGTTACCACCAATGCTCTTGTATGTAGTTGGACCAAAGAGATCCATGTGTAGTAGCTCGAGTGGCTTGGAGGTAGACAACATCGTCTTGATGGGATGATGTGTTGCAACTTGCTTCCCAGCTTGACATGCTTTGCATAACTTGTTCTTGTCAAAGGTGACGTCCTTCATGCCAGTGATCATCCCTCTCTTGTGGGCTTTCTTGAGGTTGCTCATACCAATATGAGCAATTCTTCTATGCCAAAGCCACCCAAGAGATGATTTGGTGAAGAGGCATGTCATGGTGCTTGTTTGCTTTGAAGAGAAATCTACTAAATAGATGTTGCCATGCCTAAACCCCGTGAATACCAATGACTTGTCTTTTTCATGAGTTACTACAACACCTTTCTTGTCAAAGGCACACGTTAGTCCAAGATCACATAATTGAGCAATAGAGATAAGATTAAAACTAAGTGTTTCTACAAACAAGACATTTGAAATAGATAAATCTTTTGAAATTGCTATTCTACCCAAACCTAAGACTTTTCCCCTTGAGTTATCACCATAGGTGACATGTTCATGATCGCCGGGGTCTTCAAGAGAGGTGAACATGCTATCATTGCCGGTCATGTGTTGAGAGCAACCGCTATCAAGTACCCAATGTTTTCCACCGGCTTTGTAGTTCACATACACACATGAGAATTCACTTTTGAGTTTTAGTAACTCAAACAAGCATTGGGCCTTGCACATGTGTGACAAGAGCTTTTGGGACCCAAAGTTGCTTGGGGAGCTTCTTCTTTGACTCCTTAGCAATTTTGCTAATGAACTTGGCCTTCACCTTGCCCTTCACTTTACTCAAGAGAAAATGGTTATTTTGAAACATTGATGAGTAATTCTTGGGTAAATTAGGAAGAGGACGTGATGGTAAAGTGCACTCCCTAGTGTGGTGCCCGGTGACTTGGCAATGTTGGCAATATGAACCAACTTTCTTGATGAAGCTAATCTTGATCTCCGGAGAAGAAGTAGTAGCTATGTTTGGCTCCGGAAATGAACCAAGACCTCTCTTCCCATAGTCACGGGCATTGTTGAAGAGAATCTCCTTGTGGATGTATTCTCCTCTTGAGAGTTTCTCCACACTACTCTTGAGGCTTGCCACTTGATCCATCAATTCCTTTTCCCTAGAAGGAGCAAGCTCGGGCACAATATTAGTGGCATTAGCATTAATGAGTAGGTCATCACATGAAGCAGAAGCATTGACCTTTTCAAAAGTTTCATGAGCAAATTTCTCAAGACTTGGGTCAATTGCTTCATAGGCAAATTCAAGTTCTTGATACTTGTGAGTCAACTCCCTATGCTCTTGTTTGAGCTTTTTGTGGCTCTCTTCAACTTGCTTAGCAACTACAAGTGACTCATTGTGCTTTTTGAGCAAGTCATTGTACTTACCAAGCAAGTCGGAGTGGGCAAGCTCTAACTTGGCATGAGTGCTCTCAAGAATTTTGACTTTGCCCTTTTCCCTCTTGATGACGGATGTATACTCATTAATGAGGTTAGTGAGTTTATTAGGATCAAACTCTTCATCACTATCATCTTCACTATCTACCTCACATACCTTGGTGTTACCTTTTGCCATGAGGAACATAGGAGGCGGAGGTAGTGGTGGTTCTTCATTGGTGAGGGCGATGGTGACGATGTCGTCTTCATCACTTGAACCTTGGCTTGATGAGACATCGGTCACCCATTCTTATTTTTCCACCAAGAAGCTTTTCTTGGTATGCCCTTTCTTCTTTGGGAAGAGTTTGGTCTTCTTGTCATGGGTCTTCTTCTTTCCAAATCTCTTGTTTTTGTTCTTTCTTTCTTCTTCTTCATCATCGCTTGAATCATGGCGATGCTTGCTCTTGTTATCCTTGTTTCTTTTGTCCGGCTTGGGGTAATTTGGACGGATGTGACCTTTTACTCCACAATTGTAGCAAATTTTGTTCTTGACATCCATTGGCCAGAACATTCCCTTTTTAGAGTCAAAGTTGAAACCCTTCTTATTAATCTTGTCATTCAAGCGTGTGAACTTTCTTATCTTGAGAGCAAGTTCTTCATCTTCTTCAACATCGGATGAGCTTTCATGATGATCATCTCCTTCATTGCTTGAGCTTGAATCTTGCTTGATCATCTTGAGCTTGCGGGATTTGTTTGCCTTGGTCTTTAGAGCAATTGATTTGCTCGAAGTTGGCTCTTCGGACATACAAAGAATACTCATTTCATGAGCGCGAATTTCCCCCACAAGTTCTCCCACTTCCATTGTGTCAAGATTCTCCTTTTGAAGCATAGCATTGATGATGTTATACTTGGTCATCGGGAGGAGCATGAGAATCTTGCGATTGATGGAGGCACTGTCAATTTTGGATATTTCAAGTGCATTAATGTCCTTGACAATGATATTCAAGCGAGAATACATATCATTGCAATTTTCATGAGCTAGCATTTTAAAGGAATCATACTTAGCTCTAAACAAGTGATATTTTTGCTCACGAACTTTAGTGGAACCTTCATGAATTTCAATGAGCTCCTTCCAAATATCACTTGCTAAGTCCATGCCATTAACTCTAGCAAAGACTTCCTCACTAATGGCTTCGAAAATTGCATTTCTAGCCTTGGCATTCCATTTTAACTGTTCGGTGGTGGGAGGTTCGGTGTACCCGGTCTTAGTTACCAACCACACTTCGGGGGCAATCGCATCAAGGTATGCGGCCATGCGAACTTTCCAATAAGCAAAGTTCTTGCCCTCGAAGTGAGGCGGCGAACCACCCATCTTAGCCATAGCTCTAGACGATGAAGCCTAATGATCCAAATGAGCAACGAGGCTCTGATACCAATTGTAATGATTGATGGACCAAGAGGGGGGGTGAATTGGGCCTTTTTCAATTTCTAAAATAAAGAAAAGCAACTTTAACCTATGCAATGCCAGTAAGGCACCAATTCACCAACCGGTTAACTAAGCTACCAACACAAGCTAAGAGAGATAAAAAGAGAAGTAAAGCCTAGCAAGATAGAGCAAAGATATGATCTCTAAGTCAAGCAAATGAGTAAATTGCATGAAAGAAAATGCTTGAATAAAGAGAGTGGACAAGAGACAACCGGATTTTTTCCCGTGGTATCGATGTGTTGGCACACACCCCTAATCCATGTTGTGACACTCACAAAGAGTCTTGTCACCTCCCAAGTCACGGAGACAAGGGCGCTCACTAAGAGTTTCCGTTCACCATCCCGGCGTGGTGGAGATCAAGCCACGTACAATCTTCTTCTCCGGGCTCCCACAATCCTTGGCAAGCTCCGCGAGAAACACCTCGATCACCAAGATCGCCTAGGTGATGCCAATCACCAAGAGTAACAAGCTAAGGCCTTCACTTGAGCAAGAACCGATCACCAAGAACGGATGCACACAAGTTTCTCTCTACTCAAGTCCTTAATCTTGCTTCTTGATTGATTGAATGAACAAGAATGTGAAATGATGAAGCTCAAGGTGGCTCTTGACTATAGTATGAGTATTTGGATGTTGCCTGGTGTCAAGAGTAGCAAAATGACCCATTGGAGGGGTATATATATAGGCAGCTCACACGAATAGAGCCGTTGGAGAAAAAGCTGCCAGAAAGCTGCGTAGCGCCGGTTAATCCGACGTACCTCCAATAGTCATCGTCGTTTTAAACGATGAATGTAAACTGCCCCTTCTGAAAACTAGCCGTTACAACTTGGGCAGATTAACCGACGTATCATCGGTTTAACCGGTGAGTGTAGTTGTCCACTGATCAACTGAAAAACCAAGTCTCTGGACAACTGCACCGACGTCTCATTTCAAACATCGTCGGTTTAACCGGTGTATAGAGCTTGAAAGACCCTGGAAAAACCAACTCTGGACAAATGCACCGACGTTAAATTCAAACACGTCGGTTTAACCGGTGTATTGACTTTGTCCAGACTCTGCTGACTTCGTTTAACCGACATATAGAAAAGTGAGAGCGTCGGTTAAACCGGTGTTAAGGATTTTTTCTGATTTGCCTTTTCTGATTTGAGTTTTGAATGAAATCCAAATATTCTTGAGATATAAGTTGAGAACCACTTATTTGAGTTTCTAGAAACCTGAGTGACCATTGTGTGCATCCATTTGCAAATGACCATGTCCATGCTCAAGTTACTTAGCCTTAACCCCTCTTAATAGTGCGATCACTGCAAAACTGTAAAACCTATACTAACCTAAGTGTCCTTCTCAACCTTATGACACTTAGGACTAGAAAGATCCTTAGTCTTGACATATAATTGAGTTGAATGCCGAGATCGCCTTTTTTGAATAACGAAAATTAGGGGCCTCTTTTGACTTATGACCAAATGAGCGATAATGATCTATTAAGCTGCACAAACTCATTAGTCACAATAATGGTTGTCATTAATCACCGAAACATACCTTGAGGACCTAGATGCTTACATTTAGTCCTCCGACTATTCTGGATTTACATAAATGTTGTAAATAGCTATCTAGACCATCAGGTTCGGATGTTAGCACCAATGTAATATGGATGCTACGATTACCACAATAATTGTACATTTTGAGATCCGCAGATTTCACATTGGTTATGCAAATATTATTTTAGAATAATTTTTTCATGTGCTATTTATTTTATTTGTATCTTTACAAATATGGCACTTGATTTATATTCTACATCACGTAGTAATATGCAAAATCAAAACTAAGGTATATAAGTTTGAATTTTGGAAAAACACAAGGTGATGGAGACCTAGGCATAGGCTGCAATAAATTTTTTAAAAATTTATTTGTTCTGAGATCATTCTTTTAGGCAGCAAGTTATTTGCCCATTACTGAGAGGTCTACATCTTAGGTCAACAATGTCTATATCCAAAATATTCTATACAATGAAATTGGTATAAAATATGACTATCGAGTTATTAATTCCCGCACAAACAAAATAGTTGCACTATTCAATTCAATATACCTTAAATTATGATGCAAGAATCATCTTGACCTTATTATTTTGCATAAATTTACGCACCATATATTATTTAATTTACCATAGTAAATTAATCCTATACATGATCTCTCATGTAGAAAAATAGCTCATTTAGTCAACAAAAATTTCGTTGAACTTGCAGCAGATGGTAGCAACTATCTGACTTAGGCTATGGATGTAACAATCATGCTAACAGCAAAAGGCTTCAATAATACAATTGAAGAGCCAAATCCATAAGCCCCTTTTTCAAATGAAGCCAAATATACCTAATTATACTTCTTGAGACACCATCTTCACCCAGATCTCAAGAATGAATATACGATGGAAGAGAATCTTAGAGCACTTTGGGTTGCACTCAAAGAACGCTATGATCAACAAAAGGCAATCATTTTGCCCGAAGCAAAACGAGAGTGGTCTCTACTTCGTCTTATGGACTTCAAATCTGCTGCAGAATATAACTCTACCGTTCACAAGATTTATTCCAAGCTCCATTTTTTGATAAACCTGTTAATAATGCAGACAAGATTGAAAATCCCTTATCTACATTTCTCCCTACAAATAGGATATTGCAACAGCAATACCGCCACCACAACTATACCAAATATTCTGACTTGATATATGACTCACTCCAGGCAGAAAAACATGACGAACTCTTAACGAAGAGTCATCAAATGCATGCTGTGGGCTCATCACCTCTGCCTAAAGTTCACTATAATAGTCAGAACACTCAAAAGAAATTTGGTGGCAAGAAATTCAATAAAAATTTCAAGGAAAATGGAACAACAAAAATAAGCATCATTATCAGAAAAACAAGGATTCTCACAAAGGCAAAGGCACTTCCAAGAAAAATTTTCACCATGGCAACTCCAAGTTTGCAAAGATGTGGTTATCGCAACCAAATCACTAAGAAGTGCCACACTGCCAAGCATTTGGTTGAACTCTACCAGCATCTATTGGCAAACAAGTTAAAGGGAACAAGTATGAAGCACACTTCACTATTCAACCTACTTACGCCAATTGCTCCAAAGATACTCCTATGGAAAATAATGATAAGAAGATCTCTCCGCAGATGGACGACTTATTCAGCACTGATGATATGCTCATAAAATTCCAATCCAACGACATATTTGGAGACACCAACTAGTCTTTATCACCCCAAAACTTGATTATCTAGCTATAGTCATGTAATATTATGTTGTGTTGTAAATATTTGTTGTCAAAAAGTATTGTAACACATACAATAATGTATTGTAAAGACATATAATACTTGACCAATAAAATATATATTATATAATTTTTGAGTTAATATTAATATATTTTGACTCAATCATTATAGATTATCCTACGGGGATAATCCAAATGGAGGAAGAATTTTGTCCAGTGGATAGTGCTACCACTAACACTGTACTCACGGAAATTAAATATTTCCAAACCCTCACTGCCAGTAAAGGAAATATCACAACTATCGCGGATCGCAATGCTGTGATTGTTGGTTTAGGAAGAGCCATAATAATTCTCTCTATGGAAGAGCCATAATAATTCTCTCTATGGATACTCTAATCGAGGATGCACTCTTCTATCTTGATTCAACCCTATTGAGTGATATCCGTCGTAATGATTTCCATATCAAAACATATAATAACAACAAGAACGAATATCTATCCATCACCACAAATGATGATATGCCAAGCAACTGCTCGACAAAATTTCTTCTCCGTTGCAGGTGGAGCGGGTTGCGGACGGACGAGTCTTCCGTGACGTCCGCCTTGGACACTGACGCGTGAGCCCACCAATGTCATGGGGACGGACGTCGGAGGAACCGTTTCTGTTGCGGACAGCCGCAAGGCCACCACGCTCGCCGCAAATATATTAAGCGGGTTTGTGACGGTCCGCAAATTCTGCCGTTGCAGTAGCTAGCATCTCGTGGACTTTGCGGCAAATATGCTTGACCCGCTTGCCCCGCAAGCTAGAGCTTAGCTAGCTTTTTCCCTTGACAAAGCCTCACGTGTATGCTCAGTAGGAAAAACATTGCCTAATGCTTCTAAAAAATCATAAAAATATATAGAAAAATTATAATATAATCCAAAACAGAATAGTGCATTCTATTGTCAAATAATTATCAACCAATTCAGGATAAACAAATTACAGATATGACATGAACACTATTTTCAGTAGATTAACTTGCTCTGGAGTGAATGAGATTAGAGGCCAATGAAACAGAAAAGTTAACTAACAGCTACAAGTGCGTGATGACATAGACATGAGCCAGTCAAGATCCTAGAGATAGCTCCAGATATATACAACAAAAACTGGATAAGGCCGGTAGGCCTGATCTCACGTTCCTTCATGCAGCAGTTCAACTCGATATCTCATAGGGTTTTCTGAATACTAACTAAAAGTCTATTACAGTACTGTGATAATATTAATAGAAGTATTATATCCCTCTAAACACCTTGTTTCTTCAAATCTGAAATGTTGAAACAGAGAAGTGTTGGTTAGAACTGGATTAACAGCCTACCATATTTCAAAACTGCTACTGATTAGCCTACCAAAATATGCAAGCGGCGTATAGATAGGCAATGGTTTCTCTTAGGTTCAGAACAAGACAGCAGAGAACAGAAATGAACAGATTTGCATTATTAGCATTGCACTTCATGAGTCGTGATGGCTCCAAATAGTGATTCTTATCAATGAACAGGATTGAAAAATAAAAGAATGTGTATATTACCCAAATCCAGTGTAGTAATCAAGCTGTAGATATGCGACCAAAATACATGATCAATAAAATATTCTAGCATTTCCCAGTTACCATCATCAGCCTTTTAGCAGGAGCATGACTGTGCCTGTGGCACTGAACCTTTTCACACGCAAATTTTAGGAGACATGCATGTAGGAAATACATCAAACTAACATAGATGCTATCTTAGAAAATTTAATCAAGGTCAATGGGAAACAACGAATTCAAGCAAACATTCAAAGAACTGGGCATAGTATTCACTACATAGCATAGAAGTAACTCTGTTGCATAATAGATTCAAGAAGAAAATACCTGTTAGTTTTTATTGTAACTGATCCTCGCCATCGCTAGTATCATCTTCTGCAATCTTGAAGTTGGTATGGTCTGCCCTGAAATAAGACGAAGAAATGAACATATTTTTTAACAAGCATGCTATTAGAATTACTGATTATAAAATCCACATTAAAATGAAATAATGTCAGGCTGCAGGTTTCAAAAATGTGCAACACAAAACACCTAAAATTCAGAAACGTGGGAAACCATAGTTCAACACTATAGGTTCTGCAACAATGTTATCTGGGTCTGCAACCGGTGGAGTTATAAAGAAACTTAAATCCTTAGATCCGTTTAGGCAGAAATATTTTCCCAAACTCCATGGCATTACTAGTCTACAAGCCTACATTTTCAGATTCAGATTTTGCTAAAATCCAAGTAGTCAGAAACAGTCGTGTGATTGCACTGCTAAAATTACCACTACAGATCAATTACCCATGATACAAAATTGAAGGTGTTACCTCCCAGTATGCCCTGCACATGCATGCAACAAAAGGCAAGGCTACTTGCGTGGCGAGGCTAAAAAGATCAGGTTATTGCCCTCTGATTCATGAGATAATCTTCGTGCAGACAATGAAATTGACGCTATATATCAGGATCTGAGGATTTCAATATGGGATTTTGGATGAGCAATCCCGTACTCACCTTGGGCCCTTGGGGAAGGAGGAGAACACGCCGGATCTTGGAGGCCTCAGGTGCCGGCGAGCAGGGGCGGAGATGACCTGTGCGGCGCCGCCGGCGCTGTGGGGGTGGCGAGCGGGTGGCCGGGGCGAGAGCGGCGGGAGGGCGTGCGCTCTCCAGAAGATGGGCGGAGCCGTGGAGGAGTGCGACGGTGGTAGGCGGCGGTGGCCTATGCGATAGGGTTCTCGAGACAATGCGGGTTCTCGCGGGTTTCTCCTCTTGTCCGGTGGGCTTGGTAACGTGCGCAGCAATGACCCACAAACAATTTGCAGCTGGGCCGCATGTGTCGCAAAAAAGGACTGCGGGGCGGGTTTGCGGGCTCGCATAAGAACCTGGAAAATCAAACCCGTAGATAATTTTTTAAAATTTGATATCTTCAAGATTTGGCATGATCCTATAGGTCATCCTGAAATTAGGATGATGTGAAAAATTATCAGCAATTTACTTGATCATCACATTAATACTTTAAAATTTCTCAAACCTTCAGATTTTGTGTGCACTGCACGTGCCACAGGAAAATTAATCCTAAAACCCTCTTATCTTAAGATAAATGTTGAACATTTCTTGAACGCATTCAAACCGATATTTGTGATCCTATTTATTCATTAACCAGGCTATTTAGATACTTCATGGTACTTATCGATGCATCAACAAGATGGTTCCATGCACGTTTATTATCCACTAGAAACAGTGCTTTTGCAAGGTTCATTGTTTAAATTATCAAATTAAGAGCACATTATCCGGACAATCCAATAAAATCCATCAGGATGGATAATGCCGCTGAGTTCCTTTAATGACTATTGTATGACATCAGTTGGATATTGAAAATCCAAATAATATGGATGTTCAATGGATACACCATATACTTAGCATAATTGTGTACATAAATATAAGTGCTAGGACATCGGAAAATCTTGACTCTAATACTTTGGGAAATATTGAGAAGTCACAAAGGGTAATGAAATTTCCACCAATTATATTAATTCTGGAGAATCATTTAATAGAATAACTGCAATTGTCGACGTTAATTTCTCCTCTAAAATTACAAGTGATCTTTAACCTGATCCAGAACCTAAGACCATGGCAGAGTGCATCAAGCGCTCCGACTGGATCAAATGGAAGGAAGCAATCAAGGTAAAATTGTGCTCGCTCAAAAAATAAGAGGTATTCTCATCGGTTATACCTACTCCTCATAACATTTTCCCTGTGGGATCAAAATGGGTTTTCGTCCGTAAAAGGAATGAAAACAATGAGGTGGTGCGATACAAAGCGGGGCTTGTAGCACGAGGGTTCATGCAGAGACCCGGCATCAATTTCAATGAAACATATTCTCTAGTTATGAGTGGTATAACATTCTGATACTTAATATCATTGGCAGCTCAGAAAGGTCTATCCATGCATCTCATGGATGTAGTGACCGCATATCTTTATGGGTTACTAGATTCGGATATTTATATAAAAGTTCCTGAAGGGCTTGATATTCCGAATAAGAGTCATTCTTATAACATGTATTGTGTAAAGCTTCAAAAGTCACTATACGGTTTGAAACAGTCAGGAAGAATGTGATACAACCGACTAAAAGAATTCCTTCTACATAAAGATTTTTCCAATAATGATGATTGCCCATGTGTATTCATCAAGAAATCGTTAAGTGGATTTTTTTTATCATATCTGTGTATATGGATGATCTCAATATTATTGGAAATAGACGAGATATAGATGAAGCACGCAACCATCTAAAGACGGAATTTGAAATAAAAGATTTGGGTAAAACCAAATTTTAGTTAGGCTTTCAGCTTGAACATCTCGCATCAGGGATATTAGTATATCAGTCTGTATATATCCAGAAAATTTTTCAAAAATTTAATATGGATAAATTATATCCATCAAAGACACCTATGGTCGTTCGATCTCTTGATATGAATAAGAATCAATTCAGACCTAAGGTGAAGATGAAGAATTATTGGGACCAGAAGTTACATATCTTAGTGCCATTGGAGCGCTAATGTATATCACAAATTGCACCAAACCTGATATTGCATTTGTGGTAAACTTACTAGCTAGACATAACGCAGCTCCAACAAAACGTCATTGGACAGGAGTTAAGAATATCTTTAGATATCTCTAAGTACTCTAAGGTATACAAGATCTTGGTTTATTCTATCAGTTAGACCAAGATAAAGTTATAATTAGATATACAGATGCTGGCTATCTATTTGATCCCCATAATGCCAGATCTTAGATAGGTTTTGTAGTTTTACATTGTGGAACGACTATATCATGAAAATCATCCAAACAAACTCTAATTAGCCACATCCACTAATCATTCTAAAATAATTGCATTATACGAAGCTTCCCATGAATATGTATAGCTTTGCAGAATAATTAATCACATACAACAGTCATGTGATATTGGTTCAATCATAAAATCAACAATTATCTATAAAGATAATTATGCTTGCATTGCATAAATAAATGCATGTTATATAAAAAGCAACATCATAAAACACATTGCTCCCAAATTATTCTAGCCTTATGAGCTATAGAAAAATGGAGAGATAGAAATCTTGGAAACTAAGTTATGTGATAATCTTGCAGATTTATTTACTAAGTCGTTACTTACATCATTATTCCATTATGAGACGACTTAAAGATTTGCAAGTATCAGGGGAGTAAACCTTGATAAAACATATTTATAATCTTCTGATTATAAAATTGCATGTTTTTCTAATGAGTTTTTCCTATCAAAGTTTTCTCATACATAGATTTTTAATGAGCTAATATGCTATCAAGTAATCATATATGTCATATTAATATTTTCTCCTATTTTCCCAAAAAAATTTAAAGAAGTTTTTTCTATGATATATCCATACTTTTTCTTATTTTTCCACAGAGTTTTTAAGAAGTTATTCCATTATTTACAAGACTATACAACAACAACAACAACAACAACTTAGCCTTTTGTCCCAAGCAAGTTGGGGTAGGCTAGAGATGAAACCCACAGAAAACAAGAATAAGAAACACAAAAAGTGCACAAGCCAAAGGAAGAGTTAGGGGTTAAACAAAAAGTAACAAAGGTCATGGTTCAGCTACATTAATTGCTAATCTCCAAGCGCTCCTATCCATAGCTAATTCCTTAGCGATATTCCACTCCTTAAGGTCTCTCTTAACCGTCTCGTCCCAAGTTAGTCTAGGTCTACCTCTACCTCTCTTTACATTATCGCCCCGCTTTAAAACTCCACTACGCACCGGCGCCTCGGGAGGCCTTCGTTTTACATGTCCAAACCATCTCAACCGATGTTGAATCAACTTCTCATCGATAGGTGCCACCCCGACCCTATCTCGAATCTCTTCGTTCCGGATTCTATCCCTTCTTGTATGCCCGCAGAACCAACGCAGCATACGCATCTCTGCTACACTCAGTTGCTGGACATGTCGCCTTTTTGTAGGCCAACATTCAGCACCGTATAGCATCGCTGGGCGAATCGCCGTCCTATAGAACTTACCTTTTAGCCTCTGTGGCACCTTCTTGTCACAGAGGACGCCCGAAGCCTGCCGCCACTTCAACCACCCGGCTGAAATTCTATGTCTAACATCTTCATCAATGTCTCCATCTTTCTGAAGCATTGATCCTAGATACCGGAAAGTATCCTTCTTGGCCACCACTTGACCTTCGAGGCTAACGTCCCCATCCTCATGCCTAGTCGGGCTAAAGTAGCACATCATATACTCGGTCTTGGTCCTACTCAGTCTGAACCCCCTCGACTCTAACGTGTGTCTCCACAGCTCTAACTTCATATTAACCCCTACCCTACTCTCATCAACTAGCACCACATCATCAGCAAAGAGCATACACCAAGGGTTATCACCCTGTATGTCCCTTGTGACCTCATCCATCACCAAAGCAAATAGATAAGGGCTCAATGCTGACCCCTGATGTAGTCCTATTTTAATTGGAAAGTCACTGGTATCGCCATCACATGTTCGAACACAAGTCATCGCATCCTTGTACATATCCTTGATGAGGGTAATATACTTAGTTGGAACTTTGTGTTTTTCCAAGGCCCACCACATGACGTCTCTCGGTACTTTATCATACGCCTTCTCTAGGTCAATAAAGACCATGTGTAAGTCCTTCTTCTCCTCTCTATATCTCTCCATCAACTGTCGTACTAAGAAAATCGCCTCCATGGTCGACCTCCCAGGCATGAACCCAAACTGGTTTTGGGTCACCCTTGTCAATCCTCTTAGGCGATGCTCGATAACCCTCTCCGAAAGTTTCATCGTATGGCTCATTAGCTTAATCCCCCAGTAGTTAGTACAACTTTGAACATCTCCCTTATTCTTGAAGATTGGTACTAATATACTTCTCCTCCATTCCTCCGGCATCTTGTTTGACTGGAAAATTAGGTTAAAAAGCTTAGTTAACCATACTACCGCCCTCTCGCCCAGGCATCTCCACACCTCAATAGGGATGCCATCGGGACCCATCGCTTTACCTCCCTTCATCCTCTTCAAAGCCTCTCCGATCTCTGCCTCCTGAATCCTCCTCACAAAGCGTCTGTTGGTATCATCAAATGAGTCGTCCAACTCGAAGGTAGGACCCTCATTTTCCCCATTAAACAACTTGTCGAAGTATTCTCGCCATCTGTCCTTGATCTCCTCATCCTTCACCAGAAGTCGATCTGTCCCATCCTTGATGCATTTGATTTGGTTTATGTCCCTTGTCTTCCTCTCGCGGGTCCTAACTATCCTATAAATGTCCTTCTCTCCTTTCTTCGTACCTAGCCGTTGATACAGATCATCAAAAGCCTGACCTTTCGCTACACTTACAGCTCGCTTTGCAGACCTTTTCGCTAATCTATATCCCTCGATGTTGGTTGCGCTCTTTTCGAGGTGAAGGCGTTTGAAACACTCCTTCTTCTCCTTAATAGCCCTTTGCACCTCGTCATTCCACCACCAAGTCTCTTTCACTTCCTGCTTGCCTCCCCTACTCACACCAAACACTTCTGAGGCCACCTTCCGAACACATATCGCCATCTTTAGCCACATATCATCTACATCTGCTCCTTCTCCCCAAGGCCCCTCGCCTAGCATCCTCTCCTTAAACGTCTGAGCCTCTTCCCCTCTAAGCTTCCACCACTTCGTTCTCGCAATCTTGGCACGTTTGTCCCGGTGGGCACGTACTCGAAAATGAAAATCCGCCACCACAAGCTTGTGTTGGGGGACAACACACTCCCCAGGTATCACCTTACAATCTAAGCAGGCACGTCTATCCTCTCTCCTAGCAAGGATAAAATCGATTTGGCTCGAGTATTGTCCACTATGGAAGGTCACTAGATGGGACTCCCTCTTTCTAAAGAGGGTATTCGCCAACAGCAGGTCGTAGGCCAACGCAAAATTCAAAACATCCTCCCCCCCCTCGTTCCTACTACCATACCCGAAACCCCCGTGTACTCGCTCATATCCTACATTAGTCGCACCCACATGGCCATTGAGGTCTCCTCCTATGAAGAGCTTCTCACTGATAGGCACGGTACTAACCATGCTATCAAGATCTTCCCAAAACTGACTCTTGGAGCTCTCACTAAGACCTACCTGAGGGGCATAGGCACTGATCACATTCAGAGCAGAATCTCCAATAACCAACCGCACTAGGATAATCCGGTCGCCTTGCCTCCTAACATCTACAACTCCATCCTTAAGGCTCTTATCGATCAAGATGCCTACACCATTCCTACCCGAGCTTGTCCCCGTGTACCAAAGCTTGAAGCCAGAACCCTCCACTTCCTTCGCCTTCTGGCCCTTCCATTTAGTCTCCTGCACGCATAGAATATTTACACGCCTCCTAATTGCTACATCGACTAGCTCTCTTAACTTACCTGTTAGAGACCCTACGTTCCAACTACCTAGACGAATCCTAGTTGGCTCGGCTAGCTTCCTTACCCTTCGCACCCGTCGAGAGAAATGCGAAGACCCTTGCTCATTTTTCACTACACCCGGGCGCAGATGTAGCGCGCCGCAGAGGCTGCGACGACCCGACCCTTGCTCACTTATCATCGTACCCGGATCACGATACGACGCGCCCCTAAGGGGATGACGACCCGGCCCTTGCCCATTTAACACCACACCCGGGTTCCGATGTAGCGCGTCGCTAAGAGGGTTACGCCCCAAAGAATTTCTTATGGGTTTCATTTCCATTAGAGTGGCTGATTTTTTACGCTGGTTCGCCAAACCTAACACAACCCTCCACATTTTCTCATCGCGGGCTTGGGACCGGCAACGGCAGTGTTATTATTTACAAGACTATAAGAATAATAAATTGATCAATGGGAGTGTTACGAAGAAATTAGATTAGTGATCCATTTCTTTAATTAATTAATTAGTTAACGATGCTGAGCTTAAAGCAGACTCGGAACCCAGGCCAACAAGCAAAGAGACACAATTCTGAGGTGACAGGAGCGCCAGGAGCTGGTGCGCCCGATGATCAGCATTGTGCGGTTTCAATAGTATGGGAGCAAAATAAAATAGAGTTTTTAGGGGTCGCGGCCAGCGGCGGAAGGCGAGTGTATAAATGATGAAGGTGGTGGGGGATGATGATGCTCTCCAAACTCTAGAGCAGCTCAAGATTTAACTCGGTGCACCTTTCTTCATGGATGTTATCATCATAATGAGTTGGTACATTTGAATACAGTGCAATGATCTAAGAGCAAAGAATTTAGCTTAGTTATTCTAAGAGAAAAGGCCAAACACAAACTTGCTATATCTCAATGGAGGTCTTATTGTAATCTTCCTTAATTTTTTTCTTTTCTTTCTTGGTGTCGTGATGAGTTTGGATGTTCTTTTGTTCCTTTGTAAAGAACATGGCCTATTAGATTATAATTGTGATTTTAGTGATTATGTGACAACATAGTCAATGGGACTAACGAGTTTGTAAGCTTAAGTTTGTAGGATTTTTAGGTCTCATTGATGGAGTCTAATCCATATACAAGACAGTTCAAATCGCAGTTAAGACGTCCAAATTAAAGCGAAAAACTAGAGATAGAATATATTTGGGGTGTCTAAATGATCGCAGCGACGATTTGGACAATTGGTAGAAACATTCAAAGGACCGGTTGAACCGACACCCATGAAAATAACGGGTCGGTGCATTGGAAGTTCAAATGATAATCAAATGCAGAAATGACAGAAGGACCGGTTAAACCGACCACATGACCGGTTTAATCGACGCTTACAGAGAAGCCATTGGTGCAATTGTCGTTTAGATTGCCCGAGAGATTTAGAAGTTAACTGCCTCAAGAAGTTCTCTACGACCGGTTAAACCGACGCCCGTTGGTGTAAGACGTCGGTGCAATGACATCAACAGAAGGAGAATGTTGGAGTTCAACGACTAGCATACATTCTGAGTGTAACCGGTTAAACCGACAGTGGCGACCGGTTTAACTGACGTTTTAGGCTTTTTGGCAGAAAAGCTAGCAACGGTTAGGAATGGATCTCTAGCCTATATAAGACCTCACCCCAGGTCATTTGAGGCTGCTGGAGTTCGTGAGAAGCTACCCACATTCTGAAGAAGTTCTCCAAGCCATCTAAGAGCTCCTTGATCACGTCCTTAGGTTTAGCACAAGCTTTGAGAGTGTTAGTACTAGGATTAGCTATAGAGCGAGTGAGAGAGAAAGGCGTTGCTGCCTTGTGTGCTGGTTCTTGAGTGAACCACAAGTTGTATCTCGGAGTGCCGACCCCTAGGAGTCTTGGTGGCTCGCCGGCAAGTTATCGACCCTCCGACTTGGTGTGGAGCGGCGATGATTGTCAGACCCGGGACTACGGGACTGTGTACATAACGTAGTTCATACAGGATTAGAGGATAGGACATATCCTATACCTTATCTATATTGTACTCTATTCGCATGCGAAGTAGGACTAGCCGATACAGAAGGAAGCTACTCGAGTTGTACTCGAGTACGGTTCCTAGGCTAGTATCGGACTAGGATTCATGTAACCCTGTCCACCCGGATATATAAGGGCGGGCAGGGACCCCCTCAAAACACAACATCAACACCCAAGGCAATACAAACCACCATACAGGATGTAGGGTATTACGCACATCGCGGCCTGAACCTGTCTAAACCTTGTGTTGCTTGTACCTTCGAGTTCCAGATCTCGGCGTCACCCTACCTAAAACTTACCACCTCGGGTATACCCCTCAGTGGGCAGGCGGTAAAACACCGACAGCTGGCGCGCCAGGTAGGGGTGCGCATTGAAGATCCACCGGTGAACTCGATGGCATCATTCAAGTTCACCAGTGCTGTGCCCCCTCAGGGCACGACGTTTGTTTTCGGCTCGTGGGTTTGCGTCGCAGATGGTGCGGGCAATTTTTGTCGATTCCTCGTCGACATGAAGCTAAAAACTCTCGCAGCAAGTTTTCATAGCGACCTCGACGATCGTCGATAATCTCGACGACTTGTCAATCCATGGCTCCGCTACGAGGACCGAGGAGGAGTCTGTTTTCGACGTGACTCCGTCCAGCGCTGCAACAACCTTGCTCGGGTTGGACTCGTTCCAATATGAGGACTTGCATAGCCGATCACGATTCGGTCTACGCAATTCGGCCACTGAACCTCAGGAGGCCAACAATTCCGAGTCCCTCTCCGCATTGGAAAAGGACTTGGAGTATTTACTCCGAATCAGAAAGCCCGAAGCTACCGCACGTCGGGGGACTGCGGATTGTCTTGGTCACAACGGTCTGATGATCACCTCCACTCCAGAGGGCCGTTTTGTGCATTGGAAGGGCATGAAACTCTCTGATCTACTCGAGGACGAAGACCGACTTGTGGCACACCTTGAGCCCTTGCCTTTTCAGGAGGGCAGGCCATTAGCCACCGTGGCAGAGGAGTCGACCGAGCTAGTCGAAGCGAGCTCTGATGAGCTCATCTCACGCCAGGTGCTGATGGCGAAGGAGGGCGAGGATGATGGCAACTTACCCATCATCGCACTCGATATGATATTCGAAGATGAGGCCACAGCCAACGCCGGCGACAAAAACGACGCTGATCGTGAGGCATGAAGGGCCAGGAACAGAGCCCGCGCAATCCGGCGAAGGAGGGTCAATGAGCGCATGCGATCTATGCATTGTGAGCTAGACGCCGAATTCGCCGCCGTGAGCGAGTGGGGCTTCAGAACTCCCGTGGCCAACATCACCAGAGTAACTGCCATACTCGAGCGCAGTAATGATCCAAACCTGCGTCAAGCACTTCGCTACGCGCAGAGGGCATGGATTCAGCTCGATCAACAAAACCCGGCGTCTACCATCAGAGAAGAACACGTGGGCAAAAGCCGCAGCCAGGCTCATAGTCAAATGGCAGGCGGCCGTCCTCGACCTTAGCGTAGCAATAACAACGACAACGCTCACGGGAGTCAGGCCACTGGCGGGAGGCAGTAGCCACCTCCGGGAGGCAAACCGCGACAGGCCAATCATCGGAATCCTCCAGAAGACCTGCGCCAGAGAATCAATAAAGGACGCGATGTGCGATCCATAATTGATTCCAGGCGCAGAGAGCGTGAAGTAGCCGAGACAGAGGGTACCGACTACAGTGATCGTTTTCCAGCATTCACAGCACGGTTCAGCAGTTACAAGTACCCTGAGGGCTTCAAGCCGATTGGGATCACCAAGTATGATGGCAAGCAAGCTCCTCAGCAATGGCTACGTTGTTACTCCACCGCCATTGAAGTTGCAGGAGGCTCCAACATCACCAAGGTCATCTACTTCCTGATGGCTTTGGACCCTGCGCCGCTCACGTGGTTGGAGAGCCTCAGCAACAACTCGATCGACTCCTGGGAGCAGCTCAAGAAAGTCTTCAACGACAACTTCCAGGGGGCAATCACCTGTGCACGACCTTGCTCAGTGCAAACAGGAACGCAACAAGGTCCTACGGTCATACACACGCCGTTTCTTCGACGTGCGTGCCACCATTGCGAATAGCTCGGAGGAAGACATCATCGACTGCTTCTACAATGGCATCACCGACCCAGGCATCTAAAGGGACTTTGGGCAGAACAGACCGAAAACTATTGCAGGGCTTCGTGACATGATGCACGATTGGTCCGAGCAGGAGGAAAAGATGCGGGAGCGGTTCCTGAGGCGCAATGATAGCAACCTGAGGCGCTCAAACAACAATTGTATTGATAAGAGATAGCAGGACTACTCGGGTCCATCCCAAAAGCGCAAGCCAGATGACCTCGTCGCGGCTGTGGATCGTCCTTCGCGAGATAGGAAGACTACGACGCAGGAGGAGTTCGAAAAGCTCCTGCAGAAGAAATGCCCATGGCATCCAGGTGTTGATCATGCGGCAATTGATTGCTACCACCTCCAGAGGACATTCAGCAATCCCGGTGGCAGCAAGAAGAACAAGCCAGCGGACAAAGAGCCCGAAGAGGACGACCAGGGGGACAAATCGAACAACGCGAAGTTCCAAGATGCTTCTAAAACCATCAACGTCATCTTCGGAGGTGATGAAGAGTTCAATTCCAGGAGGGAACAGAAACTGCTCCTCCGAGAAATCATGTCCGTCGAGCCGGAGGTACCACGACCACTCCGGTGGTCGGAGGTCCCCATCTCGTTTTCACGTGACGATCAGTGGACAAGCTTCTCCGAGCCCGGCAAATTCCCCTTGGTTCTGGACCCAGTGGTGGCAGAAGTCAAGCTCACCAGAGTTCTCATCGACGGCGGAAGTGGTCTCAACCGCATCTTCGCCAGCACTTTGAGAAAGATGGGCTTGGACTTAACGGACATGCTCGTCCCAAGCAAATCTCTCTTCTACGGCATTGTCCCAGGTAATGCAGCGCACCCACTTGGCATGGTGGTTCTTCCAGTCACCTTCGGCACGAGGGAGACCTACTGCACCGAGTTCATCAAATTCGAAGTTGCTAACTTCGAATCTTCTTATCATGCTATATTGGGCAGACCGGCACTAGCCAAATTCATGGCAGTGCCGCATTATGTTTATTTACTTCTCAAGATGCCAGGACGAAGTGGGGTACTCACTCTCCGAGGCAACTTGAAAAAGTCATATGATTGCAACTAGGAGGCCATCCAGCATGCTTCGACTACGCGTGTGCCAGATACTTCAGGAGAAGTACTCGCGGCCGCGCAAAGGCTCTCCCAAGCCGGGCTGGAAATCCCTACGAGGAGGGCCAGCAAGTCAAGCATCCAGTCGACCGGCGACGTGGCCCTCAAGATGATCCAGCTCCAGGAGGGCGATTCATCTAAGACCGCCGTCATCGGTGCAGGCTTAGGGGAGAAATAGGAACTCGCGCTCATCAGTTTCCTTCGGGCTAACTGAGACATATTCGCATGGAAACCAGCGGGTATGCTAGGGGTGCCTAGGGAACTGATCGAGCATAGTTTAAATGTACACGCACAGGCTGTGCCCAAAAAGCAACGCCTTCGAAGGTTTGCTCACGACAAACATGAGGCAATCAAACGGAAAATAGCTAAACTCCTCGCGTCTGGCTTCATTAAAGAAGTAATCCATCCAGAGTGGGTAGCTAATCCCGTCCTTATAAAGAAAAAGAATAATGAATGGAGAATGTGCGTTGACTACACCGATCTCAACAAGCATTGCCCGAAGGATCACTTCGGGTTACTGCGCATTGATCAAGTAGTCGACTCGACGGCAGGTTGCGTACTTCTCTGCTTCCTTGACTGCTATTCGGGGTACCACCAAATCACGCTCAAGGAGGAAGATCAAATAAAAACTGCGTTTATCACCCCGTTCGGGACATATGCTTACAAAACTATGTCTTTCGGGTTGAAAAACGCAGGAGCAACCTATCAACGCGCAATCCAGATGTGCTTTGCTGATCAGCTGCATCGGAATATTGAGGCCTACGTAGATGACATGGTCATCAAGACCAGGAATCCTGACGACCTGATTGCAGACTTGGAAGAGACATTCAGCAGCTGACGCAAGTTTTGGTGGAAGCTCAACCCAACCAAGTGCGTTTTCGGAGTACCATCAGAGAAATTGCTCGGGTTTATTATCAGCAACCGAGGAATTGAAGTCAATCCTTTGAAGATCATGGCCATCACTGATATGGAGGCTCCGACCACAATCAAGGATGTGCAGAAGCTAACAGGATGTATGGCAGCTCTGAACAGGTTCATCTCCCGACTCGGGGAGAGAGGACTACCCTTCTTCAAACTCCTGAAATGCCAAGATAAGTTCTAGTGGATGGAGGAGGCTGAGCGGGCCCTGCAAGAGCTGAAACAACACCTATAGTCACCTTCTGTCCTTACAGCACCACTGCCGGGAGAAGATCTACTACTTTACATTGCGGCAACAACTCATGTTGTCAGCAGCGCCATTGTAGTCAAGCGCAGCAAGGAGGGCCATGCGTTTGGAGTGCAGAGGCACATGTACTTCGTCAGCGAGGTACTCTCCGAATCTAAGGTACGATACCCGGCAGTTCAGAAACTTTTATATGCAATACTGATCACATCGAGAAAGTTGCACCATTACTTCGACGAGTACAAGATCACTGTGATTACGGATTTCCTGTTGGCAAATATTCTTCACAATCAAGATGCCACGGGGCGTATATCAAAGTGGGCAGTGGAACTGGGGGCTTTGTCAATCGACTTCAAGCCACGCATTGCAATCAAGTCTCAAGCTCTAGTCGATTTTATGGCTGAGTCGAGAGAGAATCAAATTCCAACCCCAGTCGACAAGCCAGAGCACTGGACCCTGTATTTCGATGGGTCCCTTAAGCTCGATGGTGGCAGCGTTGGAGTCTTATTTATTTCTCCGAGAGGCGAACAACTGAAGTATGTCCTCCAGATCTTTTGGGAGGTATCCAATAATGAAGCCGAGTATGAAGCCTTGCTTCACGGGTTGCATTTGGCGATATCACTAGGCATCAAGCGACTACTTGTATACGGCGATTCACTTCTAGTCGTTCAGCAAGTCAACAAAGAGTGGGACTGCAACAAGGAGACAATGGACGCCTATGTAGAAAAAGTGCGCAAGCTAGAAAATAAATGTTCCGGCCTGGAGGTTCATCACGTGATACGGGAATATAATGTTGGAGCAGATATACTATCCAAGCTAAGATCCACTCATGCACAGGTTCCAGCGGGTGTTTTCGTTCAGGAGCTGAAGCAGCCATCTATCAAGTCTAAACATCAGATAACCACAGATACGGGCCTTCAAAAGCCCGATCGGGAGGTTATGATGCTTGGGGAGGACTGGAAAGAAACTTATATCGACTTCATCCGGGACCAAAGGCTACCAGTGGGGATGGATGCAAGAAGCGCAGCGGCAGCTCGTCTTATACGCAGAAGCAAAGATTTTGTCCTAGTCGACAATAAACTCTACCGCCGTGGCGCACGATCAGGTGTGCTCATGAAATGCTTCACAGGAGAAGACGATTATGACATATTGCGGGAGATACATGATGGCGTATGCGGCAACCACGCGGCTTCAAGAACACTAGTGGGGAAAGCATACAGAGCTGGTTTCTGGTGTCCCACCGTAGTATCCGATGCTGAGGACCTCGTGCGGAGATACCAAAACTGCCAATTCTTCGGCAAGCAATCTCACGTCCCAGCTCACAACCTTATCACCATACCACCATCCTGGCCATTTGCTTGTTGGAGCCTTGATATGATTGGGCCCTTTACAATGGCGCCAGGTGGTTTCACCCATATATTGGTGGCTATCGACAAGTTTATCAAGTGGATCGAGTACAAGCCAATAACCAAGCTCACGCCAGATAGAGTCGTTGATTTCATCTCCGACATCTTGCATCATTTCGGCTTCCTGAACACCATCACCACGGACGTAGGATCAAATTTCACGGCTAACCAGTTCTGGGAGTTATGTGAAAATGCGTGCATCGAGGTCAAGTATGTCTCTGTTGCACACCCAAGGGCCAATGGTCAAGTCGAGAGGGCGAACGGCACGATAATCGAGGGCCTCGAGAAAGGGCTCTATGATGAAAACAGTAAGAAAGGAGGAAAGTGGATACACGAGCTGCCACATGTCATCTGGGGGCTCAGGACTCAGCCATCCAAAGCCACAAGACAAACACCTTTCTTTCTTGTCTAAGGCTTCGAAGCAATCTTTCCAGCTGACATCATGTAGAAATCCCCAAGGGTTGAAATGTACAATGAAGGCGAGGCTGACGAAGCAAGGCAGCTAGAGCTTGACTCTATTAAAGAGGCTCGCTGCACCACTCTTGTTCAGTCAGCATGATACCTACAGGGGATCCGGCGATATCACGACCGCAACGTCAGAGAACGGTCATTCAGTATAGGCGATTTGGTCCTACGCCGCATCCAAGATGAGTCCGGCTTACACAAGCTCAACTCAAGATGGGAAGGACCGTTCGTCGTCAAGCAGATTACAAGACCGGGGTCTTATCGACTACAATACCCCGAGGGCCAGGACGTCCCAAATTCTTGGAACGTTCAGAATGTGCGCAAGTTTTACCCATAAGAAGACGTGCAGGGATAGCTGTTCTCCGAGCGCCTAGGCGGTTTTCTTCCGATTCAATTTGGAGGCTATGTGCCACAGAATTCGGATTGTAAACTTTCTGTTAAAATACGGAGGCTGTAGCCACGTTCATGTTTTATAAGAATCGACTTCTTGCCATGAGCATGACAGTCGTTGCGATGATGATCTCGTTTTTCCTAACAGGTTAGATCCGCTCGATCGAATTCTATCTAACTTGTTGGACGGGCTCACATGATGAGCTTTTTCGACTACGCCCAGAGTCGTTGCACTCGAGGTAGTTTCGACTTCTTGCCATAGGCACGACAGTCACACGATGATGATCGCATTCTTTCCTAACTGGTTAGATCCGCTCGATTGGATTATATCTAACTTGTTGGATGGGTTCCTATGAGGAGCTATTTCGACTACTTCTAGGGTCGTTGCACCCGGGGTAGTGTCTACTACTTAGCCTATGAACATGCATGACAATCCAGAAGTCACAAGGCAAATATGAGTATAGACGTCAATGACAGATATATTGCAAGAAGAAGAGTACTTGTTTTTACAATATCTCAATCCTGTATTACACTTTCTACTATTTTTTCAGCTACAGGCCGAGCTTCCAGGAGGTATTCGCTGAACTGCTCTTCAGAGCAGTCTGCAGCCGCACCCTGTGCAAATACCTCTAGTCGAGCCTGAGGCCAAAAGGACTTTACAAAACATAGCGTGTGGCTCACACATGTGGTGGGGGCTTCGGTGATGAAACTGAGGACTTTCTGCGGAGCTCCGAGGAGTCGCTCCAGCAGGGATCGCCCGTCTGCTTCGCCGCCTTCCTGCAGATCCACCATATCAACAAGCTGTTGGGCGGCAACCCTATGGTCCTCCAGCTCCTTCTGGCGCTGCTCCTTTTCTTCGCCCAGCGTCTTGATCTGCTGAAGGCAGTCGATGAACTGTTATTCAGTGTCAGCGATCACCTTCTGCAGCCTCTCGACATCATCTGTACGGCGATACAGCATATTCTTCACGTCAGTAAGCAACTCTTCTTTATATGTTAAGATTTTCCTAAGCTCTGCGGTGAAGACAGTTTTCAGAACTCAAGACAAACTGCTAAGAGAAAGTACTCGAGCGAGCAAAGGACTTGCCTTGGTGCGCTTTTTTCTGCTCTTTGAGCTGTTCTTGGAGCTTGGAGTTGGACTTCTCAAGATTGCGAAGATTGTTCTTGAGAAGCCATGTTTCTCGTGTCTGCTCCTGCTTCAGCTTGTCGAGTTCTCTATGAAGATACATGTTCTTTCGGTGTTCTTCTGATATACGTTGTTCCTTTGCTCGGAGTTCCTGGAGGCCGCTCACGACTGCTTTTAGCTTCTCGGATTTTTCTTGGGAGAGTTTGGCCACATCCTGCATAAGGGGAATGACTAAGACAAGCAACTCGGCAAAGCATAATGGCAGAAGAGCAATCATGCTTTACCAGGGTAAATTTGTACATCTCCTTGGAGATCTTCTGGAAGTATCGCATGTTGTTGACCGTCAGGAAAGGATCATCCACTAGATCTTTGGTGATGATGTTCTTGTATCCACTTCCGGACACCAGCAGATCTTCAGGGTTTCTTGAGGTACCCGCAGCTTCTTCAGTTGATGGTTGTGGGGCACCTGCAAGTTGAAATGCATTCAGTACATGAAGTCTGCGGTCTAAGCAGTTAGCCGTGGGAGGTCAGACGCTTACTTGTGCATTCCGCAGGAGTTGCATTAGTGGCCTCGACTTGTTCATCACCACCGGCGCTGGCTTCGGGTTACTGGGGCTCAGGAGGTGGTGGGTCGGATAGCATCGTGTCCCCCTCGAGGGCTGGAGTAGCCGAGACAGGCTTTGGCTTAAACCCCAAGGCAGATGCAGTCCTAATGAAGCAGAATCAGTCATGTCATTAAACAAGTCGAAAAGAACAGAATATGCATTATGAAAAAGGATCTGCACTTACAGCGAAGATTTCTTCATGGCGAATTTCTTTAGTCTCAGTGCCCGTGGTTTTACAACCATGGTACTCGTTGCTGGCGGTGGGGTCACACCAGCCGAGGGCGCGGGATGTCCCGTTGATGTGCCCACCATGGCAACGGTTACAACACCTGCTGATGTAGTCGATGGGTCCGTCCCAGCAGTTTCTGCGGCACCACCTGCTGGAACATCATCCCCAACGAATTCAGCCCCGATCACCTTTTGGCGCTTGAGGTCGGGAGGAGAAGCAGAAGGACTGCAAAACAGACAATGTAAGCATTCAACAACTCCAATATTTGACAACTCTACAGAACAGCCGCGTCATACCTGGGGGGTTCGACTACGTGCGCATTACGTTTGCGCACTGCCCGACGACCCCGAGGGACCAATGGCAAGGTTTCGGCCAACTGCACGGATGATCCGGGGGAGTTGTTCTTCTTCGCCTTCCCTTCAGTTACCCTTTCTGCCAGGGGGCTCCCGCTTTCGATCGTCTCACCGCCGGGCAGAGCATCAGATGCTTGAGCTTTTTTTGCTTCAGCCGCGGCGCTGGGAAGAAGGTGGTCCGATCGGGGGATGTCGAGTTGTTGTGGATAACTCTGGTACAACTCTGTGTGTCCCTGCAGAGGATTTTTTCAGTCAGCGGCTACAGAAAAACAGAACTTATTCCAAAGAAGTCGAACACTTACCGGTTTTGGAGGATTTTGTGCAGAAAACAACTCCGGGATGTAGGGAACTGCGTTCACGTCCAGCAGCACTCGCTTGACCCGGATGAGCGCGGCATCGTCAGTCAGCTCCTCTGTGCACATCTGAGACGGGTCTTCAGCACCTATGTACTCGAAGCCTAGCGTATGGCGCTGTTGGATTGGCTGGATCCGGTGTTTGAAGAAGAAAAACATTACGGACGCGGCAGTCACTCCTATTTCTTTATGGGCTGCTATGATGGCTAGCAACTCATCGACCTGATCCATGTCCCCTCTGGAGAGTTCGGTGTTCCACTCCGACCTCACGACGCGGGGTTTCCCAGATCTTTCAGGAAGTTGGGGGACATGGTTTCCGATGTAGAACCAATGGCTCTTCCATCCAGGAATGTTGGAGGGGAATTTGTAGGAAAGGTATCTGTCGCCGGCTTGTTGTCTAAGCTGGATGCTGGCGCCCTCTACAACGGATGGAGTTTTGGAGGTGGGTTGCAGCTTTTCCCGGAAGAGATAGCGGAAAAGATCCCAATGGGGTTCAATTCCAAGAAAAGCTTTGCAAAAATGGATGAAGATAGAAATGTGACAGATAGAATTTGGGTTGAGGTGATGGAGCTCAAGCCCGTAGAAATAAAGAAAGCCCTGGAAGAAAGAGCAAGAGGGGAGAGCCAAACCCCATTCAGAAAAATGGTAAAATGAGACGATTTCATCCACATTTTCCATGGGAAGAAGTTCACGAAAAGAGGGGCACGAGTTGACAAGACTTTTCTCCTGAAACAAACCCTCGGAAACAAGATTCATGAGTTCATTGTTGGAGCACTTACTGTAAGTCCACTCTCTAGATGGCGGCTGCGACTCTTTCCCCTTCCCATCCTTCTCGTTGGATCTCTTGGGCACCATTTCTAGATCTGCTTGCCACGAGTTGCTCGGGGGCTGTAGAGAAGGGGCGGAGGGATTCGGCTAGTTTGGGGGCTTGACAAAGGGGATGAAGGCGGAGCACAGATCTGATTGGGGATTCAGAAACTCTTGGCGGATTGAAGATTGAAAGCACGGGTTTTTACTTCCGGTTACCGCGGGGTTAAATAACCAGCGGTTGAAGCTGAAGAGTCGTCACAGGGAATATTCGAAAGCCGAGGGGTCATTTGGTGGATTTTTTAGATAAATTATTCGATTAACCATTTTTTCAGGGTTAATTATCCCGAAAAAGGGGTTTTTCGAATTCCAAATCTAACTTCCATCATTTGTACCATTACACCAATTATTTATCATGGAAATATTTTTTCACTGCATGCCACGACCATTGGATCCTTATTTCAAAATCTGAGAGATTTGGATTCAAGGCTCGGGGCTGCAGGACACGTGGCATCGACTATTTATTTTTTGAATTTATTCGAAAAGTAAGTAAGAAAGATTCAAGACTACTGTGACCCTCAGCCTGATTCTTCGATTCAATCTAAGGCTCGGGGGCTACTCCATATGGAGTGCGATTTTTCATCGCACACCATATCAAAGAAGTAATTCGGGGCATGAGCACCTCATAGCTTCGATGCAGCCAAGGAAGTATTCGAAGAAGAACTTCAAGACGGAGCTTCAGAAGAAGCCGAAGACTACTTCGGAAGTACTCGAGGAGCCTGCAGTACTCAGCTACGAAGAGCTCGGGGGCTTGTCAGACCCGGGACTACGGGACTGTGTACATAACGTAGTTCATACAGGATTAGTGGATAGGACATGTCCTATACCTTATCTATGCTGTACTCTACTCGCATTCGAAGTAGGACTAACCGATACAGAAGGAAGCCACTCGAGTTGTACTCGAGTACGGTTCCTAGGCTAGTATCGGACTAGGATTCATGTAATATTGTCACCCGGATATATAAGGGCGGGCAGGGACCACCTCAAAAGACAACATCAACACCCAAGACAATACAAACCACCATACAGGATGTAGGGTATTACGCACATCGCGGTCCGAACCTGTCTAAACCTTGTGTTGCTTGCACCTTCGAGTTCCAGATCTCAGCGTCACCCTACCTAAAACTTACCACCCCGGGTATACCCCTCGGTGGACAGGCGGTAAAACACCGATAATGACGGCTTTGTGCGGAGGACGTAAAGACCCTTTCCTTCGTGGAGAAGCTCCTTAGTGGAGACGGCATCGAATTGATCGGGAACTTAGCGAGAGCCTTGTGGCGAGTCAAGAAGAGTCCCGGAAGAGACTCGGTAACCGGGAAGCAATACCCTTAGCGAGTACTTCAACAACGTGGACTAGAGGTGGCCTTTGTGCCTGTTGGTACCACGGGATAAATTTTCATGTCGTGAGTTTACTTCCCCTCATCCCTTTTCTTTAAGCTTCCGCATTTCTTATTGTAATATTATGTGTCTTTACATTCTTAGTGTAGTATCTTGTTAAGATTGGGTATAGGTTGCAAAACTCTTTAGAATGAGCACCCTAGCTGCACATCTAGATAATATATTTTAGCTTATATTTTGTGCTAACTGGTTTAAGCTATTGGTTAAGGCTTTAAATTGGTCTAATTCATCGCCTCCCTTTTAAGCTACCAGTACCGATTACTTTCATATAATCAGCAGGGACTCCTCTCCTGTTTAATAAAAAAAAGAAGGTGAACATTTCACACCAGTAGAAGGAAGAAGAAGAAACAGCAGCGGATGCCGTCAGATGAACATCCAGTAATAAGAAATTTGCTTAATTTTCGCCAGGAGCATAGCATCACCCATACTTAATTTAGTTATGACATCATGGTCACACGGATTACTAATGTTTAGGGTGCCAAGTGCGGAGAAACATTGTGAATTTGTGACATCTGGGGTCTTACCGTCTTAGACTCTTCAGGCTTTGGGATTGGGTGAGCCGCCCAATGCTCTGACCAAGCTCAGCAGGTTCTCATACGACGACCCGCCGGGGCAGATGGCCGCCGACGCCTCCGCCTTCCACCTCGCCGCGCAGGCCTTTATCTCCTCGCTCCCCATGGCCTCCATGACGTGCGCGGCGACCTGCTCCCTCCTGACCTCAGCGTCCAGCCGGACGCCGACGCCCCACACCTCGCAGGCGTACTTGCAGTTGGTGTACTGGTCCGCGAACCCCGGCCAGCACACCATCGGCACGCCGGCAGCCAGGCTCTCGCACGTCGAGTTCCACCCGTTGTGAGTCAGGAAGCAGCCCACGGCCGGGTGGTGCACCACCTGCTCCTGCGGGCACCACGCCGTCACGCGGCAGCGCCCCGCCGTCTCGGCCACGAACGCCGGGGGCAGGCCGCTGCCGCGGACGACGCCGTCCCTGATGGACCAGAGGAACGCGCGGCCGCTCGCGGCGAGGCCCCACGCGAACTCGGCCAGCTGCTCCGGCGTCATCAGCGTGTGGCTGCCGAAGTTGACGTACACGACGGAGCGCGGCTCCTGCGTGTCCAGCCACGCCAGGCACTCGGCGTCCTGCTTCCACAGGCTTAGACCGGTTGAGCCGGTCAAGTCGTTGCTGTCGTCAGCGGCGGCGGCGCTGTGCTGGAGGAGGGAGCCCAGGGGTCCGACGGTGTAGACACGGGCGTACTCAGAGCGGAGCGCTGCGAGGACGTCGGCGTCGAGCTCCTCGAAGGTGTTGAGGATGAGGGCGCCGGCCTTGGTGCAGTTGCTGGGCTCGGACTCGCTGAATCTGAGGCCAAAGTCATCGGGGTCGGTGGTGCGGACGAAGCTCGAGATGTCGCCGAGACTGATCGGCGGCACGCCGGGGATCCAGTCGATGATCGTCTTGTCCAGGTAGCCGTTCGTCAGGAAGCTCTCATCTGCAGTATGCCGGAGTCAATTGCTGTGTGTGGTGGACACTGATCAACAGAAGCATGATTTGGGGGAAGTGGTTACCTTTGAGTGGCACATAGCCTCTCTCCCTGAGCTCCCGCGTCCTCATGTACGCCATCAGCGAGGCCGCACCGGCGCACCAGAACACCATGGTCGGGATGCCCAGCTCCCGCGCCACGGACAGCGCGAAGGTCATCAGCCCCGTGGGCAGCACGCACGTCACCGGCGGCACCCCGGGCGTGCCGTTGAGCCGCGCGATGAGGTCCCGCAGCGGCGCCGCGCAGCGCGTGGTCGTGGACACCAGCAGGCTCTGCCCGTAGTCCTGCTTGCTGCGGTCGGCGTCGGAGAGGCCGTCCGGGATGGCCTCGAACCGGAACCCGTCGCGGCCGCGCACGGCGCCCGCGCCCTCGGTCTCCTGCACCAGGCGGTGGTTGTGCTCGGTGTTGACGAAGGTGATGTACACGCCGTGGCCGTGGAGCAGCTTGGCGAGCTGCAGCGCCGGGTTGATGTTGCCGGCGCCCGGGTACGGCACCACCACGGCGTGCGGCCTCGCCATTGATCCATCACACTCTGAGACAGCGTAGTGCTTATCCTTATCTAGGTTCACTTCGCATTTTTTTTTGCCGGCCTATCGGTGCATTGGATTGGGAGATTGGAAAAAAAAAACTATTGGTGCATTGCGCGGTTGTAAAAAAACTCCACCAGATCTCATTCGAAGTAACATTAGCATTCGGCAAGATGGTGCTACTACACTGGCGGCTACTGATGCACGTTAGATTATTAAATTAGCCATCAGTCCATTTGTTTTAGACTATTTTCACCGTTTGAAATTGCAAGCCTTCTTTCATTTTGCTAGCATAAATATTTGACCCCAGTTACTTTATTAATAAATAAGTTTTTGATACATTTAATATCATTTTATTGACAGTTATGAATACATATAATTATTTTTTTGAACGAACGGGCACGGATTGTGCCTATTTCATCGATAAAGAAGGAGATATACTTATGATTATAATCCTATATCACATAAATGATATATAAGAGTATATCCAACAATACCCAATACAGTGCCAAAAATTCGTTTAGGGAAAAATTATAAAAATCCGAACTCCAATATATGCCTATCCCAGCTTCCAATATTCCTGTACGCCCAAAAACTACCGCATCTCAAGCTATATTTCCACCGCTACAACGAGCTCCGAATTCTTCCCTACGCTCTGCTGGTCCAACACCTTCATCTCTGTGTCTCGGCCGCGCTGCTCTTCTGTGTCCTGAAACTGGCAGTCGCACACCGCAGCGCACGCCATCGACAACAAGGGTCCCATTGCCAGCAACGAGCCCTGCGCCTGCACGTGATGTCCTATGCCCGTGATGGCGCAAGCTAAGCCACGCTCGGGATGCACGCCTCCAGGCCGCGCCCGCTAGCTAGCTTCCTCGAATGGAGAAGTAGCTTGCGTCGCATCAAGAGAAGGAGAGCAAGGGATAAATAGCTCGTCGAGAGGGAGCAGCAGGGACATGAGCTCGTGGATACTAGAGAGGGAGGCAAGGCACGACAAAGGGAGAGCAGGGAAGAGAGAGAGCTCCTGGCCAAGAATGCTTATATATGAACAAGAATTAGCATGACACATTGCGTGCGTGTTGGATGGGTGCTATATTACCGTTGAATGGGAACCATATTAAATTATCCACTGCTCACAGTGGCAATGGCAGCGGCCTGTACCTGACGAATTTGAGTTCAGGATGACACACCTGCGATGAGCGAGGTGGCATATTTCAAAATTTTGGAACCAAATATAGGGCTACTATTGGAGAGGGTGGTATCTTCTATGCCTAAAATTTTTTAGAAAGATCCCAATCCGGTATTATTAGAACTAAATATATTGGGTACTCTTGAAGATGCTCTAAATGGTGTAATTATTGGGCAAAGTCTAGTCCTAACGGAATGAAAAGCTTTGTTGAAGGAAATAAGAGAAACGAAAAGATATATTGCTACTCTTTTAAACTAGAAAAGAATAGGAATTCCCGGAGTAATGTCTAAACCAAAGGATCAACTCAGCCGATACAATACTAGGATATAGTTAGCAGAGCTATCGCTAACTACTAGGGCAAATGCGTAAGCTAGTATAACATCAAAAAGGGGCTGCCAATTCAGATGTAAGGTAAACAAGCGAGAAAGTTCACAAACCCTCACCTGCCACCGAAAATCTCAATGTGACCTCTACGCCACTACTTCACAAACGAGAAAGTTCATAAACCCATGTATGGCATTGTCGTTAACTTGGTCGTCTCGTGCCGTTAAGTTAGCGTGAAATGACGACCTTATACCCCTTGGTTGCACAAGAAAACAAGTTTTGATGTCTTCCCTGTTGGAATTTATGGGCTTGGCCCGTTTACTTTATTGACAATGAAAGGAATTAAAAGCCCACTAATAAATGCTAGGGAGTTTTTGTGTTTAATCCCGTATAGGTATTTGAGGAGGATTTTAATCGACTTAAATGGTGGACCATGAGTACAAATTGGCGAGCCACACGCGCGCACTTGCTCATTGCGCTGGGCGCGTTGTGCTGCGACGTGCTGAGATGCGGAAGAATAATGGCAGCGAATTAACCTTGGCAGTTATTACTGATTCATGGCACCAGCAATTGACTATATAAACCAGTCCCTCCTCTCATTCCATACACCTCGCTGGCACTGCGCGGAGCGTCTTCACATGTCGCTCGCTCCTGAACGGCGCACCTGGTGTCTCCGGCACTGGTCCTGCTTGGGTACATTCTAAACCAACTCTGGTTTATTTTCTTGTTCGTATTATTTAGTGGTTTTAACATGAACACGTGCACATGCTATGTTTCACTCACCATAGTCATGGAAATATTGCTGAATTATTTTTATAGTTTTGGAATTAAAATGTGCTCAAAATTGCCTAAGTTTCTAACAATCAAAAACCTGATTATGTTGATAGGCTTTCGATCGCCAATTTTGCTCAATCAATTAGACAAAATGTATTTGATGGTTCCAACTTCAAACGTTGGCGTGGGCGGCTTATATTATGGTTGATAGCAATGAACCTTATGCATGTAACAAAGGGGAAGCCCGAATAGTTCACTCCAGAGGAATGGAGTGCATTCGATGGTTCCAATAACCTTTTCCGAGGCTGCATTATCAGTGTTCTTGCTGAAAACCTTGTGGATACATATATCCGGCTCACGAATGGCAAGAAGATTTGGCATGCTCTTCAGGCTCAATATGGAGTTTCTGATACCGGCAGTGAGTTGTATGCAATGGAGCAGTTCCTTGACTATAGGATGGTTAAAGACCGTTCTGTAGTAGAACAAGCCCATGAAATACATACGCTGGCAAAAGATCTTAAGAATTGTAGCAAATAGGCTCCTTGTGTGTTATCCGACAAGTTTGTGGCCAAAGGTATTATCTCTAAGTTGCCACCTTCTTGGAGGGATTTTGCTACTTCACTAAAGCATAAGAGACAGGAGTTTACCGTTGATGGACTCGTTGGGACTCTTGATGTTGATGAGAAGGCGAGAGCAAAAGATACACGTGGAAAAGGAGTTGTTGGAGCTTCTAGTGCCAACTTTGTTCAAAAGAACAATAATTTTGTTCAAAATAACAATTCCCAAAAGAACAAGAAGAAGCCACCGCAGAACCAAACAAAGACTAAGCAGGCAACCACGTTCAAGAAGAAGAAGAAGAAGGGAGTTTGCTTTGTGTACGAGAGTCCGGACCACTTTGCTTCACAGTGTCTGAATCGCAAAGGCAAGAAATCTGCCAACATGGTTGTTAGCGAGGTTGGAGGAACATCGGGGTACGGTAAGTTCTTTCAGTATTTTGTTCACCTGAGTGGTGGGTTGACACTAGGGCTAATATTCATGTGTGTGCTGATGTTTCCTTATTTTCTTCTTACCAGGTCGGAGGGACTTCCTCCTTGTTGATGGGGAACAGATCACATGCGCGTATTCTTGGTGTTGGCACGGTAAATTTGAGGCTTACTTTGAGGAAGAGCGCGCAGTTGAAGAACATGCAGCATGTCTCCACCATTAAGAAGAATCTAGTCAACGGCTCTCTACTGTGTAGAGATTGTTATAAGTTAGTCTTTGAGTCCAATAAATGTATTTTATCAAAGTTTGGAACTTTTGTTGGAAAAGGTTATGATAGCGGAGGCTTGTTCCGTTTCTCTTTATCGGATGATTGTAATAAAGTTGTGAACAATGTTGTTAACGTTGATGGATCAAATGTTTGGCATTCGAGGCCTTGTCATGTTACTTTTGGTTGTATGATGCGATTAGCAAATTTGAGTTTAATTCCAAAATTTACCTTTGTCAACAATTCTAAGTCTCATTTACATGTTGAGACAAAACAAACTTGCAAGTCTCACGAGGCTGTGAAGGCGAGAAATTTGGCAAATTTAGAATTAACTCATTCTAATTTGTGCGAGATGAATGGCTTGTTGATAAAAGGTGGTAAAGATATTTCATGACTTTGATCGATGATTGCACTAGATTTTGTTACGCCTATTTGTTGAAGATAAAATATGAAGATTTGCATTAATTTAAAATCCATAAAGTTGAAGTAGAAAATCAACTTGAGAAAACATCAAACAAGTTGGGTCGGATTGTGGTGGTGACTATTTCTCAAATATTTTCACTTCATTCTACGAGGAACACGATATTATTTATGAGAGAACGCCTCCCTATTCACCTCAGTCAAATGGGGTTGCCAAAAGAAAGAACCACACGATACAGCATGACTTTCCAAGGAATGATGGGGTGAGGCTATATTGACTGATGTCATGTCCTAAATCGTGTTCCTACAAAGAATAAAGAGATAACACCATTCGAGGAATGGGAGAAGAAAAGGCTATAACTTTCGTACTTATGTACATAGGGTTGTTTGGCTAAGGTTAATGTGCCAATAACCCAGAAACTAAGCTTGGATCTAAAATTGTGGATTGTGTCTTTCTAGGTTATGTTATTCACAACGTTGGTTATAGGTTTTTAATAGTGAAATATGGAGTACCTGACATGCATGTTGGTACAATAATAAAGTCCAGAGAAGCTAAATTTTTAGAATATTTTTCCCATGAGAGATGAAACAAGTTCATCTAGGCAAGAGTTTATCAAGGATGATATCTCTACTGAGGCAATAGAACACAATTAACCTATACTTGTGGAAAATCTTGAGGAGGATAATAATGAGGCTCCTAGAAAGAGCAAGAGATAAAGAAGTGCAAAGTCTTTTGGTGATAATTTCATTGTATACGTCGTGGATGACACACCTAGAACCATTTAAGAAGCATATTCATCTCCTAATATTGACTATTGGAAGGAAGCAGTGAGGAGTGAGATGGATTCTATTATGTCTAATGGTACCTAGGAAGTTGTTGAACGTCCTTATGGGTGCAAATCTATAGGATGCAAGTGGGTGTTTAATAAAAAGCTTAGGCCAGATGGTACTATTGAAAAGTACAAGGCTAGACTTGTGTCCAGGGTTATCCCATAAAGAAGGAGAGGATTTCTTGGACACTTATTCACCTGTTGCTCGATTGACCACAATTCGAGTGTTACTTTCCTTGGCAACCACTTATGATCTTCTCGTTTATCAGTTGGACGTTAAGATAGCTTTCCTTAATGGAGAGTTGGAGGAGGAGATTTTTATGGATTAGCCAGTTGGATTTATATCAAAAGGTCAAGAGGGAATGGTATGTAAGTTATTGAAGCAAGCACCTAAGCAATGGCATGAGAAGTTTGATAGAACTTTGATATCTGCCGGTTTTGTTGTGAATGAAGCTGACAAATATGTGTACTATCGCTTTGGTAGGGTTGAAGGAGTGATTCTGTGCTTGTATGTGTTGGGGGTGTGCCTTAAGCCATCACCTAAGGCTAGGGACCCCCTTTGTGTAAAAGAGTCTAAGTTAGGGGGTCCAAGGGCTTGTTTATAAGGTCTAGGGACTTAGTTGCAGCATCCAGGGATATGTTTGTAAGTTCTAGAGACCGCTTTGTAAATTCTAAGGATCTTTTTATAACATTTGACCCCATCAATGGAATAAATATAAACAACCACCTCATTCTTCTTATAAATATAGTCCTAGAGCTGGAGGAGAGGACTTTTAGCCATTTGTTCTCTTGCTTGTTCGGCTTGCTCTCCTTCCACTCTGTTACTCCAAGGTTACTACATTGAGCTTAGTCTCGTTTCCATCATTCTATCTGGTTTCGGCTCGTCCGAACCCAACAGAGGCGCCCACCATGATCTTAGCTCGAATAAACAACTTTGACTCCATCCCCTCCAATGGTCTCATTTAACTTTGCTACAATATGAACGCACCCATTTTTTAACTGCACGTCCCCTTTGGCCTTTGCTGATTTTTCTCTCAGGAACAAACCTGGCCAGTGCCCACGATGCAAAGCTGCTCATTACCTCTGCGTGAGGATGGATGACTGCCCATCGGCCAACTACTCACTCTTTCAAACTACTCAGCACTTATAAGCCATGCATCAACTACTCAGCAAAGCTATCCACGCCACACCATGGAAGGACGTTCAAACTCTTTCAAAAGGCACATCATTCATCCGTGCCAGACAACCACAAGAACATCATCAGCATCTTCGCTAGTCCATCCGACGCCGTCTGTTATCTCCGCATGAGATTGACGGCTCGCACCTGGCCGCACTTCACCTTCGCTGGCAACTTTACGCAGCACATGCTTTGACAAAATGTTCATCGTCCAACTTGGCTTCCCGTAACAAGGGTGTCCGGGACCTTTTCGCTTCAGCCTGTGAAGGTGACCAGGACCTTCGGACTCCCTTACTTGAACCCTCTCATATATTCACTCACCCATCTGGTACCGTCCGCTACCTCCGCATGAGATGAGCGAAGGTTATTACGAATAAAGTGATCAATGCACACGACTATTCAATTTTGCTCGTGCATGCATGCCTAGGTCGGCGACGTTGAATTCTTTTAAGAATGGCTCGTTTGTGTAAACATTATTTTTGCTCTTTACCTATCACCTTAGCATACTCATATAGACCATGCATTTAAATCATTTATCCATTCATTTGAATCAAAAGCAAAACCTCTATGAAGAAAAGAAGAGGATCCGCAAAATGTTCGGGATATTATTATTAAATTTTTACTACCTACATACAATACAATGGTTAGGAACTCTAACCCCTTGTCTGCAGGGTGTATCCTTTAAAGATCTTTGCTTATTATTTATCCATTATTGTATTAGCATACTTATGCTCATCGTTCTCCAACTAGCTTGTTCTACATAGTGAAATCAACTCACTACACCTCTCTTGAGGGTAACTTCTCTTCTAAAAATGCAGAGTTATCATACTTGGTTTTTAGAGAAGGTTATCACCTTATTGGTTCTATACCTTCGCTGACCTATAGAGAAGGTCAGGGTTCTTGGAGAAGGTTATAATAAAGGTTATCAACTTATTAGTTTTCGATCTCTATTGCCCCCCGAGAAGGTTATGACGAAGGTTATGACCTTATTGGTTTTTCTACCTTTAACCCATAAAGAAGGTCAGGGCTTTCGGAGAAGGTTATAACGAAAGTTATCAACTTATTAGTTTTCGATCTCTACTGACCCTCGAAGAAGGTTATGACCTTATTTGTTTTCTACCTTCTTTGACTTATAGAGAAGGTTAGGGCTTTCGGAGAGGGTTATAATTAAGGTTATCACCTTATTGGCTTTCGATCTCTATTGACTCTCGGAGAAGGTTATAACCTTATTGGTTTTCTACCTTCATTGATCTATAGAGAAGGTCAGAGCTTTCGGAGAAGGTCATAACGAAGTTTATTACCTTATTGACTTTCTACCTTTATTGATCTCTGAAGAAGATCACAGTTTGTCTTGGGTCGAAGCAACAAAGAGTTGCAAACATCAACCATCGTATTGTGAATGCTCAGATTGACTAAGTTAGCAAAGTTCCCATACCCCGCAAACTTTGCATACTTATCTAAAAGTGCAGGACAATGGGCTGTCGAACCTAAAGGTTTCGAAGCCAAAACACCTTTGGCTCAAAAGCAAAAGTGCAATAAGCACTCGAAAGCCAAGGGGCTATCGAACTTAAGGGTGTCAAAGCCAAAACACCTTCAGCCCAAAAGCAAAGTGCAATAAGCACTCGAAAGCCAAGGGACTGTCGAACCTAAGGGTATTGAAGCCAAAACACCTTCGTCTCAAAAGCAAACGTGCAATAAGCACTCAAAAGCCAAGTGGCTGTTGAACCTAAGGATATCGAAGCCAAAACACTTTCGGCTAAAAAGCAAAAGTGCAATAAGCACTAAAAAGCTAAGGGGCTCTCATGGTTTGAAAGTAACAAGAGGCCAAAAAACCTTCGGCTCTATTTATGCAAATGCATTCATTCCATTCATACGCATCAAAAGTATACATCAAATCATCTCATTGCATAAACACATCATCTTCATGCATGGCAAAGAAAAGATTAGCTTCGAGGAGCTAAGAGGCTTATGACCTCTACAATGAGACTTCGCCTTCTAAAACTAAGAAGTGTCCTGATGCGATATGGCATCTTTTAATGAGAGAAGGTTATGAGTTTGTTGAGGGCAACATGATGTTTCAGCCCTAACCTTCTCATGAAGAGACGAAGCTTCCTTAACATTCGTTCAGTGCATGTCTCAAGTTCAGCCAGTAAGGTGTTGGGGAGCCTCCAGTTGTGAGTGAGATAAGGCATCTCTCACCGAGAGAAGGTTATGAGGGTGATGGGGGCAACAAGCCAATTCAGCCCTAACCTTCTCATGAAGAAATGAAGCTTCCTTAACCTTCATTCAGTGCATTGTCTCAAGTTCAGCCTGTAAGGTGTTGGGGAGCCTCCAGTTGTGAGTGAGATAAGGCATGTCTCACTGAGAGAAGGTTATGAGGGTGATGGTGCAACAAGCTGATTCAACCCTAACCTTCTCATGAAGAAACGAAACTTTCTTAACGTTTGTTCAGTGCATTGTCTCAAGTTCAGCCTGTAAGGTGTCGAGGAGCCTCCAGTTGTGAGATAAGGCATCTCTTGCCGAGAGAAGGTTATGAGGGTGACAGGGGGAACAAGCCGGTCCTGCCCTAACCTCCTATGAAGAAATGAAACTTCTTTAACCTTCGTTCAGTGCACTGTCTCAAGTTCAGCCTGTAAGGTGTCGGGGGGCCTATAATCTTCCAGTTGTGAGCGTGATATAGCTTATCTCACCAAACGAAGGTTATGAGTCTAATGGGTGCAACAAGTTGATTCAACATTAACCTCCTGGAAAAGAGGCAGTTTCTGGTTATTTTGATATGAAGCTTGCTTTACCTTCGTGAGGGGCATCATCTTCAGAGTTCACCTATAAGGTCTTGGGGCACCTTCTCTCGCTGAGAGAAGGTCATGAACTTGACAAGGGCAACAAGATGGTTCAGCAATAACCTTCTCATGATGAAGCTGATCTTGGTTATCCTAGTCCGATTGCAGTGAAGCTTCCTAGACCTTCATCACTTGTACTATCTCTGATTTAGCTATAAGGACCTGGGACACCCTTAATTTTCTAGTCTTGAGTGCGCCATAGCATATTTCATTGAGAGAAGGTTATAAGTTTGTCGAGGGCAACAAGATGGTTCATCAGTAACCTCCTCATAAAGAAACTAAGTTTCCTTAACCTTCATTTGAGGCATTGTCTCAAGTTCAGTCATACGGTGTTCAGGAATCCATAAACTTCCAGTTGTAAGCGTGATAGGGCATCTCTTTCCAAGAGAAGGTTATGAGGGTGATGGGTGCAATGGCCTGATTCAACACTAACATTCTCGTGAAAAAATAGTTCTTGGTTGACTTGATCCAATGGTAGCGAAACTCGTCCAACCTTCGCCTAGTCTATCTCCCCCAGAGTGCACCTATAATCTTCCAGCTATGAATGCGATAGAGCGCCTATCGCCGAGAGGAGGTTATGAGCTTGATGAGGGTGATGCGCTGATTCAACACTAACTTCTCATCAAGAGGCGGTCTACGGTTATCGCAATCCGATGTCAATTAAATTTGTTCTACCATGAGTTCCAAAAAGGGACCTTAACATTCCGGATCAGAACCTATGTTTGCAGGCTAAGGGGTTGCGCACTCATGTAGAGAAGGGCAGCTCCTAGGATGAGTTGAAAAGTGATCACCACCACTTGGGCTCGAGGTGCTCAACATCGACACCCTCGGCCCCAACTTTGACTTGTCTCCACCTTCGACATCATCAAGGACTTCGCCCTCGATGTTGCTTCGGCTCGAGGGACTTGCTGGAACCTTTGGCTTCACCTCCGATGTCGCCCCCACGTTACTTCAGCTTGAGGGACTCGCCGGAACCTTCGGTTTCACCTCCTATGTCGCCCCTGCCATTACTTCGGCTCGAGGGGCTCACCGGGACCTTCGGCTTTACCTCCTACTCCGTCTCAAGGGGCTCGCCGGCTCATCATCATCTTCAATGGCTCGAGTGCTTGACAACTACATCACCTTCAGCCACTGCTACAACTACTTCAATTTCTACATCATCTACGACGACTACTTCTGCTACATGCTAAGCTTATCTCACAAACACCAGCCAAGAGGGGCTGGGGGCGCACTGAACTAGTCCATCCTAGACGACGGAGTCTTGTCTGGTGCTTTTTGAGATAAGGCTTGAAGATGTTGCAGCACCTTCGACTACAACTACTTCGACCACATCAACTTTTGAAGCAAGGTCTACTATCTAAACCATGGAAATGGAGCCACTTGTCGGTTGAAGCTCAAGAGCGAAGCTGCCCGCACAATTAAGGCTCTATAGGATAAAGTTGGCACTTGCGTAAATCCAATGCGTGCTCTTTTCTCCATGCCCTTTTTTCCCACTGAGTTTTTGGATGAAGTTTTTAACGAGGCACACATGTGTAGGTTACAAAGGATATTCCTTGCAACCGGGGTCCGGATTGTAGATATGCCTCTTTAACAACATCATCTACTCGGTCTCGTTGTGCCAGCCAAGACCGAATAGCTGAGGGGCTACTATTGGGGGTGCGCCTTAGGCCATCACCTAAGGCTAGGGATCCCCCTTTGTGTAAAAGAGGCTAAGTTAGGGGGTTAGGGGGTCTAAGGGCTTGTTTATGAGGTCTAGGGACTTAGTTGCAACATCCAGGGACATGTTTGTAAGTTTCAGGGACTCCTTTATAAATCCTAGAGACCTTTTTTTAATATTAGACCCCACCAATGAAATAAATATAAACAACCGCCTCCTTCTCCTATAAATAGAGCTCTAGGGCTTGGAGGAGCGGACTTTTGGCCATTTATTCTCTTGCTTGTTCGGTTTGCTCTCCTTCCACTCTATTACTCTAAGGTTACTACGTCGAGCTTGGGTCCTATTTCCATCATTCTGTCTGGTTAGGACTATTCGAACCCAACAAATGTGGATGACATACTGATTTTTGGGACAAGCCTTAATGTGATTAAGGAAGTCAAAGACATTGAAATGAAAGATCTGGGAGAAGCTGGTGTTATCCTTAATATAAAGCTGGTAAGAGATAGTAATGGTGGGGTGACTCTTTCACAGTCTCACTATTTGGAGAAAGTTTTAAGTCGCTTTGGCTATAGTGACCTTGAACCTATCTCAACACCTTACGATGCCAGCGTAATTCTGAGGAAGAACAAAAGGATAATGAGAGATCAACTGAGATACTCTCATATCATTGGTTTGTTGATGTATCTAGCTAGTGCCACGAGGCCTGATGTCTCGTTTGCTATGAGCAAACTGAGCCAGTTTGTTTCAAACCCGGGAGATGATCATTGGAATGCTCTTGGAAGAGTAATGCACTATCTAAAAGGCACAATGGACTATGGAATTCACTACACTGGGTACCCTAGGGTATTAGAAGGGTATAGTGATTCAAATTGGATCTCTGATGTTGATAAGATAAAAGCCACCAGTGGATATGTGTTCACACTTGGAAGTGGCGCTGTTTCCTGGAAGTCTTGCAAGCAGACCATCTTAACAAGGTTAACAATTGAAGCATAACTCACAGCATTGGACACCACCATTGTTAAGGCTAAATGGCTTTGTGAACTCCTAATTGATTTGCCGATAGTTGAAAAACCGATACCGTAATCCTAATGAACTGTGATAATTAAACTGTGATTGTCAAGGTGAATAGTTCAAAGGACAACATGAAGTCATCAAGACATGTAAAGAGGCATTTTAAATCTATCAGGAAGTTGAGAAACTCTGGAGTTATAGCCTTATACTATGTTCAGATGGCTAAGAACCTGGCAGATCAATTCACAAAGGGTCTTTCACGAAATATGATAGACAATGCATCCTTAGAATTGGGCTTGAGTCCCACATGAGTCATTCTATAGTGGTAAACTATCCTACATGATTGGAGATCCCGTGAAGTAGGATGGTGAAACAAACCATAGTCTGACTGAGAGAAGAGAACCTTTGTAAAAGGCTCATTCGAGCTGAAAGATGCATTTCTCTTCTAATCTGTATGGCAGGTTGGTTTATACCTTAATATGTTCCAAGTGGTTTCTTTCAAATAAGGGAGTTGCTTTCTTGAAACAAAGATGTTGTCCTACAGAACATCTTTAAGGAACACACCTATATGAGTCTGACTATTGGTCATAGTCTATGAGAAGTGGGTGATCCCTATAAACTTAAGAAAGACCTGGAGTATGACTTATAAGCTCCAAACCGCGGGGATGCTTATGTAGCCTAGTACTAGTGTAGGGTTCCGGTCAAGCTTGTTTGCACAAGACTGACAATTCAGGGTATAGTTCATTGTACAATTGTGAATAAGTGTAGCCTTTATTCTAGATGGAAGTTCAACTTAACAGTCTCTGTCAAATACTTGTATATCAAAGAGGGCATGGGAGCATTTCTAATGTGATTTGAAATTCTTGGTGGGGATTGTTGGAATTTATGGGCTTGGCTCATTTAATTCATTGACAATAAAAAGAATTAAAAGCCCACTAATAAATGCTAGGGAGTTTTTGTGTTTAATCTTGTATTGTATGGGTATTTGAGGAGGATCTCAACCGACTTAAATGGTGGACCATGAGTACACCGCTTGTGAAGCCAGTAAAAGGGAATTGGCGAGCCACACGTTTGCGCGCTCTCGCTCGCCTCGCTAGGCCGAGGGCTCGGGCTCGGGCTTGGCTTGGCTTGGCTCGGCTCGTCCGGCCGTTACGTTGCGATGCGATGCGATGCGATGAGGAAGTTGTTGAATGCGATTATTCTAAGACATAAAATCTTGACAGTTACTGGTAAATAATGGCAACGAATTAACCTTGGCAGTTACTATGATTCATAGCACCAGCAATTGAATCATCAAAGCCATTAGAGTGTCCAGGTTCGTTGAACCTGAGGCACCTCTGCGCCTATATAAACTAGCCCCTCCTCTTATTCCATACACATCTGAACACCCCAAGGTACTCCTTGCTCACGAGACCTCTGTCTTCTCCCTCAGCTGTTTCTCTGCATTCCCATCACTGGCATTGCGCAAAGTACTGGCGAGAGCAGGCCTCCGAAACCTTAGCATGCTGAAGGTCCTGCATGGGATAGCGAGCAATCGGGTTTTTGGGGAGCATCTTCATACGACTGCTCGCTCCTGAACGACTACTTCCTAGTGGCCATCGTCCTCCTGCTGCTACGTCTACATCCCGGTGGCTGAACGACTACTTCGTCTACTTTCTGGTTGCCGTAGTTGTGTTCCGCAAGTGAACATCAAGTTCATCCCGACTACTTCCCGACGGCCATATGCACTGCAACGAATTAGTTCGGTTACATCGAACAGCCCTAACCGATATAATGTCCAATTACGGGAACGGCGCACCTGGTGCCTAGGGTCTCATCTTGGGGTATATTCTAAATCAACTCGTTTATTTTCTTGTTCGTGTTATTTAGTGGTTTTAACATGAACACCGTAGTCATCAAAATATTGCTGAATTATTTTTATAGTTTTAGAATTAAAATGTGACCGAAATTGCCTATGTTTCTAACATTCCCTGCATGCCATCGTGAACTCTTTTCATGGAAAATGCTACGGAGCTCTTGTTTGCCCTGACTTAGAATCATCAGAAAGGTTACTTAAAAGGAGAACGAATAGATAAACAGGAGATTGAGTTCACACAACAGCACCTTATAAGGAAAGGCCTGATTACGCAGGATGAGCGTGGGCCCACATGTAAGTCCGGTGGGACCCACGTACTTACATGTGCAGTTGACGACGGTGGCATGAAGGGGTCCGAAATTTTGAAGCAGTGGCATGGAGGTCACATTAAGATTTTCGATGGCAGACGAGGGTTCAGAGAACTTTCTCAGTGGCATGAACGGAATTGACTCTTAAACAGAACGCCCACTAACCAATATGTACTTCCTCCGTTCTAATTGTAGATCGATTTAGCAAATTTAGATGTATAATTTTTCTATGAATCTAGACACAATATATATTTAGATGCATTGCAAAATCTATATATCTAAATTTGCTAAAACGTTCTACATTTTGAAATGGAGGGAGTAACAAACACCACGGCACCGTGACCTCCATTCAAAACTCTCCGAAAATAATCATTCTCCTAACACAGACAGTCTACCCCGAGCCTTGTTCTTTTCTATCCAGCACTAACACTATTCGAACTCTATCGAGACGCCCACTTCCCTCCGTTGTCTTTGCCCTATCTGTGGATATCTGACACCACAGCCGACCTCCACCCACAATAGTAATGCCAGTTGCCATCCCTGTTCATTTGCCGGTCCTTTGATGCTTGTGCTCGGTGGTGCCCTCACTGCCTCCCTTGGACAATCCTAGACATCCATTTATATTCACAGGCCACAAATCCCTTGAACCATGAAATCTCACCTTTTTTAGAAAAAAAAGACCTCATCAAAAGAAGAGCACACGAAACATAGGGTATGAAATTCTTTATGTCCAAGAGATATGTCATAAAAAATCTATCATTTTTTTTATTGTTGCGACAAATTTTATCATCATAATTTATCGAAAGACCATGTGTTTGCTTGGTCTACATATATTGCTAAGTCGAAGTAATGTGGGCCTAGCACATTTTGAGGCCTAGTTTAGTTTAATCATAGCCTATTTCCGGGCCCAATTATCTCTTGGTCGAACCCATTGTGTATTGATCATAACAATCTTAGACCATTTTAGATAAATATAGAGAAATACAATAATTAATTGTTACATTGATCAACAATAGCATATCACACTAGAAATACATTTACATTGCTCATGAACAGCTCCCAAGAAGCAAAATACATTTACAACAATACGTTTCAAACTCAGGATGTAGAATCATTCACTCTGGAATTCAGCTGCATCGCAGTCACAAATCTCTAGCTTTCACACTCAAGATGTCAACACTCGTACTAGAAACAAAACATGTTCACCCTTCTTTCTACTATGATGTCTAGGCTCTAATTCACTGATGGAAAATTTAAGAAGTATAAATACAGAATTAAAATGGTATCATAGATAAATGCAGATAATTTTATTGTAATTCAAGTATTTTTTGTTGACTTCTTTGCATTGTTGTATGCTTCATCCAATTTTCCCTTGGAAATACCATGTTTTCTAAATGGGCTTGATATTTCAACAAATTACACCTAGATATTTATCTTAAACCCATATCTTTGAAGCTACTTCTAATAGCTTCCACAATTAACAAAGTTCACAATATATTGGTCTTTCCTTAGTTAACAACGTGCTAATAGATTTATTCCGAGAAACTGGACATGTATCTCTATGTTTTTGGAGATATTATTGCTTTTTATTCAATGTTGCATCAATATGAACTTGCCCACAATCTATGTCTTGCACTTCACTGAGATGAAACCATGTTTCTTAGTTTGGAAGATGCACACACCGCTTTCAACCATAAAAAAATCATAATGAAAACAAATGGCCAGTTACTCTACGGTTTCTCAAAAGGCACAACCAGTAACTGGTGTTGGTCTGTAGTTCGTACTATTTTCTTTATAATGACTAGTGACTCAAATCTATGAAACTCAGCCACATATTTTTAAAACGATTATATCAATGACCGTTGACTTGCTTCAAGCTCAACTCCTATTTAGCAAATAAAGAATCATTAAAGACTTGTGGTTGGAAGTCGTTCTTTTTCACATGAACATGGCTACCAAGGCACCCTTAACGAGTCCACAAGTATAAGCATAAGCTGCTTTTCATTCTTGGACTTCTTGAGCTCATCTTGACCATATGAGAATATAATAATCCTTATTTATAAATGAGTGAAAAAACATGTGTTTGTCATATAGAATTTCAACTTGTACTGTAGAAAAAAGTTATCCTAAGAGTTCTGAGCATTAACATGAATTTTTCTTAAAGTCAAAATCAGCTCATTCTTTCTCGGGCTGTTTACTGAATGCTTAGGTATTTCTGGGCTTCTTCGTACCCCAGTTTGTGAGCAAATATGCTACATCCTTCTAGAAAAGAATTCTAATGAAAACCTCTCATTGTTTAACGCCTAAATGAAAGTGTTACTAAAACTGCGTATTTGAGAGGTTTACAACACATACAATATTCTTGATGAAAAGGAGAGGGACGCGAACAGAGGTGAGGGCTGTCTCTCAATGAACGTATTCATTGAGTAAAGTAATGTTTGCATGGATATATTATTTTTAGTCTTATTTTGTCTTGCATTTGAAAACAATTAGTACTGATAATTACTTGGATTGTCATATTGCAGACTATTTTTATGAAAGAATCTTTAAATTTTGATATTTAGAAGGTCAATTTTCTTGATTCAGTTGGCTTTCAATTCCATAATGTTAGATTGGTAATTAACTTTTTCTTTATATTCATTCTTATGATCCTCCAAAATAGTCCTCCTTTTATGCTTTTTATAAACAAATGATTCAATTCTCTTCAACAGTCAATGAGTCTTAATTCAGATTTTAATTCAGAGTCGGCAAAATCAATTGCCATTTAGTTATTTACAACTTCAGAAAATTCTTCAACAACAACTATGATAACTCTCTAAGCTACAACATCATTGAATTTGGTGTCAACTATGTTACTGTTTCAAAGCATTCGTTCAGGTGAGTTTTTCATTCTGATTCATACATGTCAAGTTAATAAACTTTCTTATAAGCCTTAAAGTTTTTTTGGTAAATAAATCATTTGTTGAAGTTGTTTGTTTTCTTCATTCTTAGGATTATGGAATCTTCGTTATTCAACTTATGCAGACATTTAATGGTACAAATATTGTTGTATTCTTAACTGTAAGTTTGTTCTAAAATTTTTATCATAGAACATATTGTATAACACCTACGAACATATTATATATAACCTTGAACAAAAAACTAACATATGATTAAATGTTTATTTTTACAGTATGATGTTATTGCTCTTCATGCAATTTCTATTTCAATTGGTAACCAGCAAATTCAACAAGGCAAATTCAAACTTTGTGAGAAGTTTTCATCAAAAACACTTAAGTTTTAATTTGTAAATTTCTTTCTTGTAAAAGAATCAACATTTGGTGTAATTTTGATTCAATGTTTCATACATTTCCGTGAGATTTTATACTAATTGAGTTTTAAATGTAGGCAACTGAATTCTCTGCTCTATACATCTAAAATTGTTTCTGCCAATCGCTCCATCATGAAGTTGATTTGATGATGTTCCTTGCTTCTTCAACATGCGTTCATTGATTTTCCATGAGTTAACAGCTCCATCGTTTGGTTTCTCTATAAAGGCTGATAAATTATTGTTATATTCATTGGTCCAGAGGATATTAATTATTATGTTTCATTCGAGCAACTTTATTGTAGGTGTGCATTTTGTTTGACAAACAATGACACCAATGAACAGAACATTGAACCCTAACAGTTAATGTTCCAAGGTATTAATTGTTATGTTCATCGTAACAATCCAAAAATATGTTGATTTTTTGTTTGAGAAACACTGGATGGAGTGGTTAATATCTTCCGGATAACACCTGTGCGGAAAACGGATCACCTCGGATCAACACCTGCACAGAACGATCAACACTAAAAGAAAACAGTCAATAAAATATGGCAGCACACTATGCGTGCAAATAGTTCATGCACCGGACTACTGGGCTGACGATCCATTAAAGAAGGTTGGTGGAATTGGAGTCTTGTGATGGTAGAATTGTCGCCTATGGTGACATACAACCTCACCCCCATTGAGAAGATGGGGCTGCGGGAGGCAGAGGAGAAAGGTCTGCGACTCTGCATGATTGATGAGAATTAGGTAGGGGCCAAGCACTCGAGATTGGCGAACAAGATTGGGAGTGGCCATTGGGTAAACGGACAGGCGGATGATTTTTTACAGTTAAAAAAAATAGCGCTAGAAAGGTAGCAGTATTTTAGAAAGAGCGCTATTTTTCAACATTTGAAAACTTTTGTCTCCATCTAGCTATCAAGTAGGACCGTTCGAGGGGTTCACAGGAATTTTTTGAGTGGGAGTTGTTTCTAAAAGTTTTGGATCCTAATAGTATTAATATAATTTTTAATATTAATTGAATGTTCACTTTCTTAAAAGATGTCATGTGTAGTTGCTACGACTAGTGTGCAATTTGGCCTCAAGAATACCTGCAGGTACCATCCTTGGCGAGGGGAATGCCAATCCCCTGCGGTCGATGGGAGATCGATAGGAAATTAATTACCTATGCTTCGATACATTCTCACGTATTACGTACTCTCGACTCAAATTTTTGATAATCAAATATTGTTCAGCACTCAGAAGAAGTTGCCCCTGAAGATAGAGGCGCCTACAGTTGTTTTCCCGGCCGGCCGTGCCGATGCACTGACGTTTTTGACGTCACCATCTTGCCCAAAGACTAAAAACCAGGCGTCCGGCCGGCGACGAACGAAAAGTTAGCCCAAGAGCATCTTTCGATGGCGTAAGCGCACTCGTCTGCACCGTGAACGGCCATTTCCTCGTCGGCTTTATTATCCACCTCTTTCGATTTTTATATCCTCCGCAAGATATTAAGATCAGACCCGATCCGATCCGATTGAGCCCAAAATTTGTCATCAAGCGTGCAACATCCCTTGCGGCCATGGCGAGGCCGCACGTCGTGGTTGTGCCGTACCCGGGCTCCGGCAACATCAACCCGGCGCTGCAGCTCGCCAAGCTGCTGCACCGCCACGGCGTCTACGTCACCTTCGTCAACACCGAGCACAACCACCGCCGCGTGCAGGCCACCGAGGGCGCCGGCGCCGTGCGGGGCCGCGAGGGGTTCCGCTTCGAGGCCATTCCGGACGGGCTCTCCGAGGCCGACCGCGGCAAGCAGGACTACCTCCGCGGCCTGGCCGTGTCCACGAGCACGCGCTGCGCGGCGCCGCTCCGGGACCTCATCGCGCGGCTCAACGCCACGCCCGGCGTGCCGCCGGTCAGTTGCGTGCTGCCCACGATGCTGATGAGCTTCGCGCTGGGCGTGGCGCGGGAGCTCGGCATCCCGACCATGGTGTTCTGGACCGGCAGCGCCGCAGCGCTCATGACGCACATGAGGCTCCAGGAGCTCGAGGAACGAGGATACCTGCCACTCAAGGGTAAGCACATTTTCACTAGCTCCCATGAGCATACTCGGCCGGTTTATCACTCATCGATTCCGGTTGCAGATGAGAGCTACTTGACGAACGGCTACCTCGAGAAGACGGTCATCGACTGGATCCCCGGCATGCCACCGATCTGCCTCGGCGACTTCTCCAGCTTCCTCCGCACCACCGACCCGAACGACTTCGGCCTCCGCTTCAACGAGTCAGAGGCCAACAAGTGCACCACGGCCGGCGCCCTCATTCTCAACACCTTCGACGGCCTCGAGGCCGACGTCCTCGCCGCTCTCCGGGCCGAGTACCCGCGCATGTACACCGTCGGCCCTCTGGGCTCCCTCCTCCGCCAGAACCTCGACAGCGCCGCCGCCGACTCGACCGGCCTAAGCCTCTGGAAGCAGGACGCCGGGTGCCTGGCGTGGCTGGAAGCGCAGGAGCAGCGCTCCGTCGTGTACGTCAACTTCGGCAGCCACACGGTGCTGACGCCGGAGCAGCTGGCCGAGTTCGCGTGGGGCCTCTCGGCGTGCGGCCACCTGATCCTATGGTGCGTCAGGGACAACCTCGTCCGCGGCGGCGGCCCGGCCGTGCTGCCGCCGGACTTCACGGCTGCGGCGGCGGGGAGGTGCCACGTGACCGCGTGGTGCCCGCAGGAGCAGGTGCTGCGGCACCCGGCCGTGGGCTGCTTCCTGACGCACAGCGGGTGGAACTCGACGTGCGAGAGCCTGTCCGCCGGCGTGCCAATGGTGTGCTGGCCGGGGTTCTCGGACCAGTACACCAACTGCAAGTACGCCTGCGAGGTGTGGGGCGTCGGCGTCCGGCTGGACGAGGAGGTCAGGAGGGAGCAGGTCGCCGCGCACGTCAGGGAGGCCATGGGGAGCGAGGTGATGAGGAGGGCGGCGGCCAAGAGGAAGGAGGAGGCGGAGACGGCCACCAGCCCCGGCGGCTCTTCGTCTGAGAACCTGCTGAGCATGGTGAGAGAACTCAGCAGCGGCAACAATGAAGAGGTGAAGAAGTAATTGTTGGGTTTGGACGAGTCTGGAACATGTACAACGCAGAAGTGTTTGTTAACGCCAATAAAGCTATTGGAATTTTAGCAATATACACATAATTCGGCGATTTAGAACCGTGATAGCCGCACTACACCCATGACCCATATTAGTATACTACACACGTTCGCCGCTGAGCCTGCTCAGAGGCAGAGCCAGGAATTAGTATAGGAGGCCGAACACGAACTATAAACGACGTAGCTGGCCGCAAGAGCAAATCAAGAAATTACACAATAATTACGCTCATCTTCAGATGGAGTCTGCAGGCTTTCTGTATGTCTCCTACTGGCTAATTTGCGACAAGATCATTGTGAGTAACGTGACTAAATATGATTTGCGAGTTATTAAGTTTGTGGCCGATTATTATAATCGGTCAAGATTTGGTGGTATGGTGGCATTGGATCAGAGAGAGGGAAGATTAGCACTAGAAGACTTCGAATTGGTGGTCTCAGTTGGGAATCGATTCCTCCTCAACTCCCGGTAGAATTGACTGGCTGTATTGGCAACGTGCAGGTGTGCCATTTCTTGTTTGTGTTGTCTTTGAAAGCCTTTTCTCGCAGTTCTGGTGTGTATTATGGTGCACAAAACTGACGATTGATGTAATAATCTTCTAAGATCAGTAAAGCTTCGCTTGTCAAAAGATCCCCTATGTTCTTGTAAAAGGAAGAACAGATGTCTTATTTTCAGATTTTATCATACTTCTAAAATTAACACATAATTTATGTTACCCACGTTACACATATTCAATATGTGCTTGAGAAGACAAAACAAACTGAATTTGAGATTTAGAAATAACAATTGCTTACTATTCTGAATTGTATATGTGCAATGCATATTTGGTTCCTGCATGCTATACATTGATTTAGATCCTCTTTGGCACAGCTTTGTAGATAGCTTCACTTGAAGCTGTGCCCAACAGATATTTTGCTAGCAGCTTCATACACAAAGCACTCGGTGAAGCTCATTTTGGTTTACACTTGGGAGGAGAAGCTAGAAATCGTGGCCTCAACCAGTTTCGACCGGAATAAACTATTTCACCAATCGATTTTGAAAACAGTTCCACCTTCACCAGAGGAGCTGCTTCCGAAGCTATTATAAAAGAAGCTAAAACCATACTAAATAAAACCATACTAAACAGGACCTTAGTCTAGACACTCTCGAGGCTTGACCACTTAAAGAGCTAATCAATCTACTCAAATGCCTGACCATATTTGCCTTGAAGCATGCAACTATTTTGCAGAACACGTATAGGGACGATGAGACATTTTCTTACGTGTTAGGAGAGGCCATGGCCCCTGCCGGCCCCCCTGGCGAGCCTGCTCTTCTCAATGGTTTGGCAGCGCTCCTGCCTATGACTTTCATGCCATATTTTTTTACGCATTTGGCCCCTGACAATTTTAACAGCTGTACAGTTCCGAAATATGCTTGGAGGAATCCAACCACATGCATCATGGTGTGGTGAATCCCAATGCAAAGTTACTAAATTCTTGAGCTAATAACCTGCTTCACATATATGGAGTATGACGTCTATCACTATTGAACCTCGTTAAGGTGAAGGTAGACAGACGAATTTAAGGTAGCTCATGTGGTAAGGTTCTTTGTGGTGCAGCCTATCTATCCGGATTCGAGTCTTAGACTTGGCACGGATGCTCATATTTTTCTAGATTTAATTTAAAATTTAACTACCGGCTCCGTCTCTCTCGAAGGTGCTCATAGGGATAAGTATAAGTAGGTATATGTTGATTATATGTGAGTTTTCATACTAAGTAGAATGAAGATAAACTTTAGTTTATTCTAAAATTATAGAGTTCGACTACCACAACTTTTTATCTGAGATTATTTAGATCTCTAAATATTCAATATAGATTCTCACACCTATAAAATGACCTCAAATGAAAACAAGGTGAACGTCAAAGTTGTAGCGCTGGACAAGATCTAAAGCTCTTTAGTTGACAACCTTTTTATTTAGATTGTTTCGATGTCTAAATATCAAATACGTAATATAAGATTTGGAGAAGTTAGTATGAAATAAAGAACAACATCAGTTGGGTAATCACAAGTAACTATATAGTGAATGGATATAGAGGTCTTGCCCGACCTATAAGGTGTGGGTTCAAATCGCGAATGCACATTTTGCATATTTCATTTAAAAATCACATTGGCTGATCATGCGGTAGTCACTTCCATATAAAATTTTAATATTATTTTCTCCATGGCTATCCCCGCCCAGTTCATGACTCGAACCGGTTCATGGCTCGAACCAGCACTGAAGTCCTATTTTCATCGCTAGTTCGGAAATAAAGTGACTGCTAAACCGGTGCAGTAGAACCAATTTCTTTCCATTGCGTCTCTACTGTTTTAGGTCATATACTCAAAATAGTTTATGAACTTTGGAATCATCTTACGGGTAATCAGCTTATGTGAAAAATCAAATATAGCTTTTTAAGAAGAATTTTTATTTTGAGATACTAGGTAGATGTGATGCCAGATCCAAACAAAATGATTTGCACTTGATTTAGATTAACTACTAAAAAATTTAGAGATTTTTAAAAATCATATGAAGGCCAAATACATGACCTATATAATCAAATAGAGTTTTTAGGGAGAATTTTTTCAATCTACATCAAGGCAATTTTAAATCTTAAGTAGCTATTGGTTTATAGCCGGAAATAATCCAGGTAGACCTAGAGGTGATTGTTGACGGCCATTGAAACACATTGTGACTGTCAACTTTTCAACAATAAATAGAGCTTTGCACCATGTTTCATACATATTTTGTTTATTTCTAACAAGTTCCATAAGTTTTGAATGAGTTGTGAATGCAGGAACAGATGAACAAAAATGAGATAAAATAGGAAAGAATCTCAGGCTGACCGGCCTCACCTAGGCCAGCCGGCCTGGCACCTCTTTGAATTGCCATGGTCACTGATCCAGGGGTGAGGAAACACACCTACCTTGCTCCTGAATCGTGCACTTGAAGACGGTTTGATCCAATGACCCGAAAGGCTTCACCCATGGATTGAAGGGCCCACCTGCATGCAAGACTCGGGTAAAGATCTGAGAACCGCCTCCCAGATGACATGCAAGCGTTGATCATCAAATCGGTGCAACAGAGGGACGAGACGTGCTGGAGTCAAGCTGATCGGCCTTGACCAGGCCGGCCGGCCTCCAGAACATCTGCTTTAGAAAAATGCCACCTCCACCGACACTAGGAGAGCATCAGGAGTGTCCAGGAGAAGGGCGGTGATGCGCGGCCACCATTCCAGGCTGGCCGGCTTAGGAATCACGCCAAATTCACAACCGTTTTACCGACCTCCACCTCAGCACCTCCACACTATAAATAGAGGTGCACATCAGCTTGTAAAGGATACCGAAGGAGTTCTCTTCACTCATTTCACTTTCTAGAGTTAGGTTTAGTAGTCTGGGAGTTGGAGTCAAGTCGAGCTTGTCTCGGGATTCCGGAGTCGTCATCGGAAGTCTGGTATAGCTCTTGTACCTTTCCCTTTGATATTTTATCCATATAAGTTATCTTCTTTATATTTCGAGTCAGCTTTACTTTCCGCATTTATTTATCTTTCCAAGTTATTCAGCTTATGTGCGGAGGACCTTTCCTCTAGTTTAGGCTTTGTTATCTTTCTTGTTTATCAGAATCTTACCTTGCAGGTTTTCTCGCCCAGACTAGGGGGCTCAAGTCAGTTCCCTAGGTTGAAGGGAATTTCTCTTGAAGGCCTCAAGAGAAATCCTAACACCGAGTTCAGACGTGGTGTTTGACTTAGTATTAGCTAGGAAGTGTGTTCCACCCACAGAACAGTGTGGTAGGCGGCAGGTGGTGATAGCTCTGTCCGTTTCTTGTAGTCCATCACGTTCAGATGTTTTCATAGCAGTAGTTGTTGTTTGCCGTTGGACTCCCCTCCACCCCTTTCTGCAGTCCTTCCTCTCTCTAGCGCTGAAGTAAGCTCTTGTTCCTAATAACTAGTCAGAAATAAGGTTTAATCTAGTGAGGCTAGCTCGTTAGTTTAGAAGTGTTTTAAGAGTCTTTCTCGCTAGTTGTCCTCCCAGCTGCTTACCGCTCTAAGGTCTAGAGTCTCCTATGTTAGACGATCATTGCTTGGCCATTATCTTATCTATCATATCTAGTTTATCCCTACTAAGTTAGTTGGTTGATATCTCTGGTAAAATTTATCATTCGCTTCTTCGATACTCTTTAACCATAGTGCTTCCCCGAGGAAATTTACGATACCCTGGAATACTCCAAGGTGAATGCTACAACGGTGATTCTGTGCGCTTGTGGAATACATATTCTATTAGGCTAATCACAATGGGGGTTTCATGGAGAGTTTTATGGCATTAATTATCATGACACATCAGCATTTTTGATGATGTGGCACTGATTTAATGAGGAAAGAGAAGGAACCAGTTTCATCCCCATAACACTCTGCTAACTCATTTTCAAGATGTTGGAAATGGCGTGAAACGATCACTGTGACCGCCGTTGTTTCATGGGGGATCCCGTGTGCTAATAGATCAACTAGCATTTAATTACACTGGTTAGCTTTGGAAACAGTGAAATGAAACTCTCCACTGAGGCATAGTGTTTCATTCATCCCTCAAGATGATGTGGCGTTCTTGGAAACAGGGATATGAAACCCCCCACTGTGATTAGCCTTAGGGATAAGAAACGCCTGACAAGCATTTCTGGCACAGTTACCAGGGAAGCAATTGGCTAATGATGTCGTTTAATAGTTTGATAAAATTTACTAATTTATCACCGTTAATTTTAGCGGGCTTACCATTGCTCTCTTTTTCTTTGTGATATATGTAGAGCAGCGCATGACCGGTTTCGATCTACCATATAACTTCAACCCGAATCTAGAAAGAATTGGGAGAATTATCCGACGCAGAGTCGCCCCACCTTAGAAGAAACTTTCCTTAGGCCAAGGTTCAACAACACCAGCTTCATCACCCATGGCTCTGAAGACACTCCGTCAGTTTTTAGCCCCGTCCAGCAGCCATATTCCTACTGGACGACTGAACATCGACCAAGGTACTAAAGGCTTTGAGCTGAAGACTGGACTTGTCAACATGGTCCAAGCAAGTCCCTTCTATGGTAAGGCATCGGAGGATGCTAACGCTCACCTTCAGATCTTTCTAGAAGTGAGTAGTACAATCAACCCCAAAGGCACTACGATGGATAATATTCGACTTCATCTATTCCCATTCTCTTTTCTTGGAAAAGTAAAGACGTGGTTCTACACCAACAAGGATGCATTCACCACCTGGGATGCTTGTTCTAATGCTCCTGGTCAAGTACTTTCCGGTGGGCAAAACCAACACCTATGGGAAAAGGATTTCCAGTTTTCAATAACTCCAGGATGAGACAATCCCAGAAGCCTGGAAACATCTCTAGGAATACATTACAGCATACCCACACCACGGCATTGAAGAGTGGCTGATCATTCAGAACTTCTTTCATGGCCTGAGCCAGTGAGCGCAAGACCACATAGACGCAGCAGCGGGAGGAGCATTTCTCTCTCTCTCGACGTTGCAAGAGCTAAGGCGCTCGTTGACAAGATTGCCTCCAACCAGAGTTGAAAGGGAGATAGGCAGCCAGCCCGTGCTAAAGGAGTACACCAGATCGATGGTGTAGATATGCTGGCAGCTAAGATGGATCTTCTCATGAAAAAGCTGGAGTCTCCACACCAGGAGGTCAACTAGATCATGGAGTCTCGGATCACATTTGAGACATGTGGCAACACTTGCCCGTTGACTCAAGAGAATGTGAATTTCATTGGGAACAATAATCCTAATAACTCAGGTTACCATCCTCAGCAAGTTTGGAACTCCAAGCCCAACCTCCCCTTTGGCCAACAACAAGGTAACAATTTTAAGCCCTCACTTAAAGACTTAGTGTATGGCCAGAAATAAATTACTGATAACATTACCAAGAAGTTTCAAGCTAATGATAAAATTTCGGAGTCTCTGGTTGCACAAATGGAGAGCTTTTACTCTGTTATTAAAAATTAGTTGAGTTTCAATAAAATCATAGAAACTCAAGTGGCCTAGCTAGCCTCATCTTGCCCTAACCATAACGAGGGAAAGCTACCTGGGCAACCGGAAGTAAATCCCAAGGAAAGTGTGAATGCAGTGACTACGCGGACTGGAAAGTCCATGCAGGATCCACCCTATCCGCAGGATGCAGGTACACGGTGGAAGACCGTAACCACCAAGGATACCGACGCTAAAGACGAGTGTAAGGAGGAGGCCGAAGAGCCCAACACCACTGCTAACCACGAAGAAATCGAGGAAGTCCCAAGGGCTTCCAAGAGTACCACGATACAACCACCTTACTATTTTCGGAACGGAGAAGGAGGCCGGTGGCCGACAAGCAATTTGGCAAGTTTGTCGAGGTAATTAAGAAGCTTTATGTCAACATACCGCTTCTTAATGCTATGCAGGTTCCCACGTACGCCAAGTATCTTAAGGATATCCTTGGAAACAAGAGGTGCCTGCCGACCATCGAGGTCGTGCAGCTTACAGAGGAGGGTAGCGCAGCTATACTCGATTCTCTCCCGGAGAAGAAGAAGGACCCAAGATGCCCCACCATCACATGTGAAGCGTCCCCCCCATCAGGGAAGACTTAAAAGCGTTAATTTATCAGTCCCAGGAGGCTGATAACACTTTTATTACAACAGGTGGTACATCACCGTACAACTCTTCGCGGTAATGGGCAGTGAAGCGCCACTATCGCGAGGATTACAACTAAAACCCACACCACTACACTCGTTACGAAAAGAGGATCATCAGAGTCTTGCGCCATGCGGAATCCAACGGTGGCCTCAACCACAGGCAAGACTGGGTGCAGGACGAAACCCTACTCGTTGTCTTCGGGGACGTAGTCTGGGTCTTCCACTGTAAAAGTAAGAATGGGGTGAGTACAAACGTACTCAGCAAGTCCAATCACACCCACGGAAGGGGGGGGTATAATAGAATTTAATGCACAGGATAATCCAAGGATAAGGTTACGGTTCATTTGCGGAAAACACAGTTATATGCAGGGGTTCGTTTTAAAAGCACTTTTCAAAACAGGTTTTCTTATACCAAGGAGCACACAGTGTTGATCCACACAGGATCCAGGTTTGAAAATGCTACCGGACTCCCCGTCCGCCGTAGCACACGGCACAACTGCCGGACACTTTCCAAACAACTCACACCAGCCCATCCATTCCCAGAGAGAAACACTAGTTACGTGACCACACCATAACTTGCCCAATACCGTGGGCACGGCTATTCGAATAGATTTTAACTCTACAGAGGTGTGCAACTTTACCCACAGGTGGGGTACCACAGCACGAACACCTTAGTGCCGGTGCAGACCCCATCAAAGCCATTACCCACCTTAGCTAGACCTGACTAGCCATCACGGGATCCGTCAAGGGGTCATTCGACCTACCTCCGAGGTTTAACCAGGGCATAAGTCACACAGAGCTTATCCCTTCTCCTTGATCACCCGTTGCTCTCAGCTCTCCTGATGGCTACCAGACTAACTAGTGGGATTTATGCTAAGCCGTTGCCCATACAATGGTCAAGTGGTTTGCACGACAGGAAGCTAGGTGAGATGACACATCAACTCGGTCCTTAGGGGTGACAAGATGGATATCTCCCTTCCACGCTCAACCACACAGGTACGAGCACACCAACGGCAATTCACACAGAAATGCCATCCATCCCGTCCGACTCGTTTCTCAAATCCACATTTTACCCTTCCCCACACACACGCATTTTCTTTATAAAATCAGGTGGTCAAGGTATGGTTGTCACAACAAGGGTGGCTATCCTACCATGGTTACGGTACGCAAAACCATGCAATTTTATAAAGCAGGCCATCGGGTTGTGTTTATAAAAAATAGGACAAAAACATGCATCAAAGGGCGGAATTGAACTTGCCATCGTCAAACCCTTGCGGGAGGTCCCGATCGAAGCACTGTCCCTCGGGCTCGGGGTCGCAGAACTGGTCCTCGTTCGTTTGGTCACAGTCGAGACCTTCCTCGTTCACTCCGTGTCCTACGACGCAAACAAACAGACACACAATCAAGCGAAAGAATTAAAAGCTTTCATCGTTGAGCTCGAATCGGAAATAGTTTAGTTACGGAGTTAGGGGTAATATTTTTGGGTGGTTTCTTAATGGCATGGCCAAAACTATGCTAGAAAGGGCGTGATAAAGTTTCGGGTCGATCGGAGGTTGTTTCGCACACAAAATGACGAGCTAAAGAGGGTTCGGGTGGTTGAACAGGGCTCTAGGGGTTTATTCGTAGGTATCTGGAAATAACAGGGACCTTTTTGTAAATCGCAGAAATTCTCGGGGCATGCTAAAGAGTGTCAAATGTATCTAGGTTCCAGTATTGGAGGGTTCAATTTGAATTAATAGGAAGAACGAGGTCTCTTTTGCAAAAGGGGAATGAATAGGGGAGTGTTCATGGGAAAGGAGGGGTTTTTGGGGAAAAACAGGGAAAAGGGAGGGGCTATGGGCAAAATGCCCTTCTCCTTCCTCTCCCCCGTGCAAAACAGAGGAGGGGAGGGCAGGGCGCCGGCGGCGGCCCAATCCGGCCGGTCAGGGCACGGCGGCGGTCCGGGGGTGGGGGAAAAGAGAGAGGGGGGGGGCACGGGTATCCTTTCCCCGGCCTCACCTTGGGCCGAGGTGGAGCGAGGGAGCGCGCCCACGGGAGCAAGCGGCGGCGGGCGGAGGCGTTTGCGGCGGCGGTGCTGTGAGCTAGGGGAGGGGCGGGCGGTGGCAGTGCAGGCCGTAGGGGAGGTGGCGGCTGCTCGGGGCCTATTTATAGGCGGCCGAGCGGGCGGGTGGGTGGTGGCCGGCGGAGCGGCTTCGGGACGGCCATTAATGGCGCTTGGCCGTTCGTGGACGTCGTGGAGCGGCGTGGTGGCGAGGGCGCTGAGGTACCGTACGTGGAGCTGTGCCGGCACAGGAGCAAGGAAGCGATGGCGTGCGCGGTGGGGCGGAATGCGGCACGGCGGGCGGCGCGTCGTCGCAGCTCGGCGTGCGTGTGCAGGCGACGTGCGGCACGGCGGGCGGCGCGGCACGCGGGGCACGCGCGGGCGCGCGCGTGCGCGGGTGGCGCGACTTGGCGCGGGCCAGGGGCGTGGTGCGGCTGGCGGTCGGCACGGCGCGGCGCACGGTCACGCGTCGCGCGTGCGTGCGTCGCGGCGCACGGTCACGCGTCGCGCGTGCGTGCGTCGCGGCGCGGCCGGGCAGGAGCTCGCGCGCGGCGCGGCGAGGGCTCGTGCGTGGCACGGCAGGGGCTAGCGCGCGGCCGGGGTGTGCGCGCGGGGTGCCGAGGAGCGCCGGCGCTAATCGCGGCGGGCGGTCGCGCGTGAGCGGCAAGTCAGCGAGCGATGCGGAACGGGACAGCGTTCCGGTTAGGGTTAGGGTTTTATGACGAATAAATTTTTAGTCGGGACACTTTAACGCGTAGTTTTAAATTTGAAATTTCTGGGGCGTCACAAACCTACCCCACTTAAATGAATCTCGTCCTCGAGATTCGGCTGGCTCCCGAACAAATGGGGAAATTCCTTCTTTAGAGCCTCCTCGCGTTCCCAGGTTGCTTCCTCTACTCCGTGTCTGCTCCATTGAACTCTGCATATCCGTACTTCGGAGTTTCTGGTCCTCCTAGTGACAGTGTCTAGAATCCTGACCGGCACTTCCTGGTATCGCAAATCCGGCTGTAGGTCTATTGTTTCCACTGGCACATATTCTCCCTCGGGTACTCTTAAACACCTTCTCAATTGCGAAACATGGAACACTGGGTGTATATCTGACATTTCTTCTGGTAACTCTAGTCGGTATGCCACGGCTCCGACTCTCTTCAAAACTCGATACGGTCCAATGTATCGAGGGGCCAATTTTCCTTGTACTTGAAACCTTCGTGTTCCTCGAATGGGTGAGACCTTGAGATAAACAAAATCGCCTGTGTCGAAACTTATTTCCCGCCTCTTCTTGTCTGCATGGCTCTTTTGTCGGGACTGAGCTGCTTTCAATTTCTCGCGGATCTCCGCTACTTTTTCTTCTGCCTCTTTTATAAGTGCGGGTCCTACTAGGGCACGTTCTCCAACTTCTGACCACATCAGGGGAGTTTTGCACTTCCTTCCATAGAGAGCTTCGAATGGCGACATGCCCAAGCTGGCTTGGTAACTATTGTTATACGAGAATTCTGCATAAGGTAGACTCTGTTCCCAATCATTTTCATAGGTCAGGACACATGCTCTCAGCATATCTTCCATGACCTGGTTTACCCTTTCGGTTTGACCATCCGTCTGGGGGTGGTATGCGGAGCTAAAATCCAACTTAGTGCCCATGGCTTTATGCAGGCTTTTCCAAAATCTAGAGGTGAATTGGGTTCCTCTATCTGAGACAATTCTGCTAGGCACTCCATGTAACTTTACTATGTTTTCCACATAAAGCTTTGCCAGCTTTTCTCCACCGTAATTAGTTCGTACGGGTATGAAATGAGCCGACTTAGTGAGTCGATCCACTATTACCCATATGGAATCGTGTCCCTTCTGTGTTCGGGGTAGACCCACTACGAAGTCCATTCCTATCTCATCCCATTTCCAAACCGGAATAGGCAAGGGTTGCAATAATCCTGCCGGCTTTTGATGTTCAGCCTTGATCCTTTGGCAGGTGTCACAATGAGCCACAAATTGGGCAATATCCGCTTTCATTCCATTCCACCAATATTTTTGCTTTATGTCCATATACATTTTGGTGGATCCTGGGTGGATGGAGTAAGCCGAGTTATGGGCTTCGTCCATGATTAACTGCTGGAAATCTCCACCCTGGGGTACACAAATCCTATCCTCGTACCACAACGTTCCCTTATCGTCCACTCTAAAACCTGGCGCTTTGTTTTCTGCAGTTTGCTTGCGGATCTTCATTAACTCCTGATCCGAGCTTTGGGCTTCTCTAATCCTATCCTCTAGTGTCGATTGAACGTTTAGCACTTGGCTGGAACCTCGAGGAACAATGTGCACGTTTAATCGTGCCATTTCCTCGCGTAGATGGTCATCCTCGGGTCCATAGCTTTTCCGACTTAAGGCATCGGCTACTACGTTTTCTTTCCCGGGGTGAGAATGAATTTCCAAGTCATAGTCCTTGACCAACTCCAACCATCTTCTTTGCCTTAAGTTTAAATCCGGCTGGGTAAAGATATACTTCAGACTCTTGTGGTCGGTGTAAACCTCACACTTATTTCCAATCAGGTAATGTCTCCAAATCTTAAGGGCATGCACTACGGCTGCTAATTCCAAATCATGGGTCGGATAATTCTGCTCATGAGTCCTGAGTTGACGGGAAGCATATGCAATGACTTTCCCGTCTTGCATCAGTACACACCCTAATCCTTGTCGGGATGCATCACAATAAATGACAAAATCCCGATGAATGTCCGGTAGGGTCAGCACTGGGGCGGTTGTCAACCTTTGTTTCAATTCTTGAAAACTTCTTTCACAACTTTCTATCCAGGCGAACTTCTTCTCCTTCTTAAGAAGTTCCGTCATGGGTCGGGCTATCTTGGAGAATCCCTCAATAAATCTCCGGTAGTACCCGGCTAATCCAAGAAAACTTCTGATTTCACTAACGTTAGTCGGTCGCTGCCAGTTGGAAACTGCTTCGACCTTCTCTGGGTCCACTGCTACGCCTTCCGCGGTCAAAATGTGACCAAGGAAAGCTACTCTCTCCAGCCAGAATTCACACTTGCTGAACTTGGCATATAACCTATGTGCCCTCAGCTTTTCCAATACTACCCGCAGATGTTGCTCATGTTCCTGAATACTCTTGGAGTATATAAGTATGTCGTCGATAAAGACTACGACAAACTTATCCAGCTCATCCATAAATACTTTGTTCATGAGGTTCATAAAATAGGCAGGGGCATTGGTTAGTCCGAAGGACATTACGGTGAACTCGAACTGCCCGTAGCGGGTGACAAAAGCTGTCTTAGGGATGTCACTTTCTCTAATCTTAAGCTGAAAATATCCTGACCTTAGATCGATCTTGGAAAAGTACTTGGCTCCTTTTAGCTGATCGAACAGGTCATCAATCCTGGGGAGGGGGTACTTGTTCTTAATGGTGACCTCGTTAAGTGCCCGGTAATCTACACACAACCTCATACTCCCATCTTTCTTCTTGACAAATTGGACTGGGGCTCCCCATGGCGATGAGCTTGGTCTAATGAAGCCAATTCATTGCAGTTCTTCTAGTTGCTTCTTTAATTCTGTTAACTCAGAGGCTGCCATCCTATAGGGTCTCTTAGCTATGGGGGAGGTTCCAAGAATAAGGTCGATGACGAATTCTATATCCCTGTCTGGTGGCATACCGGGAAGTTCCTCGGGAAAAACATCTGGGTACTCGTTTACTACCGGGACTCCTTCTAAGGGCTCGGCTTCCATGCTAAACACCATTGGGTCAAACTTACTATCCCGGGTATGACAGATCACTTGTATTCCTTCGGGGTTTGTTAGGTGTACCACTTTGTCAGTACAGCCTATGAGACCATTGTGTCGGCTTAACCAGTCCATCCCAAGGATTACGTCTATTCCCCCAGACTTAAGTACTACCAAATCTGCTAGGAATTCTACCCCACTTAAGTTGATCCTTACCCGTGGGCATCCTAACTGACAATTGATGTCGCCTCCAGGCGTCCGGGTTAATAGGGGTGTTTTTAGTAGTACTGTAGGTATTCTGTGTTTATCCACAAAGCTTGAGGATATAAACGAGTGCGATGCTCCCGAATCAAATAGTACTGTTGCCAGGGCTGAGTTAACTAGGTACTCACCGAGCACTACTCCCTGAGCTTCCTGAGCCTCCTGCGCATCGATGTGATTGACGCGGGCTCGTCCAAATGATTGCTGGGATTGCTTCGTCTGCTGACTGTTGTCATTGTTGCGGACGGGCACTCGGTTGGCGCCGGACAGGGCTGGTCTGGGTCCATTCACCGAGTTGGAGAAGGCTGATGTAGCCGGCTTGTTCTTGGCATAAGGGCAATTGGCAATGTAATGTCCTGTCTCACGGCAGTTGAAGCATGACCTAACATTGTTGTTGTCGGGAGCGGCCTGACTTGCATTGCTCTTCGGGGCCCTCATGGTATTCTGACTCCTAGGCGGGGCCTGTGATCCTGTCACTTGGGACTGAGTCCTATACTGCATTGGGGCCTGAGATCTTGGTGCAGTGTAGTTGGTGTTCCTCGGCTTTTGGAAGCGGTCCTGTTGGCGGGCCTTACTTTCCAGGAATTTGCGTTTATTATCCTTTCTCTCTTCAGCTTTGGCCCTTTCTGTGAGGATAGCCTTGTTCATCAGGGTGTTGAAGTCCGGATAGATCTGGGGAGTAAGCAAGGTCCGAAGTTCTGGGCTTAACCCCTTCTTGAACATGTCTTGCTTCTTATCGTCGTCATTCACTTCTTCCGGCGCGTACCGGGCCAATTCTATGAACCGGTGGGTGTACTCTTCCACCGACATGCTTCCTTGTTGTAGTGCGCGGAATTCATCCGCCTTGCGCTTCATAGTGGCCGAAGGGATGTGGTAGCGGCGGAACTCCCTTACAAATTCTCCCCAGGTGATGGTAGAGGCATCTTCGGCTGCGGCACAATAGTTTTCCCACCAGGATAATGCTGTTCCGGTGAGCTGGTGGGCTGCCAGAAGGACTTTATCCCGGTCCTGGCATTCGAATGGTTTGAGCTTCCTCTGAATTACTCGCAACCAGTCGTCAGCATCCAACGGGTTGCAGGATCCGGCGAAGGTAGGTGGCTTGGTCCTTAGAAAGGCCGTCAGCTTGTCGTTCATATTCTGCCCTCGTGGCTGCCGGTTAATGAGGGCATTCGCCAGAGTCTCCAGTATGAGGGTCTGGTTATGGATGATCTGCGCCAGGTCTCCGAGGGGTGGGGGTGGTGGTAGTTGTTCTCCTTCTTGACTTCCCCCTTGGTTCTGGCTTACTTCTTGTTCTCCTTGGGGAAGATCTTGTTCAACGGGATGTGCTCCGACACTAGCGGCTACGGGGTTCCGGCCACGAGAGGCCCTCGCGACGTTCCGGGGGGTCACCTGTTGATTGGGTAAACTAGGGTTACGATTATGTGATGTTTAAGTTGTTTAATTCGTATATATATAAGGCAGAATCTACCTCCTGCCGGTACTCATATAAATAATCAGCACACAACAAACCAGCACACAACATCACAAACAACAAGCACAAACCATTTTATTACTGCAAGGGGGTTACAACTTAGGGTAAGGCTAGGTATCGTACTACTCGTCTGGGATCAGGTACCACAACAAAAGTGGCTGGGGACACATTACTAGGGTGGCGCCGGTCATTTCACTCGCGGGGCAAGCCTTCTTCTGGGGCAGGGAGCGTGAGTGATCCTTGCTCGCCGTCCTCTGGGTTTCCATTGGTCGAGGGTTGCGCTGCAGCATCTTCTTCGGCGGCAGCAGCGGAACTTTCAGGGTTCTCGGGTGGGGCTTGTGTGTTTCTGAAGAGTGTCCCCCATCCTATGATGGGTGTCCCGAGTAAAACATGGTCTTCCCCAATTGCCGGGACTGGCGTTCCACTTCGGGTCCAATCTTGCATACGCCAGTCTCGTGCTTGTCTGAGGCTCTCTTGGGCTACTGCTTCGCTGCTAACCGTGGCTGCGGCTCTTGCCTCAGCATGGGCGGCTCGGATCTGCTGCAGTCTCACTGCGAGCTCTGCTTGCTCGGCTCGATGGGTCTGCTCCCTCAGAAGGTTAGCTTGCTCATCAAAGAGTTGGTCCAGGGCGGCTAGGTAAGTAGCCACTTGGTACAGGGGGCCTTCTTCGTTGCGACGTCGCTCCAGGTTTCTCATGCGTGCTTCCCAGACTGGGGTCCTGATGGCCGGCGGGAAGAACTTCGCTGGCGTGGGGGCGAGATGTTCTTCAAAAATCCGGCACAAATAACGGAGTGCTTTTCTGATGGCCAGGGGGTAGGTATCTTGGTGTCTAAATCCTGTGGCGGTCGCTCGCCAAGGCTGGATGTCGGGGTAGCGGTTGCTCCTGGCGATGACCAGGATCACCCTGCAGCGGAGGGTACCATGGTGCTCGTACTCTCGGCTGTAGTACCTTGGACGTTCTGTAACGCCAAGGTTCTCCAGGGTGTTGATTAAGAGGCTGGGAAATCCAGGTGCAGCTTGGCAATCGCCCTGGGTCCATCCTTCCCCAGCCATCTGAAACAGAAACAGGGTAAACAACCTGGTACAGGTGCAAAAGGGAGTGGACGATATTTATTATTACAACAGGGGTGGTACAGTTTTCATAGATGCGTGGTCATTAGGGTAGGGTTTTAGCTAGGGGTGCTAATCCTATCATGGGGATTCTTCCTCGGCCCTGATAGAGCGCTTCTTTATTGGAAGGAACCGATCCATCTCGTTTTCGGTCTGAGTACCCTTATCCCAATGGGTTTCCATGGGTTCTTCTTCTTCTTCCTCGATCCATCCACCTATTCCGTTGCGGTTCTCGTATTCTTGCATCTGGGCTTGGAGGGCGGCTAAGGAATACTCGGCGCTTGCGGCTCTTGTCCGTTGTTCCTCCAGCTCCTGGGTTATCTTTTCGATCCCATGGATTAGCTGCTTCAGTTGTGCCGCCTGTTCGCGGTAGAGTGCATCCAAGCCAGCAAGGTAGATGGACAGGTGGGAGACCGTATCTTCTAGGTCTTCTTCTTCTCGTCCAAGTCCTCTCATCCGTGCAATCCAAGTGCGTCCTCTTCCCTCAGCGGGTGGGAAAAATCCCATAGGGGTCCGCTGAAGGTGGCGCCTGTAGAGCACACGCAGCCGTCGCAGGGCTTTACGGGCGGCCTTTCGATAGGTATCGGGGAAGCGAAAGCCAGTGGTGGAGATAAACCAAGGATCCACGTCAGGGTAGCGGGTGCTTTTCTCCACAAAAACCATCATGTCGCACCGAAGGGTGCCTCCGGCGATGTACTCACGGTAGGCATACTCCGGTGGTTCCATAATCCCAACGCGTTCCAGGTTGAGCAATAGTAACTTGGGGAGGCCGGGCTCTGCGTGGCAGATTCCGCTAACCCATCCATTGCTAGCCATATGGAACAAGGCAAAGACCAGTGGTGAGTGTTTGTGCAGAAAGTTTCTAAACCGGGACAAGTTCTAGGGTCTGAAATGGGGTTTCGCTCCTAGGGTCACGTCCTACGGCCAGCCTACGGCTCTGATACCACCTGAAGCGTCCCCCCCCATCAGGGAAGACTTAAAAGCGTTAATTTATCAGTCCCAGGAGGCTGATAACACTTTTATTACAACAGGTGGTACATCACCGTACAACTCTTCGCGGTAATGGGCAGTGAAGCGCCACTATCGCGAGGATTACAACTAAAACCCACACCACTACACTCGTTACGAAAAGAGGATCATCAGAGTCTTGCGCCATGCGGAATCCAACGGTGGCCTCAACCACAGGCAAGACTGGGTGCAGGACGAAACCCTACTCGTTGTCTTCGGGGACGTAGTCTGGGTCTTCCACTGTAAAAGTAAGAATGGGGTGAGTACAAACGTACTCAGCAAGTCCAATCACACCCACGGAAGGGGGGGGTATAATAGAATTTAATGCACAGGATAATCCAAGGATAAGGTTACGGTTCATTTGCGGAAAACACAGTTATATGCAGGGGTTCGTTTTAAAAGCACTTTTCAAAACAGGATTTCTTATACCAAGGAGCACACAGTGTTGATCCACACAGGATCCAGGTTTGAAAATGCTACCGGACTCCCCGTCCGCCGTAGCACACGGCACAACTGCCGGACACTTTCCAAACAACTCACACCAGCCCATCCATTCCCAGAGAGAAACACTAGTTACGTGACCACACCATAACTTGCCCAATACCGTGGGCACGGCTATTCGAATAGATTTTAACTCTGCAGAGGTGTGCAACTTTACCCACAGGTGGGGTACCACAGCACGAACACCTTAGTGCTGGTGCAGACCCCATCAAAGCCATTACCCACCTTAGCTAGACCTGACTAGCCATCACGGGATCCGTCAAGGGGTCATTCGACCTACCTCCGAGGTTTAACCAGGGCATAAGTCACACAGAGCTTATCCCTTCTCCTTGATCACCCGTTGCTCTCAGCTCTCCTGATGGCTACCAGACTAACTAGTGGGATTTATGCTAAGCCGTTGCCCATACAACGGTCAAGTGGTTTGCACGACAGGAAGCTAGGTGAGATGACACATCAACTCGGTCCTTAGGGGTGACAAGATGGATATCTCCCTTCCACGCAGAACTGGTCCTCGTTCGTTTGGTCACAGTCGAGACCTTCCTCGTTCACTCCGTGTCCTACGACGCAAACAAACAGACACACAATCAAGCGAAAGAATTAAAAGCTTTCATCGTTGAGCTCGAATCGGAAATAGTTTAGTTACGGAGTTAGGGGTAATATTTTTGGGTGGTTTCTTAATGGCATGGCCAAAACTATGCTAGAAAGGGCGTGGTAAAGTTTCGGGTCGATCGGAGGTTGTTTCGCACACAAAATGACGAGCTAAAGAGGGTTCGGGTGGTTGAACAGGGCTCTAGGGGTTTATTCGTAGGTATCTGGAAATAGCAGGGACCTTTTTGTAAATCCCAGAAATTCTCGGGGCATGCTAAAGAGTGTCAAATGTATCTAGGTTCCAGTATTGGAGGGTTCAATTTGAATTAATAGGAAGAACGAGGTCTCTTTTGCAAAAGGGGAATGAATAGGGGAGTGTTCATGGGAAAGGAGGGGTTTTTGGGGAAAAACAGGGAAAAGGGAGGGGCTATGGGCAAAATGCCCTTCTCCTTCCTCTCCCCCGTGCAAAACAGAGGAGGGGGAGGGCAGGGCGCCGGCGGCGGCCCAATCCGGCCGGTCAGGGCACGGCGGCGGTCCGGGGTGGGGGAAAAGAGAGAGGGGGGCACGGGTATCCTTTCCCCGGCCTCACCTTGGGCCGAGGTGGAGCGAGGGAGCGCGCCCACGGGAGCAAGCGGCGGCGGGCGGAGGCGTTTGCGGCGGCGGCGCTGTGAGCTAGGGGAGGGGCGGGCGGTGGCAGTGCAGGCCGTAGGGGAGGTGGCGGCTGCTCGGGGGCCTATTTATAGGCGGCCGAGCGGGCGGGTGGGTGGTGGCCGGCGGAGCGGCTTCGGGACGGCCATTAATGGCGCTTGGCCGTTCGCGGACGTCGTGGAGCGGCGTGGTGGCGAGGGCGCCGAGGTACCGTACGTGGAGCTGTGCCGGCACAGGAGCAAGGAAGCGATGGCGTGCGCGGTGGGGCGGAATTCGGCACGGCGGGCGGCGCGTCGTCGCAGCTCGGCGTGCGTGTGCAGGCGACGTGCGGCACGGCGGGCGGCGCGGCACGCGGGGCACGCGCGGGCGCGCGCGTGCGCGGGTGGCGCGACACGGTGCGGGCCAGGGGCGTGGTGCGGCCGGCGGTCGGCACGGCGCGGCGCACGGTCACGCGTCGCGCGTGCGTGCGTCGCGGCGCGGCCGGGCAGGAGCTCGCGCGCGGCGCGGCGAGGGCTCGTGCGTGGCACGGCAGGGGCTAGCGCGCGGCCGGGGTGTGCGCGCGGGGTGCCGAGGAGCGCCGGCGCTAATCGCGGCGGGCGGTCGCGCGTGAGCGGCAAGTCAGCGAGCGATGCGGAACGGGACAGCGTTCCAGTTAGGGTTAGGGTTTTATGACGAATAAATTTTTAGTCGGGACACTTTAACGCGTAGTTTTAAATTTGAAATTTCCGGGGCGTCACAACATGTTCAATCGGAGCTCAATACTTTAAGCACGCTCTTTGTGATATGAGGGCAAGCATCAGCGTCATGCCAAAGACAGTTTATGATAAACTTAACCATCATGCTTTTCTTCCTACTGCTATTTGTTTGCAGCTAGCGGACCAATAGGTTCGTTATCCCACGGGAATTGCCGAGAATATTCCGGTGAAAATACAGAATTTCTTTGTCCCCATTGATTTTGTCATTCTCAACAAGGAAGTCGACACCAAGACCCCTCTCATATTGGGAAGGCCGTTCTTGAGACGGCAAATGCACACATTGATGTTGGAGCAGGAGAAATTCAGCTCAACATCAATGGGCAGAAGGAAAAATTCATCTTCAGATCGAAGGTCGAACAATGTTCCCAAGTCAAGGCATTCATCCGAAAGAAGTCCGAGAAAGAGCCGGAGAAACCATCAACCCCATCCATCAAAGCCCTCATCAAATTTGTGGAGAGTTTTCGGATTCAAGAGGAGATCAAGGTGCATAACCAAAGGAACGCGAAGCGAAGAATTCAGCATAAGAAATTCCTGAAGCTCGAGCGGAAAGAGATCGAAACAAGCAAGTCCATGAGAAAGACATGGCAAAAGAAAATGTCATCACCGACGACATCTCCATTCGATGATGACAATCAAACCCAAGGTATGGAGAGTCTTGCTCAGGACTCAAAACCCAAGCTCTCGCCGTGAGGTAACATGGTAGTTATCCATCTCTTGCATTTGCATATAGGATACTTTATTTCCTTGCAAAATCTTTCTAACTTCGCCATGGCATGTTTAAATTTCTGCAAAGTGCATGTTTAATTTTCAGACTTTTGTTTCACTCACACTGCATAAAAAAGATCAAAAAATTTTGACCAGTCTGCAGGCCGGCCGGCCCCACATGTCATCACCTGGCCAGGGTGCAGCGTGCAAGGTGAGCACTAACGTGCAGGGGCAGAAATGAGTGGGCATCACAGCAATCATGGTGCATGTGCCAGGCTGTTCAGCTCCATGCAAGATGGCCGGCCTCCTCCTCGCCGCTCATGTCCCGACGTGGATGCAAGTGGCTTGAGTGCGCATGCAGAAATTAACCATGATGGGCCGGAGCAAGCCAGAAAAATGAGTGCCCATGACGCTGTAGTAGCAGGCCGTTCGGCCCCATGCAGGCCGGCCGGCCTCTCCTTCACTGTTGTTGTCCCATCGCCAGCAAGTGGAGCACGGGCACTTGCAGGTCTACGAGTATAGGAGCTGCCGTTGCGCGGCCGCTGCTGTCCTATGGCCGACCGGCTTGGCCGAGGCCGGCCAGCCTCCCACCATCGCGCGGCTATAAAACCCGAAGCTCCCGGCATTCCTCGTCGGACCACTCGCTCAGGTTTCCAAGCACCTCTCTGCATCCAAGCTCTCTCCTCTCCCTTTCTAAGTACCTTAGCTTAATCAAGCTCTTTTGAGCTAATTAAGTAAAGGGTCTTAGTGCTAGCACCTACAAAAAAATAATAGTAGCTAGTGATTAGTACTAATCAAGGTTAGTACTAATTAGAAATAATTAGTAAGTTTTTAGTGCTAATCACCTTTAGACAAGAAAACCCAAAAATATCTCCTTTGAATAAAACTGTGGCACGCTTGAACGACGAATATTTGTGCCGGTTAAACCCCCACAAGGACGACTGACTAATCTTTTCTTGTTAGTCCCTCGGGTATTTGTGCACTAATCTTTTGCAGGCATCATGTGGAACCTCATCAAGAAGACGCTCAAGAAGATCAGCTCCACCGGTTCATCCAGGCACTCGCAGAGTTCGGCGTCCTCCCAGGATAACATGTCGATAGACTCAAGTCGCCGAACTAGTGTTTCCTAGGAGGACACGACTCCCGCGGTGCCCAGGAGCCGCGTCCGCATTCGTATTCGCGTCCTGGAAATGATCGAACAGATCATAGCCCGAAATGATTACGAGCTGAAGGCGTTGGTGCTCCTGAAGAAGCAGAGTTTCAGCCACCTCAAGATCTTTGAGCCCCTCTTCCTCATCAACATGGGCTTGAAGCAGGACATGAGCCGCGCCTTCGCCTACTCCGGTTGGGAGGACTTCGCCGACATTATTGAGGCAGGTTTGCAGCTTCTAACCATAGAATTTCTTATGTCTCTTAGCATTGAAGAAATGGGTAAAACAACTAAAATTTATTTTCGTTTCTTTAATGAACAATATGAGCTAACGGCGAAAGATCTTAGTGTAGCGCTTGATTTCCATAAGAAGTTCCTGCTAGATCCTAATGCCGTCACTAAAGATCATCAATATAACCGTACCACCTGGTGGAACTCAATTTCTAAAGAACCTGTTAGCAGCAAAAATAGTATAGTGTCAATACATAATCCAACCCTTAGGCTGCTAGCAAAATAGCTTTGCATGGTTGTACACCCGCGCTCGGGCCTGCGCCTCTGCAGCTCTCCCGAGCTGTGGTGGCTCTTTGCTATGGCCCACAAGGTGAGGTACTCTCCCATCATGAGCATGTTGGCTCATTGGCAGAAGATGATCGCGTGCAAGAGCCCCATCGACATAACCTCTCTGGTTACGCGCATTGCTGCACATATCGGTGCGTTGGAGAATACCCGGGTCACTTACTTGCCAAGCGTACCAGCTCTAAGTTGGCCTAGAGCATTTCATGCAGGGTCATTTGATGCATGAGGGGCCGGGAAACTCTCTCTTCATGGGTTATCCCAGGTATGTAGAGAAATTGAGCTTCCATGCCTGAGGATCTCTCTCTACTCGTTCAAGCGACTAACGTTGCAGATGGAGAAGAAAGAGCTAGCTCACCGCAGTGTTCCCAGTCTGGTAACATGAGGCCGGGCACAACGCAGCACCCAGCAAGATTAGGCAGAACCATTGCAGCCGCAACCCCAGGCGGACACTACCCAGCATGCTGAACCTTCTACGACAGACATGGGCTTTGAGGACACCTATGAGCATTATACTCATGGTGGCTCGACCGTCGCTGGAGGCAGCACAGGGTACGGCCACGAGCAGGGATTCTACTACCCCCCAGGTATGCAGAGTTCTTATGGACCCCAGGTAGGACCATCGACTTCGGCACGTTATGGTTATGAAAACCCAATCATGCGGGGCATCATGAACCTCCCGACCCAAGTTAGCGCTCTAGGCCAGCAGCACGATCAGATCAGCCTGTACCTTGCACACAACACCGATCTCACACAGCAAAATGGGGGGATGACCTCGGCCATGCACTATGACATCTTTGGCGCCTTCACTTATCTGGGCCTCAGTTCTAACCAGCAGCAACACTACTATCCCGAACAACAGCATTATTACCCCGACTAGCAGCACTACGACCCCAACCAGCAGAACTGAGCTTCATCTAAGCTTGGGGGTGTATCCAGGTAAGTCGTCCAACCCGTCCGTTCGATTCAAGAGTTGCCATGCCATAGTTGTTGTAGTAGTAGTAGTAGTAATAATAATAAAAGTAACAAAATATTTTTATATGTTTTCATGCTTTGAATAAAAGAACTCCTAGCTTTTATGTGTGAAAATCCGTGTGAGCTCTTATCATGGAAGTGATGAATAGTTACTCTTTTATGCCCTGCAAGTGCCTCGTTTACAACTTTTTACTCTTCTAGTACTTGAACTTGTTGGCACTTGGTAATTATTATCATTGAAAATCATGAGTTTGTGGGAGCATGAGCTTGACTTATTAGTCTAAGTTGTTGTGAGGTTTGAGATAGTTGGAACCAGAATAAAACTGCATGCACTAGTAAGGAACCTCTCGGAATTCCTTTAAAAAAGAATCATGGTGAAGGTTTCTCTTTTGGCTTACATGTCCTATCCAAAGCCATAATATTTTACTATTTGAGCCACTATAAGCTATCTTGAGTTGCTCTGAGCCTTGCCGAATGGTGAGTCCGTTCGAGGAAGGTACTTGTCATCTACCGATCTTTCTCTTTTGCGTACCCATTGTTTTGCTAGCCTCAAAAATATTTGGTACATCAATAACCTACTCCGGGTATTGACGCCCACCTTCGCCATACAATCTCCACTCACAACATAGCCTAAATATCTCCACAGTGAGCCCATCCATCCAAGAAGAACAAATACTCATTTCCAATGCTTCTATATATGCCATGAGGGTATTGGTCATCTTCTAAAAAAGAGAGCAAATAGAAAAGAGGAGACAAAGACCCATACATCTCCAAAAAGATTTGAGAAATGAGGAGCACAAATAAAAACCAAAAATTCACAAGTGTGAGTCCATTTCTCCCTCTCCCTTGAACATCATCCGTTCCATAAGATCGGAATTTGATCGGGTACCAACCTCTTGTGAACCACTATTCGGCTCGGCAACAAGGGTAACCAATGACTATTGCCAATCATATCGAATATGTTCCCGATTGCCTAAGCGGTCTGCCCGCTACACGGGCAGTTGGGCTACACCCTGCGAGGCGCTCTGCGCGCTCTCTTCTCTCGCACATTGCCAACTACTTTATACCTAGCTTTATGTTTTCTCCCAACGGTCACTAAAGTACTCAGGTAGCACACGCCTTAATCTGTGAAACCTCAACTTCCCTCGCAACTCTCTCAACACGTGTTCGATGACCAGCTCTCAGCATAATGAGTTGAGATCATGTAGGGCCAGGTGCTTAAACATAACAAGCTAACTACTCGGGGAAATTACATGGCCTAACAAGAGCAAGATGCAAAAGCAATCATGTTGCACCAGATCAATTCCAACGCCTTCAATGGTTTAATAATTTTACATTATGCTGCATAATGTTTGTATTGTTGTTTACAACACCAACTACTCGGCGTGTTTTCAGTAGCACATCTGGCTTTGATGTTCGTGGGGCTAGGCGTGATAGGGCACTTGGCGTGGTTTTGGTGGCTCGTCTGGCTCCTATGCTCGGGGGCTGTGTGCAACAGGGCACTCGACATGCCTTCGGCAGCTCGTCTGGCTCCCATGCTCAGGGGCTAGGGGCGATAGGGCACTCGGTGTAACTTCAGCGGCTTGTCTAGCTCCCATCCTTGAGGGCTGGGCATGACAGGGTACTCAACATGCTTCCGGCGGCTCGTTTGGCTCCCATGCTCGGGGGCTGGGGGTGACAGGGCACTCAGCGTGCCTTCGGCGGCTCGTCTGGCTCCCATGCTCGGGGGCTGGGCGCGAGAGCTTGACGCTGGAAACAACTCAACATACCTCGCGCGACTCATCTGGCTCCCACGCTTGGGGGTTGGGTGCGAGAAAAGACTCGGCCACCGACTACTGCTACACTTCACGAAGATTGCCAGCCGAGTGCTTTTAGTACTTGGCTGGTGCTACGCTCCAGATTATTTATCTTAGAAGAGACTTTTGACCCTCGAATTGATTATTCTAATTAACACGAGGCTCGGGAGCTACTCCATATGGTGTGCGACTTGCGTCGCTCTCCATATCAAGGTTCATTGAACAAGTCAGAAAGGATGGAATGGGTGTTCATGATGAGCACCAATCGGCTTCATGACAACCTGAGCAGAAGATACTCAGCTGCTTGGCGCTAGGTGGCTTGACGGAGGTTGACCCCCGAGTACCTGATAGAGGGCCCGACTGGCAACCAGATCGGCCAGGCTGACTGCACAAGGAAGGCATATTCTCTACAGTTGTAATCCAACTAGATCTTTTGTATAGTAGCTGACTAGGGGATTTGCCATGTAAACCCTATCCCCTGGTGTATATAAGGAGGAGCATCCCATCCCAGACTCGACAGCTTCTCATCCTGAGCCTCGACAGTGACAATGCAGCTAGCCTGCATATTCCACAAACCCTAAACCAATCAATACAATCTAGAACACAGGATGTGGGGTGTTACGCTCTTGGCGGCCCGAACCTGTCTAAAACCCTTGCATCTATGTGTTACCATCAAGTTCTTGACTTTGCAATCTTCCTCACCTACAAATCTACTACCTGAGCATACCCCGGGTGGACTTGCTGGAGTACAGATCCAACACCACCAAAGACAATGCAGCTAGCCCGCACATTCCACGAACCCTAAACCAATCAATATAATCCAGAACAAAGGACGTAGGGTGTTACGCTCTTGGTGGCCCGAACCTATCTAAAACCCTTGCGTCTTTGTGTTACCATCAAGTTCTTAGCTCTGTGATCTCCCTCACTCTCACACCCAATTTAGAAAATGTAACCGAATGCATCCCATATGTGCATCAGGATCAAGTTCCGCACATACAGTAGACGTCACAAGCGAATATCCGAAATAATGCATTAACAAAATAGAGTATAATAGTACTTTATTACATGACCGATAGTCTTAATCTTAAATGAATAAATAAACATCGACAAATAGCAGCGGACTTCAACTTCACAGGTAGATGACTGGGAGACATACGCCTAGTATTCTTCGAAATCTTCAGGAAACACCGGACAATTATCTTCTTCTGAGCAACATTATTTTAATAAAGCAAGTGTAAGTACACTTATGGTTGGTACTCAGCAAGTGGAGTAAATTATATGATATGGAAGGCTATGATCAAGGAAAAGCTGATATGGTTTGACCGCGATAAGCATTTTTAGTTGGTCAAGTTTTAATTAAGTGTAAGTATATGTCAACCCTTAAACAGAATATCTGAGGTAAAATAATCCACAACATAAATAAGTAAATAATAAATAAGGAACATCAATTTAGATCATCTTTAAGTTTAATTATCATGTGAGTATCCAAGCCGCTCTTAACTGTGAGTACGGTTGATATATCAGTTTTCACTCAGCAGAGGTTCTACACTTTTCCCACAATCCGTATTTCCCTTGATGCCTGGGTTTGCAAGTCCCTTAAATACTTCCAAGGTAAGTGGCAGGGATTCACTACGAGGCCTTTACAAAGATTCCCTAACTGATGACAATCCGCTAAGTTTTTAAGCCAAAGCGGTCATAATTCTCTCTAATAAGAAAACGCCTGAGCCAAGGACCACATATAACAATATGCCTCAAGAGGACCGAGCTATACCCTGATGATGCAACCCCTCTTGCCCTTTTGGTAAGATTATCATAAGCTAAGGTTTCTAATTAATTAGCCAAGATCAGAGCCATGTAGTATTGTGGTTGCACTATTTTTCTAGATGGTTCTCCATGTTCCAATTAATGCAATGATCTTAATTATATCCAAAAAAATATTCCACAACATGGGTAAACCAGTGTAACATGATTTTTAGATTATCCAACCAAAATCTAAGTAAAAGCAACTAGCGTAGCTACAACATAAATATAATAATTTAAATACCCAGGTTTAATCAAGGAAGTTCAATTGAAACTAGACACATCCTTATTTGGGATTCCACCATATTCTAGACACAAGCTTGCATATAAGGTAAATGTGTATTTATAATGTTATTGGGACTGGGGTATGATCAAGGACCACCTGCCTTCGTTAACGAACTGCTGCTGCTCGGGAACGTCTTCGAAGCTCGGCTCTTGCGGACCCTCGAACCGCGTATCGTCTATCGTAGCACACAAATTCATACAAACAAACAAATATAATAAATAAGAAATAGTACACCAATCAATATAAACAGAGCAAAATAATGTAATAAAGCTACTGCACATGTCGTAAGGATCACATGAGCGCAAGAATCGATGAAAACGGAGTTAAAATGGAGAAATTAGGGCTAAAACATGATTCTAGGGGCTTATTTGTGAAATATTTGAAACTAGAAGGGTTCAGGACAAAGAAACCGAGGACTAAAACCTAATTAAACCTTAGACCTAGGGGTTAGATTGTAAAATAGAAAGATCTAGAACTGCAGGTTCTATATTTGAATAAGTCAGGGGCCTAATCAGAAGAAAAAGGATCTATTCGTGAATACTTTTGAACTAACATGGACTGCAGGTTGATTTCCAGAAAACTTAAGGGCTAAACCACAAAAATACCACGGGTTCACTGGTAATAGATCCGTTTGACTCGGGTTAGAACTGATCTGGACCGTCGGATCTAGATCTAAGGGTGGGGAAATGGCTGGCGGTGTGGGCGGCGGTGCGGGGCGCCGGTGGCGAGGTCAGCGCGGCAGCGGGCGGCTATGGCTTGCTGGAGTTACGTGAAAACGCGATTCCGGCCTCGGGTTTGGCCCAGGATGTAGCGTGCGTGACGGGGAACCCAATTAGGGGGTTGAGAAGGAGCGTCGGGGGCCGTAGGTGGCGGCCGGCGGATTGGGATCATCGGTGAGGTCGTGCGGGCACGGGGGAAGCGAGAGAGAGAGGGAAAGGAGCAGTGGCCGAGCGTCCTCACCACCACGTGGAGCTTCTGGAGTACTTTTTCGTCAGCGGGGAGCAGCGGAGCGGCGGCGCGGCAAGCTCCCGAAGCGCGGCGGTGATGGCGGCGGCGGAGAGCGGCGGCGCTAGGGTTTCGCAGGCGGAGGCGGCGGCTGTGGGTTGAGGGATGCTAGGGCACAGGGCGGGGCCTTAAATAGAGGCGGCTGCGCCTCCTGGGCGTGCGGGCCCAAGGTGGAGCGCGGCAGGGCGGCACCGGGGCGGACTCGGCCTCGAGCCCGAGTCTGGCTCGAGGTCGGGGATGACCCTAGCAAGTGAGTCCTGCCAGCCAGTGAAAGGAAAGGGGAAGCGGGGAGAGGAAGGTCGGCGCGTGGGGAGTGGGCCGGGGCGTGCTGGGCCGCGCGAAGCAAAGGGGAAGGGAAGGAAAAAGGGCCGCCTGGGCCGGGCCGCGCGGGGAAGGAAGAGAGGAAGGAGGGAATGCCGTGGGCCGGGCCGCAACGGGAGGAAAGGAAGAGAAAAAGAAGAATGGGAGGTGGGCCGGCCCAATAGAGAAATAAGAGAAAAGGAGAATGTGTTTAAATGCTTTTGAATTTAAATTTGAAATTTAAATTCAAATAGAAACAATCAATAAAATAATGCAAAGGGCATGAAATGCACAAAACCTATGGTTCCTTATATTTCTTTTTGTGTTTTATTAAATTGGTATTAATTCATGCTAATGCTCTAAAATTAAAAGAATTTGGATTAAAACCTTATGAATCCTAAATAGATCCTAACAAAGTTTGTTTGAACTCCTAGTTTGAAAATTAGGGAGTTACACTCACCTACAAATCTACTACTTGAGCATACCCCGGGTGGACTTGCCGGACTAAAAATCCGATAGGTGGCAAGTGGATCTACGAGCTTCCACATGTCGTCTGGGGGCTACGGACTCAGCCATCCAAAGTCACATGACATACACCTTTCTTTCTTATCTGAGGGTCAGAAGCAATCCTCCCTGCAGACATTATGTGGAAATCTCTACGAGTAGAGATGTATGATGAAGGCGAAGCTGATGAAGCAAGACACCTTGAACTGGACTCAGTCGAAGAAGCAAGATGCAACGCCCTTGTCCAATTGGCTCGTTATCTTCATGGAGTCAAAAGCTACCACAACCGCAATGTCCAGGAGGGGTCATTCAGCATTGGTGATTTGGTCCTCCTTCGCATCCAAGACAAAACAGGGTTACATAAGCTTAACTCTTGATGGGAAGGACCCTTCGTCGTTTCGAAGGTCACAAGGCTAGGGTCGTATTGATTATAGTATCTTGATGGCCAGGAGGTCCCAAACTCCTGGAACATAGAGCATCTACAGAAGTTCTATCCTTAGTACAATATGTACACAGCCTGCTAGCTGCACGACAGCATATTATTAATAGAGTTGTTATTATTCCAATACAACTACTTTCTTTCTAGCTAAATTGTAAAACTTGGAGGCTCTTTTTAAAGCCAGGAGTAATAACACTAAGCTACTACAGGAGGTTTACTCGGGGGTTGCCCCGCGATCTCTTTTTATACAACTACTAAATAGCCCACGAGGCTAAGAACGAGTACTACGTGTGCACAAACTTATTCCAGTAACAACTACAACTACTTGTTTCATGTAAACAGTAGCGACAAAAGCACTTTCTGAAGGGGTCACCAAGCCCATACTTCTAGTTAGGCCTCAAAAACTATCATGAGCACTAAAGCGCCAAAAAAACTGAAGAGGCCATTGAGCCTATAATTTTGAACAACTCAGAGCACCGCATGATTGGGCATTATTTGACTAGTTTGAACAAATATTCGAACGCCAAGTTATTGACTACATTCAAAGGCATGGCACTTGGATAACCCAAGTGTATCAATTCTATCTAAGACCTACAATCATCAATACTATTCTATATGACAGTAATCAGAATAGATCAAAAGGCACGAAGTAAATAGATATATTTATGAATATATGACTGGGCAGATTGTTCATGACATGTTCATTGTTTCCAATCTTGCTCTAAGCTCTCAACTATCTTCTGGGCCACTGACTCGACTTCTTTTAGGTATTCTGTGAACCTCTCCTGAGAGCAGTCTGCAGCCATACCATCAGCTAGTGGCTCCAGATTGGCCTTTGGCCAGAAAGACTTGAAGAGTCCAAGCACGTGCGCTACATAGGTCCTTGTGGTCTTGGAGATGAAGCCGGCAATCTTCTGCGGGGCTTCTTGAAGTCCCTCCAGTAGAATCCTATTGTCAATTACCCCTTCTTCTGGAGGATCCACCATGTCGATGACTACTTGTGCTGCTTTTTGAAGGTCCTCAAGTTGCTTCTGCATGGCATCTTTTTCTTCAGCCATGTCTTTAATCTGTTGCATGCACTTGACGAACAAAGCATTAGTATTTTCAAGCTTTTTCACCATGAGCTCCAGTTCATCGATGCGGCGATTCATCAGATTGCTCACATCGGTCAACATTTCTTCCTTTTTATTTATCATGTTGTTGAGTTCTGAGGACAAGCAACAAGAAGTAGCACTCATGAGAGCTCAAAAACGAATAGTCATATACATCACAGCAAGGTGAAGCAGTCGATAGATTGTTACCTCAGTTAGTCTTGGCCAGGTCCTTGTTCTTCTTTGAAAGATTCTGGATCTCTTGCTTCAAGAGCCAGACTTCCTAGGCGCGCTCCTACTTGAGGGTGTTGAGCTCGTTCCTCAAATCACCAATCTTGTGAATTTTTTCCTCAATCTGGCGATCCTTGGCCTGCAACTGGCAGGCCCCATCTTCAACTGGCCTGAGTTTGTCTGATTTTATTTTGGAGCGATTGGCCAAGTTCTGTATGATAGGAAAAAGCAGTCAACAAATCAGTAACCAGTCGGCAGAAACATATATTTTCAGTGCGAGATACTTACCGTGGAGACTTTGTACAATTCTTTGTAAGTGTTCTAGAACTCCTTTAAAGTCATCGACAATACCATTGGATCTTCAATGAGGTCAGTCGAGATGGCATATTGCCACTTCGGGGGAGTCACCAGAATACCCTCTAAGGAGGGACCCACAGCGCCTTGATCTTTAGGAGCAGTGTGTTGCTACGGGTTACCTATCACCTTACTACTAGTAAGCAGACGTGCAACAAGCAGAATAGTACTCGCAGGTGGAGGTGTTCCAATGGGCTCACTTGCTAATATCTTCGGGGACACATCCCGGACTTCAGGCTCTTCCTCAGTAGTCGCCTCAGCTCCAGCTTCGGTCCTACCAGCTCCAGCGTCGGCAAGAGCCAAGGAGTTGGGCGGCCCTGATGACTCGAGGGTAGCCATGGCCACTAGCTCTACGACGACTTCCATGGCATCAGATGCTTTTTCTAGCTCGGGGGCTGGAGTCACCATGGCATCGCCAGGCTGCTCCAAGCCCAGAGCAGAGGATGGGCTACACATAAGAAACAACAATAAGAGTGCTTACAAGGATCCTACAACTATAAAAGCGCAAAAGTACTCGGACACTTACAATGTGGATTTCTTTGCATGCGATTTCTTCTGTTTTAGTGCCTTAGGTGCTGGAGCAGCATCTAAAGCACTTGTCGGAGCTGACTTGCCAACCGCAGGCGGAGTTTGCTTCAGCGAGGCAATCGCGACGGTCACTATTGACTGTGTGCCAGCCGAGGGCTGTGACTACCACGGTGTGGCTCTAGCAATACCTATTCATCGGTCCACTATGATGGAGGGTACATCTTGCTCCTTCACAGTATCATCCCCGACTATTTTTCGACCCTTCACTTGGCATGCTTTGGGTTCAGGGAACTAGGATTGAAGAATCAAGAAAAAGGAGAGAATTCAATCAAGATCATTAACAACAGGCAACAAAAAGCACTTGCAAGACCAAGCAAGGCACTTACCTAGGTGTTTCATCTTCATCACCACCTGATACAGCACTAGCCTTGTGCTTCCGGGTGGCGGCCCTCGGCCCCTTAGGGTGACCAGGCAAAGAGTCACCACTTGGAGCGCTCTAGCCCTCCTAGGAGGTCTTCACTTTTTTGCCCTTTATCACATCCGCCAAGATGCAGTCATCATCGGTGCCCTCATCTTCTTCCTCTCTTACTGAATCAATAGTGGGTCGAGATGGCATTAGGTGGCTTGGACGTTCAATGTCCAACATTAGAGGCATACTCTTATATACATTTATATCATCCTGCAACAGGATTTCAAGATCTGTCAGTAGCAAATTAGAATAAAGGATACCAGAGGTACTCGATAGAAAGACACGACTACTTACCCCTACCTATTTTGGAGGTTTCTTCGCTGAATAAAGGGTCGGCACATATAGCATGGTATCGGCACCCATGAGCACTCGGCTTACTCGCAGCACAGCTTCACCTTTATTAATAGGGTCTGCAGAAAATCGAGATGGGTCTGAGTTGCCAAGGTACTCAAAGCAAAATCAGTAGCATTTTTGCAACGGCTGGATCCGCTGCCAAGCCACGTGTACATCACCGATGAACTAGTGACTCCTGCATCCCTATGCTCCTTGATCTTGCCAAGAAGCTCTTCGATTAGGCTCATGTCCCGACAAGCCACGGTCCACTCGCCTCTGATCCTGAGTGCTCCAGGAGTCCTCTCGGGAAGCGAGGGTTCATGGTTCCCAACATAGAACCATCGCTCCCTCCAGCCTTACAGACTAGTCAGAAATTTGTAGGGGATGTACTTCTTTTCCATCCCCTGCCTCAGTTGGAGTCTAACCCCACTGACCTCATACATTTTGTCCTTACTAGGTTGCGGTTTGAGATGGAAAAGGTAGCAAAAAAGATCGAAATGGGGTTCTATCCCCAGGAGAGCTTCGCAGAAATGGATAAATATGGCAATGTGAAGAATCAAGTTGGGGTTCAGATGGTGAAGCTGAATACCATAATAGAAAAGAAGGCCGTGGTAGAAATCAGAAATCGGAAGGGCCAGGGCGCATTCAACAAAATACTAAAATAAAACTATCTCTTTAGCCCCTTCATACGGTCTCTTATCACATGTGGCGGTGCGCCACTGGATGATCTCCTTGGGCTGAAGGAGGCCCTCATCTACAAGCTCCTTGAGGTCGGCCTTAGGACACTTACTTGCTCTCCATCTGTCACCTGCGGTAGCGGCTGCCTTGGAATCTTTTCCCTTCGCGTTGGTGGAGCCCTTCTTGCTAGCCATCCTTGAAGTCACGAGTCGCTTCTCTCGCATGCACTCAGGGGATTAAGGAGAAGGTGCGGGATGCGAGCAAGGAGGGTGCAGATGCGAGTGCAGCTACACAGCGGGAGGAAGGAGAAAATGGAACTAGGCTAGACCTAGATCTGGATTAGCGGTGGCGGCGGCGGTTGTAAGACAGGGGAAGACGAAGGGTTCCCACAGTGTGGGAGTGATTGAAATGGTAGTTAACCCTAAGTTACCGCGCAGTTAAATAACTAGTGGGGGACCCAGTTTCACTGTGCAAAAGTTGAAGAGTTTTAGTGGGAAATAATTTGTTTTGAGAGGTAATTAGGATAATTTTGGGGAAGCTATTTGATTAACCATTTTTTAGGGATTTTATCCCAAAAAAGGGGTTTTTCGAATTTTGAACCAATTTTTCCTATTTTTACCATCATTGCACATATATAAAATACACTGCAACGTATACCATGTTCATTTGGTTGCTTTTTTCCAAATTTTTTGGGATTTGGATTCAAAGCTCGGGGGCTACAGGATACGTGTCATCGATGGCATATTTTTAAAATTCTTTGGAAGATAAGAAAAGAAGATTCAAGACTAATTTGACCCTCAGCCTGATTCTTCGATTCAACCTAATGCTCGGCGGCTACTCCATATGGAGTGCAATTTTCATCGCACTTCATATAAAAGAAGACTTAAAACTACTCAGGGCATGAGCACCTCACAGCCTCGAAGCAGCCAAGGAAGTACTCGGAAGACACCTCCAAGATGAAGTTTTGGAAGAACTCGAGGATGACTTCAGAAGTAATCGAAAGCCTACAGTACTCGGCTACGAAGAGCTTGGAGGCTTGTCAGAACCGGGGCTACGGGATTAAGCACATAACATAGAATATTATGGAATAAGGAATAGGGTATGTCCCATACCTTATATCTATTGTAACTACTCGCATGCGAGTAGAACTAGTAGGAATAGAAGGAAACTACCCGAGTAGTACATGGGTAGAACCCCTAAGCTAGTATCGGGCTAGAATTCCATGTAACCCTGTCCCCTAGAGTATATAAGGGCAGACAGGGACCCCCTCTAAAGCATAACCAATTCAAGGCAATATAAATCACCATACAGAATGTAGGGATTACGCACATCGCGGCCCGAACCTGTCTAAACCTTGTGTTGCTTGCACCTTCGAGTTTCTGATCTCGGTGACACCCTGCCTACAAGTCTACTACCTTAGGGTAGACCTAGGTAGACTTGCCGGTAAAATACCGACAGCATCCGATTCACTCCGTATTCGATACACATCTATTCGTATTCGTAACAAAAGCAATCCGGATTCATATTTGTATCTGAGGCTATCCATGTTCGAATTTGAATCCGATAGAAAATGTGAAAACAAATATAATATCGATGATATCCGTTCGTATCTGGTCCATTTACATCCCTAGTCCATACCTCCCACTTCCGAAATCTTATTGGAGAAAATATTGTTTCCAAACCAACTATCTTGAAAAGATTTAACCTCTAGGCTGATCGGCCTGGCCCTAATCGAGGTGTCTTTTCTCCCACGGCACCTTCAGGCTATAAACAACCCATTCCACGTCTAGGTCTAGGCATCCATCCAATCAATCGACTAGAAACTAAGGGATATACAACATAGGGGGTTAAAGGCCGCTGCAAATATCAGAAGCTGTCGAGGTGATGATTTAGGCTAGATCCTAGCCACCAAGGTCGTCTTTACGAGGCGAAGCCTTGGCGGAATTCAAGAGGCTCGCCTTGTCTTGATCAAGGCTTATGTACAAACGATGGTGATTTCAATCTATATGCTTTATGATTCTTGTCTTTGCTTTCAATCTACTATCACTAGTATAGAAATTGCCTTTTGTCCCGATTGGAAAGTCTACAATCTGCACTAAAAGGCTTGCTAGGTCTAACAAAATAATTGGTGAGCACCACTGCTTTCCGTGGGATTCAAACCTAAGACCTCTGACCTCACGTTAGCTTCCTTACCATTCCACCTACATAATACATGTGACTCTAGATGGAGTGCTTTCCATTTAAACTAATCCGCAAAGAATTCTTTAGTTCCAGTTGAAAACCCCCCAACCCCAACTGGGGAAAAAGGGTCTCCCTTTAGTATGGATGAAAACGAGGCGGGCAAATCCCATCAAGACCGGCACTGTATCCCGTATAAACCGACCGTATACCGTTTTGGCAGGAGAAAATAGGGAAAGGAAAAAAATGGGTAAAAAACGGCGGTAACAGGAGCGGAAACAGGGGAGTCCTTTTCCTTGACCGTTTTCGCGGTTACCGTATTTGATCCGGAAATTCCTGTCGGTTGTTCCCGTATTTTGGAACTATACCTCATATTCAGCCACATAAACATTCAGCCCAAACCTGTCCCACACTCCCTCTCAGCCCGGCTTCTAGAGGTTCCAACAAAGCTCCACAGACCACAGCGCCTCCAAACCCTATCTCCCAGCCTCCCACCATCCCACGCCTGGCCCTGGTGGTTGGCACCCTTGGCCACCTGCCCACCTCTTCCGCGGTTCCGCCGACCGCCGCACAACCGTCGCGGGTGCAGCACTGCCTCCGCCTCCCTAACCCACGAGACCCCAGTCTCCATTCTGCACCCCCCGCCCCCCCCTCCGACTCTCTAGTCTCCACTCTGTCGCCGCCACCAGGACTCTGCCGCCCCACCACTCCGCCGGTCCTGGAATCCACGGGAGGAAGCCTGGAGGAGGAGGCGTGGCACCGGCGCGGTGGCGCACCGAGCTTGAAGATGCCACCAACCGGAGGTGGTTCTGCTTGAGCTGCTGGCTCGTCAGCATCCCAGCGCCGGCTCATCCTAAAGCTGCCATTTCCATTGGTGGTGCATACCACCACTCTTGCTCCTACTCCGACATCAAGTACACTAGATGAACTCTAAATGTGTGAACTGTGATGCACTGACCAGAGGAGAGGAAAGTGTATGTGTTAGTAGATGAGTAGAACGTGATGCACGGATGCTTACCATTGAATATACTCTTTGTAGTGTAGCTTGAAAGATATAGTTTGTATATGGAAAGATATGTAGTCTAAATATTGAAAAATATAGGTTTGATTGCTTGAAAGATATACTCTGACTATTGTTTTCATTTCTTTGATTTTTCTATTGGCAGGATCTAAGAGGTCAAGGTTGACAAATGGAAGCCCTCCCTATAGTCAAGAACTCCCCCCTCCGCCGTAGTATGGGACTCTGCTGGGATCTACATCCGCTGGGGGCGAGGCGTGAGTTCATAACTGGAAGTCGGAGCTGCTCTTCGCGGGGTCGAGCTCGGCACGATAACTGGTTGTAGCCGCTTGCTTCGGAACCATCAGTGTGTGGTTCGTGGGTGACCTGCCACGGGAAGTCGTAGCTGCTGGCGGTTTTGCTTCCACGCTCGGCAATGATGGCCTATGACAGTATGTCGTGTTTATGCTTAACTGCGGCAATGATGGCCTATGACAGTGTGTCGTGTTTATGCTCAACTGCGTCGCGTGGGTTGGTTAGCCCCTCGGGAACCTTTTGACTTCTCGTTGGTCTAAACTTTCCTGTACATAATTTCATTTCGTGGGGCCTTTTGTTTAGAAAAAAAAGAAAGATTAGTGCTACAGGAGGAAATACGCAAAGTTGTATTGAATGGGAAGAAAAGATTAAGAGTCCTGGTATTGACTGCTCGTACTCTCTAGAAAAGCCCAAGCGACACGAGGTTCTAAGCGACGGGAGGTTCTCGATGGGCCTCGATGCTCACGATAGGCAGCTGCGGACGCTTTCTGCTTAACTTGCGTTGCTACTTGCTAGAGAAATCTGAACCTTGCAAAATAAGATCAAACGGCTATCAATATCCATGCGACGTGGCCCAATGAATGAAGAGAGCTTCGCTCTAGTTTCGTTAGTTACTAGAAACTTGGCGCGGCCGTTGCGCCTTGCACGATGAGTTGGCCAGTGTATATCTTGTGGATATTGGGCCTATGCATATCTTGTATTTTGGCCTACCGCCTGTGGCTTGTAATATGTTTTAAATGTACAATACCATAAGTTGTCTCTACAATGCATCAATCATCATGAGTTCGGAAAATACATACATTAAGTAATGGTGGAAAAACATCAAAGAATAACAAGTGGACAACATAAGGGAATGTTACTATTGACATACTGGTGAATATCATGTAGATGTTACATGCAATTTGTACAGGAAATGATTGACCTTATAACCTTAGTCCTATTTTCTTCAGAGATGCTCCTAGGAATGCTGCAGTTGCAATGAGAAATGATGGCATAATAAACCTTTTCCACAAACATCTCACAGATAGGTTAACGCAGAGGTGAAGGCAAATCACAAGCAATTTATACGGATTGTTTTGTTTTTAATACACTAGGTCCATACTTGTGACGGATACCCTATCCCTGCCAGTTCCAATTGTTCGAGCATGGATGGGCCCAAGGGGATGAGCTGTTGTGAAATAATGTGGAATATGGAATACATTTATAGAATATTCTATTTGTCCAAACCATATTTTGATCTGTTGGTGTCCTTTTACCATTATTGCTATTGATAATACAAATTTGTTTTACTTCTCTGAACCTCTTATTTTTGCCTATTTTTGGGTTTCATTTACAAACTATTCTAACTTGTTTTAGCACAAAAGGCTTTGTTGTCATGGGCTTTTAATCTGGTGTAGCTAGCCATGGTGACTTAGGTTCTGCTATTGTGGTCAAGAGAAGGTTTAGAAGGATCACGTCCTTACTGTGTTTAGAGCATTATTTAGTTTGTTTCGTACACAATTCTCTTTACCATTTCACAATTCTCTTTACCATTTCGCTACTACAGAATAGTTCATCCCAAATATCCTATCACCGCTAGTTTAAATCGACCCGGCGGTGATAGGTTCCAAAAGCATCACCGCCGGGTCGTATGATGATACAGTTATCCCCTTATTTCTCTCTCCCTCTCATTTTCTTTGTCGGTCCTTCTCTCTACTCCTGGTTCATTCTCTCTCCCTCTGATCCCCTCCCCTCCTCTCTCTCCCGCCGCTGGCTTCCCTCCTTCTCCACCCCCACCGCCACCCCTCCCCCCTCTTCCCCCACCAGCCCGTCCCTTCCCTTCTCTCCCTCGCCGCGTCGCCCCTCCCTTCTCTCCCCCGCCACCCTCCCTTCTCTTCCCCGCAGCCGGTGTGGGGAGCCGTAGAAGCACCTAGCACGCGGAGCTGCTGCCAATGCGGGCAGTGGCGGCCGGCGTGGAGCAGCCGCAGTGGCGGCTAGTGCGGGGAGTGGCATGGAGCGGCGCGGAGAGCCGCGGCGGCCGCGAGCGGCTTGGCGGCCCGAGCGCGGCAGCTGTAAGCGGGGTTGTGAATGGGGCGGCCGCGCACGGACCGAGTCCCCTGCAGCGGCGAGCAGGGCGGCGGCTCGGGGGCCAGTAGCAGCCGCGGCGTGAGTTTTTTTAATTTTTTTGGAAGGGCAACACTGTCGAATGATGAACCGACGGTGCTGGGTATAACTATCAGTGTCGAATTAAATCCAACGACGTGCAAAACCGGTGGTGATGGAATTTTACAACTTGCGGTGATAGGGATGGGTGGAGCAGTTTTGAGACATGTACACCAACTTGGATACAATGTAAGTTGCGATAAGTCTTACATAGCAAAAACTAGAGTGATCCATCTCGCGTCACGCATGCATGCTCCATCATATCTGATCAAGTTTCAATCTGGACACAGCTGTGTTATCCACGCCAAGTAACTTAGGGCTCAAAAAGCCTAGTACTGCAGTTCACATTATGAGCGCTTGATCATGAGAAGTAAACAGATATACACTCGAGCATCAACTGCAACAAAAGTTTACTCCAGTGCCTCACGTAAGAGAGTAGTTTTCAACTGAGAGAATGGATCAGGTTTGTTGAGTTTGATACATCGATCTATCTCTTCCTGCAAATTTTATTTCAAAAAAAAATCTCTACCTGCAAAATGTCTACAAGATCCAGTGCCTCACGTGATATGAGATGACACCTGAAGATGGTGGCGACTTCGCTGCGCCGTCCATTCTGGGTTCGTGTGCCCATCTATGCTACAGATATATATATGTAATATACTAATTACATCTTGATCTTGTCAGGTTAAGAACTTTAATCAGATCTGTACTCACAAATTAGATTCCGAGGTTATGAACTGAAAATCAGATCTATGTGCTGATCACACAATAGATCGGCCAAGAGGTATCAATTAGAACATAGAGATTCTTCTGAAGCAAACTTAAGTCCTGCGCAGTGCTAATTGTATTGGGGTTAAACCTTCTTATTGGGAAGCCGTGTATATGTAGATCAATCTTCCCAGTTTTAGTCTTCTGATCAGGCCGTCTCAGAAAATATCAATTGAGTGGCACGAACCCTTAGGTTAGATGCTCTGTGCGCGCGGAGATCAGTGCGCGCTGCAAAATGTCAACGGAAATAGCATACAAATATCAAGCCATGGAAAGCCAATGTTCAGTTTAAGATTCCTTCTCTTGGCTTGAACAAGTGGTGATTATTAAGCTTAGCAGCTGACAATGAATTAATAAAAGCAAGGCCGGCGAGATGAGAGAAGATTATTCTGCAACTCGATCGTATCGGATCAGGCAAACCCTAGCAAGCTATACTGGTATGTGCCAGCCACACTAGTATAAATAGATGTATCACCCTGTCCATGCAACACAACCCAGTAAGTAAGAACCTCTCTTGCTAACTGCTGATTGGACAGCGATCTCAGCGCCATGAGATCGTTAGTAGTTCTCGTCCTCCTCACCCTCCTCCTCACCGTCCACATAGCCCGAGCTGACGAGAAGCAATCTGGGGATAAGGCGCATGGTAACAAGGATGCCAAGGGAGCTGATGGTGGGGAAAGCTCAAAAAGAGGTGATGGTGATAATGGGGTTGGGCCGGTGAAGAAACCACACTGCAAAAAGCCAGGGCACGGTCCAGACCCACATGGTGATGGTCATGGGCCTCCGAAGAAAACCGAGTGTGATGACGATGGACAAGAATCGCCATCACCACCCGGTGACTCAGCTGAGGCTCCATCCTATACTGGTAATGACCACCAACCACCACCTCCTCCATCAGTGGCTCCAAGCTCACCACCACCACCACCATCACAGTCCAGTCCCCCACCAACCTATGAGCAACCATCAGCACCACCACCACAGTCTGCTCCACCAGCCACTCCTCCAAGCAACAACGCGCCACCACCGTCTTCAAGTCCCCCACCTGCACCTCCACAACAATATCCTCCTCCACCACAATCTAGTCCGCCTGCCACACCTCCAACAAACTATTCACCTCCACCACAGTCCAGCCCACCTGCCACACCTCCAAGAAACATGCCGCCACCACCATCTTCGAGTCCCCCGGCTACACCTTCACAGCAGTACCCTCCTCCACCACAAACTAATCCTTCTGCCACTCCTCCAACTAACTATTCACCTCCACCACAATCTAGTCCTCCTACCACTCCTCCAACAAACGCACCCCCGCCACAGTATAACCCACCTGCCACACCTCCACAACAATATGCTCTTCCACCACAATCTAGTCCTCCTACCACTCCTCCAGCCAACAATTCGCCTCCACCAAAGTCTAATCCTCCTACCACACCTCCAACCAACTATTCACCTCCATCAGAGTCTAACCCACCTGCTACACCTCCAAGCAACAAGCCACCTCCGCCATCTTTAAGTCCCCCGGCTACACATCCTGGCACACCTCCACCACAATCTACTCCTCCTGCCACACCTTCGACTAACTATTCCCCTCCACCACAGTCTAGCCCAGCTGCCACACCTCCGACTATCTATCCCCCTCCACCACAGTCTAGCCCAGTTGCCACACCTCCACCGTCTTTAAGTCCGCCAGCTACACCTCCACAACAATATACTCCACCACAATCTATCCCACCTGCCAAATCTCCGAGCAACATATCGCCTCCACCGTCTTCGAGTTCTCCAACTATACCTCCACCACAATCTAGTCCTCCTACCACACCTCCAACCAACTATTCACCTCCACCACAATCGAGCCCACCCGCCACACCTCCAAGCAACAAGCCGCCTCCACCTTCCAGTACCACGGCTACACCTCCACAACAATACTCTCCTCCTCCACAATCTAGTCCACCTACCACACCTCCAACAAACTATTCACCTCCACCACAGTCAAGCCCACCTGCCACACCACCAAGCAACATGTCGCCTCCACCATCCTCAACTCCCCCGGCCACACCTCCACAGCAGTACCCTCCTCCACCACAATCTAGTCCTCCTGCCACACCTTTAGCTAACTATTCACCTCCACCACAGTCTAATAGCCCACCTGCGACACCTCCCACTAACAAGTCACCTCCACCGTCTTCAAGTTCCCCTGTTACACCTCCAGTATATCAGCCAAATAACCAGCCACCTCCACCATCCTCTAGCCCCACTACCATGCCTCCGTCACAATCTCCGCAGCCACCAACTTTAAGTCCACCTGCTATACCTCCAACGTATAGCCAACCACCTACATCACCAGCCGGACCTGTTGTCTCACCTCCACAACAAGCAAGTCCACCTCCATCATCTCCAAGTGCTCCTGCCACACCTCCAGCAAATCAACCATATAACCGGCCACCTCCACCGTCCTCTAGTACTCCTACCGCACCACCACAATCTACACCTCCAACTAACTCGCCTCCATCATCTTTGAGTCCACCTACCATGCCTCCAACCTATTTCCAGCCACCTCCATCACCATCTAGTCCCCCTATCACGCCTTCACAACAATCTAGTCCACCACCACAATCAATTCCTCCTCCTACAATTCCAAATGACCAAGCTCACAACCAGGCACCACCATCATACAATGTCCCAGATTGGACCAAAGGGTGGCAACAAATCTACAACTTCCGGGATGCCATGTACTGGCAGATCGGAAAATCTGTTGTCCAGCAATTGACAAAGAATAACCAGTACCTTACTCTCGTTGATGTGCTTTGGGCAAGCATGATGCCTGCTGGCATCGGAAACAACTACTTCCTAGTGCTGAAAATGGCAGATGTATCGTCCCAGAATGTCGGCAGGTACCAAGCATTTGTGTGGGGTGTGCCCCAGCAGCAAGAGTTCCCATGGAAAGTACTGTCTTTCCAGTATGTGGGAAACTAAGGTCTGATGTGCTGCATCCATGATTGCACCACTTCCCTTGCATTGTCAGAGAGCATATTATACGACCTGTGTTGGTCTCCGTGTTCTAGTTTGCTTCGATGTTATTTTGGTGTTGTAGCAAAGAGAGGTTTGCTTCTCTAAGTATGGATTAGCTTTCAATAAGACTTGTGATGCAATTTTGTTGCTTTTATTACTCAACTGATTCATGAAAAAGAAAAATGGATAATTTCTAGAGCTCAGTACTTCTTATGACTCCGGTGCACGTAGTCCATAATGTTGCCACACATTTTGTTTAATTGATTCATCTACAAGAGCTAGGACATTGAAGGGATGCATTTAAAATGCAGAGTGTCCAAAGCAAAATAAAATATCAACGGTAATGCAACATGAATCTTACTAAAACTTTTTCAACTTCAACAATCAATATCTAAATTATATGGATTAAGAACACGCTATTGATACTACTAATTTTGTTATGAGAAATTTTCATAATAAATAAATATTTTCACTCATGATAATATACTTTATAAATATTTTAACCAAATTGTAATATTGAAGGCCATGTGGAAGCCCTACAAAATGGGTGATTATTTGCTCAATTGTGCGCCCCAAAAGGAATAATGCACTTTTAAATTTTTCCTAACTCAAACCATATTAAATTTGACCAATTTATGCTATAAAAAATACAAACATTTTTTATAACAAATGAGTATCACTGATTCATTGTGAAAGTATACTTTCATTGCATACCTATTATGTGTATTAAATGTGGATAAACTTCTCTATAAATTAAATAAAACTTAATGTGTAGAGGCTCCTTCCACCTTAGGAATCAAAGTGATATAGGATCCACTAAAACTTCTCAAACATACTTGTTTACTCCCTGCTGTAGTATAGGAATCAACCACCATATTGTCGGAATAGAATGGAGTATTTGACAAGAATAATATTCAATTTCATTAACCTAGTAAAGTTTCACGGGTTTTGTTGATTATTTGGTGCAGGAATCTAACACTCCAAAACCTAGGTCGAGCCGGGAAAGAGGGGGTTCATCCAAACATTCCTAGTTCGGCTGAACCTGGCTGGGCTCATCTCGAGATTGCACTCGTAGGCATGGAAGGAAATATAATAAAGAAATGCTACATGTCGACTAAATGACAATTTGATCTAAGGGTTTCCTGGAAACACCGATGGATTCATAGGTCCACAAAACAAAGACGATCAATAGAACTTACCCGCTACCCACTTGAGGACGCTGTTGACGCAAAAGAACTGGCGATTAGTTTCCTGCGTGACCCCACATGAGGACCTGGGAGATTTGCTTTCCTCTGGCGCAGGCTTCAAAATAGCTTCGCGTAGGTGCAAGGCGTGCGAGTTAGTTTGACCATTCAACTAAAATGGTGTGTAATCATATCGGCTAGTTAATAGAATCACAATGCTTAACCGATAAGATACTTGGATAAATAACATATATGAAGATCTGTCGGCTATATGATGAGATTGAAGTGCGCAGAACCGATGACCAATGGCCGATGCGATAATTAAGCATGTATGCACCCATCGGCCGTTGAATAGAGTAAAAAAAACTAAGCAATCGCTGAACAAATAAATTGTTATAGATAGGACCAGCAAGCTAATAATGATTAATCTAGCATCAACACCAGTCGGATCGGACCTAACCGAGACAGCGCTGGCAGCAAGGCGATAGACTTAAAAGTCACTAGCCGATAAATCCAAATGCGACGAGATAAGAGTTCAGTAAAAGCTCGGTAAAGGCTAAGAATAAGAAACTATCAGCTAATGAGAACCAATCTGATACTTTCATTAATGAAATCAATTTGTTATTTGCAGCTAAGCAACAGATTCAAAAGATATAAGCCAATAGATCTAGGCCAATTCCAGCATCCTGATGAGCATGAGCGGCTCATCGGTTGTCCAAACTAGATCCACACAATTGATGATAATGAAACGTGAAAGCTATCAGCTAGAAAGGCAATAGGAAATAGAGCACCATTAAGTTCTTGCTCCACCATGACTAGGGCCATAAGCCGATGAAGCTTAAACTAATGTTACCACCATTATTTCTAGATGAAACTACAGCGATGCGCCTGGTAGTTGCAATCTAGAAACGCTAGCAGCATGAGGTTAATCTAAACTTCACAAGCCGATGGATCTATCCACAATAGAACTTGATCTCAACAGTACTTGAGAAGTAGCCGAGATAAAGATGCAACGGCCATTAAATGATCTATCGTCTATTTCAATAGGATAAAAGCTAATTAAAGCAAACTAAACAGCGAGATGATAGATTAGAGGAATATCAGCTGATGCAAGCTTAATCAATGCTAGGATAACTGTGACTCTATCATATTTAGCAAGAGGTCGATTGATGCAGCCTTACAAGACATGATAGAAATCGATAGCTAGTCGGTGAGCTCGACGAGATTACAGCGATGCGCCGGTAATCAAAGCCTAGAGCACCTGAGGATGGCGATGCTTGCAAGTGAACCGGAGGTTGAGGCGATGCAGCCCTGTTCATCGAAGAAGACGCCGAGTAGCTACATTACTCGTACTCCTAGGGTTTGGCATGAGAGCCGAAAAGGTAAATTGAAAAGATAAATTATGTTGTATTGATCGAGAGATGATCCCTTCCACAATGGACGGAGGTACATATTTACATCCTAGACAACCTAGCCGGTCACGACACACCAAAACTTGCTAAAGAAGAAATATCTAAACAGGCTAATATTAAGATACATGGGCTCTAATTTTCTTTCTATGGAATCCTCCTCGATTAAGCTTCTTTCCGATCCATCCGTGCCAAAACCAATCCACATGCGTGATTAACCCGAACCGTTCCCTCGTGACCCATGCAAGGCAAACAAACACATATATCGTATCCTTCCTTCTTTATTTAATCGCCTTTGTTTAAACATGGAGGCTTTTTCTTCAATCTTGCCTTCTAATCACCATGCACGACCAATCCGATGAATCTAAGCCTATATTTAAGTAAACCTCCTGAACTCCAGCTTGATCATTAAATCCCAACAAGTCAAACTTGTGAATCATCATCATGTATGCCCGCTCGCCGCATGTGATCCCTACCGATGCACGCTAGTAGCTGGTGATCTCCATACTTCAGATTACATCGGATTTACTGACAAAATCAGGTGCCAATAGACGCATCACGAGCCATCAGGAAGCATCGTCGGTGCAACAGAGGGCTTCGCGGCCCTGGGTAGAGTTCAGCCAAACTATATGGGTTTGGCAGAACTCCCCTTGGCCCGAAAATCAGTGCAACCTCCTCGGCCAGGGACTTACCCACCTCAAAAAGCGATAAGGAGCGTTGAAGTGGAAAAGCGACGCGTCGAAGGTTCAGTTGAATCCCCCTTTTTAGCAGAACATGGGCTCACGCCAACTGCCCTTAGCTCACTCCTACAAGTACCCCCAAAATTCTTAGCATACCAAGTTTTATTCAGATCTTAGAGTAGCATACAAAAGTAATACTGAGCTTGAATTTCGGTGTATAGGTGGAGCTGAATCTGGAGCTAGCTCTAAATCCTGGGGCTGCATCCAGTGACTAAGGTGTAGGATGCTCTTTTGGAGTTAATGTTGATTGTAATCTAAGGATATATTCTTTTTGTACTTAGTGACTATTTGTAGTTGATATAATGGACCATGATATTTTTATTGTGGCAGTGCAACTTAAAAATGTATGGCTTGATGAATTGTGATGGAATCAAATACTTTTTGGCTGAAATGTGCAAATTTTGGTGGGCTAGATTTTTTTTTTGGCTCTATAAACATTGATAAATTCAGTAGGATAGTGAACTGGAAAATATTTGGCGCAAAATGGTGCTATGCTTTTGATATTGGCCCATTAATAAAATGGGTTGTGATGATAATGTCAGCGTCCATGTCAGCATCCACACCAGTATATGGCGACAGCTTTTATTATGTTGCAATATCCTTTAAGAAAATAGTGATGACTTATAATTGTGTTGCGATATTCTTTAAGAAAATAGCGATGACTTATAATTATGTTGCAATATCCTTTAATAAAATAGCCACGATTCTTTTTGTGTTGCGATATCCTCTAAGCAAATAGCGACGACTCTAATTGTGTTGCACTACCTTTAAGCGTACAGCAACGACAAATATTTTGTTGCGATATTCTTTAGACATATCGCGACGATGCAAATTTTGTTGTCCTAACCTTTAGGCATATAGCGACGACATATATTTCATTGTGATAGTTTTTAAGCATATAACAACAACCATACTTCATTGTAATATGTCCTAAGCATATTACAACATCATAGGCATTTTCGCCACGAGCATCTATCATGGCGATATAGGATATTGCTACAAACCTCTTGCATTGTAATAGTCCTTGCTTGCAACTAGCCTATGTTGTTGCAATAATCATTGTAGCAACGTCACCCGTGGTTGCCAATATCACTCATGCAACGCCCATGATCGTTGCTTCTGCAACCCAATGCCACGCCCCACTATGTTGCAATACGTCACATTTACAGCAACACCGTACAATTGTGATGCAATACCCTATTGCATTAGAGATACTTGCAACGCCTTTCTGTTGCGATTGCTAAATATTGCAACGCTTTCGGATCATTACCTTAGACACCAAACCTTGTAGTGCCACTTTGTATCTTAAACCAACGGTGATACGTACTTTCACCACCGGTTTCCTCAGCCATTATGGCCACCTACATATACGAACCAGCTGAAAGTCCATCACCGTCGGTTTGAGTTCAGCATCGGCAACAGTGCCCGACATGGGGAGCAGCAACAGCTGGCCGCCTTGCCCGTGGGTGGTCTGAGGAGGGGAAGCGGCAGGCTGCTCCGCCACTGGCTCGTGTTTGCCGCAGCGCTGGTGACCACATGTGTGCGGTGGCATCGGTGCCCGCCAACCACAGCCATGCGACATTCGCAATGAGGACATGCTTGAAGGAAAAAGTGCCGCTCCACTGCCGAGATGCTCACCCTCACTCTTACTTATCATGCCACCCCATGAAGCGATGGCAAACCATGGCCAGGATAACCAAAATTGACATGAAAACTTGAGAATTAACAGGAGTTAGCAACGCCATGGCAATGAGCATATTTGTTTGGGTGTTATACAGGGAGAGTGCACGTGGGATGGTGTCCGTCTTAGCGCCGTGCATGTACCATTATGGAGTGAGAATGTCCCTTAGTCTCTGTATCGGTGCTTTGAGCCACTGGCAAGTGAATTTACACCGCGCTTCCTGGGTTCGAGGGCTCGTACTCAAACACAAGGATTTATACTGGTTCAGCGGATGTCCTATATCCAGTTTGGGATCGAGTTCGTGTTCAAGTGCTCAGGAGCTTACAACGGGTGCTTGCCAACTCAAGAGAATGAGTGAGATTGTTGTTTTTCCACGGAGAGAGAGAGTGACGGGGCTCAGCTCCCCTTATATAAGCTGGAGGGCTGGCTACCACGAGAGAGGAGGGGTCCCGCAGCCCCAGTGGTCGGGGCTCCTCGAGAGATTAGTCGGGTTCGAATGGTCGGGAGGTGGGGGGGGGGGGTGGTGTCAGAGCACCGTGCCCCATCTCGTCCATGGTGATGTAGTGTATCTCAGCATGGTACCCTGCACTATGCAGAGTGGTTGGCACAGCGCCGATCGTGTTCGTGGTCTCATCCGTCAACTCCCATAGCAGGGGCGGTGTGCGGCGACAGTGTCTGTGGTTGTCATGAAGCGGTCTGGCCTACGCTCCTAATCCCACAAGGAAAGGTCAGGAACCTGTCCCTAGGTCGGTCTTCAGGCCATGGCCTAATCATCAGAGTTTGCGCCCTCAACCTGTCTTCGTCTTGGAGAGTCGATGGCACGTGTTCTTGCCCGTACTCACGTCGTGACAATAGGAAAGTGCCACAGGGGCGCGTCCTTGAGCACAGCGCGAGATGTGGTGTGACTGTGGACGAGTGCAGACCATGGTCCTCCAGGTCTTGGTTGTCACCTCAAGTTCTCTGTGCGGGGTTAGTGTAGGATCAAGAACACCGACTAGAGGGGGGGTGAATAGGCGGTTTAAAACTAAAACTCACAACACTAGAGAAACTTAATTAGTAACAAAATAAAGCCCTATGTCATGCTACTACTATCTCTAGAGAGGTTTGCAACCTAGGGTGACAAGATACAATTCAAGCTCTAGTTAAGTAAATTGCTCAAAATAAAACAACAATTAAAGTGAGCAAGAGAGATAACCAAGCTTGACACACAAATTTATCCCGTGGTGTCGATGACTTGCTGGTCACCCCTAATCCACGTTGAGGTGGATTCCAAGAATCAACCGCTCCTCTATCAAGAACCTCTTGATCTTAAGCCGGCTTGAACCAAAGAACTGCTCCACACCTCGATTTTACTAGAGTTGCTCTTCACCACTCCGGCAAGGTGAGCACAAAACCTCTCACAACCGAAATCGGGGCTTCTCAACAATCTCATTCAAGAAGCTCCACGAAATCACCTTCTCCAAGCCGTCTAGGGAGCGGCAACTCCCAAGAGTAACAAGCCAATGATCCTTGCTTGAAGATTCTCTAGTGCCACAAAGCTCAAACTCTTGATGCAATGCACTAGGAAGCACTCTCACTCTCAAAAATGCAAATCCTTAGCAAGTGTGTGAGAGAGAGGGATGTCTTAGCTCTAGAGTGTCGAGAATGTAGTCCAAATGGCCAAGAGAGAGACCCAATGGCCGGACATTGGGTATATATAGACATCCCATCAAAAACTAGCCGTTACAGTCTATTCTGCGAGATCGCGGACCGTCCGATTTCAAAAACCGGACCGTCCGCCAATATAAGCCAGAGAGACAGAGTGCAATAAATGCGTGTCAGAACTAGCCGTTACAGCCCTGGCGGACCGTCCGTGCACAAACAGCGGACAGTCCGCAGTTAAGAGTTTCACAGCTCCAGAGACGAAATAGTCTCTGGAACAACATTGAAATTAGCCAGCGGACCGTCCGCTCCCAAAGAGCGGACCGTCCGCGCTTGAGCAGCTAGCTCTCTAACTTGTTCTTTTTCAAAACCCGACAAAGCGTTGTTAGCCCTCATGCATGCATCTAGACATTTTGAGCAAAGTGGCACTAGAAACCCGTCAAGCACGAGTACATGACCCCTCTTGATAGTACGGCTATCTATCCAACAAATCCGGTCACTTTTCATCCACTAAACACCTTATGACCGGTAAAATTCAAAAGACCCTATTTTATACCTTTGCCTTGAGTCCAAGCTTTGTTCATCGTCTCCAAAAATCCACACGTTCACAAATAACACTCATTCATCCGTGGATCAACCTATACTCATTTTCTCAAAAGGAATTGTTAATCCACAAACCGTTGTCATTAATTACCAAAACTCGAATTAGGGGCCTAGATGCTTTCAATCTCCCCCTTTTTGGTAATTGATGACAACACTAAGTTTTGGAGTGATAAAAGTGTTCAAGTCAACTTTATACACTAGGCATAAGGCGGACTTGGAATTGAACTTTGGAAGAACTTACTCATTTTTCTTGAAAATTTCAGAATATTGTATGAATAAATTCACCAAGTTCGATGAGTAGAGAGAACTCCCCCTTGATATGTGCATATAAATTTGAATGAATACCAAGAGCACACATATCTATATATGAACATTTTGACGGAGTTTCCCCTACAAGTGGAAATCGAGGCATACAAGATACAAGATATATATGATATGAATTTTAGCTTGATTACCATAGCCTCACAACCACAAGATGAACAAGTAAATAGGAGTAGCACAAATCAACATAGTTCATTACAAATTGCAAGCCAAATCCACGCAAGATATAAAGCATAAGTCCATGCAATAGAGTTCAACACAAATAAAATATGAGTGGCAAGCGGAAGTGAAAAGCGAATGAGTTCCATGAGAAATCCATGAGCTCCCCCTAGATCAAAGCACTCCAAAGCTCCTTCTCCCCCTTTGGCATCAATTGCCAGAAAGATCAATCCATCGGCGGTGGAGGAGGTGGTGGTGGGTAGAATGGCTGGTGCCGGTAGAACTCTGGAGGCGACACTGGAGCCGGGAACACTGAGTAGAAGTGGTCAGAAAACCCGGTGAAGGCTGTGCTGAAGGTATCAAAGCGCTGCTCTAGGTGCTGCTGCCTATGCTCGAGCTGCTCAAACTGCTCAGACGAAGGCAAATCCTCAAAGCGGGAGTCAAGAGCTGCAATATCTAAGTGTAAACTCTCCTGAACCCCCTGCATCTAAGCCATCATGGGCTGGAACATCTGCTGCTACATGTTCTGGAAGTTAAGGTCCATCTGACTCTGCATCTGACTAGTCAACCCAGCAATCTGAGAAGATAGACTCTCCTGCATGGATGCAAAGTAAGGATCAAAGTAGCCAGCTGGAGGAGCCCACTGCTGCTGTACTGGAGGGTGTGGTGGTGGCATGGCATGCTGAGCAGCAGCTGCTCCTATGTGAGCATCATCATCACTATCGTCAGCACCATCATGCCCCTGTGCTTCAGCATCTCCAGGGAAAGGAGTCAACGGCCTCATAAGAAAAGCATGGTCATTCTTGAATGGCCGAAAGGGAGTATGCTTGCACTCACAAATGCCTCTAAAAGATGTCTTTGCCTTGATGATGGACATGATGTATGGAGCAAAGTATAAGTTCATTTCCATATTAAGCCTTAAATCTGCAAGTTGATCCATAATGAGAGCAATGACATCAATCCTATTCCCATTCATGATACGAGATATCACATTCCAATAGAGCCCTCTAACTTTGTCCTTGTTTCCACTCTTAGGCATGAATGTGACTCTTGCAATTTTATTAATCACTGCAGGATGATGCCTCAGACCCTGAGTTCCCCCAAAGCTTCTGGCAATACCAAGATGGGCAGGCTCATAGTATATGGGGTAGTCATTCTCATCTAAAGGATTTTCTAAGACAACATTCATGCTTTGCTCACTAGTAATGAAATCATAGTCCAACTGGTTGGCTGCAGCAAACTGAGCAAATGTAGCAAAATAAGTTCTCTTCCCAGTTGACCACTTAAATGTTGCCTCTACCATATCAATCTCTAGGGTAGCATAGAACTGACGTATGACTGTTTCATTCCAATCACATCTATGTTGCAAAAAATTTGCTAACCCCATTTCCTCAAATCTATCCACTAGATCAGTCATGACTTGATGTGATCTCATATAGCCTAGGTCAATGGTCTGATGTTTGAACACAGTCTTCTTAACTAGATGACCAAAGTAAGCATCTTGTTGTACCTTAGTTTTGAAGAAGAGGATGTTGGTATCACAAGGCATGTCGAACTGATTCACTGCTCTAGCATTCGCATAGCTCTCAGCAGTCCACTGTCGGCTAGGAAGATCTAGCCCCATCAGAACAGTGACATCATCTTCAAACTCCTCAAATTCTTCCTCTGAAGATTCATCACCAACACCACCCACAGAGGATGCTGCAGCCATCTCACTAGGATTAGGATCATAATCCGAGTCATCGGAATTATCACCGTCTCTTTGCCTCTTTGATGTCCCAGCTTTCTTGATTTTTGGTGTGAATGCTTTGAAAATTTTTCGGGGTGGCCTGAGATCAAAAATTGACCATAAGAATAATTACAAAAGTAAGAGATCCAATCCATAATCATATAAGTCAATTCAGAATCTTGCTGAAAAAATTTGACACTCGCGGACCGTCCGCTTGACACTCGCGGACCGTCCGCCTGCTGAACGCGGACCGTCCGCGACTCATCTGTTCAGCGCAGGAACACAACAGTCGCCCCAAAATTTGATCCATCCACAATTTGAGTTTTGATTCAAATCCACCAACCAAATTTTAACTACACCATCTCCTCATCACTAGAAACAGGATGCCCCAAGTATTTACAAGAATCCCTGGCCGAAAAGTAGATCGGAGCAACTAACCCTAACTCTTTCCAATGAAGAAATCCAAGAACAAGAGTTAGGGATTCATCGAAATACCGAGAGGACATGATGAAGAATCTTGATAAGAGTCCAGGGATGTGATCGGACTGTCCGCGAATCACGCCAAAAAGCCTTGACCTTGAAGCCTTCCCCACGTGCTTGAGAGAGAAAGAGAGGGTGCTTTTGGAGAGAAGGGCTCAGTTTGGTGGGAGGAGAGAAAGTGACAGCCAAATATAAGCCAAGTCTGGTCGGCCCCATCTTTCTGTCCAGTGGCGGACCGTCCGCGACATCCCGGCGGACCGTCCGCATTGTAATTTCACTACTGAGATCAATTCTGCAGAGCCTCTGGTGATCAATCCTTATGAACTGCGGACCGTCCGCCTCTTACCCACGGACCGTCCGCTTCGCAACTCTGCGGCCCAAAATAACTTTGCAGTGCCTCTGATGAACAATTCTCATAAACTGCGGACCGTCCGCCTCTTACCCGCGGACCGTCCGCTTCGCAACTCTACGGTCCAAAATAACTCTGCAGTGCCTCTGGTGAACAATTCTCATGAACTGCGGACCGTCCGCCTCTTACCCGCGGACTGTCCGCTGTACCAAATTTCATTCTGTTCAGAATTTTGCCAACTTTCACAATTCCAACTTCAATATGGGATCATTGCTCATATAAAAATCTAAAAATCTCAAATCTTGCATGAAAACCTTCCAAAATCTCATATGAGCAAGTTATAACAAGAATTCAAAAATAAATCGAGTGAAATCATGAAAACTCATAAACGGCTCAAAAATCCCTCAAAAATTCAGAAAAATGAAATAAGGAGAACATGGAAGAACCATATGTCACATGTGCTAGCTTTCAAGCCACATTTGAGAAGTCAATGATGTTTAACTCATTTCTCAACTTGCAAAACCGAGATTCATCCAAGGGCTTAGTAAATATATCGGCTAATTGATCATCCATGCCAATACCATCAATCTTGATATCACCCTTGTTCACATGATCTCTGAGAAAATAATGGCGGATATCAATATGCTTGGTTCTTGAATGTTGAACCGGATTAGTAGCAATCTTCACGGCACTTTCATTATCACACAACAAGAGAATTTCATCAAATTTCACACCATAGTCAAGAAGAGTTTGCTTCATCCATAACAATTGTGCACAACAACTTCCGGCCGAAATATATTCCGCTTCGGCGGTTGAAAGAGCCACGGAATTTTGTTTCTTTGAAGACCAATAAACAAGAGACCTACCAAGAAATTGACAACCACCGGAAGTGCTCTTCCTATCAACCTTGCACCCGGCATAGTCCGAATCCGAGAATCCAACCAAATCAAAATGAGCACCCTTGGGATATCATAAACCAATATTAGGAGTATATTTCAAATATCTCAAAATCATTTTGACGGCGGTCAAATGACATTCTCTAGGTGCGGCTTGAAATCGTGCACACATGCAAACACTAAACATGATATCGGGCCTAGATGCGGTCAAATAAAGCAAACTACCAATCATAGAACGGTAAAGCTTTTGATCAACCGGATTACCTCCCTCATCTAGGTCGAGATGCCCATTGGTGGCCATAGGAGTCTTGATTAGTTTTGCATCTTCCATACCAAATTTCTTCAAGATATCCTTCACATACTTTGATTGACACACAAAGGTGCCTTCCTTGAGTTGCTTGATTTGAAGTCCAAGAAAGAAACTCAATTCACCGATCATGGACATCTCAAATTCCCTAGACATCATCTCACCAAATTCCTCACAAAAATTTGGGTTAGTTGAACCAAAGATAATATCATCAACATAAATTTGACAAACAAACAAATCCTTACCAATTGTTTTAGTGAATAAGGTAGTGTCAACCTTACCAATTTTGAATCCCTTGGAAATAAGAAAGTCCCTCAATCTTTCATACCAAGCTCGTGGAGCTTGCTTCAAACCATAAAGAGCTTTAGAGAGCTTGTATACATGATTTGGCTTCTTGGGATCTTCAAAACCGGGAGGTTGCTCAACAAAAACAAGTTCACTAATCTTGCCATTCAAGAAAAAAACTTTTTACATCCATTTGAAAAAGTTTTATGTTGTGAGAGCACGCATAAGCTAATAAGATTCTAATAGCTTCTAGTCTAGCAACGGGGGCAAAAGTTTCACCAAAATCCAAACCTTCGACTTGAGTGAAGCCTTGAGCCACCAATCTTGCCTTATTTCTCACAACCAATCCATCTTCATTTTGCTTGTTTCTAAAAACCCATTTAGTGCCAATGACATTATAATTTCTAGGCCTCTCAACTAGATCCCAAACTTGATTCCGAGTGAAATTATTTAATTCTTCATGCATAGCATTCACCCAATCCGGATCTCTCAATGCATCATCAACACGGTTAGGTTCAAGAAAAGATACAAAGGAATAATGTTCACAAAATGAAGCAATGCGAGATCGAGTTTGGACACCCTTACTAATATCACCCATAATTTGATCCACGTGGTGATACTTTGCAAGAATATGATGAGTTTTTTGAGGAACAATGGGTTCTTGAGTTGATGGAGAAGGTGCACTTGATGAACCAACTCGATCTTGTACTTGAGAATCATCATTACTAGAATCTTGTACAATTTATTGTGCTTGATCATTTGAGATAGAGGTTGAAGGATTAACTCTAATAGAGATAGAATGACCATCATCACCTTCATCTTCTTCTCTTGGTCTAACATCACCAATTGACATATTTTTCATTGCATTTCTTAAACCATCACTTCTCACATCATCAAGATTTTTTTGTTCATTATGAGACCCATTTGTTTCATCAAATTCAACATCATATGCTTCTTCAACAATGCCATGTGTTTTGTTGTAGACCCGATAAGCCTTGCTACAAGATGAATACCCGAGAAGAAAACCCTCATCACATTTGCTTTAAAACTTTGATAACCGAGTTCCCTTCTTGAGAATATAGCATTTGCAACCAAACACTCTAAAATATGATATATTTGGTTTCCTTCCAATGACCAACTCATATGGGATCTTGTTATGAAATTTATGGCAATACAATCTATTAGACGCATGGCAAGCCGTGTTGATTGCTTCGGCCCAAAAGCAATCCGAAACGTTGTACTTGGAGAGCATTGATCTTGCCATATCAATCAAGGTTCTATTTTTCCGCTCAACAAGACCATTTTATTCCGGAGTGTACTTGGTTGAAAATTCATGCTTGATTCCTTTCTCATCACACCATTCTTCAACTCTTGTGTTTTTAATTTCACTTCCGTTGTCACTCCTCACTTTCTTCACCTTGAGTTCAAACTCATTCTCGGCCCTTGTCAAGAATTTCTTGAATATGTCATAAGTATCGGCTTTGTCATGAAGAAAGAAAACCCAAGTATACCTTGAGTAATCATCCACTACCACAAGACAATAGCAATTTCCACCGATACTTCTATATGTTGTAGGACCAAATAAATCAATATGCAATAATTCCAATGGTCTCTCGGTTGACATGACACTCTTAGTGGGATGAGCATTTGCAACTTGCTTTCCGGCTTCACATGCACTGCATAACTTATCTTTCTCAAACTTCACATTCTTCAAGCCAACTACTAAATCATGCTTTATGAGACGGTTGAGTTGTTTCATGCCAACATGACCAAGTCTTCTATGCCATAACCAACCCAAAGATGATTGAGTGAACAAACATGTAGACAAGTTTGCCTCTTTAGTAGCAAAATCCACAAGATATACATCCTCATATCTAAATCCCATAAAGATGTGATTTTTTCCATCCAAGCTAGTCACTACAACATCATCTTTAGTGAAATTACACTTATATCCAAAATCACAAAGTTGAGTGACCGCTAAGAGATTAAACTTGAGAGAATCAACCAACAATACTTTTGAAAGAGAATGATCACTTGAGATTGAAATTGTACCAACTCCTTTGACTTTACCTCGGCTATTGTCACCAAAGATGATATCACTATAGCCATCCACATTCTCATCTAGAGAGGAAAACATCATTGGATCTCCGATCATGTGTTGAGTGCATCCACTATCAAGCACCCAATGTCTTCCTCCGGACTTGTAGTTCACCTACAACAAAGAGATAACTCTTTTAGGTACCCAAACTTTCTTGGGTCCTTGAACGTTAGAGACCAAGACTTTTGGCACCCAAATGGTATTCTTTTTAGCACCATCTATAGGTATTCCAACAAATTTTGCACTAACATTGCCATTTGAATTTCTCATAAGAATGTAACTTGAATCAAAGGATATGACTTTCATGTTGGTGCAATTCTTCTCAACATGACTGTGACGCCCTGAAAATTTATCAAATCAAACTATGCGCTAAAGTCTTTCGATCAAAAACCTAATCGTCGTCAAAGCCCACCCAAGCCCTAGCCCTAACCCTCTCCGTCTTCCCCCGCCACCCTGACAACCGACACGAACTTGACCGCCGTCCCGTTCCGCACCGCTCGGTGGCCTGTCGCCCACGCGTGACCAACCGCCGCGATCGGCGCCGACGCGATTTCCCCCCCCCCTCTCTTTTCTCCTCGCGCCGCGTGCGAACGCCGCGCGCGCGTGGCCGACCGGCCGTGGGCGCCGCCGCGAATATCGCCGGCACGCGTCGCTTTTCCTTCTCCCTTTCTCTTTTCCTCCTACCATTTCTTCTTTTCTTTTTCTCCTCCTCTTTTCCATTTTTCTCCTATTTTCTTTTCCTCTTCTTTTCCTTTCCTCCCTTTTCTTTTCTCCCCTTTTTCCTTCCTTTTCTTTCTTTCTTCTCCCCTTCCTCCCTTCTCTCTCCCTCCTTCCTTTTCTCCTTGCCGCGCGCCTGAGCACCGCTCAGCCGTGCGCCGGCACTGTGCGCCGCGCGCGAGCCCTGCCCGGCCTCCCCCCCCCCCGCGACGCGCACGCGCAGCGCGTGGCCGCGCGCCGTGCCGTGCCGGCCGCCGCTCGCGCCCCCGCTCTGGCCCGCGCCTCGCCGCGCCGTGCGCGCACGCGCGCACCCAGTCCCGCGCGTTCCGCGCCGCCCGCCGCTGGCGCTCCGCCCCGCCGCGCGTGCCACCACTGTGCCGTCACAGCGCTCCCCCACGTGCGATGCCTCGGCCCTCGCCACCACGTCACGACGGCCGCGAGCGGCCAAGCGCCATTAATGGCCGCCCGCGGAGCCGCCGACCAAACCCCCCCTCCACCGCCTCCCCCGGCCTATAAATCGGCCCCCGCGCAGCCCGACCCCCCCCCCCCCCACGGCCTCCACCACCACACGGCCTTTCCCCCCCCCCCAAGCCGCAGCGCCGCCGCCGCCCACAGCCCTGCCGCCGCCCGCTACCCACCGTCGTCCGGCCTCCACACGCCGCCCCGGCCCGAGGTGAGGCCGGGAACCGATTCCCCTCGCTCTCCCCTCCCTTTTCCCCCACCCTTGGGCCGCCACCGAGCCCCGGGCCGCCGGTTTTGACCGCCGCCGGCGCCCCCACCCCTCTCCTCTGTTCTGTGCGGGGGAGAGGAAGGAGAAGGGCAATTTTGCCCAAAGACCCCCCCTCTCCCTCTATTTCCTATAAAACCTTTCTCCCCTCCCATTTATTTCCTTTTTGCAAAAGAAACCCTGCTCCTTCTATTAATACCGAACCCCTCCATAAACCTAAATATGACCGACACCCTTTAGCATGCCCTGAGTATTTCTAGGAATCACAAATAGGTCCTTACTCCTTCCGGATAATCACGAACAAGCCCCTGGACCCCTGTTTAACCCCTGAAACCCCCTTTAACTCGTCATTTTATGCGCCAAACGATCTCCGATCGACCCGAAACTTTACCACACCCTTTCTAGTATAGTTCTAACCATGCCATTAAGAAACCACCCAAAAATATTACCCCCATCTCTGTAACTAAATTATTTCCGATATAAGCTCAACGATGAAAGCTTTTAATTCTTTCTCTTGATGGCGTGTTTGTTTGTTTGCGTCGTAGGACACGGAGTGAACGAGGAAGGTCCCAACTGTGACCAAGCGAACGAGGATCAGTTCTGCGACCCCGAGCCCGAGGGACAGTGCTTCGATCAGGACCTCCCGCAAGGGTTTGATGATGGCAAGTTCAATCCCGCCCTTTGATGCATGTTTCTGCCCTAGTTTTTTTTTATAAACATAACCCAGTGGCCTGTTTTATGAAATTGCATGTGTTTTGTTTGCTGAAAGCATGGTAGGATAGCCACCCCTTGATTTGTGATAACCATTCCTCGACCTCCTGGTTTTACAAAGAAAATATGTGCGTGTGTGGGAAGGATAAAATGTGGTTTTGAAAAACGAGTTAGACAGGATGGATGCATTTCTATGTGATTTGCCGTTGGTGTGCTCGTACCTGTGTGGTTGAGCGAGGAAGGGAGATATCCATCCTGTCACCCCTAAGGACCGAGTTGATGTGTCATCTCACCTAGCTTCCTGTCGTGCAAACCACTTGACCGTTGTATGGGCAACGGCTGAGCATAAATCCCACTAGTAGTCTGATAGCCACCAGGAGCGCTGAGAGCAACGGGCGATCAGGGAGAAGGGATAAGCTCTGTGTGACTTATACCCTGGTTAAACCTCGGAGATAGGTCGAATGACCCCTTGATGAATCCCGTGGTGGTTAGTCAGGTCCAGCTAAGGTGGGTAATGGCTTTGTTGGGATCTGCACCGACACTAAGGTGATCATGCTGTGGTACCCCACCTGTGGGTAAAGTTGCACACCTCTGCAGAGTTAAAATCTATTCGAATAGCCGTGCCCACGGTATTGGGCAAGTTATGGTGTGGTCACATAATTAGTGTTTCTCTCTGGGAATGATTGGACTGGTGTGGGTTGTTTGGAAAGCGTCCGGCAGTTATGCCATGTGCTACAGCGGACGGGGAGTCCGGTAGCAGCTTAAAACCTGGATCCTATGTGGATCAACACCATGTGCTTCTTGATACTTGAAAACTTGTTTGAAAAATTGTTTTAAACGAACCTTTGCATGGAACTGAGTTTTCCGTAAATAAACCCTAACCTTGTCCTTGAACTGTCCTGTGCATCGATCTCTGATATACCCCCCCCCCCCCGTGGGTGTGGTTGGACTTGCTGAGTACGTTTGTACTCACCCCATTCTTACTTCTTACAGCAGAAGATCCGGACTACAGCCCAGAAGACGTCGAGTAGGGTTTCGTCCTGCACCCAGTCTTGCCTGTGGTTAGGGCCACCGCCGGAGTTCCGCATGGCGCAAGACTCTGATGACTCTCTTTTCGTAGCCAGTGTAGTAGTGTGGGTTTTAGTTGTAATCCTCACGATAGTGGCGCTTCACTGCCCATTACCGCGTAGAGTTGTACGGTGATGTACCATCTGATGTAATAAAAGTGTTATCAGCCTCCTGGGACTGATAAAGTAACACTTTTAAGTCTTTCCTGATGGGGGGGACGCTTCAATGACCAACCTTCTTGCATTTTTCACAATATGACTTACCACTACTCTTCACAAAAGTAGTTTTGGTTTGCACAAAAGCCTTCTTCCCTTTCTTAGGAATGTATCCAAGCCCTTGCTTGTTCAAAGTGAATTTTTGGCTTGCCCAATAATGATTAAATATGGCTATACTATCATAGCACTTTCTCAAATCATTAGTCAAGCAAGTAACTTCTTTCTTTAACAAATCATTTTCCATAATAAGAGATTCATTGCAAGATGAGTTGTCAATTGTGGTGCAAAAAGAACTAGTAGAGCTAGAGCCATAAGATTTATCATCAATTAAATCACAACTAACACCAACGCTCAATGTTGCTTTTCTTCCATGATTAAGTAAGGTATTGTGAGCTTCCTCAAGCTTCTCATGAGTTTCTTTGAGATTCTCATGAGAAACCTTTAGCTCCTCATAGGAATCTTGAAGAGAAGAAAACTTTAACTTCAAGTCCTTTAACTTGGCCTTTTCTTTAGTCATGAATTCATCGGCATCATTGAGCATTTCAACAAGATCATCATATGAAAGTTCATCAAGTTCATCATCTTGTTGTACCTTTGCACCACCCTTTGCCATAAGACAATGTGGTGTGGAGAAGAGTGATGGTGCCTCCTTGATGGCGATCCCGGCAACTTCCTTGGATGGCTTGTCATCATCATCATCATCATCATCATCATCATCGGAGCTTGCATCGGAATCTCATTCAACAAAATAAGTTTGACCATTCTTTTTCTTCTTGATGAACTTCTTCTTCTTCTTTTCATCATTTTTCTTGTCCTTCTTGTTCTTGTCATCCTTCTTGTTTGGACAATTGACACTAATATGACCCATTTCACCACATTGGAAGCAAGTCTTGTCCACAAAAGGATTTTTTCTTGATGATTGACCTTTCTTGCCAAAGTTCTTCTTGTTCATCATTCTATTGAATCTCTTAACAAAGAGAGCCATCTCTTCATCCGATTCTTCTTCTTGGCACCCACTTTCTTCTTCCTTTTTGCTATCTTGAGCTTTGAATGCCACATTTTTCTTTTTCATATCAATTTCTCCCCCATGAGCTTCATCTTGAGATTTCTTGAACATGTCATGGGTGAGAACTTCTCCCAATATTTGTGTGGGAGTTGCGGTCTTCACATTTGACCTTACAAGCAAGGTCACAATTGTGTCATATCTTTCCGGAAGACATCTAAGAAACTTGTTGTTGAAATCCGCATCTGGTACCTCAAATCCAAGTCCCTTAAAGTCATTCACAATGTCATTTAGCCGGTTGAACATCTCGGCTATACTCTCATCCTTCTTCATGGTAAATTCACTAAAATTTCCCTTAAACAAATATAACTTGGCCTCCTTCACACTTGATGTGCCCTCATGAATTTCCATGAGCTTTTCCCATATGTTATGTGCATTTGTGAGACTCTTGACTCTATTAAATTCAGTCACACCAAGGGCACTAAAAAGCACATTGACTCCTTGATCATTTAGTATCTCATTTTCCTCTTCTAGGGGTGTCAAATTCTTTGAGTCCAAAATGACGTATCCATCATTTACTACTCTCCATAGCTTTCTACTCATGGCTTTGATATGAGCCGACATCCTAGTCTTCCAATAATCATAATTGTTCCCATCAAAAAACGATGGCTTCCCAACATGAATTCCATTATCACTAGTCATTGTTCTACTCCAAGATGGTTAAATCCGCAATTAAAGGAGTACTTAGCTCTGATACCACTTGTAGGATCAAGAACACCGACTAGAGGGGGGGTGAATAGGCGGTTTAAAACTAAAACTCACAACACTAGAAAAACTTAATTAGTAACAAAAAAAAAGCCCTATGTCATGCTACTACTATCTCTAGAGAGGTTTGCAACCTAGGGTGACAAGATACAATTCAAGCTCTAGTTAAGTAAATTGCTCAAAATAAAACAACAATTAAAGTGAGCAAGAGAGATAACCAAGCTTGACACACAAATTTATCCCGTGGTGTCGAGGACTTGCCGGTCACCCCTAATCCACGTTGAGGTGGATTCCAAGAATCAACCGCTCCTCTATCAAGAACCTCTTGATCTTAAGCCGGCTTGAACCAAGGAACCGCTCCACACCTCGATTTCACTAGAGTTGCTCTTCACCACTCCGGCAAGGTGAGCACAAAACCTCTCACAACCGAAATCGGGGCTTCTCAACAATCTCCTTCAAGAAGCTCCACAAAATCACCTTCTCCAAGCCGTCTAGGGAGCGGCAACTCCCAAGAGTAATAAGCCAATGATCCTTGCTTGAAGATTCTCTAGTGCCACAAAGCTCAAACTCTTGATGCAATGCACTAGGAAGCACTCTCACTCTCAAAAATGCAAATCCTTAGCAAGTGTGTGAGAGAGAGGGATGTCTTAGCTCTAGAGTGTCAAGAATGCAGTCCAAATGGCCAAGAGAGAGACCCAATGGCCGGGCGTTGGGTATATATAGACATCCCATCAAAAACTAGCCGTTACAGTCTATTCTGCGAGATCGCGGACCGTCCGATTTCAAAAACCGGATCGTCCGCCATTATAAGCCAGAGAGACAGAGTGCATTAAATGCGTGTCAGAACTAGCCGTTACAGCCCTGGCGGACCGTCCGCGCACAAATGGCGGACAGTCGGCAGTTAAGAGTTCCACAGCTCCAGAGACGAAACAGTCTCTAGAACAACACTGAAATTTCCCAGCGGACCGTCCGCTCCCAAAGAGCGGACCGTCTGCAGTTCATCCTAGAAGAACAAACAGAGACAACAATGTTTCTAGTTCAATTTATCAAAAAACCTGCGGACTGTCCGCGCCCCAGCGGCGGACCGTCCGCAGACCAGACCACAAGCCTGACCAGAGAACACCCTTACTGGAATGAAGAGAGTTAGAGTGGCGGACCGTGCGCCCATGTGGGCCGGACCATCCGCCAGCCACATAAGATTTCCACCAGACCTTCTGTAACGGTAGCGGACCGTCCGCGCTTGAGCAGCTAGCTCTCTAACTTGTTCTTTTTCAAAACCCGACAAAGCGTTGTTAGCCCTCATGCATGCATCTAGACATTTTGAGCAAAGTGGCACTAGAAACCCGTCAAGCACGAGTACATGACCCCTCTTGATAGTACGGCTATCTATCCAACAAATCCGGTCACTTTGCATCCACTAAACACCTTGTGAACGGTAAAATTCAAAAGACCCTATTTTATACCTTTTCCTTGAGCCCAAGCTTTGTTCATCGTCTCCAAAAATCCACACGTTCACAAATAACACTCATTCATCCATGGATCAACCTATACTCATTTTCTCAAAAGGAATTGTTAATCCACAAACCGTTGTCATTAATTACCAAAACTCAAATTAGGGGCCTAGATGCTTTCAGTTAGGCATCAGCGTGAGGCGTGCGTGTCACATCATACGTGGCCCGCCTTTAATGCTCCGGCGACCTACCCAGATGAGCAGGTCGGAGGTGCTTCCTATTGTGGCTCTGGCTCCCACGGTCCCCGAGAGGATTGGGGAGTAGCCATGTGTGGCTCCAAGAGTTTTGTACTTTAAAAAAAATTAAAAAATTTAAGTTAATCTAAAAAATCAAAACTAATTATTTAATATCAGAAAAATATGAAACTAGTACCAAAAATTTTCTAAAAATATAACCTATCTATTGTTGCTTTATTTGAACCTTATTTCTTAAAAAATAGTGGGCATATCTACAAGCAAACAAATACTAGGAATATAAAAAATTTGGATATGAATAACTGACAAGTAGAGTGCCAATAGATAAGTTACATTTTTAGAAAAATGCTGGCGCTCGTTTCATAACTTTTTGGTTCAAAATGAAATACTTATGAATTTTTTAGTTTAAATCTGAATATTTTTTAATTTGTCATAGAATAAAAAACCGCCTTTGAAACCACGCAAAGGGTTAAATTTGTCCGGTTTCGACATTTGGATAGCCTAAATTACCAGGTCTCAAGATTGAAAATTAAATTTTTATGATTGTTTGAGGATGCAAAATGGTCACTTTTCCCAAGAATAAAACACTCTAAACTATTCTATACATTGCTACCATGGCACGAGTACACAAGAATCCTAAAACAGATTTAAAACGTAAAAGATATGAGCTAAACAAGTCGGAGTACAACCGTAAGGAAAAAACTAAACTTTAGTGACTCGCATGTAAATTATACTCGAAACACAGCAAACGGTGGTGATTAAATTATTGAAAATAATAGAGGCTCAATGGAAAAAAAAAAAGAGAGGGCATACTCAGGAGTTTATAGGAATTATAAAAGGAAAATGGAAGGAGACATGACATGACGTCAGCATGATGTCATCGCATGGCTGGCCAATAGCATGTTTGCTTCTCTACATGCTAAAGCGTTAATTAGTTGCACAGTTGGTTTGGTTTGTTCGGCTTGCAAATGCATAGCTGCTTGGAGCAGTCCCAATCCTCTAATTTAGCTAGTTTTTATAGCATTAAATATATTGCTATGTAAACAAAAAGCTAAGTCGGTAGAAGAGTTAACGAGGAGAGGATGAAAAATATAAAAAAATCATGCCTTGTGCGAGAAATCATGTCTCATGCAAAAAACTTGATTGGATAGCAATTTATTTTGAAGAAACTATACATTAGGAGTATAGTTTCTATATATAGTGCCTATGTGATATGATTAGTACAAAATTAGTAGTATCTTACGTTGGGACTGCCCTCGGCGTGCCTGGCTTTGCTCGGCGGCGGCTTGGCACTGGTGCGTGCCCGGGGCGGTATTGATTGATGAGCCGCTCGGCCCGGCAGCGCACTGCAGAGCTGACGTCTCGGTTAGTTGCAGCAGGGCAAAAGCCAGGTATATGTGTTACTAGAGTGTTTAGGAAAAGCATGAGCGTGGAATATAGATTGAGAAAGAGTCGGTCAACTCCAACGACTCTAAATATTATAAATATGAAAAAACTAAACCTATCTTTCTCGGGTAACAATTTTCAGAACAGGCTGATCTGGTTTTAATAATCTGGCCATCTGCTGTCGAGTCCAAGTGAACTACAGACAGCATCTGCACATGCATCGCTGAGCTCGACGAGCTAGCTAGCTGCACAGAAGAGAAACATACACAATACCCTACATGTATCATCACTCCTCAATTAAGCATCTACTAGCCTATCAACCCATGCGGAAACTAATTAGAATTAATATAAAAATAAGATTTATAGCTAATAATTATAATTATCTATCTCGCGCCCTCTTTTATCTATTAAATATTCTGACACATATTCTAAAATATAAATTTTATCATTATCTAGTTGCAATAGATTTTATTTTGCATTACACCTCCATCTGTGTTTGATATATATTTAATTGAAAATTTTGTTCATAAATTGGTTTCTTATTCCTTCCATTATTCCTTCCATCATGCATTAATACATGGTAACAAATATCGTGGGTAGTATTTTTATATAAACAATAACATAAATAATATACTAATAATGATAGAAATAGTAATTTTGAATATTATATTGGTGCACTTTAATATCTCTATCCCTACTATTTTTAAAGCAAATAATGATTCCTTAGTCCGTCAATCGGAATCCTAATTGGAACCAGGACAAATCATTTGAAATCCTAATGGGAACCTGGACAAATCAATCAGAATTCCAATCTGAACCCGGACAATCAATACCTCACGCGGTTATAGCACGGTCTAGACTGAAAGAGCATAAAGTTGGTGGTCTCATATAGGTTAGGGTAAAATTTATATTACCAGTAGTAACGCACAGGCACTGTGCTAGTTTTGTTATAATTATATAATTTAGATTTAGTTTTAGAGGTTACTTTAACTTTTAATAATGATATAATTGGATAATTTATATGCAAATTTAGAGGGTTATTTGCATTATTTTTATAATAGCAGAGCCGGATAATTTAGATACATGTTTAGGTTTACTTTAGTCTATTTTTATAATGGCACAGGTAGATAATTTATTAGGAAGATAACAGATATGATGACTATTATGATTAGAATTGTCAGAGTGATGGGTGGATGTTTCTGATTTTTGTGAGAATTTCTAAAATTTCTTTATTTTTTTAAGTGTCCATCTAGAATTCTAGGTGGCTTATGTGGAGGCTTCAAAAGGAGCCTCCAATTAGTAATAGTAAAATACCAGCTGTAAAGCATTAGGGTTTATGTCAGCAGATTCTACGCTTACCTGAAAATGAGACTCGCTGCTGGCCCAGTACATCACATGGCACATGTGGATGGTTCCTAAGTTGGTGTGCTCGCTTATGCAGCTAACACACTGGTGAGTCTTCTCTTGATCCAACAAGGTCCAGAAATTTGTATTCAGATATCTGTACTTCAGAATACATTTGGATCCCCTGTACTCGTTTACCATTTCAACTAAATGCAGATCTCGGGCAGTGCCAACTAATCTGAATACCTGTCATTTTATGCTTCATTTGGAATCCGTGTATAGATCTTCCAAGGTTTAATTTCCAGGTCAACTCCTGTGCCGGCGTAGTTAGTTGTCAATTGACTGGCACGATCCTTCAGGTCCGTAAGATTCTCTGCATGCTCGGAGAGCTGTGCACGCTGCATAATGTCAACGGAAATAGCACAGAAATATAGCACCAAAGCGCCACTGTTCAGTTTAAACAATTATATCTCTGTGATGTAAGCTCAGCAGCTGACACTGAATTGGTTAATAAAACCAAAGTCGGTGATGGGAGAAGCTTCTGCAGCTCAGATCCATGGAAACACTAGCCAGTAACCTGTGACTCGGTGTCGCGAGGCCTGTAGCGCGTCCGACATCGAAGCGAGGGCTCGCCGTTCACTCATGTGCATGAGTGCGACCTCTATATAAATAGAGGTCACCTCCTCCTGCCCATACAACACTAGCCATTGAGCAGGCAAGAACCTCTCTTGCTGCTGTCTACATTGGCGTTCTCACGCCATGAGACTGCTCGTAGTACTCCTACCACTTGTCATCCTTGCCCTAACTGTCCATGTAGCTCAAGTTAATGGTAAGCCTGAATACAAGAGTGATGGCGAGCGTAAGTCCAACAATGGTGTTGGACCAGTGAAGAATCCGCACTGCCCAAAACCAGGGCTGGGTCCGGACCCCCATGGCAATGGCCATGGGCCACAAAAGAATACAGCATGTGATGATGGACAAGACTCACCAACGCAACCCGAAGCTCCCTCTGACCATGGTAATGGCCAATCACCACCACCTCCATCGCCAACAATGGCTCCAAGCTACCAACCAGCCAATCCATCATCACCAACAACTCCGTCAAGCCCTCTAACCCCAACACCAACCTATGGGCAACAGCCACCACCATCAACTCCCGCTACCACACCTCCAACATATCAAGCAAATAGTCCACCACCATTGGCACCATCTGGCACCCCTTCCACGCCTCCAAACTATCAAGAAAATAACTCGCCAGCTCCATCAACTTCTAGTCCCTCTGTCAATCCTCCAATCAATCAAAGTAACAATCCACCACCCTCCACACCTTTTAGTCCACCTGATGTTCCACCGGTCTATCAAGCTGGAAACCCTCCACCACCAACCAACCAAGAAAATAACCCGCCACCACCTCTATGGAAGTCCAGTCCCCCTGTCATTCCGCCAACATATCAAGGTAACAGTCCACCACCCACAACACCTTCTAGTCCCACTCCTACACCTCCAACAAGTCAAGCTAACAACCCTCCACCTTCGCCATCTTCTACCTCCCCTGCCACACCTCCAAGCTATCAAGCAAACTATCCTCCACCTCCACTAGTTTCTAATCCCTTAGCCATGCCACCAACCATTGAAGCTAGCACACCACCACCTCCACCATCTTTTACTCCGCCAGTAACTCCTCCATCCTACCAAGTTAGTAATCCACCACTTGCACCGGATTCTAGTACCTCCAGCACACCACCAAGCTATCAAGTGAGCAGTCCACCACCACTAGCACAATCTAGTCCCCCTCCATCATCTTCTAGTCTCTTAGCTACACCTCCAACCTATCAAGCTAAAAACCCGCCTCTTCCACCACCTTCTAGCACTCCTGCAGCACCTCCAAGTTATCAAATCAATAGTCCACCACCTCCGCCAGCTTTTAATCCACCAGACACACCTACAAAAAGTCCACTACCTCCACCAACTTCTACTCCTCCTACCACACCTCCAACCTATCAAGCTGAAAATCCGCCACCTCCACCACCTTCTAGTCCTCTAGCTACACCTCCAACCTATCAAGCTAATAACCCTCTCTTCCACCACCTTCTAGTACTCCTGCCACACCTCCAACTTATCAACTCAATAGTCCACCACCTCCACAATTTGCAAATCCGCCGGTCACACCTCCATCAAGCCCACTAGTTCCATCAACTTCTACTCCCGCTTCCACACCTCCAACCTATCAAGAAAATAATCCTTCACCTCCACTAGCTTCTACTCCCTCAGCCATGCCTCCAACCAATCAAGCTACCACACCACCACCTACACCATCTTTTAGTGCCCCTGAAACTCCTCCATCCTACCAAGTAAGCAGTCCACCACCTTCACCAGATTCTACTACCTCTTCCACACCACCAAGCTATCAAGTTAATAGTCCACCACCACTAGCACAATCTACTCCACCTCCATCATTTTCTAGTCCCTTAGCTACACCTCCAACCTATCAAGCTAACAATCCGTCTCTTCCACCACCTTCTAGTACTCCTGCTACACCTCCAACATATCAAGTCAATACTCCACCACCTCCACCAGTTTTTAATCCGCCAGTCACACCTGTAAATAGTCCACTACCTCCACCAACTTCTACTCCTGCTGCCACACCCCCAACCTATCAAACAAACAATCCTCCACCTCCACCAGCTTCTAGTCCCTTAGCCACGCCACCAACATATCAAGCAAGCACACCACCTTCGCCATCTATTATAGCCCCTACAACACCGCCAATGTATCAAGTAAGCAATCCACCACCTCCACCAGCTCCTATTACCTCTGCCACACCTCCAACATATCAAGTTAATAGCCCGCCACCTCAAGCACCTTTTAGTCCCCCCGTCACTCCTCCAACATATCAATTTAATAACCCACCACCCCCACAACCATTGTCTACTCCCCCGTCTATGCCTCCGCCCTATCAAGCTAACATCCAACCCCCACCACCACCAATGAGTCCACCTGCCACTCCTCCAAGTTCACAAGGGAATGGCCCATCACTGCCGCCGCCACCATCACATAAGCCCCCTCCACCTCCAACATACCAAGCTCCACCACAACCTATTCCCCCTAATGGGCCTCAAGGATGGCAACAAGTTAATAATCCTCATGATACCTTGTACTGGCAAATTGGAAGATTTATAGTGTTGATGCATAGATTGGTTTACAACAAAGAGTTTACACTCGTGGATGTGATCTCAGTGAGCATGCAGCCTGCGGGTACTGGCAAAAACTACTTTGTTGTCTTTAAAGCTGCAGATGAAAATAAGGTGGTCAGAAGATACCAAGCAGTTGCATGGGGCATAGCAGGGTCAACAGCGCAACCATGGAAAGTACTATCATTCCAAGTGATAGGAGATTGAGCTCCCGATAAATACGCAATGTTCATAGTATCCTGTGCGTGCAAAGTTACAATTACATGATTTAGTTTACTCTAGTAAAACTTTATATTTTATAGAACTAGTAGATTTAATAAGCATGTCATAGTTTCTTGTTATATTACACATCAGTTACATCATTACACATTAGTTACACCATTTATGTAGCAAAGATGTTTTGCTAGCTTCGTACTCTATGATAGTTAAGAAACATCCATGGTGTTTGGAGCTGCAGCAGTATAACTGTGAGCAAGGCATTTTCTTTATTGACCTCGTGATTTTCAACTACTTATTTGGTGAAAGAACACTTAGCGCGGCCATTATGCATTGTGACCTATTGGCGGGGCAACAAGAGATCATGCACATCACACGAAGTCAAATCTCATGCTACTACTTGATTAATAGCTTACACAAAATCAAGCACATGAACCAGATCTATGTGCACATATGTCTCAATTTTAAAATATTGACTCAACATGATCTAAAATTTAGCTTTGACTATTGATCTCTCCATAATATAGTGCTGGAAACAACACAAGTTAGTACTATGAATCCGGTGCTAGCGTCTATTTTTGTACTACAACAGCCTACCATCAAACGAAATCTTTTGAGATCCTTGTTGCAATCAAAGGAAACCAGAGAGAGTTAGAGCATCCACGGTGTGATGTATTGAGCTTTATGCTTGGAAGGTCTTGTCAAAACGATGTTCGGTTCTCATTTTCCCTGCAATATATATATATATATATAGGATGAGTTTTTTCTACACTCGCGTGTAGCTACTCTCACTATCAGTATACCATCGTGCGTATATTCACATACTTATTTATCACTTTAAGTATGTTAATATTTTTATTCTAAGATACTTTAAAGGGATATATATAAAAAATTTCAAAAGCATCCCCATTTTTTAAATATATATTATTATACCTTAGTACTAGTATATAAAATTAAGTATGTTCACGTAGTCTATGTATGGTCACATACCTAACGTATATACCATCATAGATATTCTAATATGATCACATACACCTTATACATATTTTTTATTGGGTCAATACGTTCTACATCATAAGATATATATATATATAGAAGTAGCTACAAAAGTCCTATACGAGCATTAAATTGGTTGTGGATCCCATCGTAAACTAAATAAAAGGAAAAAAGTCTGTCAATGGGTCTGCGCGAGTTGGTTGTTGCGGGCTGGGCCAGGCTTGTGTCAGTGTTGGTCCACACTATTTCTTTAATGGCTAGGCATCCATGACTCTACTATCCTCGAGGCCAAGAAGATTTTTCTACCAAGCATCAAAGGCTGCGATGGCAAAATTCTCTACTGATTGAAGCATCGTTTTCTCGCATGCGTGCTCTTACATTAGATTATTAGAATCTTCTTTTTATATTTTTTATATAAATATTACAAATCTTAATAAAAGAATCATGTCCTAGAGAATACAACACAGCAAAGTTATTGTTTTGGTCGACAGACCCTATGTTGGTTTGGATACAAAATGCCTACTTTATCCAATTTACAGCAAAACAGCTACCTAGAGTAGAGATGGACAACTAACCGTGACATACCTCCGCTAAACATTAGGTGCGCCGCCTTTTTGTCGGTAAAAATAAACCCTAGCTAACATGGCCAAACCCAGCTGTCTCTACTAAGAAGCCTCACGCACCCCATGTCTACCACCAGTATAGAAAGGCTCTATAGTCCCAGTTGGGAAACCTCTGTTGTTTCGGTTTCCAACTAGGACCGCCCATCTGGGAATAAAGATCCGGGCCTTTAGTCCCGGGTTAGGCAACCAGGACTAATGGGAGCCATTAATCCCGGTTGGTATTACCAACCAGAACTAAAGAGGCTCCGCGCCCTGGCCTGCCATTTTAGTCCCGGTTGGTAACACCAACCGGGACTAAAGGTCCCTTCCTTTTTTCTTTTTCCTACTTTCCTTTCCATTTATTTCTTTTTCATTTCAATTATATTTTTTATTCAAAATTATGTATTCTACTATAGTACTGCTATACGTTCGTACATGAGTATAAAATCCACTAACATATATATAAATTAATTTAGTGGGATTCACCACTAAAGTGCAACAAAGTGAAACATAGATATATACATGTACATACAAAGTGTAACATACATACATATATATATATATTACTCACTATCTTTGTTATATAACATCTATGCTATATTTACTACTTGGATCAAGATTGTATCCATTATAGTAGAATTCACCATCTTTGTTCCGGGTCGTGGCTCCACCTAGGACTAAAGGCCAATTTTAGCGGGCCACAGGAGAATTTCGGCCCACCTTTGGTTCCAGGTGGATCTAGCATATGGAAATAGGGTCCTGTTCCCAGTTTTTGGATGTTTTCATTTTGATCTATTTCTTTTATAAGTGGGCTAGCAGTTGTTAATTGCGTAAAAAATAATTTATGGGTCCAAAAAATGCAAAACAAATTATTTAGTTTTGTTTAGATTTGATATATACAAGAAAAATCATTAATTTATTTTGTTGTGTTATGATCCATGAAATACATAATTTTATACACATTATATTTTTTATTTTGACCATGCAAATATGTATTAGCTAAATGAAATATTTGAAATTAAAACTTTTTGACAGGAAATGAGTTTCCTCACCGCATTAACGTTAAAAATGAGTCTTGCATAAAATTATTGCCAATAATAAGATTTTTTATGTGCCGATTCCATCACATCTGTCTTGTCCTCGATTCCATCACCGTGAAAGGAGGAATCTCAACAAACTTATTATAATCCTCCATCACATCTGTCTTGTCCTCGATTCCAACAATATTTCTTTTTTTGAAAAGAACTATGTGCCGCTTTGGCTCATCCGTTTGCTTGTTTATCCCCTTCTTTGGCTTGCTGGACATGTCCTTCATGTAGAAAATCTGCGCGACATCCTGGGCTAGGAAGAATGGCTCGTCTTTATGCCCAAGATTGTTGAGGTCCACTATTGTCATTCCGTACTGATATTTTATTACCACTCCTCCAGTCAGCTTCACCCGCTGGCACCGAAACAGAGGTATCTTCGAAATGGGTACATAATCCAGTATACATATCTCCTCTATGTGACCATAATATGTCTCCTTTTTACCGTTGTTGTCTGTGGCATCCATACGGACACCGCAATTTTGGTTGCCCCTCTTTTTATCTTAGTCTCTTATGTAAAATGTGTTTCCAATTATCTCGTACCCTTAGAATGTTAGGATATTCCAAGATGGTCCCTTAGCCAACCACGCCAGTTGTTCTGGTATATCCATGTTATGCATTGATGCTTCCGCAACCAACTGGCGAAAGAATCCATGTGTCAACGTGTAATCCAAGCTTCGGACTTATCTGGGAATTTGGAGCACGGAATCTTCTTATGTTCCTCGATATATGGATACACCAAGGACGATTGTTGAACAACCACGTAATGTGCTTTCTTTAATGAGAAATCATCAGTACAGGCATATGCTTTCTTTCCTAGTGTACCTTTCCACATTTTCTCCCCTCATACCGCGATTTAGAAACCCCAATCGGTTTAAGGTCATCGACAAAGTTAACACCAAACTCAATGACCTCCTCTGTTCCATAGCCACTGGCGATGCTTCCTTCATGACGAGCATGATTACGAACATATTTCTTTAGTACCGCCATGAACCTCTCGAAAGGGAACATATTGTGTAGGAATACAGGTTCGAGAATATTAATCTCTTTGACAAGGCGAACTAGAAGATATGTTATAATGTTGAAGAATGATGGTGGAAATATCAACTCAAAGCCAACTAGACATTGTACCACATCGTTCTGCAGTTTTATGAGATTATTTGGATCAATTACCTTTTGAACAATTGCGTTGAGGAAAGCACATAGCTTTACGATGGTTAATCGAACATTCTCAAGCAGAATCCCCCACAACGCAACTGGAAGAAGTTGAGTCGAAAGCACGTGACAGTCACGAGACTTTAGGTTTGTGAATTTCTTCTCTAGCATATTTATGATTCCTTTTATATTCGAGGAGTATCCAGATGGGACCTTAATACTGCTCAAGCATTCAAACATGCTTTCCTTCTCTTCTTTGCTAAGAGTATAGCTGGCAGGACTTAAGTAGTGCCATCCATTTTCTCTCATTTTTGGATGTAGGGCATCTCGTTCTTCCATACGTTGCAATTCCTGTCGTGCTTCTAGTGTATCTTTTGTCTTCCCGTACACTCCCACAAATCCTATCAGGTTGACGCAAAGATTCTTCGTGACGTGCATCACGTCAATTGCATTGCGAACATCTAACACTTTTTAATATGGTAGCTTCCAAAAAATAGACTTCATCTTCCACATGGGCGCCATTCCATTTTTGCTCGGAACAGGTTGGCTACCAGGTCCCTTGCCAAATACTACTTCTATATACTTTACCATATCAAAGACTTGCCTACCACTACGGTGCATCAGCTTTGTATGGTGGTGGTCTGCTTGCCCTTTGTAATGCTTGCCTCTCTTTCGTGCCGGGAGAAACCGACGATGACCCATGTATACAACCTTTTTGCAGTGAGTCAAGTATGTACTATAAGTTTCATCTAAGCAATGTATGCAGGCACTATATCCCCTGTTTGTTTGTCCTGATAGGTTACTAAGAGTAGGCCGATCATTTATGGTTACGAGCAACAATGCTCGTAGGTTGAAGTTCTCCTGTCGGTATTCATCCCTCATCCGTACACATTCTTAGTGCCACAACAATAATAGTTCTTCGACCAACGGCCTTAGGTACACATCAATATCATTCCCAGGTTGCTTTGGACCCGGGATAAGCACCGGCATCATGATGAATTTCATCTTCATGCAGAGCCATGGTGGGAGATTGTATATACATAGAGTCACAGGCCAAGTGTTGTGGCTACTGCTCATTTCACCGAAAGGATTCATGCCATCCATACTCAAAGTGAATCTTATGTTCCTCACATCTAGTGCAAAGGACTCGTAAGTTCTATCTATTTTTCTCCACTGTGATCCATTAGCCAGGTGTCTCAACATCGTGTGTTATTTTTGTTCTTCTTTGTGCCATCGCATCAACTTAGCATGCTCTTTGTCTCTAAACAGATGCTTCACATGTGGAATTATAGGAGAGTACCATACGACCTTGGCAGGAACTCTCTTCCTGGGACGACAGTCCACCTCGACATCCACAGGTTCCTCTCTCCTGATCTTATACCGCAATGCACCGCATACGGGGCATGCATCCAAATTCTCGTACTCATTACCGCGGTAGAAGATACAATCATTAGGACAAGCATGTATCTTCTGTACCTCCAATCCTAGAGGGCAAACAAGTTGTTTTTCTCTGTATGTTGTGGTAGGCAACTTGTTATCCTTAGGAGGCATATTTTTAAAATGTTTCAGTAATTCACCAAATCCTTTGTTGGATACTCCATGTGTTGCCTTCCATTGCAGTAACTCCAAAGTGCTACGAGCTTCTTCAGTCCATCTTCGTAGCATGGGTACAACAACTTGCGGTGGTCCTCAAACATCCACTGGAAGTTTATCCTCTCCTTTTTGTTTTCACAATCTTCATGCGCATCATGCAACGCCTGCCCAAGATCGTCGATGGGATCTTCATCTGCCGCCTCACCTTCAGGCTCTTCCATTTGTTGGTGTTTCTTATGCCCAATAGAATATGTATTCCGCAAGTGCACAGAATCCACCGCTGTAGCACTTCATCTTGGAGTATTTGTTGGCGTTTCTTATGCCCAATAGAATATGTATTTCGCAACCGCACAGAATCCACCACTGTAGCACTTCACCTTGGAGTATTCCAGGGTATCATAAATTTCCACGGGGAAGCACTATGGTTCTAAAGAGTATCGAATGAATGAGTGATAAACTTTACTGGAAATATGCAACGACTTACTTAGTGGGGGTAAGCCAGATATAATAAGATAGGATAAATGGCTAGGCAATGACTGTTTGACACAGGAGACTCTAAACCTTAGAGCGGTAAGTAGATGGGAGGACAACAAGCGAGAAAGACTCCTAAAATATTTCTAAACTATCGAGCTAGCCTCTCTAGACTAAACCTTGCTTCTAACTAGTTATCGGGAACCTAGAGCTTACTTTGGCTGCTGGAAGAGAAAGGATTGCAGAAAAGGGTGAGAGGGGAGTCCAATGACAACCTGCTACTACTGCTATGAAAACATCCGAATTACAAGGGACGGACAGGGCTGTCATCACCTACCGCCTACCACACTGTTCCGTGGGGTGGAACACACTTCCTAGCTAACACTAAGCCAGACACCACGTCTGCACTCAGTGTTAGGATTTCTCTTGAGGCCTTTAAGAGAAATCCCCCTCAACCTAGGGACCTAAATTGAGCTCCCTAGTCCGGGTGAGAAAATCCGTAAGGTAAGATTCTGATAAAACAAGGAAGATAACAAAGTCTAAGCTAGCTTAGAGGATAGAACTTCCTCACACAAGCTGAATAACTTGGAAAGATAAATAAATGCAGAAAGTAAAGCTGACTCGAAAAGATAAAGAAGATAACCTACATTGATAAATGTTAAAGGAAAAGATACAAGAGCTTATACCAGTCTTCCAATGACTACTCCGAAATCCCAAGACAAGCTCGACTCGACTCTAACTCCCAGACTACTAAACCTAACTCTAGAAAGTGAAATGAGTAGAGAACTCCTTGGTGTGTGTTACAAGTGATGGGTGACCCTCTATTTATAACTCTTGCAGGTCAGTGCTGAGGTTGATGCTTACCTTGGATGCCACTTCATCGGTTGAGGTAACTTCCATGTGAACTTGAGCTTGAGAGGCTGCAAAGTGGGGCCGGCCAACCTCTCCCAAGCCGGCCAGCTTGGGATCTGTGCCACTTGGTTCAAGGTTTGACAGTTTGGGGCCGGCCGGCCTGACCTCGGCGCGTTTTGTCCCTCCATTTCACTGACTTGATGATCAACGCTTATGCTTTGCCTAGGGAGGCGAATCTTAGGATTTTGCCCAAGTCTTGCATACAGGTGGGCCCTTCGATCCATGGGTGAAGCCTTTTGGGTTATCTGATCAAACTGACTTCAAGTGCATAGCTCAAGATCAAGGTAAGTGTGTTTCCTTGCACATGGATCGATGACATGGCAATTGGGTCTAGTGCCAGGCCGGTCGGCCTAGGTGAGGCCGGTCAGCCTGGAATTTTTCCCATTTTGCCTCATTTTTTATATACCTGTCCCTGCAACTCATCCAAAACTTGTAGAACTTTATTAGAATAAATAAAATATGTATGAAACATGATGCAAAGATCTATTTATTCTCGAGAAGTTGACAGACAAAGTGTGATTTAATGGCCGTCAACAGTATTCCAGGGTATTGTAAATTTCCACGAGGAAACACTATGATCTAAAGAGTATTGAATGAACAAGTGATAAACTTTACTGGAGATATCCACTGACTAACTTAGTGGGGGTAAGCCAGATAAGATAACTTGCTAGGCAATGACCATTTGACATAGGAGACTCTAAACCTGAGAGCAGTAAGCAGCTGGGAGGACAATGAGCAAGAAAGACTCCTAGAACATTTCTAGACTAACGGGCTAGCCTCTCTAGACTAAACCTTGCTTCTAACTAGTTATCGGAAACCAAGAACTTACTTCGGCGGCTGAAAGAGTAAGGACTGTAGAAAGGGGTGAGAGTGGAGTCCAACGGCAACCTGCAACTACTGCTATGAAAGCGTCCAAACGTGGTGGACTACAAGGGACGGACAGGACTGTCACCACCTGCCACCTACCACACTGTTCCATGCGGTGGAACACACTTTCTAGCTAACACTAAGCCAGACACCATATCTACACTTTGGTGTTAGGATTTCTCCTGAGGCCTTCAAGAGAAATCCCCCTCAACCTAGGGACCTAACTTGAGCTCTCTAGTTCGGGCGAGAAAACCCGTAAGGTAAGATCCTGATAAAATAAGAAAGACAACAAAGCCTATGCTAGAGGATAGAACTTTCATGCACAAGCTGAATAACTTGGAAAGATAAATAAATGCGGAAAGTAAAGCTGACTCGAAAAGATAAAGAAGATAAATTATATTGATAAATGTTGAAGGGAAAGATACAAAAGCTTATACCAGACTTCCGATGATGACTCCAGAATTCCAAGACAAGCTCGACTCGACTCTAACTCTCAGACTACTAAACCTAACTCTAGAAAGTGAAATGACTAGAACTCCTTGGTGTGTCTTGGATGGAGGTGGAGGCTCCCTTTTATAGCTTCTTCAGGTCGGTGCTTGGGATAAGTGCTTAGCTTGGAAGCCACTACGACAGTTGGAATAACTGCTAGCCAAAGATGGTTGTGTGGCGTCACAGTTAGGGGCCGGCCGGCCTCACCCAGGCCGACCGGCCTGCGATGGTGGCCGCATGGCACCGCACTTCTCCTGGATGGCTCTGATGTTCTCCTGGTGATGGTTGCAACAGCGTTTATCCAAGGCTTGGCAGTTGGAGGCCGGCCGGCTTGACTCTGGCGTGTCTTGTCCCTCCATTGCACTGACATGATGATCAATGCTTGCATGTCGTCCTAAGAGGCGGTTCTTAGGAGTTTGCCCAAGTCTTGCATACAGCTGAGCCCTTCAATCCATGGGTGAAGCCATTCGGATCATCTGATCAAACCGACTTCAAGTGAATGGCTCAGGATCAAGGTAAGTGTGTTTCCTTATCCCTAGATTGATGACGTGGTGATTGGATCCAGTGCCAGGCGGTCGGCCTAGGATTTCCCCATTTTGCCTAAATTTTGGTACACCTGTCCCTGCATTCACAACTCATCCAAAACGTGTGGAACTTGTTAGAAATAAGTAAAATATGTATGGAGCATAGTGCAAATCTCTATTTATTCCCGAGAAGTTGACGGACAATGTGTGATTTACTAGCCGTCAACACCATTGCAGTATCATCATCAAAGGCACCGAATCCAGCGTGGCCAGGAAAGTTATCGTCACAATCTTCTTCTTCATTGTCCTCCATTATAACCCCTTTTTCTCCATGACTGGTCCAACAAATGTAATTGGATATGAAACCATTAAAAAAATATGGCTGTAAATGGTCCTTGAAGAGGCGTAATCCTTCTTGTTCTATCAGTCTTTGCATGGGCAACACATGAAATTATTCCGCTTGTTTGCCTCGACCATATCCAAAAAATAATGCAGGCCATCAATAAACTCCTTGGAACATCGGTCAGCATTGTACATCCATTGCCGATCCATCTGCATTGCACGATATAGTATTTTACATAATATGAACAATTAAAAGGTCCAAAATATCCAACACACAATATGAATAATAAATTAAGAGGTCCAAAATACAACATTATTCAACAATCTCTAGAAGTAAAAGGTTCAAATATCCATTACACAACATAATTAATTAAAACATCTAAAATACGATTAAGCTACATGCTAATACAAACTACTCATGAGACCTATTGACTGATGCCTCGTGAATCGCCTCGCAAACTCTGGACACTGGACAGTCAATTTCTGCCATCCCTGACGCTTCGCATCTCGCATTCAGTCGAGCCATCAACTCGTGATCATCATCCGTACCATGCAACTCGACATCAAATTCACGCTCAAATTTACGTCTTGCATTACGTAGCGCGAGGCAATCAACTACTTTCTTAATCCAACGACGAATACGACCCCGAACAAGTCCAAAACACTCTTCTGTGTAGATCTCAAGGGAATGTCTAGTGCACTTCAAATGATTGCGTACCGACGCCCGAGCGGATGCACGGCGCTCTAATGCATCATGTTGCAAAGCTATCTCTAAGGATTAAACATTAATTACTCAATAACCAATTATTGAACATACCTGTGTAACAATTATTGTAAAAATAATAAACTAAATCACTTGCTAACTACACGTAAGAAAAATTTCACATGTATAAAAAAATAATAAACTAAATCATTTTCTAACTACATCAACTAAAATTAATCCCTCCATACGTGTGTGTACTCCCATTCTAAAAATAAAATTCTACTCCGTATACTCATTTTCATATCTATATATGCTCATTTTAATATCTACATTTTTGTTCTAACTAGTGATCCTCTCTATATATATACTCCCACTAAAAAAATAACATTCTACTCTATATACTCATTTTGATCAATTAATACAAGTAAATTACATCTACACATGCAAATTTTAAGTAAATTTGAGCTCAAATGGTGTATAAATCGAAAAAACTCTAATATTTTTCCAATCTAAAAAACCTCAAAATCTCTATTTCTAAACCATGAAATGAGCTACATTAGCAATGGAAGATGAGAGGACGAAGTTCCTAACCTTTAGAACCGTTAGATGGACGGGGGAATCAAAAGCCTTCACAAATCGTGGAGTAAATGTGCATTGCCTCCCCTCACTCGAGCCAAGAACAGGAAGAACACGAATGGAGGAATGGCTCGGGCAAGAGGAGGAAGAAGGGGATAAAAGGGCATAGGGAATTTAGTCCCGGCTAGAGCCACCAACCGGGACTAAAAGTTCTAGTCCCGGTTGTAGCCACCAACTAGGATAAATGAGAATCTTTTAGTTCCAGTTGGTGGCTCCAACCGTGTGACGCCCTGAAAATTCACTTAATAAAATCGTGCGCTAGAGTGATTCGTAAAAACGGTTCAACATCAAAACCCTAAACCGAACCGAAGTACTGATCCGTTCCGCATCGCCCACCCACGCGCGACCGTCCGCCGAGATTTACGCAGACGCGACTCCCCTCTTTTTCTTCCTCTCCTCGCGCGAATACCGCGCGCATGGCCGACCGGCCGCGACCGCTACCGCAATTAGCGCCGGCGCTTCTCGTGTCGCGCACGAATCCCCGCACGCGCGTGGCCGCGGTCGCCGCCGCGGCCGGCGCCGACGCATCTCTCCCCTCTCTCTCTCCTTTCTTTTCCCCCTTCCATTTCTTTTCTCCCTTTTCTCTTTCTCTTTCTCCCTTTTTCTTTTCTTTTTCCTTTTTCTCCCTTTCTTCCCTTCTCTCTTTTCCCTCTCCCTCTTCCCTTCCCGGTCTCCTCTGCCGCTCGCCCGCGCACCGCCCAGGCCGAGCGCCGCGCTGGCCCGGCCGTGCTGCCGCGTGCCCACCCCGCGTGCTCCGCGTGCCCGCGTACCGCGCTGACCGCCTCACCGCGCCACCCGTCGCCGCACGCCCGCCCGGGCCCGCGCCTCGCCGCGCCGCCCGCGCGCGCAAGGGCGCGTGCCGCGCCGCCCGTCGCTGGCGCCCTGCCCGACCGCGCGCACGCCGTCCCCTCCTGGCCGCTGTGGCCGCACAGCGCCCCGCCCTCGGTGCCCTCGCCGTTCGACGACGAACACAAGCCGCCGGGGCACCATTAATGGCGCCCCGTGCAGCCGCCGGCCGCCACCCTCCCCCGGGGGCCCCCTTCTCCGCCGCCCTCTCCCTATAAAACCCCCACCACCGCGCAGCCGCCTCCCCACGGCCTCCACCGCCACCTGCAGCTCCTCCCCAAGCCCACAGAGCCGCCGCCACCATAGCCTCCCCTGCCGCCCGCCGCCCACCGTGGGGGCATCCCCTCGCTCCACCTCGGCCCGAGGTAAGGCCGGGGATGGGTTCCCCGCGCCCCCTCCCGCTTTTCCCTCACTCCCGGGCCGCCGCCGTGCCCCGGCCGGCCGGGTCAGGCCACCGCCGGCGCCCCCTATCCATCCTCTGTTTCTGTCACGGGGGAGGAGAGGAGGAAGAAACCATTTTGCCCAAAACCCCCTGCTGTTTTCTGTTTTCCAAAGAAACCCCTCCTCTAAGAGTACCCTTATCCGTTCCCGTTTTACAAATGAAACCTCGTCTGTCTTGTATTCCAATTCAAACCCTCCAATGCATACATCTAGATATACTTGACAACCTTTTAGCATGCCTAGAATATTTTTAAGATTCGCAGATAGATCCCTACTCTTTTCCGATATTTACGAACAAGCCCTCGAACCCCCGTTTGAGCCCGGAAACCACCGTTAGCGCGTCATTTTATGTGCGAAACGACCTCCGATTGACCCGAAACTTTACCACACCCTTTCTAGTATAGTTTTAGCCATGCCATTAAGATACCACCTAGAGATACCACCCCTAACTCCGTAACTAAATTATTTCCGATTCAAGCCTATCGGTAAAAGCTTTTAATTCTTTCGCTTGATTGGGTGTCTGTTTGTTTGCGTCATAGGACACGGAGTGAACGACGAGGTTCCCGACCGCGACCAAGCAACTGAGGACCAGTACTGCGACCCCGAACCCGAAGGACAGTACGTCGATCAGGACTTCCCGCAAGGGTTTGACGATGGCAAGTTCAATTCCGCCCTTTGATGCATATTTTGTCCTAGTTTTTATAAACACAACCCAATGGCCTGTTTTATAAAATTGCATTGTTTTGTGTGCTGGAAACCCGGTAGGATAGCCACCCTTGCTTGAAATAACCATACCTTGGCTGCCTGATTTATAAAGGAAATGCGTGTGTGTGGGAAGGGATACAATGTGGTTTTGAAAAGCGAGTTAGATGAGATGGATGGCATTTCTGTGTGAATTGCCGCTGGTGTGCTCGTACCTGTGTGGTTGAGCGTGGATGGGAGATATCCATCTTGTCACCCCTAAGGACCGAGTTGATGTGACATCTCACCTAGCTTCTCGTAGTGCGAACCACTTGACCGTTGTATGGGCAACGGCTTGGCCTAACCCCACTAGTTAGTCTGATAGCCATCAGGAGAGCTGGGAGCAACGGGTGATCAAGGAGACGGGATAAGCTCTGTGTGACTTATGCCCCGGTTAAACCTCAGTGTTAGGTCGAATGACCCCTTGATAGATCCCGTGGTGGCTAATCAGGTCTAGCTAAGGTGGGTAATGGCTTTGATGGGATCTGCACCGGCACTAAGGTGTTCGTGCTGTGGTACCCCACCTGTGGGTAAAGTTGCACACCTCTGCAGAGTTAAAAATCTATTCGAATAGCCGTGCCCACGGTACTGGGCAAGTTACGGTGTGGTCACATAACTAGTGTTTATCTTGGGAATGGATGGGCTAGTGTGAGTTGTTTGGAAAAGTGTCCGGCAGTTGTGCCGTGTGCTACGGCGGACGGGGAGTCCGGTAGCAGTTTAAAACTGGGATCCTGTGTGGATCAACATCGTGTGCTTCTTGGTATTGGAAAAACTTGTTTTGAAAAGTGTTTTCAAAATGAACCCTTGCATATAACTGAGTTTTCCGCAAATAAACCCTAACCGTATCCTTGGATTGCCCTTTGCATTAATTCCTGTATTACCCCCCTCCGTGGGTGTGATTGGACTTGCTGAGTACGTTTGTACTCACTCCATTCCTATTTTTACAGTGGAAGACCCAGACTACGTCCCCGAAGACAACGAGTAGGGTTTCGTCCTGCACCCAGTCTTGCCTATGGTTGAGGCCACCGTTGGATTCCGCATGGCGCAAGACTCTGATGATCCTTTGTTCGTAGCTAGTGTAGTTGTGTGGGTTCTGGTTGTAATCCTCGCGATAGTGGCGCTTCACTGCCCATTACCGCGTAGAGTTGTACGGTGATGTACCATCTGATGTAATAAAAGTGTTATCAGCCTCCTGGGACTGATAAAGTGACACTTTTAAGTCTTCCCTGATGGGGGGGACGCTTCAGGTGGTATCAGAGCCGTAGGCTGGCCGTAGGACGTAACCCTAGGAGCGAGACCCCTTTTCAGACCCTAGAACTTATCCTGGTTTAGATATTTTTTTTATGCATAAGCACTCACCACTGGTCTTTGCCTTGTTCCAGATGGCTGGCAATGGATGGGTTAGCGGAATCTGCCACGCAGAGCCCGGCCTCCCCAAGTTACTATTGCTCAGCCTGGAACGCGTCGGGGTCATGGAATCACCGGAGTATGCCTACCGTGAGTACATCGCCGGAGGCACCCTTCGGTGCGACATGATGGTTTTTGTAGAGAGAAGCACCCGCTACCCTGAGGTGGACCCTTGGTTCATCTCCACAAAGGGCTTCCGATTCCCTGACACCTACCGAAAGGCCGCCCGTAAAGCCCTACGCCGACTGCGCGTGCTCTATAGGCACCACCTCCAGCGGACCCCTATGGGATTTTTCCCACCCGCTGAAAGAAGTGGACGCACTTGGATTGCCCGGATGAGGGGACTTGGACGAGAAGAAGAAGATTTAGAAGATGCGGTCTCCCACCTATCCATCTACCTTACTGGCTTGGATGCACTTTGCCGCGAACAGTCGGCGCAACTGAAGAAGCTAATCCATGGGGTTGAAAAATTAACCCAGGAGCTGGAGGAACAACGGACAAGAGCCGCAAACGCCGAGTATTCCTTAGCCGCCCTCCAAGCCCAGATGCAAGAATACGAGAACCGCAACGGGATAGGTGGATGGATCGAAGAAGAAGAAGAAGAACCCATGGAGACCCATTGGGACAAGGGTACCCAGACCGAAAACGAGATGGATCGGTTCCTTCCGATAAAGAAGCGCTCTATCAGGACCGAGGAGGAATCCCCATGATAGGATTAGCACCCCTAGCAAAAACCCTACCACGTATCCATGAAAACTGTACCACCCTTGTTGTAATAATAAATATCATCTACTCGCTTTTGCACCTGTACCATGTTGTTTACCCTACCTCTGTTTCAGATGGCTGAGGAAGGATGGACCCAGGGCGATTGCCAAGCTGCACCTGGATTCCCCAGCCTCTTGATCAACACCCTCGAAGACCTTGGCGTTACGGAGCGCCCAAGGTACTACAGCCGAGAGTACGAGCACCATGGTACCCTCCGCTACAGGGTGATCCTGGTCATCGCCAGGAGCAACCGCTACCCCGACATCCAGCCCTGGCGGGCGACCGCCACAGGGTTTAGGCACCAAGACACCTACCCCTTGGCCATCAGAAAAGCACTCCGTTACTTGTGCCGGATTTTTGAAGAACACCTCGCCCCTACACCAGCGAAGTTCTTCCCGCCGGCCATCAGAACCCCAGTCTGGGAAGCACGCATGAGGAACCTGGAGCGACGTCGCCACGAAGAAGGCCCCCTGTACCAAGTAGCGACTTACCTAGCCGCCCTGGACCAACTCTTTGACGAGCAAGCCAACCTTCTGAGGGAGCAGACTCACCGAGCCGAGCAAGCAGAGCTCGCGGTAAGGATACAACAGATCCGAGCCGCCCATGCCGAGGCGAGAGCCGCAGCCGCGGTCAGTAGCGAAGCTGTCGCCCAAGAAAGCCTTAGACAGGCCCGAGACCGGCGTATGCAAGATTGGACCCAAAGTGGAACACCAGTCCCGGCGATAGGGGAAGACCACGTCTTACTCGGGACGCCCGTCATAGGGTGGGGATCACTCTTCGGGAGCGCACGAGCCCCACCCGAGAACCCGGAAAGCTCTGCTGCCGCCGACGAAGGGGATGCTGCGATACAACCCCTGACCGATGGGAACCCAGAAGACGGCGAACGAGAACCTCTCACCCTATCCGCCCCGGAAAAAGACGCACCACGCAAGTAGAATGGTCGACGCCGTCCCAGTGATGCCCCGCCTTTCTGTTTAAGACGTGCCCTTTTGCAAGACCCTGGCCGAGTAGCACGAGACTTAGTCGTACCCCTAAAGTTGTACCCTCCCTGCTTAATAAAATAGTTGGTGCTTGTTGCTTGTGATGTCGTGTGCTGATGAGTTGTGTACTGCTTAATTATATAGATATCGGCAGAAGGTAGATTCTGCCCTATATATATATATACGAATTAAGCAACTTAAACATCACGTAACCGTAACCCTAATTTACCCAATCAACAGGTGACTCCCCGGAACATCGCGAGGGCCTCCCGTGGCCGGAACCCCGTAGCCGCTAGTGTCGGAGCACAACCCGTTGAACAAGATCTTCCCCAAGAAGAGCAAGAAGTAAGCCAGAACCGAAGGGGAAGTCAAGAAGGGGAACAACTACCGCCACCTCCACCCCTCGGAGACCTGGCGCAGATCATCCACAACCAAACTCTCATACTGGAAACCCTGGCGAATGCCCTCATTAACCGGCAGCCACGAGGGCAGAACATGAACGACAAGCTGACAGCCTTTCTAAGGACCAAGCCACCAACCTTCGCCGGATCTTGCAACCCGTTGGATGCTGACGACTGGTTGCGAGTAATTCAGAGGAAGCTCGAACCATTCGAATGCCAGGACCGGGATAAAGTCCTTCTGGCAGCCCACCAGCTCACCGGAACGGCATTATCCTGGTGGGAAAACTATTGTGCTGCAGCCGAAGATGCCTCCACCATCACCTGGGGAGAATTTGTAAGGGAGTTCCGCCGCTACCACATCCCTTCAGCCACTATGAAGCGCAAGGCGGATGAATTCCGCGCACTACAACAAGGGAATATGACGGTGGAAGAATACACCCACCGGTTCATAGAATTGGCCCGATATGCGCCGGAAGAGGTGAATGACGACGATAAAAAGCAAGACATGTTCAAGAAAGGGTTAAGCCCAGAGCTCCGGACCTTGCTTACTCCCCAGATCTATCCGGACTTCAACACCCTAATGAACAAGGCCATCCTCACGGAAAGGGCCAAGGCCGAAGAAAGAAAGGACAACAAACGCAAGTTCTTGGAAAGTAGGGCTCGCCAACAAGACCGTTTCCAGAAGCCGAGAAATTCCAGCTATACTGCACCAGGAACTCAGGCCCCAATGCAGTATAGAACCCAGTCCCAGGTGACAGGATCACAGGCCCCGCCTAGAAGCCAGAATACCTCGAGGGCCCCGCAAAGCAATGCAAGTCAGGCCACCCCCGACAACAACAATGTTAGAGCTTGTTTCAACTGCCGAGAGACAGGGCATTTCATCGCCAATTGCCCCTACGCCAAGAATAAGCCGGCAACGTCGACCTTCTCCAACACAGTGAATGGGCCCAGACCAGCCCTGACCGGTGCCAACCGAGTGCCTGTCCGCAACAACGACAACAGCCAGCAGGTGAAACAGCAATCTTTTGGACGAGCCCGCGTCAATCACATCGACGCGCAGGAGGCTCAAGAAGCTCAGGGCGTAGTGCTCGGTGAGTACTTAGTCAACTCAGCTCTGGCGACAGTATTATTTGATTCTGGAGCATCGCACTCGTTTATATCCTCAAGCTATGTGGAGAAACACAAAATACCTACAGTACTACTAAAAACACCCCTATTAACCCGGACGCCTGGAGGCGACATAAATTGTCAATTAGGTTGTTCCCGGGTAAGAATCAATTTAAGTGGGGTAGACTTCCTAGCAGATTTGGTAGTACTTAGGCCTGGGGGAATAGACGTAATCCTTGGGATGGATTGGTTAAGCCGACACAATGGTCTCATAGGCTGCACCGACAAAGTGGTACACCTAACAAACCACGAAGGAGTACAAGTGATCTGCCGAACCCGAGATAGTAAGTTTGATCCAATGGTATTTAGCATGGAAGCCAAGCCCTTAGAAGGAGTCCCGGTAGTAAACGAATACCCAGATGTGTTCCCCGAAGAGCTTCCCGGTATGCCGCCAGATAGGGATATAGAGTTCGTCATAGACCTTATCCCCGGAACATCTCCGATAGCCAAGAGACCCTATAGGATGGCAGCCTCGGAATTGACAGAATTAAAGAAGCAACTGGAGGAATTGCAGAGGATTGGCTTCATCAGACCAAGCTCGTCGCCTTGGGGAGCCCCAGTCCTGTTTGTCAAAAAGAAAGATGGGAGTATGAGGATGTGTGTGGATTATCGGGCACTGAATGAAGTTACCATTAAGAACAAGTACCCTCTTCCCAGGATTGATGACCTGTTCGATCAGCTAAAGGGAGCCAAGTACTTTTCCAAGATCGATCTAAGGTCAGGATACTTCCAGCTCAAAATTAGAGAAAGCGACATCCCTAAAACAGCTTTTGTCACCCGCTACGGGCAGTTTGAGTTCACCGTAATGTCCTTCGGACTAACCAATGCACCTGCTTACTTTATGAACCTCATGAACAAGGTGTTTATGGACGAGCTGGATAAGTTTGTCGTGGTCTTTATCGACGACATACTTATCTACTCTAGGAGTATTCAGGAACACGAGCAACATCTGCGGGTAGTGTTGGAAAAGCTGAGGGTACATAGGTTATATGCCAAGTTCAGCAAGTGCGACTTCTGGCTGGAGAAAGTAGCTTTTCTTGGTCACATTCTGACTGCGGAAGGCGTAGCAGTGGACCCAGAGAAGGTCGAAGCCGTTTCCAATTGGCAGCAACCAACTAACGTTAGTGAAATCAGGAGCTTCCTTGGTTTAGCCGGGTACTATCGGAGATTTATCGAGGGATTCTCTAAGATAGCCCGACCCATGACGGAACTTCTCAAGAAGGAGAAAAAGTTCGCTTGGACAGAATCCTGTGAAAAGAGTTTTCAAGAATTGAAGCGAAGACTGACAACCGCCCCAGTGCTGACCCTACCGGACATTCATCGGGACTTTGTCATTTATTGTGACGCGTCCCGACAAGGTTTAGGGTGCGTACTGATGCAAGACGGGAAAGTCGTTGCATATGCCTCCCGCCAACTCAGGACTCATGAGCAGAACTATCCGACCCACGATTTGGAACTAGCAGCCGTAGTGCATGCCCTTAAGATTTGGAGACACTACCTAATTGGAAATAAGTGTGAGGTTTACACCGACCACAAGAGTTTGAAGTATATATTCACCCAACCGGATTTAAACCTAAGGCAAAGAAGATGGTTGGAGCTGGTCAAGGATTACGACTTGGAAATTCAGTATCACCCCGGGAAAGCCAACGTTGTAGCTGATGCCTTGAGTCGAAAGTCCCACGGGCCCACGAATGACCATCTGCGAGAGGAAATGGCACAATTAAATGTGCACATTATACCCCGAGGTTCCAGCCAAGTGCTAAACGTCCAATCCACATTAGAGGATAAGATTAGAGAAGCCCAAAGCTCGGATCAAGAGTTAGTAAAAATTCGCAAACAAACCGGAGAAAACAAAGCACCGGGTTTCAGAGTGGACGATAAGGGAACATTATGGTACGAGGATAGAATTTGTGTACCCCAGAATGGAGACTTCCGGCAGATAATTATGGACGAAGCACATAACTCGGCCTACTCCATCCACCCAGGATCCACCAAAATGTATATGGATATAAGGCAGAAATATTGGTGGAATGGAATGAAAGCGGATATTGCACGATTTGTGGCACATTGTGATACCTGCCAAAGGATCAAAGCCGAACATCAAAAGCCAGCAGGATTATTGCAACCCTTGCCCATCCCGATCTGGAAATGGGATGAAATAGGAATGGACTTCGTAGTAGGCCTACCCAGAACACAGAAGGGACATGATTCCATATGGGTAATAGTGGATCGACTCACTAAATCGGCACATTTCATACCCGTAAGAACCACTTATGGTGGAGAAAAGCTGGCAAAACTTTACGTGGAAAACATAGTGAAGTTACATGGAATGCCCAGCAGAATCGTCTCGGATAGAGGGACCCAATTTACATCTAGGTTTTGGAAAAGCCTACATAAAGCCATGGGCACTAAGTTAGATTTTAGCTCCGCATACCACCCACAGACGGATGGTCAAACCGAAAGGGTAAATCAGATCATGGAAGATATGCTGAGAGCATGTGTACTAACCTATGGGAATGATTGGGAACAGAGTCTGCCCTACGCGGAATTCTCGTACAATAATAGTTACCAAGCCAGCCTGGGTATGTCACCATTCGAAGCCCTCTACGGAAGAAAGTGCAAAACTCCCTTAATGTGGTCGGAAGTTGGAGAACGTGCCCTAGAAGGACCCGACTTCATAAAAGAAGCAGAAGAAAAAGTAGCGGAGATCCGCAAGAAACTGAAAGCAGCCCAGTCCCGACAAAAGAGCTATGCAGACAGGAAGAGGCGGGAGCTAAGCTTCAATCCGGGGGATTTTGTTTATCTCAAAGTCTCACCCATCCGAGGAACGCGAAGGTTTCAAGTACAAGGAAAATTGGCCCCCCGATACATTGGACCATATCAAGTTCTAAAGAAAGTCGGAGCCGTGGCGTACCGACTAGAGTTACCAGAAGAAATGTCAGATATACACCCAGTGTTCCATGTCTCGCAATTAAGAAGGTGTCTGAGAGTACCCGAGGGGGAACATGTGCTGGTGGAAACAATAGACCTGCAGCCGGATTTGCGATATCAGGAAGTGCCGGTCAAGATTCTAGACACTGTCACTAAGAGGACCAGAAACTCTGAGGTGCGGATATGCAGGGTTCAATGGAGCAGACACGGAATAGAAGAAGCAACCTGGGAACGCGAGGAAGCGCTAAAGAAGGAGTTTCCCCATCTATTTAGGAGCCAGCCGAATCTCGAGGACGAGATTCATTTAAGTGGGGTAGGTTTGTGACGCCCTGAAAATTCACTTAATAAAATCGTGCGCTAGAGTGATTCGTAAAAACGGTTCAACATCAAAACCCTAAACCGAACCGAAGTACTGATCCGTTCCGCATCGCCCACCCACGCGCGACCGTCCGCCGAGATTTACGCAGACGCGACTCCCCTCTTTTTCTTCCTCTCCTCGCGCGAATACCGCGCGCATGGCCGACCGGCCGCGACCGCTACCGCAATTAGCGCCGGCGCTTCTCGTGTCGCGCACGAATCCCCGCACGCGCGTGGCCGCGGTCGCCGCCGCGGCCGGCGCCGACGCATCTCTCCCCTCTCTCTCTCCTTTCTTTTCCCCCTTCCATTTCTTTTCTCCCTTTTCTCTTTCTCTTTCTCCCTTTTTCTTTTCTTTTTCCTTTTTCTCCCTTTCTTCCCTTCTCTCTTTTCCCTCTCCCTCTTCCCTTCCCGGTCTCCTCTGCCGCTCGCCCGCGCACCGCCCAGGCCGAGCGCCGCGCTGGCCCGGCCGTGCTGCCGCGTGCCCACCCCGCGTGCTCCGCGTGCCCGCGTACCGCGCTGACCGCCTCACCGCGCCACCCGTCGCCGCACGCCCGCCCGGGCCCGCGCCTCGCCGCGCCGCCCGCGCGCGCAAGGGCGCGTGCCGCGCCGCCCGTCGCTGGCGCCCTGCCCGACCGCGCGCACGCCGTCCCCTCCTGGCCGCTGTGGCCGCACAGCGCCCCGCCCTCGGTGCCCTCGCCGTTCGACGACGAACACAAGCCGCCGGGGCACCATTAATGGCGCCCCGTGCAGCCGCCGGCCGCCACCCTCCCCCGGGGGCCCCCTTCTCCGCCGCCCTCTCCCTATAAAACCCCCCACCACCGCGCAGCCGCCTCCCCACGGCCTCCACCGCCACCTGCAGCTCCTCCCCAAGCCCACAGAGCCGCCGCCACCATAGCCTCCCCTGCCGCCCGCCGCCCACCGTGGGGGCATCCCCTCGCTCCACCTCGGCCCGAGGTAAGGCCGGGGATGGGTTCCCCGCGCCCCCCTCCCGCTTTTCCCTCACTCCCGGGCCGCCGCCGTGCCCCGGCCGGCCGGGTCAGGCCACCGCCGGCGCCCCCTATCCATCCTCTGTTTCTGTCACGGGGGAGGAGAGGAGGAAGAAACCATTTTGCCCAAAACCCCCTGCTGTTTTCTGTTTTCCAAAGAAACCCCTCCTCTAAGAGTACCCTTATCCGTTCCCGTTTTACAAATGAAACCTCGTCTGTCTTGTATTCCAATTCAAACCCTCCAATGCATACATCTAGATATACTTGACAACCTTTTAGCATGCCTAGAATATTTTTAAGATTCGCAGATAGATCCCTACTCTTTTCCGATATTTACGAACAAGCCCTCGAACCCCCGTTTGAGCCCGGAAACCACCGTTAGCGCGTCATTTTATGTGCGAAACGACCTCCGATTGACCCGAAACTTTACCACACCCTTTCTAGTATAGTTTTAGCCATGCCATTAAGATACCACCTAGAGATACCACCCCTAACTCCGTAACTAAATTATTTCCGATTCAAGCCTATCGGTAAAAGCTTTTAATTCTTTCGCTTGATTGGGTGTCTGTTTGTTTGCGTCATAGGACACGGAGTGAACGACGAGGTTCCCGACCGCGACCAAGCAACTGAGGACCAGTACTGCGACCCCGAACCCGAAGGACAGTACGTCGATCAGGACTTCCCGCAAGGGTTTGACGATGGCAAGTTCAATTCCGCCCTTTGATGCATATTTTGTCCTAGTTTTTATAAACACAACCCAATGGCCTGTTTTATAAAATTGCATTGTTTTGTGTGCTGGAAACCCGGTAGGATAGCCACCCTTGCTTGAAATAACCATACCTTGGCTGCCTGATTTATAAAGGAAATGCGTGTGTGTGGGAAGGGATACAATGTGGTTTTGAAAAGCGAGTTAGATGAGATGGATGGCATTTCTGTGTGAATTGCCGCTGGTGTGCTCGTACCTGTGTGGTTGAGCGTGGATGGGAGATATCCATCTTGTCACCCCTAAGGACCGAGTTGATGTGACATCTCACCTAGCTTCTCGTAGTGCGAACCACTTGACCGTTGTATGGGCAACGGCTTGGCCTAACCCCACTAGTTAGTCTGATAGCCATCAGGAGAGCTGGGAGCAACGGGTGATCAAGGAGACGGGATAAGCTCTGTGTGACTTATGCCCCGGTTAAACCTCAGTGTTAGGTCGAATGACCCCTTGATAGATCCCGTGGTGGCTAATCAGGTCTAGCTAAGGTGGGTAATGGCTTTGATGGGATCTGCACCGGCACTAAGGTGTTCGTGCTGTGGTACCCCACCTGTGGGTAAAGTTGCACACCTCTGCAGAGTTAAAAATCTATTCGAATAGCCGTGCCCACGGTACTGGGCAAGTTACGGTGTGGTCACATAACTAGTGTTTATCTTGGGAATGGATGGGCTAGTGTGAGTTGTTTGGAAAAGTGTCCGGCAGTTGTGCCGTGTGCTACGGCGGACGGGGAGTCCGGTAGCAGTTTAAAACTGGGATCCTGTGTGGATCAACATCGTGTGCTTCTTGGTATTGGAAAAACTTGTTTTGAAAAGTGTTTTCAAAATGAACCCTTGCATATAACTGAGTTTTCCGCAAATAAACCCTAACCGTATCCTTGGATTGCCCTTTGCATTAATTCCTGTATTACCCCCCCTCCGTGGGTGTGATTGGACTTGCTGAGTACGTTTGTACTCACTCCATTCCTATTTTTACAGTGGAAGACCCAGACTACGTCCCCGAAGACAACGAGTAGGGTTTCGTCCTGCACCCAGTCTTGCCTATGGTTGAGGCCACCGTTGGATTCCGCATGGCGCAAGACTCTGATGATCCTTTGTTCGTAGCTAGTGTAGTTGTGTGGGTTCTGGTTGTAATCCTCGCGATAGTGGCGCTTCACTGCCCATTACCGCGTAGAGTTGTACGGTGATGTACCATCTGATGTAATAAAAGTGTTATCAGCCTCCTGGGACTGATAAAGTGACACTTTTAAGTCTTCCCTGATGGGGGGGGACGCTTCAAACCGGAACTAAATATCCCTCTCCCCTCATCACAGGTCCCTAGCCGTTGGACCTGGAACTAATATTTTCTTTAGTCCTGGGACCAAGCTCGGCCGGGACTAGTGTACTAATTCTTTGGCACTTTCACTTTTGAACTATACTTCACATTTTTTCTGTTTCATCAAATTTAGTAAGAGGGACTTTTATCTACTTCCTTTTTCTCTTCCCTGTGCAAAAAGCCACAATGTCCTTCATGAGCTTCAATGCCGTGGCAGCTTCTCAATCTTCTATCGTGCAGCGCTGCCGCGCCCTTTGTTGCTTGCGATTTTCTTCATGATTGCTTACACATGTTCGGCGGCTTGTTCCTCCGATCCCCAGCATCCACATCTTCGATGGACGCAGGACCTTTGAGTCTTCGATCTATCCAGAGAACCGAATGATGAAAATTGGAGTTGCTGCTGTATTTTTTTTTCTTTCAGCTCTGTCCAATATTTTTGTTCATTTCATAAGCAGATGCGCTAAAGAGTGTCTTGTTTCAAGAATATTCAGCCCATATATCTTTTGAAGATGCTCTCATAGGAGTATGTTTGCATTATCTATAGATGTGTGCGCGCGCACTCGCGTGTATGCAATCGTCCACATATATACTGTGTTTCGCAAAAATGCACATGTTGTTTAACTTTTTGTCTTTGCACTCAAGTCAAAAGTATCTTTAAAAATTTTGAATGAACATTATTCGAAGCAATGTGTGAGTGTATTCACCATGGAAAATGGTTTCACCCTATTCTGATTTGCCAATAGTTCTTAGAAATATATTAGGATAAAGTACTCATGGTCAGAGTTATGTTTTCGACAAAACTTCTCTGTTTGAGACCAGAGAGACCCTACATATGCAGTTGTAGCTATATTGTACATTGTTACTACCATATCATATATCTACTCTAGTTTACTTTAGTAGTAACTTTATTCCACACATATATATCGCCATGATGCGTTGATGATGATCCCAAGGTCCACGGTAGAAGTCAGCATCGTCCAGCTAAGATTTGCAATTACCTATGACAGTACACAGTAGAAGTACTATGTACATATGCTCGCCATTCGGTCCAGCTCCAGATGTTCAAGGTGTAATCTTAGGAAGTCAAACCACTTGCATTAGTGATTTGTTAGTTGACCAGCTGCATGCATGGTCTCACTAACCTATGCATGCGCCAGGTAAGCGTATCTTCCACGTACTTGCATGCGTGCCCGGAGAAGTGTGCGAGCACGCTCTACGTAGTAAGATACCGGCGAGCGTGACTTGGAAGAAGAAAAATAACGGCCGGTCTTGAGCTCATGAGAGTGAGTCAAACCACCTCTCTGCTTTGACCCTGGGAACTGGGATGTATAATGGTAGTATATATTGAAACTCCTTTCCTTTGCAGTCATCTAGGCACAGTTCAAGCTTGGTCACGCTATACTTGTGTTTCTCGACAGTAACAGCTGGTTGGTGATTGTATACAAATTCACTTCTCTCCTGGACTTAACAAAGGATTTGAGAAGCTTCCAGCATGTTGACCGACCAATCGAAATAATATCCCTAGGAGTATGTTTAGTACCTGCGTGCTAGCAGTTCAGGTTCGTGCTCTCAAAATCTGCAGTAATGCCATTGCGTTTTTTCTCTACTATAAATAGAGCCCCTGCCTCCAGACCATGATGCACACCTCACCTAGCAGCCTAGCACACACATAGCTATAGTGTTTCCTTTGAAACTAGCTGAGAAGAACATTCTTGACCTCCATCTATAGAAATCTAGCCAGCCATATGAGGCCTGTCGCGGCAATGCTTGTCCCCTTCTTCCTCGCTCTCTCCCTGGCCCTCGTCGCCAGTGCGTCGGCAGCAGCCTCCGCGGCGGCTGCGGCGGGCGTGCCACCGGCCTCGGCGCCGTGGGTGCCCATCGCCGACACCGGCAACTTCTTCTACCGGCAGGTGGGCAACTTCTCGCTGCTGATCCGGGCGCTGGTGTTCAGGGAGTACCTCGACCTGGTGGAAGTGGTCTCCGGGAGCGTGCAGGCCGCCGGCGCCGGCAACAACTACAGCCTCCTCCTGCGGGCAGCGGACCGGAACGGGACCGTCGGCCGGTACCAGACGGTGGTCTGGGGCGTGCCCGGGTCCAGGGACTGGACGTGGAAGGTCATCTCGTTCCAGCGCATCACCGGCAACTGAGCCACCAGACCAGCGCATGGGTGGATCAGTCATCAGTATAATGAGCCACTGTACGCATGCACGATTTCTGTCCCCTCATTATATTTCTCCGTTGTGTATGTTTTCGGATAGAGAGAGATTCTTGCTGTTGCTTGGAGTTATGGAGTACAACTACTGTTGTCTGTTTTCGTAGCAGCGACGAGTGTTTTGGTGTTTGTAACCTTGTACTGCATGTCTTTCAAAGCTCGTAATTGAAGTTTTGTTGCATTTGCTCGATCGTTCATCTCAAGGAATCAAAGTGTTAGAAGCAAGATACAGCAATGCAAGATCCTACAGAAGATTATAATGCAACAGGTAGCAACTAGTAGCAAGTGCTGAGATCATGCACAAATCGAATCAACCGAAGCTTAATAAGTTGTAGCTGCAGGGTACCGGGTTCAAACTACTACATGTATGTACCGATTCCGCAATGGTACTGAACAACTGAGACCGGTCATTAGTACTAGTTGTATGACCTGGTACTAAAGTACCTTTAAAAAATTTTAAAAAAATATTTTGAATTCGGGAGATGACAACTTTTCACACGAAATACACGCACATGTGGTGCATAATATTTGAACTCGGGACCTCTCGTCTACACAGCAAATCCAATTGGAAGAGAGATGCTTTTATTTTAAATTAGCTTGTGGAGGATCCTTTAGCATCGGATGATAACACTAACCAGTACTAATGTGAATATAAGTTTTAGTACCGATTGGTGTTAGACCTCCCGAGCCTTTTGTCCACCATAAATATACTGGTACAAATTGTAAATATACCGGTACAAATTGGATCCGGTAAAAATGCTAGCATTAGTACAAGGTCCAACTCAATCTGGTATTTTCGGGATGGATGAAACATTATTTTTCTTGTAGTGATAGGTGACAGGACGTAGAACGCCATAGGTGAGGTATTGCATCTACCAGCAGAGATGGGTCATTTATGACTCACAAAAGGTAATGGACATTTGCACATCACTTAGCTTCTACCGGGTTAGAGGTGACGGCGAAACCCTAACCCTAAATATATAGGTTATTTTAGATACATGGTAAATTATTAGCTTTTCTAATAATTACTATACATTATATCTAGATATATGGTAAATATTATGCATGTAAAAAATTTAAAACTATCTGTAATTTGAAATGGAGGGATCGGAGACAAGTGCGGCAGCTCAACGCGCGTGATGGATGAACGGAACAGCAGAGTAGTACCTAAAATAAAATAAACGTGGCTATTGATCACGTGGCTGGCCATTATATTTCAACAGGTAACCGTGGAAAACGACAGTTCGGCCGTGCGAGATGTGCAACGCATCCGCCATCCGGACTACTTCCGAGGCCCGTGCGTTGCGTGCGTCGGGCGGCGCAACCAGCCAATCGGCGGGACAGTCAAGCGTCAACACTGATTTGCACCAAGAGAGATCTCGAGACGGCGCCATTGCTTGGACTTATTTGGAGCGCTGTCCGGTGCTGCACGCGAAGCAGCTTTGGAATGGCCCATGATCGACATATTCAAAGGTTATTATTGTTTTCTAAGTTGACCTAAACAAGTTGGTCGATATGTCCGAGTGGTTAAGGAGGTAGACTCGAAATCTACTGGGGGCAGGTTCGAATCCTGCTGTCGACGCTTTTTTTTCCTTCCTTTTTGTGTTTTTTCCTACCTTTGGCTGTTAAAAATCTTTCTTTTCTTGCTTCAACAAGAAACCTCCAGTTAAGAGTAGAATGTTCCAAAGTTAATGGCAGCAGGGGCAAATTGACAAAATTATTAGAAACTAACTTCTTAGCGATTCAAATTTTCCCATCCGTATGACCTGAATCCTCTGAAGCATCACCATCAGATTCAATTTTCGGGAAGAAGGGCCCTGCGATTTCCTTCCCAGCTCTACTTCCAGATGCTTTCATCAATGCCAGGACGCGCTCACAAGATTCTCAGCAGTACGCCAGTACTCGCAAGAGGCGCTGCCTTTGACGAAGGGCTTGCTAGTTGTTTGGGACCCACGGATGTTGAGCAGCAAAGTCGTGTGTGGATTCCTACTGCGGGAATGGTATAGCTAAATGTTCGAGAACTGCATGCAGATCGTTGAGATTGCATACCGACATGATCGTTTTGAGAATTATACTACGGCGCATTGTTTCACTTGGAACAAAGTTTTGTTGGAATCGTCAGTACTAACCTGTAATTACTAGAGATGTACGTCTCGATCGGTTCAGTTCAGTTTTTCAGGTTCCGAGTTGGGAGTTTGAACTCTGAATTACTCGCTGCTAATGATGCTGTGCGCTCTCTATCTCTGTTGTGTAAAAATGCAAAACAACTAATTGAAGGTCCGGGTATGGCACCATCTATCAGATGGTGCAAGTTTCCTAGTAACTACAGGCTAGTGCAAATGCACACATTTTTCTACGTTCCTGTATGTTTTCCTCCACTTTGGATATCGATGGATGTGCTCGAAATAATCGATGTTCATGTAACAAATACATAATTTCAAGTTGAACCTGCACATAGAGATGTGGGAGTATCTTTTGCTCTATCGATCGACTTAGCCTTGGATTTCAGTCACTTCTCATTTTGACCCAACTATGAGCATTAGTGACATTAGCATTTTAAGTACAGTAAGTATGCACTCAACGAGTATCTAATAAGCTAGTACAATCTTGATTGAATGCATATAAAAATCAAGCTCCTAAAACATACAGCATGATAAAAAAATAACAAACCAAAACAAAGCACTAGAGATAGAAATCGAACTTCCTATTAAACTAACTACGGCGACATAGGGTAGTTCCACCGAGCCCACATACAGCTTGCCGTCTTCCCTCTCCACCACCTCAGTTGGCCTCACGCTCTTTGGTCCTCTCATCACTTGGACTATCTGTCCGTCAGCGTTGATCCTCACGGCGAGCAGATGGCTATCTGGACCAAACGGCAGTTCCAATTTCTCTCGGTGCAGCGCCACCCAGAATCCACCTTTACCATCAGCTCTTATGTTGTCAGGGTAGCCCGGCAGATCAGCGAGCGGCTCAGATGTACCCGCTTTAGGACCCTTAATCCAGTACCTGAGCAACTTGCATGGCCCCGTTAGAGCGACGACGAGGTGTGTCCGGTCGGCGCTAATGGCAAGCCCGTTGGGGTAAGTGATGCCGGATTGCAACACGGCGACACTGTTCGTCTTCGGATCATACTTCAAGAGACGGCCCGTCGAGTCTCCGGTGGCCGTCACTCTCTCGTGCTGCCACCGCTGATAGTTCATACCGCTGTCCGTAAAGAACACCTCCCCGGTGACCTGGTCAACGTCGAATCCGTTGGTGAAGCGGAGCGGCACTCCGTCGGCCTCGGTGGCCAGCACCGTCGCCTCGCCGCCGTCCGGCCCGACGCGCATCAGCCCCTTGTATGCGTCGGCAATGTAGAGGTTCCCGGAGCCGTAGTGGAAGCGCAGGCCCAGCGGCCGGCCGCACCTGCTCTCGGTGACCTCCGCCGGCCGGATCCTGGACGCGGTGCGGGCCCTGGCGTCGTAACCCGGGCTGTACGTGTACGTCGACCAGCCGCGCCCTGGCCGTTCCACCTGAGGACGCGGCCGTCGGAGACGCCGCTGTAAGGGCCGGCGCCGGCGCCGTCGAAGGTGACGCTCTCTCCGGGCCGCGCAGCAGCGACCCGCGCAGGTTGAGATGCTGGCTCCGGCTGCCGTCGATGGTGGTGGTGCGCGTTTCGTGAAGGGGGCGTGCAGCGGCAGCGCAGGGCAGGAGTGGCAGGATGACGGCGAGCAACGAGATCGCCAGCGTCAGAAGCTTCTTCCCGGTGATGATGATGATCCCCATGATGATTGCTTTGCTTGCGTCTGCCCTGGCTTGTTGCAGACTGGGTTCCTGGAGTTGGATTGGACCTTGCTTTGGTTGAGAGAAGCGCAGGTTGCCCCTGCCTCTTATGGCGGCCTGGCTGCTACCTGCTTTCCGAGTAGGTAGGTGGTCGTGGACCCGGACTCGGTGGTCCGAGAGACTCGGGACTTCCGATTTGGCGATTAGTACTGGAGCATCCGATTCGGATACTGATCAGTCGCCGCAAGGCTCTATTCCGTTGGCCGTTGTGCTGTGGACATGGGCCAAACGGGACCGGGCGACCTTCAAGAATTGGCCTGGGCCTGGGCCTGGGCAGCTGGGCAGCTGGCCAATGGGCAAAGGTAATTACTAGCTCATTACACTATTGTGCTCTCTATATACTCCTTTTTTGGGTAAATAAAAGATTACTGATTAGCTCTTTATTTCCTTTTTCTCTTTGATGTGTATCCATAATCATCTAGTTTGCCTTCCTCTCTAACCGTTAGTGGCCCATTAGCCCCCTTCTTCCCTTCCCAACGCCGCCCCCCACCCCCCCCCCCAAAAAAAAAATCCACAAACAGAATACAGTGACCGGCATAACACAAAGCCATATGCAGGCTTGGGCGTCAGAGCTCTCGGGGACGGAATGGGGGTCTTGCCGTCAGTGGTGGGTACTGGACTACTGGTTGGGTGGCATTTTCCTAGAACTAGTCCTTGCCATCATGGTACTCCGTTCTAGTAGCAGCGGAAAAGGATACAACAGATTCCTAGAACTAACACATATGCAATTCTATAACAGATAATTGCGCAAATGAAAAGTGAGAAGACAACTCACCAACTGATCTGAATAGAATGGGAATCGATCGAGATAAGAAGATACAGAGGCGGCTTCCCAGGGGTGTTGAGCATCCTCCGGATGACGAGATAAGAAGACATAGATAAAATGGATGGAGATATGCTGGACAAGGAATCGAGTCCTGGCATATCTTTCCTTGCTGACGCCGCTTTTAAGTTTGGATCGAACCTCATGGAGATTAAAGCAGATGCAGATGTTGTAACTAGGTTCCACCTGTATACATTCAGAGTTTTATCTGTTCCATATTTGAATGTCCTACACTGCCAGCTGTACTGTACGTATTTTTACCTGGCTGGATATACAGTTTACCGTAGTATTTGTGCCTTGGCTTATGATGTGCAATTGTCCAAACATTTGAGGTATATATAGACGTTAAGGGTTTCTTAACTAGCCAGTTTGTGAATGTTAGAAGAGACATATCACTCACAAAAAAGGATAAATAGTGAGATGTCAGAGATGGAACTGATTCTTGGTCTTTCTTTGTTGATGGCGCTTTTAATTTTCGATCGATCCTAGTGGAGATTAAACTAGGGCCAAGATAATATAACTTGGGCCCATCAAATAAACATCCACATTTTTTTTCTTTATGTATGATTGACGTGAGAATAACTCATAGATTGATGATCAGTCAGGGATAACCCACTATGATCACTGATTCACATATGCATGTATTCCCTATATACGTATACATAATGTTGGGAAATTCTCCTCATAATGTGGCAAATGAGGAGAGTAAATGCTCATTGTGAGCAGCCCCGCCCCACATGTAAGGGAAATATAGCCTAAGGTGTGGACCAACCTTGGATGCATTTAGCACCTAGTGTGCTGCGTTACAAGAGAAGGAATAAGCCTATGGAAACAGAGAGAGGGAGCTAAGCTACGAGATTTCAGAATTGAGCCTCCAAAAGGAGAAGAGAAGAGAGAGAAGCAGTAGGTGATTGGAGAAGGGATCTTGCACCTCAAGTTGTGAAGGTTCAGATCCACATCCTTGGTGCCTCCAATATGTTATTTCACCATTAGTGAGGTCCTTCTATACTCGAGCTTGCAGCCCCAAATCTTGTTTCAGGCCAAGAAAATGAAATTTTGATGTATGTGAGCCTCTAGTGCTATCTAAAGAGAAACGTGTTGTAATCCCACAAGTATACGGTGGAAGAAGATTTGGTTGGCTTGGTCCCATGGTTTTTCCCCTAATTTGATGTTTTCCACGTTAAATTTTATGTCTCTTGGTTGATGTGATGCTGCTGCGATATGGATAGGTTGACACTTTAGGCTGATTGTTAGTGTGGTTATCCTAACACATCACTAGTTCACTACCGGTTCGTGTTAAGAACTAGCAGGGATATGTGTCATCCGTGCGATTCCTAAAGCAATAGGGTTTTGTGAAGTAGTGATCCAAGCAATTGAGGTTATACCTTAAGTGCTTCCTAGTTCCTAAATTGTTTCCGATCCTGAGAATTTCATTCATAATTAGACTGCCCACACTTTCAGACACGTACTGTTTCAAATAAAAGCTTCCAGTATTATTTTAATCAATAGCCTAATATCTAGGCATGATTCATCATTAAATGGAGCGATGCTAGACGACACTCCTTGGCAGATTAAATGGAGAAGAAGGTCAGCGCACCTTGCCAGCCTGATCATCCATACCATTAATTTCAGATAACAAGTGGAAAAGAAAAGAACTATCATTAGATACTGAAAAATGAACTGAGAATGACATATAAAGGTAAAAGCTTCACTTCAGAACCAACGAAGCGCTTACTTGATGACATACATCAAGCATCAACAAGGCCAAAGATTGATCAGACTTACTTGTTGTAGCCATGAGTCATTGCAATAATCTTTTAACTCCTTCCCAAGCTGCAAGTGTTGATGTCATTATCCCTTCAAAACAAGCAACAATATTATGCTAGTACCTTTTAATCCTAGGAGGTACCCTTCATTTCTCACACCAGCACTCCTAATTTCAGTTTAGCATAGCCAAACCAAAGTGCAATTCCTCGCATGATAACTTTCTTATCATCCAACTCGTCAGCAAACTCTACTCCACAAACCTTTCCATTCTAAAAGCCCCACAACCACATCGTTGGAATGGACAAGCAATAAATAACAGATGAATGCATATCGTAAACAAATATAGGGATCACACCCGACAAGCCTGCAGCACAGAACAAACCAAAGTAGTAGCGCCACTCAAGTCAGATGCATTCTGCATCATGACTTGGAGCTCCATTATTGTTTGTAGATAGGGACATGAGGAGCTGATACAACAAGTGCAGAGTCCATTTTAGCAGCTTCAGTGATTAATATTTAATGTTTCACAGCAAAATAAATTTGAATCATAAACAATAGAGGATTCATAATTGACAAATAATATATTAGCTATAGATTACCGGCTATAGCTAGGACATTCTTAAAGCTTGAAAACCACATTCATTTACTCCCACATTTCCAACTTAAGAGAGAAACCATTTCAGCGTACCTATGTAATCCTTCTTTCACTCCTACCATGGTAGCATTGCTGTAAAATGCATCACATATCCACGAGCCAAATCAGTCTAGCATGCCTAGCATCTATAGTAGCTTAGAGTTCAATTTTCTAAAATCTTCTTCGAATTGATTACAAAGAAAACACACATACTGTCACTGAGCAATGTTCTTTTCATCAAACACCAAATGTTCTTTTCATCAAACATCAGAAGAATATTTTGAGGTTACAATATTATTTCTCTATTCTGAACCCTTTGGAGGGAAAAGCATGAACCTAACTAAATATGCAGCTAGAGCTTACCGCCATCAAATTGACCTCTGAGTGACCCTCTAGGCCCCATCGTCACTGGTCATGGCTATTCGCTATTTAAGATAAAATACCAAAACATCCAATCAAAATGCAAAAATAATGTGGCATTTAAAATGAATTGGAAAATGCCAGGAGAAAATTACCCCTAGAGTCCCAGATTTCACAATTGGAAGCTGGCTCACTGATGGCATTAAGCGTGTGATAGATGTTGTGCGAGTATAACTGAATATCTGCATCCAACATTAAACGTTTATGTGGAAGGCATGTAAAGATGATCTGATCTATACGAACTCAGCAAGTCTAGCCTCCTCTAGATCCCTTGGGCTGAAACCTGAAAGACATGTGAGAGCATCAGGATTCAGGCCAATCATGAAAGTTTTACAGTTATTTTATAGCATTCTACTGAAGACTCCATTCATCATCTGTATTGGAATCCCATATCCTCCATGGAAAGCAACATTCAAATGAAGTGGTTACCATTCACACCTTAAAAGATCTAAATTTGAGAATAATTTGCATAGGAATTAGTTTAAGATTTATATGTCAATAAAATTCGGATCAGTCACGCCAATTGGTACTACCGGCTAGGGCCCCTTTATATCACCTGAGGTCAAGACATGAGCTTTTTAAATTAGCCAAACCACTCAATTACCAAACCCAGGATCTCAAAGCTGATTGGCATTATATACTGAAATTTGTTAAACCAGACATCATCTCAACGAGGAAAACAAGTTATAATTGTACTGGAAGCGCTGTTAATTGTCTGATAGATCAAGCTCAATGAGAGCGGTCAAATGTATAGCAATGACTGCTCCAAAAGAATAGGCAGATTTTGAAAGCAGAACCTCACCTTGTTGGCATCTGCACTACCAATGCTGGGACGATCCTAGCCTCTTGGCTCTAGCCACATCACACATCGCAAACTTCTCGGCGAGTGCACTCCATCGCCACACGTCCTCCTGCACTCATCCGGCGAGGTCCACCCGGATGATGCTTGGGCGGAGTCGGCGAGCGAGGTGGATGCAGGGGCAGCCCCGGTGGTTCTGGGGCGCGGGGTCGCAGCGGGCATGGAGCGCGGGGGCCGAGCGCGGCGGAGGCCGACGCGGCGTTTCTTGAGCGCGGGGGCGGAGCGAGGTGGAGAGGTTGGGCTACGCGTGGAGGATGGCGGCACCGCGGCGGGCGGCCGGAGTCACGGCAGCGCAGGGGTGGGAGGCGAGGGGGCGCCGAGCGCGGGGGCCGCAGCTCGCGGCGGAGGCGCGATGGTCAGGGCGGGTGATTTTAGCCAGCGGTGATCCCGGATCATCACGCGGCAGAGGTTTTTTAGCGGCAGGACGACGTTGGGGGGGCGGCACGACGTACTAGTGGAAAAAAAAACTTTCATCCTTTGAGATAGAGAAGAGAAGAGAATGCCGTAACTCTGTCTGGGGGGTTACGCCTAGGGTCTCATCGTCCGTTCGCTGCCATACCAAATACCTTTGCGACTCTGTACCAATTGCACATTCTAATAAATTTATCATTTAACTGTTTAAGTGGCAGATTTGAGGACATTTTACCCCATTAGTCAATACCAGGGTCTCGCTTGACCATAATATGGATGTATGTGGTGATCCAAAGTATGGCTTGACACCATGTGACTAAACAAAGTTAGACAAAAAAAAAATCAAGGAAGAGAACACCAATAAACATCCTATTATCGCATTACTTCTACCTTTTGGTTTCTTTTGTTTCCTTTGTCTCGCGTGCATGATAGCTGTGTATAGGCAGAGGAAACTTGCAAAAGTCAACAACAAAAATAAAACTCAAGATATGGTCTCCATATGGAATGTTTTATGGGAAGATTGTAGTCCAAATTCCAATACATAATTGACGCAGCAGAATGATTTGATGAAAAATAGTGCATTGGTATTGGAGGATACGGGTCTGTTTTCAGAGCTGAGCTAGGAGGGAGTGTATATGCCATTAAACTGCTGCACTCTGATGAAGATTATACTGATTAAAAAGCATTTCATGCTGAGATCCAAGTTGACAAAAGTAAGGCATCGATGCATAGTCAAGTTGTACGGGTATTGCTCTCACTCCAAGTGCAAATTTCTTGTCTACGATCTCATCGAGAAGGGAAGTTTTAGCATCCAATTTGCAGGAGGAACAGCTCGCCAAGGAGCTTGATTGGTCTAAAAGAGTTGCCATCGTAAAAGATGTAGCACAAGCTTTCTCTTACTTGCACCATGATTGTGATATACCCATTATACATCGCGACATCAAAAGTAGCAACATCTTGTTAGACCATGATTTTAAGGGTTGTGTCTCAGACTTTGGCATGGCTCATAAGTTGAAGAACAGTTGCTCAAGTTGGAGCACAATCTTTGCAAGGACATGTGGCTATATAGCCCCAGGTACAAAGCTTTAATCCTTTACCATACAAGTCCATTTGATCATTCATGTCAGTTTTATTCTGATCCATGGTAAGTATTTCATTTCGCAGAACTGTCTTCTACAATGGTGTTTACAGAGAAGTGCGATGTGTATAGCTTTGGTGTGGTCACCATGGAAGCGGTCATGGGTAAGCACCCCAAGAGATCTACTTCCATTCTTCTGGCGAACAGAGCAGAGTTACAGAGCTGGACATATTGGACCAGCGCATCACATCACCAACGAACGCAGAGGAGAGAGACATAATCCTGCTCCTTCTGCTCCTTTCAGGGGGTTGACTGACCGACTCCACTGTGAAGTAACAAATGACTTCAAAATCTTGAGAAGCATGTGCCGCACGAAAGTTTGATTGGTACTACTCTTGCTGCCGTTTTCAGATTTATAGACTATGCGTGGGATTGCTCTGTATTTTCACTAGCTAGTACTTAGTAGCTACTGTTTTAGTGTTGTCGTTTTGGTTTACCTGAGTCAAGGTCTCCTTGGTATTTGGGGATCACATTCTTTTCGACAACTAGGTGCCGCTCCAAGCAAGTGTAGTACGTGTGCAGTTCTATTTATTGACCTGACTCAAGGCCTATTCGATGCATGTAGTTTTCTCTTTGTTGATGTGCAAGACCACCACTCACTGGACACATGTGTGTGTTTTGAGCTTCACTAAAATAAGATGTCTCCTTGCATTTGAGATCTCGCTGGTGCTTCTACTTGCTTTACCAAATTTTCTCCCTTGTGCAAATTCTACTGCAAGCCAGCTGGATCACCAAGCATACATGCTCCTCCGATGGAAATCTACCATGTACGACCCCTCGTCCTTAGGCTGCCTGCAAACATGGAGCAATCACACCAGCCCATGTAACTGGACTGGCGTTACCTGCAGCGCCACGGTGCCTCATGGCCATGGCCGAAGCGATGCTGTCAAGGTTGTGACCGATATTTCCCTTCCGGCGTGTTTCCTTCAAGGCACGTTGGATCAGCTCCACTTTGCAGACTTATCTGAGCTCTCTGTTTTGGATCTGTCCAATAACTTCCTCTACGGATCTATCCCTCCATCCATAGGTAATCTTACAAAACTTACCTACCTTGATCTCTCTTACAATTACGGATCAGCAGGGAGTCTGAGTGGGAATATCCCTGCTACGATTGGCATGCTGGAAGATTTAGAGACTCTCAATTTAGATGGCAACAACTTTACAGGTCCAATACCATCAAGTTTAGGAAACTTTACTAAATTGGTTCACATGGACCTTAGCTCGAACAGTTTATCAGGTCATATTCCTCATGAGCTTGGGATGATACATAGCTTGAAATTTTTACATTTTTCTCGCAACAGCATTAACGGCTCTATTCCCAGGAGCATTTGGAATCTAAGAAGATTAGAATCCTTCAGTATTAGCAACAACGAAATCACTGATTCCATTTCAGAAAGCATAGTAAACCTAACAAGGTTAGAATTTTTGGATCTTTCATTCAATCAAATCACTGATTCCATTTCAGAAAGCATAGTAAACCTAACAAGGTTAGATTTTTTTGGATCTTTCACTCAATCAAATCACCAGTTCCATTCCTGGAAAGATTGGAAATTTAACACGGTTGGAGCACTTGGATCTCTCCAACAATAAAATAAGTGGTATTCTGCCACCAGAAGTAGGATTGCTTTTTAATCTCTCAGTTCTAGATTTAAGCTACAATCAGCTTACGGGAAGCATTCCACCTCAGATAGGAAAATTCCAGTTCTTGCAGTATATGCGCATGTCAGACAACTTATTGACAGGACCAATACCATCGGAGCTTGGGAATTGTGTTAAGCTAGAGGTGTTGGATTTAAGCAGAAATAATTTGAGTGGTGTCATCCCAGTGACTCTTGCTAGTCTACGCAAACTGGCCATCCTGAATTTATCTTATAACAGTTTGGGTGGTACATTTGAGGACAAATTTTTCGGTGCCCATGTCTCGATTGACCATAACATGGATCTATGTGGTGCTTCGGATGGCCTGAAATCATGTGACGCAACAGAGTCTCACAAAAAGATTATGGCACTACTTCTAGGTTTTGGTTTCTTTTGCTTCAGTTGTCTCGCAACAGGATGCATGGCAGTTGTTTGTAGGAGGAGGAAATTTGCAAAAGTCAAGAACAAAAGTAAATCTGAAGATAAGTTTTCCATATGGAATTTTGGTGGGAAGATCGCATTCCGAGGACATAGTTGATGCTACAGAATGTTTTGATGAAAAATACTGCGTTGGTAGTGGAGGATACGGGTCTGTTTTTAGGGCTGAGCTCGAAAGAGGGAGGGAGGGAGTGTCTATGCTATCAAACTGCTCCACTCTGTTGCAGATTATACTGATGAGAAAGGATTTCATGCTGAGATCCAAGTTTTGACTAAAGTCAGGCACCGATGCATAGTCAAGCTGCATGGATATTGTTCTCACTCCAAATGCAAATTTCTTGTTTACGATCTCATCGAAAGGGGAAGTTTAGCATCCAATTTGCAGGAGGAACAGCTTGCCAAGGACCTTCACTGGTCTAAAAGAGCTGCCATTGTGAAAGACATAGCTCAAGCTCTCTCTTACCTGCACCGTGACCTTGATGTACCCGTTATACATCGTGACATCAAAAGTGGCAATATTTTGTTGGACCGCGACTTTAAGGCTTATCTGTCCGACTTTGGGATGGCTAAGAAGCTCAGGCATACTTGCTCAAGTTGGAGTACGATCTTTGCAGGGACATATGGCTATATAGCCCCAGGTACAACGCTTTAATCCTTTGTTATAGAATGCAATGTCATTTAGCACATTCTCCTGATTTTCATTATTTCATTTCTTTGCACAGAACTTTCGTCTACAATGATGTTTACAGAGAAGTGTGATGTCCATAGTTTTGGTGTGGTCTCCATGGAAGTGGTCATGGGTAAGCACCCAGGAGATCTTCTACTTCCATTCTTCTGCCGAACAGAGCAGCGTACAAAGCTCAAGGACATATTGGACCAGCGGATCACAGCACCAACGAGCGCAGAGGAGAAAGACATAATCCTGCTCCTCCTGGTGGCCTTCGCTTGCTGGCAAGTCTGCCAAAAATGCCGGCCAACAATGCAGCAGGTATATCAAGCACTCACAAACAGAAGCTGCCCAGCAGCCATCCAGAGGCCCCTTCACGAAGTCAAATTACAAGAGTTGCATGATTTCTGCAGCACTATCAAGAATATATGATGGTCTGTAGTCTCAACATGTATCTTGTAACAATTTTCCATATACCAATTAATGTATTCAATAATGGACATAGGTATTGGACAGATGCTAAGTAAAGCTCCTCTTGAGGCAATAAATGGTCAAGAAGCTTTCAAATATGATCGCAATTGCAATGAGAAATAAATTGACCAGTTTTGGACTACAATGGAATGAACCACTATTAGTATTTTCCTTTACTGAATGCCATAGTTTGCTCGTATGTGAGCCCTAAGCAGTATTAGTATGTGAGCTCTTCAGTGAACATATGTCAATATCATCTTTTATTACTAAATACAGGGTTCTCTCTTTAGTGCAATTCTTTGATACAAACACATGGAAACAAAATTTCTGGGAGGGCCATCCTAATTTTACTCGTTTGCAGCTTTCTGCAGCCCATCCCAGGTTGTGATCTTCTCTCTAGGCTTGTTTCTCAGCTGCCCTGCCATCTTTTCCTTGGAATCAATCTTCTCCCAACCACTGAATGGCACAAAATGGACATTCTTTTGTTCTAGGATCTCAACAAGTCCTGTCCTTCCATGCTTCTTCGAATCAGATGGGGCCCTTAACACGCCCTTCCTATCATCTTCAAGGATGCTAGCCACCTGGTTGTTAACCCATAAACATAAAAAATCATAAATATCCTATCAAAATGGCAACCAACCAATAAATGTAATGAAAGCTCTAAATGTGAAACATTTAATCTTGATGATCTCAAGGTTCCCATTCTGTGTCATGAACTGGTAAAGTAACTATTCTTCCCCCAACAATTACTAACAAACACTGGTGGATTCTCGAGATTTTGTCACAGATAAATGTTGGTCCAGATGGAATCAAGCTAATTTGTCGACGTTTGTCGGAAAAAGAATAAGAAAAGGCATTTCGATGTAGGCGTTTGCAAACATTCTGTAGGAAACTAAATTCCTGCAATCCACACATAAGGAATGAAAGATAACACGGGAACAAAGGGACCTACTGTTTCTTCAGCACAGTGGAGATTTGTCGCAACAATCCCAGTGGGTCCTCTCTTTAACCATCCTACAACGTACAGCCCTGTTTCCACCGTGGCAGTCTCTGATTCACTGCTCATGACTCGACCTCTCAAGTTTGGCACAACTCCTAAAATGAATCAAGGATCATCACACAAAAACAATTGCATATGCTCTTGATGGATCAAAAGGAAAAATGGAAAGAATATACAAGCTACCAATTAGCAGGGGGGCAAAGCAATTTTACACACCTCTGATTTTGTCAAAAGGCAAACCTTGTACAGGCAAGGATTTGTAACCAATACTTTTCAAGACCAGACTAAGAAGAACAGAGCATATTAGATGGATATTAGAAACTCTACAGTTAAGTAGTCATAAAAACAAGGAAAGCATAAGCATAAGCCAAAGCACTTACCCACATTTTAGGTCTTCAAACTCACCAGTTCCTACTGCCACCTGCTTCCTAGTTACTTCATCAACTACATAACAAATAAAAATATTTAACAGAAGGCTCAAGAAGAAAATGGTCAAGAAGATTCATTTCTACACCTGCTACACCAGACCTTTTAAAGCTGTCTTCTCAAGTTCAACAGCACCAACCGTGGAACCATTTTCTGAAGGGGTGAACCGGGTTGGTCTCCTGAAAAACACAAAATGAAGCTCCTTTTGGTCATTGCAACTGTTGTCCCTATGTGCACTTGCAGCTTTGGACAGCAACTCGTAAACCCTTCTTTGGATTCTACTACTCCTCATCTCCTCCTGCAATCAGATAGCAAGCTTTTCTTCATCAGAAGCAAGATACAAAAAAAAGAACTAGGTAAAAGAATTTATTGGAGTGTTGAAAGCAGAATATTTAATTAGAGAGACACAAGAAGCTTTATCACATATGTGGGTTTAGTATCAGGAAACAATTAGTTTAGACTATTGCAAAAAGATCTTATACTAGTAGTTGCACATGGCATGAATTATACGAAGACCTGCCTACAGTCAGCACAAGACATCATAAAATGGCCCAAACTGCCACGATAGAGGGGAAATTTCTGAACCTAAATTAGCAAGTCTTAATAAAGCCAGGATAGTAAAAAAAAGACCAGTTACAAAACTCAAAAGAAAACGAAAAGAAAATTACAGGCAGTAATGCACTTTACAGCACAAACCTCATCTGCAGGTGAAGTAGCGAGATCAGCCTCCTTGATGCAAACACGAACATTTTTCAAACCTGCATGGACATGATGTCAAACTTAGAACGACAACATGGCAATGAGATAGGCTATTACAAAAGTACTGTGTATCAAATACTGCAAGCATTCAAACAATTTCAAAAAATACCTAGAATTTCACGCAGCTCCTTTGCTGTGCAAGCTGCCTGTACTGGACCCCGTCGCCCAACCAAGTATACCTTCCTTTACATGCAACATAAATTGAGAACTATGTATTATGTAATAATCAGTAATATATGGAAGTAAACTAGAAAGTAAAAAAATACTGGTTTCAATATTAAATTGAAAAGATACCTTATAGTGCTGCCACATAGAGCATCCAACGCATAATCAGCAATATCTGTAGTAGCCAACTCTGTTTTACAGCGTAAAAGAATGCGAGCAACATCAAGAGCTACATTTCCCTGCAATTAATCATGTTATGATAACGAATGGTGTTGTATTCATAAAAGCACTTGAAGAAAAATGTAAATGAAACTAAGGATTATGAGCACACAAGGTTAATAAATTATAGATCAACTGTCTATCAAGGTTACATAAAAGTGCAACTGTGAGTCAGCTTCCTTGGTCACAAGATTACTCTATTTAAGTGTTAATATACACAAAGCAAAATCAAAAATATACCTGACCAAGGACAACAGCAGATTGTGTGTTTTTCAAATCAGGAGACAAGTCGCACATGTCTGGATGTCCATTGTACCACCACACAAACTCTCGAGCTGAATGAATTCCTTTCAGATCCTATAATGCCATGATGATACTAGACATAAATAATTTCGTCTAAAAAAATCACAACCACATAGGCAATGAAGATGCTATCATTGTAAACGCCACATGCGCCCTGCTGACTGCTTAATACCTAGTTACAGCAATATTTGAGAAAACACCATGAAATCATGAATAGCACTAAGATTACAGTTAAAATGATATTTCTGAACTGTGGCTGGCATACTGATTAACAATAGTAGTCAAAAGTCATACCTCTCCAGGAATACCAAGTGACCTATCACTTTCTGCTCCATAAGCAAGAACCACCTATCGATCAGTAAATACAGTCAAAACCAATTACTTATATAAGTTATGGAAAAACTCATAACAGGAAAAGGAAAGGAGATATACTCTTGGGGATCGATATTTTATTCAAGCATAAAACTTACAGCTTGATATGTTTCGCGAAGCTCTGATAGAGAGACATCCCTTCCGAGTGTTACATTCCCAAAGAATGAACAGCGGCCATTTGCAGCTACACGAGAAAATTGATTTACCACAATCTGTTGGAACGTTTGAGGTAGGCTTAAGTTTATGAACAATCTAGGTAGTTCTGTAAGCATGAAGATTGAAAAGAAAAGTACAACCAAATAATGGTAAGTAAGGCAGCATTAGCAGGTCCAAAGAGTAGTTAGAATCATTAATTGGCAAAAACAAGAACTCTGCATCTCATGAATGAGGCACAACTCTGCATTTCACTAATGAAACAATGTTGCCCTAAATGGCTCAAATGATGAAACAAGTGAACAAATAAGAAATGGATCACCAACTCTAAACCATTCGTTTTCACTTAGTTGCAGTTTTGGAAAGATAAAAGGTTGATTGAATTTCATTTCCAAAATCAGATAACTATGGCAAATGCCCACCTTTGTTTCTGGATGATCTGGAGCGACTCCAGAACGGACTAGGCCAAATGGTGTGGGGAGCCTATCAATGATATCAACTTGTGCTCCTTCATGACCCTTCAGCATCTGTTTAATCCACCAGTGGTAGCACCCAATCAACACCACGGAGAAACAAATAATTGTTAAAAAGGAATAACTCTGAAGAACAATTCCAACAGAAAGGTCCTAGAGCGTTGGACAGCAAACAAGGCTCTAGGAAGATCTAGTTCATTGAAGGTATTTGGTCGTATGGCCTTGTCTTGGTTTTAGCATTTAGTCATTACACAGCAATTGCTGCAGGTTCCAGCCCATTTGATTAAGAAAAAGGCCTTGCTCATCAACTAATAATTTCACCGGAGCACATGGAATGACTTATTTGTCAGACCCGGGACTACGGGACTGCGCACATGGCCTACATCTTACAGGATAAGAGGTGGGACATGGCCCACGCCCTACACCAGTTGTAACTACTCGTAGCGTAGTAGAACTACTCATACAGTAGTAAAACTACTCATACAGTAGTAAAACTAGAACTGGAATTCAGCACACTTCAAGGATAAAAATATTGAAGAAATTGTTAATAATCTCCTAAGAATCCAATAATCCTGGAGAGATGAGGACGGCCCAAAGCAAGGCCCTGCGAAGCAATCTTGAAGAGAGACAACAACATAAGAATGGAGCCCGTGCAAGCCGCATACCCGGTCGGCGGTGTAGAACCCTGCGGGGCCGCTGCCAACGACGCAAACGTGGAACGGCTCCTGCACGGAGGCGGAGAAGCCCCTCGTCGGCCCCTGGACAGGCAGCGGCCGCAGCCTCACCACCGTGCGGGAGAGGAGCCGCAGAGCGCGGGCCATCTCAGATGCGCCGAGAGTGCTGGCGACAAAACCACAAGGAGTTGGATATGGACACAGGCGGGGATGGTGGCAGATAATTATATTACAATAATTCTTATGTTTTTCATGTATCTTGAATAGATAATTATATTACAATAATTACATTTGATGTCCAATGCGTGACCATCTAGTCCAACAAATGATACTAATAACAATTAAAATTTGACTACTACAACTAAAAGAAATTAAAAATGACAATTTGCATCCAATCCATACATCAACTTTGCACTGATAGTTCATGAACATATCTAAAATATAATAAATCTTTACAGCACCAATAAAATGCAATAATTGCACTACAACATTGCTTGTATTACCTGTTCAGGGGAGGGGCAGCCTAGGGCCTAGGCGCGTCGGTGTTGAGGGGGATGAGCGGGCTCAACGGGGGTGGGAGAGGGCGCCTGGGCGTCCCGTCACGCGCTCGGCCGAGCGGCGTCGCGGCCAGCCCCGCGGGCGCACAAATCGGGCGGAGGGGAAAATCCGGGGGTGGGGCGATCAGCGGCAAATCCGGGGGCGGGGACGGCGGCGGCAGGGGACGCGGATCCGGTGGCGGCGGCGGCAGGGGCGGCGGCGCGCAGAAGATCGCGTCCGGCGGTGGCTCCGTTCCGGGGGCAGGCGGTGGCCGGCGCTGCTCGTCGTCTGCGGTGGCCGGCGGCGAAGCCTCGGCGTCGGGGGGAGGCAGTGGCGGAGGACGCGGCAAAATCAAGGTATGGCTCAGAGGTCAAGTAAACCTGAAGTAGTGAAGTATTAGCTAGCTGTGGACGCTAACATATCAACCAAATCGCCACTACTGACGTGGAGCAGTAAGCAGGACACACATAATTGGTTCGTTCAACACGTATGATCAGAACCAGACGTAACTGATTTAAGCCAGAACTCTGGATACACAAAGAAGCCGCCAAATCGGAGTCAGGTGTCCAAATCATGTAGCCTCTGCCTCTACCATGTTCAATTTTTATTCAGTGTAAACATTACATGATTATGTTCAGGCAGAACTGCAGAAGAAACACTGCGACAAAAAACAAAGTGTCTGGTTTCTATAGCTGTAAAAAGCAGTGCAATCATCAGGTGTAAAGGTGTACACAGCGTTTATTTTTTAAAAGAGTGCACAGTGCACAATTGCACATGAAGTGCCTGATTGCACATTGATTGCATAAGCAAATCAGCTACCGTCAATTTGTGAACACCCATTACCAGAGTTTCAGAGTTCTGACCAGTTAACTCTGAACACCCAAACTTTGCTAAAGGGGGCTTCTAATTGCAATTTAACAAAGTTGCAACAACTACATATGAGCGTTTTCTGCCATCCTTCATCTATCTGTTATCTGAATGCAATTTTGGATTCATTTAGTTTTTGCAGCACACAGGCCCGCTAAGAAATGCTTTGCTACAAAGCTATCAGCATTCAGCAGCAGAGTAAAATAAAGAAACTGAAACGAAGGCTTAACTACGTCGCTTCCTGCTTATATGTCGTATGTTCACCAACCTACGGCATAATCTAAACTGCCTCGAAGTTAACTAATGCTTTAGGAATCAGGATAGCTAGATAGATGGAGTATGCAGGCAAGGACGCAAGGTAGGGTCTCGAAGGATGGATGGCGGGCGGCGGGGAAGATGAAGGGGCTCAACTGGAGACGGCGTGGACGAGGTGGACCGTGTCGGCGATGCGCGCGATGTGCGCGAGCGCCCAGTCGAAGGCGTGCTTGGAGTTGGGGGCTTGGGGCCGAAGTCGACGGCGACGAGGAGGTCCCTGCCGCGTCGCCGCTCCCCGGTCTCCCACCGCGCGTGGCGCAGGCCGCAGGGGCGGCGGCGGCCTGGCGTGTGGCGCAGGGGCGGGCGGGCGGCGGCGGCCTGGCGCGTGGCGGCGGCGGCGGCCTGGCGGGCCGGCGGCGGCCTGGCGGGCGGGCGGGCGTCAACGGGGGCAGCGTGTGATGCGACTGTGCGACAGTGCGAGCAGCGGAGCAGGTAAAATCTAATTGCTACTCTTCTTGGCTGGGCCAAGGTATTGCCCAGGCAATACCGGGCCACATTGGGCCCTCCGCCCATGGGGGGAGGGGATGGTCGGGCAGGGAGGAGTATCAGGCGGCGGCAAATAGGCCGACCGATTTCCGCTGTCCCGGGTTGAGGCCGCTGATTCCTGTACAGGCCCAATGTCGGCCCCGGGTTCATGAACTATCAGTGCAAAGTTGATGTATGGATTGGATGCAAATTGTCATTTTTAATTTCTTTTAGTTGTAGTAGTCAAATTTTAATTGTTATTAGTATCATTTGTTGGACTAGATGGTCACGCATTGGACATCAAATGTAATTATTGTAATATAATTATCTATTCAAGATACTATTCCTCTTGCTCTGCCAATCTGATTTCCCTATTCAAAATAAAAAATATGAATTAGTTGCTAATCAATAAAGACTTGAACAGAGCAGCAGAAGGGAGTGCATAGCCTGCTGACTTGTGCTGCTATTGCTATTTTTTTTGGAATTAATGTTATGGTGGAATTTGTTTTGCCTCCTGCCTCCTGCCTCCTTGTTCAAAATGAGGGAGAAGGTGGAGGTGGCGCTGGCGCATGGCGCGGGGGGAGGAGGAGGAGGCGGCGCGGCGCGGGGGAAGGAGGAGGAGGCGGCGCGGCGCGGGGGAGGAGGAGGCGGCGCGGCGGGGGGGAGGAGGAGGAGGCGGCGCGGCGCGGGGGAGGAGGAGGCGGCGCGGCGCGGCGCGGGGGGAGGAGGAGGCGGCGCCGGGGGAGGAGGAGGCGGCGCGGGGGAAGGAGGAGGAGGCGGCGCGGCGCGGGGGAAGGAGGAGGAGGCGCGGCGCGGGGGGAGGAGGAGGCGGCGCCGGGGGAGGAGGAGGCGGCGCGGCGCGGGGGGAGGAGGAGGCGGTGCCGGGGGAGGAGGAGGCGGCGCGGCGCGAGGGAGGAGGAGGCGGCGCCGGGGGAGGAGGATGCGGCACGGCGCGGGGGAGGAGGAGGCGGCCCGGCGCGGGGGGAGGAGGAGGCGGCGCCGGGGGAGGAGGAGGCGGCCCGGCGCGGGGGGAGGAGGAGGCGGCGCCGGGGGAGGAGGGGGAGGAGGAGGCGCGCGGGGGGAGCAGGAGAACGAACCTGGATGGAAGCGAGACGAGGCCGGAGCGAGTGCGGAGCGGAGCGGCTCCGTCCGCTCGTTTTCCTGGAGCGGCCTCGTCCGGCATCTGAGGAGAATATTCTCCGTCGGGAGCCGCTCGCTCCACGAGTCCAGCAACCAAACACGTGTAAAAATAGGATGGAATGGCTCCGTTCCACTTCGCTCCTCAACCAAACACTATCTTAATGGGCAAGAAGTTCTGCCCGTTGAGTTTATGGGTACGGATTTATTCCTATAATACTTAAACCTGTAAACTCGTGAGTTTTTAAACCCGATACAATCTAGTACGTACTACCATTTTATTATGAACTTGCATCATTTTATTATGAACTTGTAACAAACTTAATTTTAATACCACCATTTTATTATGAACTTATAAAACCACCATTTTATTGTGAACTTATAACAAACTTGTTAATACCATTATTACTTGAAGTACTAAACTTGTTATTTTATTCCCTCTTGTATCTTTATACAATAAATTATAAACTTATTGCTCATTCTATATTTATGCAAACTATATAAATTGTTGCTTAGATAAATATATTGTATCTCTTAGTTATTTAAATTGAAGCATAGTTGATAATGAGAAGAATATGCACGTATTGATCATTGACACACTTCTATCACAGCAAGATTGCAATCAATGTTCTCGGTCATGGATGACCAGTAGGCGATCCGTGGGTACCCGTTCACCTGACGGGTTTGGGTTCAGACAAAATTTTATACCCGTCATGGGTATGGGTTTTTGTAATAGTTCCAAATAATTTTCGCGGATACGGATTCGGAATAGCAAAACCATCCAGCAGATTTGTGCCCGTTGCCATCCCTATTCTCACTCTGACCTGTTAAGATTTCTTTTGCTCACACTGGCAAGAGAAAGAAGAACATATCACCTCGCCTTTTCATTGGATGAGAACAAATGGCGACAGATATGAAAAGAAGAATCAGGAAATCGATCTCAGGGTGCAGAAGAAAAGGAAGAAAGAACTTTTCGCCTGACGTTCTTCGAGGTCAAGAAGAATTTGGTTTTCTCAACATCAAGCACAAGGACGGCCTCTTGCAATTCATTAGTCTTTTAGAGAGGGAGTGAGAGCCCGGCCAGCGTCGTGCCGGATCGATTGCACCCTAACCCCACAATCCCTAACATCATTGCTTCCCTATACCCTAAGACCTAACCATAACAAGCCGTCATCTCACCTGGTCAACGTCACAATATTGTCTTTGCCACCCATATCCCTTGCCCGGTTGCCCCTGGTACACTAACATAGATTTTTTTTTTTTTAGGAATCGGCAGGGGAATCCTCCCTACTTGTGTTCTTTTTAATAACGCTAACATAGATCTTGGAACTCTAGATCTATGTGTCTTATTTGGAATTGTAATAGTTTTCGATCTCCAAAATCGATAATATTTACTTATTTTTGTACTTCTATTTTTTTTATAAAAAACATTTTCTAGAGCGCTAGCATAAACAAAATAGCGCTACTAAGATTCCGGAAACAAATAATTATTGATTCCACCATTGGCACTATAATAGTAAACTTTGGTGAAAGAATAATGTCTCTTGCAATAGACCGCCACCTGGATATATAGGTTTTTTCGTTCATACCACCAGCCTGTGTGAATACAGCAGGCAAAAGATTTGACCTCGCCTGGTGGCATAGATGAAAAGTGGCTCATCAAGTGACAGTATGAAAGAAAATTGAATCATATCGGGTTGAAGATTGAAATGATATGATGGATCACGTACCCAAAAATCGAATCATGCATGCATGGAGAGCTAGTAGATCGATGGGGCCGGCCGGGACAAGAAGCATGGCAAACAAACAAAAAGAGTGAAACAAAACAACACTAGCCTAGAGGCCGGCCAAGATTTTGGTGACGGCCATATACATAGATAGATGCACCTAACACACAACCTGGTACGTACCATGCACAACCTGCCGGCCGGGCAGCTGGTGGTCACGAGCAAGCAAACCGCCACAGGGAAAGACGCGGCGAGTTAGCGGCCAAGGGTGCTTGACACGCCCGGTCTTTTCACCACCAGTCGCGACGCGCAGCTGCAAGCCATCGCGGTTAGGTCGTCGTCCCATCGTCTGTGTCAACAATCTTTCAGATACTACACGCACGCACGACGCGGCCGGCCGAGATCTGCATGGCTGCATATCGACGGACGCCCTGCTGTTCGGTGATGATTGGGGAGTAGGCCTGCCTGCCTGCCTGCCTGCCTGCCTGAACGCATGCAGCTGCAGCCTAGCTTCGTTCCGACGCCGGCCGGCCGGATCGATCGGGAGACGAGGACGACAGCGACGCCTCGTGTGGTACACACGCAGATACAGAGTACAGAGCGCGGAATCCTAGGCCGCGGCGGCGGTGCACATCGCGGCGTCGCTGATGCGGACGCGCTGCATGCGTGACTCCATGTGGGTGGCGCGGCCGGTGAGCGCAGGAGGGTGGGGGCGGCGGGACGTACATGGAGGCGATCGAGCCGGCGCGGCGGCGGGCCACCGGCAGCGCATGGCGCCACGCGCGTGAGGCCGGCGGCTACAGGCCGGGCGGCTGCTGCCCGCCCGCCCGCGCGCGCCTGTCATTGGGCCACGACGACCATGACAGGGGTGGTGTACGTACACATCGTTTCTAGATTGAACCCTGCGGTGTTTAATTTGGGGAATTACTGCAAGGTCAGATCGATGAGATATCGATGCCCTTTGTTTCCGACGGGGTTTGAATTTGAATTTGAACAGTTTATGCGTGCATGATTAAAATGTACTTACAGACGTTTTAATTTTTGGATTGTCCGGAGAGTAGCTTTTCTTGTTTCCTGCAAGATGTTGACTGACTGATTGGTATTGTCGTGGCTCGTGAGTGGGACCAAATTTGGTGGATGACCGGGGTGGCGGTGGAGTCTAGCAGCAATGCGCGGCTTAACTAACCCACGTAGAGCCGAGACAAATTAGTACAGGCTGGTGGCTTCATCCAGTACAAAGTTGAGAGATGTAGGGCCTGTTTGGACGCCTGCCTAACGCGCCACGCCACGCCACACTTTTCACGCCACAGGTGTGGCGGCCAAATCGGCCGCCGCACCTTAGGCGCGGCGTGGCGCCTTAGGCAGCTATCCAAACAGCCCCGTAGTATCGGTTGGAGCCACCAGTCAGTACTATTGCCTTTTCTATATCACAGCAGCTTCTTCCTCCCTGAGCCTGAGCCAGCCATTTGACCGATCTCGGGCTTTTTCTTCTCCATGGCATTTTAAAGAGGAGGTGCTGCCTATTTTTCTCAAGATTTACGGGGATTTCACTCATCCATGTGTTCAAAAGGTTAGCAACTTCATCCTCTTTTTGTTGATGGTTTTTATGCTTCATTTCATACTTTATAGTTAGAGAAATTTGTGATTTTTAAAAAAAGTGAGAATGAGTATGATTTTTTAATTTATACATTCATTTGAGATATATAAAAGGGATGACTTGAATTTGAGAGAAGGTTTTTTGATAGTTTGCATGTGGTAAATGTAGAGTGATTTTTTTTCAATTATTTTGAAGTGACATGTGTGTGTGTATCATTATGCTAATAATATTGTTCAAGTGGAATGTGAATGCTAATCTCAATTGGAGAAAAGGTTTATGTCATGGAATGTCAAATTGAAAGCGAAAAAAAGATGTATACTTGGTATTTATTTTGTATTATGAAAGAATTATTTTAGCACTCTAATGATGTTCAATAATCAAGTGATGATTAATTAATGTTCAGTAATGTTCAGTAATGTTCAGTAATTAAGTAATGATTAATTAATATTTAATCCATAGAAATAGCTTTGCAACATGATGTATTGGAGCGTCGTGCGTCCGTTCGGGCGTCGGTACGCAATAATTTGAAGCGTACCGGATATTCCCTTGAGTTCCGCCCTGAAGAGCGTCTTGGACTTGTTAGCGGTCGTATTCGTCGTTGCATTAACAAAGCATTTGATTGCCTCGCGCTATGTAATGCAAGGCATAAAGTCGAGTGTGAATTAGATGTCGAGCTGCATGGTACGGATGATGATCGCGAGTTGATGGCTCGGCGTAATGAAAGGCGCGAAGCATTAGGCATGGCAGAAATTGACCGCTCGATGTCGAGAGTTCACGAGGCGGCTCACGAGCCATCGGTGAATAGGTCTCATGAGTAGTTTGTATTAGCTTGTAGCTTATTCGGTATTTTGGACCTTTTAATTAATCATGTGTAATGGTTACCGTAGACCTTTTAATTACTCATGATGTGTGATGGATATTTGGTCCTTTTAATTTTATTATCAAATTTCATACTTTATTATATTAATATTTTAGTGTGAAATTTGAAAAATAATATAGAATATGATGATAGAAATGAAATTTAGTCCTTCATAATACTAATATTGTTTCGCCGTATTTTAAAAATAGAAATTTTCCAAGCAACATGGCTGATGCTGCTGGAGGGAAGTTCATAAATTTAAAGTCCCATGACTGCCATATCCTGATGACAAAATTGCTTCTGGTTGCGTTAGCGTAAGCTATGTGCCTTCCTCAATAAAATTTATCGATCCCAAGGGGTACAGATCCATAATCGATCCAAATAAGCTCGTAAAACAACAGAATGACATGGTCCAATATCTTGTCAGCTTTGAGATGGTGTTTCCACCTTTGTTCTTTAATATTATGACACATCTTCTCGTTCACATCGTGAAAGAGATAAATATTCTGAGCCTTATGTTCCTACACAATTTGTTCCCTTTCGAGAGGTACATGACAGTCCTAAAGAAGTACATTTGCAATCGTTTTCGTCCAGAAGGATGTATTGCTAAGGGCTACGAAATAGAGGAGTCCGTTGAGTTTTGTGTTGACTTTATTGATGATCTTAGTCCGATCGGTGTCCCCATGTCATGCCATGAAGGGAGACTAAAGGGAAAGGGCGCACTAAGGAAGAAATCTAATATGCACATCCCTGACAATAAAATCCGCAAAGCAAACTTTATGGTTCTACAAAATTCATCTCTTGTGGCACCATATATGGATGAGCACGTTAATATTGCACGATCTGAAAACCTAGGGAAGTCTGAGGCCAGGATTACACGTCATCACATAGATAGCTTTGCTATTTGGCTCAAACGAAAATTCATCGGTGATGACACGATTGATAAACAACTTCAATGCCTGGTCAGGGGACCGTTGATCACAGTCATACCAAAGGTACGAGATAAATGGATATACATTCTACACAAGAGCCCAAGATGAAAACAACACGAAATAGTGGTGTGCGTATAGATGCAATAGGCAATGATGCAAAAAAGGATAGCTATTATGGTGTCATAGAAGAGATATGAGAACTAGACTATGGACCATTGAAGATTCCTTTATTTCGCTGCCATGGGTGAACCGAGCTGGAGGAGGCGTAATGATAAACCGGTATGGAATCACAATAGTGGATTTCAAAAAGATCGGATATAAAGACGAACCAATCGTCCTAGCTAAGGATATAACATAGATGTTCTATGTGAAGAACATGTCAAGCAAACCTAAGAAAAATCATGCCAAGTCTGACGATGAGCCAAAACGCCACATAGTTCTTCCAAGAAAAAGAAAAATCATTAGAGTTGAGGATATTTCAGACAAGTCAGAAGACTTTGATCAGTTTGATGATCGTCCTCCATTCTCAGTCGATGTTGACCCCAGCATTCTGTTATCCGAAGACGCTCCTTACTTAGGCCACGATCACAACCAATAGACGTTCGTCAAAAGTAAGATTATCAATGTTCCATCAAATAATGATAAGTAGTTTTGTGTAACCATTATATTATATTGCACAGTAATGTATGTATGTTGTGGTTCTACCTCTCAAATAACGTTGGACTCAATATGTTGAATTTGGACATTCGGACACAATATGTTGAATTAACTACATAAAACTATATTTTTCTTGTGACCAAATGATGTAAAGTACAATATTTTATTTTTGCATGGTCAAAATGTTATATATAGGCATTTCTTGTCCTATATTTAATTTATTACACACAAAACACATTTAAAACACTTATAAAAGACAAATTGGACTCAATTAACTGCATAGAAATATATTTCACGTGACCAAGGGATGTAAGTGTATAATACTATAGTTTTGCAAGATCAAAATATTATATATTTGCATTTTTTGTGCCTTTAGTTAATTTATCATAAATTTAAAATATCTAAAACACCTACAAAAGAAAAAATGATTGAAATAAGAATTTGGCTGTTTAGTACCAGGCCTAAGCCTTGCCTGGTACTATACTGCCTCCACCGGGTACTAAACTGCACAATTTAGTACTAGGCAGTAGCTTTGCCCGGTACTAAACTTGCTAGCCAATATAAGGGCCAACACTTAGCATCGATCGGCATTTCGATCTCCCGCTTGTCCCCATCGCTGGCCGCCATCTCTCCTCCCTCTGTGATGCTCCACCTCCCGCCCGCACGCCGCCGCCACTACGCTTCTGGCCGGCCGCACTTTTGCCCAACACACCGCCACACGCTGTCGCTCAGCCTCAGCGATGGCCCTGCCGCGGGCCGTGCACGCCACACGTGTACGTCATCGTCGTCCCTGACGGCATTTTGGCTCGGCACCACTGCGCCCCGACCAACTGCCCGGTCGGCCCCGCATCATGTCCAGCGGTGCCGCGCCCCCCCTTGCAAGCCGCCACGCCGCGTCGACGACCGGCCGCCTCGTCCTCCCCCCTAGGCTGCCGCTCGGGCTGGACCCGGTCGCCGTACTGCTTATCCCCGGTCGCCGCGCCGGCCCCTCCTCGCCCACCGCTGCCTCCCCTTGCCGGGCTCCAGCGCCGCCGACACGCGCCCACCCCACTGCCTGCGCCGGCCTCGGCGCGCCTGCCCCGCTGTAGCTGACATAAGCCCCAGCGTTGACGTCAGCACTACTATGTGCTGATGTCAGTTTTTTTCTTTTTTAAAATTTTTTGTAAATATGGTAGAAAATTGTAGAAAAATTGTAGCTAATTTAGGAAAATGTAGAAAAATTTGTAGGCAACTTAAAAAATGTAGAAAATTTGTTGAAAATTGGAGGGAATAGTAGAAAATTGGATAAATATATGTGATGTACAGCTTCATGTATTTATTGTAGAAATTGAAGCAAATTGTAAATATGATTTGATTAATTTCATTATTGTTATTATATTCCTAGAAGATATATTTTGTTTGCACAGGAATCGGAATGAGACTTAGTGATGACGACGAGGAATTCCTTCACAATATAATTCGTGAAGGAACCCAGCACCCACCGTCCCTCGAAGATGATGCACCCAAAGATGATGGCTGCCAATATCTCAACGATATTGGCGATGGTGATGCTGAGCAGCCAGAAATTGCTCAGGAACAGGTTGAAGCCAAGGTATATGGAATTCATGCATATATATATATATGAATTCTCTACTTATCAAATGCGTGTATTAATAGATATTCTTTCTGAATAGAGGAAGCCAAAACGGAAACGAGGCTCGAAGAGAAAGATGGAGGGGCGTACCAGCATCACCTTAGTGGACTTAGACGGTGAACCAAAGGGTCCCAAGGGTGTTGATAGGACGCTGGTCAATCAATATGGATATTATGTTAGGTAAAACATCCCCATTAGCTACAAGCTTTGGAAGAAAAATAAAACCACTGATAGTGATGCAGATGTCATCCCCGACGCAAAGAAGGAAATGTTATGGAGAGAGGTGAAACCATACTTCAATTTTCCAGCTGACAAAAAGGAAGTCTTTAAGAAATGGGTCATGAAGAAGATGGCTATTGCTTTCCAGACGTTCAAGAAAAACTTGAACAAAGACTACGTCAAAAAGGGCCTCGAGCCAGACTTTGAGAAAAACTTCAAGAAGCAACGTCCTTTTTGGGATGAATTCGTGCAGTACAAGTTGTCTAAGGACAACGAGGAGTGAACAATACGGAACAAATAGAATGCAAGCAAGAAGAAGCACTTCCATCATCTTGGGCAGGAAGGTTATTCGTCGGTGATTCCAAAATGGTAGAAGATGGAAGAAGACCTGATTGCAAGAGGAATCGTACCAACGACTTTCAACCAGCCATTGCGGGCAAAGTATTTCTTATATGCTCATGGAGGCACACTAAACATGGAAGATGATCGTTTGTGACTATCGTTCGAATAAGAGAAGCGGCCGACAGGCTCGAAACGGCACTAAAGGCCGTTGATGAAGGCACTTTGAAGCCTGACAGAGAGAAAGAAGAGCTGACATATACTCTTGGGACACCAGAACACACAGGATGTGTCCGAGGCATGGGCGTAGTTCCATGCAAGCATACCTTCAGTGGAGATATCGAGACTTATCGAAACAGAAGCCGAAGGAAGGCTGAATAGAAAGAGAAGATGTGTGCTCCTTGAAGAACGAGTAGCTTCAATTGAAGGTGCAATGGCAGCTAGCCAATGACTACAAAAAGCTCCATCAGCTCCTAATATGCAGAGCAGCCTTGGCTTTCAACGCCGTAGCAGCATCGCTTCCACGGAGCACCCAGCTGCAGACCGAACTGAAATGGTTGTGGACAACCAACAACGTTACCCCGTGGACAATATCACCGTGAGGACCCCCTGTGAGCTTCTTTATCAGCAAAGGAAAAAGATCAAAGTAGTGGCTCACGGTATTGCTGAAGTACCTGTCCAAGGCGAGACAATTCATGGCGCGCCGATTCCTGAAGGGTATGCTAGAGTCATGGTTGACCGAGTCGAGAAAGGATGGGAAGACCTTGACCTCGAGATCCCTGGAGGCGATGGAGAAGAGGAACTACAACATGCCCTCCACACTTAGATCTGTTGGAACAAGCGCTACATAAGATTTCCGCAAGGAACCAAAGATTTCCGCAAGGAACCACAGATTCCGCAGCATCGCCTCAAAACCCAAGGCCAAGATCGCTAACGCCACCAAACAACATGGGTCCACTATCACCATCCGCACAAAGGGGCCCCAGCATGGATCTGCCATCACCATCTCCACAAAGGGATCCTAGAATGGATTTGCCGTCACCAGCCGCTCAAAGGGACCCCAGCATGAGTCCGCCGCCTCCTAAGGTGAAGAAGAACGCAAAGGCATAGGTCCCACCATCGCCACCTCTTAAGACAAAGAAGAACCCAGCTAAGAAGAAAGAGAAGCCTCAACCTTCGAAGTTAGCATACGAAATGACTAATGAGGAATTGAATGCGCACGTGAGAAAGGCGGTTACCGATCATTTCGCGCCGAGGAAGCCTAAGCCGAAGCAACCAGGAAGAAATTCTTCGTAAAGATGTGCCAACCAAGTGAGAAAGAAACACTATCAGACTACAACCGCTTAATCACAAAGTCATATCAGAACAAGAGTAATCGTCGGTACAACCAAATCCCCTAGCTCGGAGAACAACCCAAACAATCAATACCTCCACTAAAGTTGCTTTCAAAAGAGAATGAAGCTACGACCGAGTTTGTAGTGGAAACGAATCTCACAAAAGCTCAACTCCGAGGGGAGATTCCAATCCTGATTCACCCAGGGTAGGAAGAAAACTATTTGTATTGGGTGAGCCCCTTTTGTGGCCAGAGTTGGTGGAGATGCTACCAACGAGAATGCACGAGTTACATAAATGGTACTTGAAGGCCTCTGTAGATGGAGACGTAATGTTCGCAGCTCGGGTTAAACATAACGATTTATATCGGGGGCTCGCTGACGTATGGATCGAGTTTGTGAGTCTTTGGTTTCTGTACCATCAAGACACCCTAGACAAGTCCCTTACCAGTGCATTTGTTACGTAAGTGTTTCCTCTCATTTCTATATTCTAGCTCTACTACTTCTATGTTTTCTCATTCCCTCTTTTGTTTTGTATCATGTATAGGATGAAGGTGCAAGAATGCCGAAGAAGGGGGTACTATAACATCGGCTTCATGGACCCGGATATTATAAATGAGAATAGTGTAATCAAATGGCCAAATCGGGCCGAGAACAATATATTCATGACCCTGGATGGCAGAATACTTGTTCATTTATTATGTTGCCGTACAACTTCAAGTAAGCCCTTCGACTCTTTTTTCCATGCCTTCAATTTGATAATAAGTATATCCAATATTTCATATGTATATGTGTATCAAAAGCTTTGACTGGATCTTGCTCTCTATCGAGATTGATCTATCCCAAGTTGTGGTGTTCGACCCTGTCGGTACATACGGACAGGGATACCTCCAGCTAGGGTGTCCAGGCCCTTAGTGTCTCACCATCTGTAATCTTACTCTCGTCTTCTGTGTGACGTGGCATACGGCCCGGGCCTGACAGCTGGGATCATGGTCTCCGGACCTTCCCCGTGCACTCATTAGAAGACAAGGTTCAGTTAGGCTCACACGAACACAACCTAAGGGACATCCAAGCTCACACAATCAATACAACACCAAAGTGGACGTAGGGTATTACGCTCCGGCGCCCCGAACCACTCTAAATCCTTGTGTCTTTCCTGCGTTCATTTGCTCATCGATCAAGTGCTCCTAAGTCTCCTCCAAACCCATCCTTAACTAGGATAAGGCGGGTGCTTTCCGCCACCCGGCTGGAGATTTCCTCCGACATTTGGCGCGCCAGGTAGGGGGCCTTAGGTTTGGTTTGCGCTTGGTCGAAGCCCAAGACCACAATGGCGCAAGAAAACGGTTGTCACGACCTCCTGCTGGGTGAGGAAGTGGCGTCCTCGATGCCACATGCCTCACACCATCCGCCGCCTAGGGGGGCCGCGCGTGCTGCCCCGCAGCATCCTGCGGAGCGGACTTCCGTGGCCCAATCGGTGCCAGCACCGAATGGGCCGCTCATGGCAGTCAGGGAGTTGCTTCGCAACCCTCCTGGTGAGGCGGCCTCGCCCGATGCCCAGAGGCAATGGCGTGATGACGTCGACCGCCTCCTCAACCTGGCGCAGGCTTCCCCATGCTCAGTGGGGGGGGGGGGGGGTCTGTCTCCAGGCAACGCCATCGGCAGGGCGGCGCATCCGGTTCTGTGCACTCACCATCAGTGAGGAGTGCACGGACCGAGGACCTCCGGGTGGAGCTCAACCGCAGACGTGCAGGAGAGGATGCCCGAGTCTCCATCGAGCGGGCGCGTGGTCGCCTGATCAGTATCAAGGGTCGTGACCTCGATGCCGAACTCGCTGCGGTGGCTCCGGCGCCGCAGGGACCTGTCCATGCACCGGTGTCCGGGGTGGGCTGAGCAGCGCTCGCAGACCACCTTCGCGCGGTCGCCTGGCCGTCCAAGTTTCGGCCGCACCTGCAGGAAAAGTATGACGGGTCCACCAACCCGTCAGAATTCCTGCAGGTCTACATCACCGCCATCACGGCGGCCGGAGGTAACGACGTCGTCATGGCAAGTTCATTTCATGTAGCCTTGACCGGGCCAGCCCGGACCTGGCTCATGAACCTCACTCCGGGATCCATCCGGTCCTGGGGTGAGCTCTGCGCACAGTTCACGGCGAACTTCGCCAGTGCGTACCAACAGCATGGTGTGGAGGCCCACCTCCACGCTGTGAGGCAACAACCACGTCGTCATGGCAAGTTCATTTCATGTAGCCTTGACCGGGCCAGCCCGGACCTGGCTCATGAACCTCACTCCGGGATCCATCCGGTCCTGGGGTGATCTCTGCGCACAGTTCACGGCGAACTTCGCCAGTGCGTACCAACAGCATGGTGTGGAGGCCCACCTCCACGCTGTGAGGCAACAACCCGGAGAGACCCTCCGGACCTTCATCTCCCACTTCACCAAGGTGCGTGGAACTATTCCGCGTATCTCCGATGCGTCCATCATCACGGCTTTCCGCCAGGGGGTCCGTGATGAGAAGATGTTGGAGAAGCTGGCGACTCATCAGGTGGAAACAGTAACCACCTTGTTCGCTTTGGCGGACCAATGCGCTAGGGCTGCGGAAGGCCGTGAATGGTACTCTGCAACACAGGCAGGACCCGCATAGACGAGCAGGCCTAGTGTCACTGCCCCTGGCAGCGGCAAGAAAAAGAACAAGAAGAACCGTGGCTTTGACAAGTCACGGATTGGGGGTCCGGCCGTCGCTGCTGCGACGACCGGGCGCCAGAACCCCCGAGGCAAGCGCCCACGGCAACAGCGCACCGACCCTGGGTCGTGCCCTGTTCATCCTGGGGCTCGCCACAGCGCCACCGAGTACCGCGAGATTCAGAAGCTCGCAGAGCGCCTCAGCAAGAGGCGTGACCAAGCCTCAAGGGAAGGCTCCTTCCCTCCACGGTGGTCCGGCAAGGAGAAGGCCTCCGTTGCCGACGCGGCCGCGACGGAGAGGGAGTTGGGGTACCAAACCCCCAACAAAGACCTCAAGGGTCTCTTCCACCAGTCCAACTCCGAGTCCGGTGGTGACGAGCACCGCAAGAAGCTGTACGTCATGTACGGTAGCAGTTCGGAGCTCGTCTCCCGGTGGGACGTCAAGACCCTACGCCGAGAGGTCCTCTCGGTGAAGCCGGCGACACCGAAGGAGGCCCCACCTACGGTGGAAGAACATCACCATCTCCTTCGGGCCGTCGGACTACCCAGAGAACATGGCGGGCGCTAGTGTGCTGCCACTCGTCACAGCACCCACCATCTCCAACGTCCGCCTCCACCACGTGCTGATCGACGGAGGAGCAGGCCTCAGCGTCATTAGCTATGCAGCATTCAAACACCTGCAGATCCCGGAGTTCAAGCTGACTCCTTCGCGCCCATTCTCCGGAGTGGGCCCGGACCCAGTGTACCCGGTGGGAACCATCTCCCTACCGGTTACATTCAGGACGGAGGACAACTTCCGTATCGAGAACGTGCAGTTCGAGGTTGCGGAGGTTAACCTCCCCTTCAACGCCATCATCGGCAGATCGGCCCTGTACCGGTTCATGGCCGTGGCCCATTATGGGTACCTGGTCGTGAAGATGCCTACACCGGCAGGCGTCCTCACCGTCCAGAGCGATCGGGCCGCTGCCGTCGTGGCGGTCGAAAAACTCCATGTGCTGGCAACAGGACTTGCCCCCGTAGCTGGCGCTCAGGGGTCCGACTCGTCAACCTCGCGTGGCAAGGCTCTGGCCAAGGCACCCAAGGTCCGTCCGTCCGATACGGATGACGTACCCGTGAAGACCGTCCAGGTCGGAGCGGAGACCTCCCAGACCACCCGCATTGGTGGGAATCTGGGGGAGAAATAGAAAAGCGCGCTCATCGCCTTCCTCCGGGCAAATGTTGACGTGTTCGCCTGGGAATCATCACAGATGCCCGGGATCCCTAGGGAGGTGATTGAGCATCATCTGAAGATCCACCCGACGCCAGGCCGTTCCGGCAGAAGCCAAGCTGCTGCAGGCTGGCTTCATCGAGGAGGTCTATCACCCAGTGTGGTTGGCCAATCCAGTCGTGGTGCCGAAGGCTAACGGGAAGCTTCGGATATGCATGGACTACACCAATCTTAATAAGGCATGCCCAAAAGACCCTTATCCACTTCCGCGTATAGATCAAATTGTAGACTCCACCTCCGGGTGTGATTTGCTGTCCTTCATAGATACCTATTCTGGTTTTCACCAAATCAAAAAGGGTAGGGATGATAGGAAGCATACTGCTTTTATAATAGTGGATGGTCGTTATTGTTATATAGTAATGCCTTATGGATTGCTTAATGCTCTACCCACCTTTGCTCGTACAATGAACATCACTTTAGGTGATTTGGTTAGAGATATAGTTGAGGTGTATGTTGATGACATCCTAGTCAAGACTAGAGAGTCAAATTCCCAACTAGAAAATTTAGCTCAAGTCTTCGACAAGCTACGAGCGACCTCCACCATGCTTAACCCCGAGAAATGCGTCTTTGGCGTGTCGGCGGGAAAGCTCCTTGGTTTCTTGGTCTCCCACCAGGGGATCGAGGCGAACCCGGACAAGGTCTGGGCGATTGAGGCAATGAGACCCCCTGCGCACCTCAAAGATGTGCAGAGGTTAACGGGGTCCCTTGCAGCCCTCAGCCGCTTCATTTCGAGGCTGGCGGAGAGGGCACTCCCCTTCTTCAGGCTGATGAGGGGGTCCGGTCCATTCACATGGACTGAAGAGGTAGAACGAGCCTTCAAGGAGATGAAGCAGTACCTCACCTCCTTGCCGGTCCTGCTCGCACCGAACCCAGGTGAGACCCTGTTTCTTTACCTTGCAGCGACGGCCGAAGTGATCAGCATGGTGCTGGTCACTGAGAGGTCCAAGCATCTCCCGCAGGGGGCCTCCGTGGACCCCCCTGCAGGAGAAGGAGGTCCGGCCTCCACCACTCCAACAACCGGCCCTACTTCGGAGGGTCCGGCCGGGTCTCGACCCGGGGAGACACCAAGCGACCTGGGGTCCGTCGAGTCCCCAGCTCAAGCAGAAGGATTCAGTCCGCCTGGCAGAGTCAGAACCGTCCAGAAGCCGGTCTACTACGTCAGCGAGGTCCTCCATGAAGCAAAGGCCAGGTATCCTGAGACGCATAAGCTCCTTTATGCCATTCTCGTTGCGTCCAGGAAACTCCGTCACTACTTCCAGGCCCACAAGATTGTGGTGGTGACCTCCTATCCATTGAGGGCCATCCTCCACAATTCCAATGCCACGGGCAACATCGCCAAGTGGGCAGCTGAGATCGCTGGATTCCAACTCGACTTCCAGCCACGCCATGCCATCAAGAGCCAGGTCCTTGCTGACTTCGTCGCGGAATGGACACCAGCACCAAGCGCCCCCGGGGGTCCGGACCAGGGGACGGACCCCCCACGTCCAGGAGTCAGGGCTCCGGTGTTCACCGGACCCCACTGGACACTATTCTTTGATGGGTTCGCCCGCAGCAAGAGGGCAGGGGCTGGCGAGGTCCTCATCGACCCACGTGGCGAGCAGTTGAAGTACATGGTGCACCTCGACTTTGAGGCCACCAATAACATGGCGGAGTATGAGGCCTTAATCTTTGAACTCACGGCGGCTCTGTCCCTGGGGGTCCGGGAGCTCCTAGTCAAAGGGGACTCCCAACTAGTCATCAGGCAGGTCCGGGGGGAGTGTTGCTATAACAATCCCCAGCTCGCAGCCTACCTTATTCATGTAAAGAGGCTGGAGAAGGACTTCGATGTGCTGGAACTGCAACATGTTCCACATGAAGGCAACTCAGCAGCTGATGCACTCTCTGCAAGCGCATCGACTCAGGCACCCGTGCCAGAGGGCGTCTTCCAAAGACGTCTGCTGAAGCCTTCTGCCCAGCCTGCCGACCTGGGCGAAGGGGGTCGGACTAGCACCTCGAAGGTAGCGGTCCCGGCGGCACTCCATCCGTGGAGCCCGCCAAGGGTTGTGTGCTCCCTCGAGGGTCCCGAAGACCTTAGGGAGCCACGCCCAGTTTCTCACGAAGGTCCCAATGCATGGATCTCTAAGGTCCGGGACTATCTGAAAGATAATTTCCTTCCTGAAGACCAAGCATCTGCTGAGCGTATAGTCCGGATGGCTAAGCGGTACACGGTGGTAGAAGGGGATCTCTACCGCCGTGGTACCAACGGCATCCTCATGCGGTGCATCACCCAGGAAGAGGGCCGCGACTTGCTCACGGAGATCCTGGAGGCGAGTGCGGAAGTCATTCTTCATCCCGCACGCTGGTCGGTAAAGCCTTCCGGCATGGCTTTTACTGGCCGACAGCGCTCTAGGATGCAGGTGAGTTGGTAAGGTCCTGCAAAGCGTGTTAGTTCCATGCAAAGAAGATACACACTCCAGCTCAAGCACTACAGATGATTCCTCCCTCTTGGCCCTTTGCTGTATGGGGGTTGGATATCTTGGACCTTTCCCTAGGGCCGTCGGTGGGTACCGGTACCTCTATGTCGCCATTGACAAATTCACCAAGTGGCCGGAGGCAACCCCAGTGGTCAACATCACCAAGGCGTCAGCAACCGCTTTCCTCAAGTCAATTGTGTGTCGGTTCGGGACCTCATCATCGATAATGGGACTCAGTTCACGAGCCAATACTTCTAGGAGTATTGCGAGGACATTGGCATCCAGCTCTGTTTCGCCTCAGTGGCGCATCCCAGGAGCAATGGCCAAGTCGAGCGGGCTAATGCTGAGATCCTCAGAGGACTCAAGATCCGGACCTATTGCGATCTTGAGAAACATGGCGCAAGATGGATTGATCAGCTTCTGAGCGTGCTGTGGGGAAACCGGACCACACCCAGCCGGGCGACAGGGGAAACCCCTTTCTTCTTGGTCTACGGGGCCGAAGCGTGCCTTCCCCCGGAGATCACCATGGGCTCTCTACGAGTCCAGGCTTTTGATGAGGACTTGCAGGAACAATAGCGTCGCCAAGACGTGGACCTCGTCGACGAGCAGAGATGGCGAGCAGCAGTCCGAAACGCACGGTACAACCAAGCGCTCCAGCGCTATCACCAACGGTTCGTGCGTAGTAGGGAGCTCCGGGTCGGGGCCTAGTCCTAAGGCGAATTCTAAACCGTGAGGGGCTCCACAAACTTTCCTCCAGCTGGGAAGGACCCTTCAAGGTGACAAAGGTGTGCCAACCCGGATCTGTTCGTTTGGCTACGGAGGAAGGCATGCAACTTCCTAATCCATAGAATATTGAGCACCTCCGTAAGTTCTACCCTTAGGACCTAATTGAGAGGAAATTTTTCCTTTGTAATTGGTAGCATCACCGTGCGGACCAGGGCGGTGGAGGTCCGCCCTCGTAAACCCGACCCCTGGCGTACATCGCACAATTCTTCTGTACCAATTCATTAAGGAAAGATTTGTTCTCACTGTGTCCGTGAGGTTTATACGATTCTAATTTTTCTTTGCTTCCCGTTACACTAACCCCCCATGTGGTCTTTTATGCCTGTGGCGTGCCCGAGGCCTTACTTGAGTTGCTACGCTACGTCTCTGCCCCAGGACCTCTGTCTCGCAGGAGAAAAGGAACCGGACACCTCGGAACTGGCTTCAGGGAGACGTGCTCGTACTTTGCTCGGGTCCAGGATCATGTAGCTGCTTAGCCTGGTTCCGTACCCTAAGCCTACACGCCCTGCCCCCTAGGGTGAGTACCGTTGTACCTTGAACCATGGACCCGGGGGCCGGGACCCCTTTAATCCCCGAACCTAGGCCCTGGCGCCCTGACCCACTACGCAACTCAGGAGGTCCTCGCTGGCCAGACCGGGACCTCGTGGGGACGTCTACTAAGTGTCGATCCTAAGTCGTGTGCAGGATCTTGGTTCTATGGCAGCTAGTCCCGACCTATCGCGGCTACCTCCCAGGGGGCCACGGGACCTCGGTGTGCTTGAGAACACTTTACAGATCGACAATTAGGAAAACAGCTAAGTTTTTCGCAAAAGTAGACGCACGAAATACTTAAATACATTACTGATAATGTACATGGGATTATATTACATCACGAAGTTATATTACAAAAACAATGACAAAGACTAGTCCTATTGTCCTGGAGGTTCGGAGGCGTCCCCACTCCTTGCAGGTTCGGGACGGCGTCGGATGCGGGACACCACCATGTCTGCCGCTTCCTACACCCCCTCCTGTGCGGCGACCACCGTCGCCCGGATGGGACCAACCAGGATGGGAGTTAGTTGGATGGCGGAGTCATGGCTCCGGAAGCAGGTAAGGATATACTCTGCCGTCCCCCGGGCAATTGCTCGCCCTTCTGTCTCCAGGAGGTCGAGCATGCCGGACTCCAGGCCTTGTAGTCGCTCGGCAGTGGAGTCCGGCACCTGGAGGGCGACACCAAGTGAAGAAGGAGCCTCTGCCACCCAGATGGGGCTTGCTCCGAGAGCTCCCAGGGAGGAGTTCACCTCACCGGCCCACCTTACGATCCAGCCAATGCTGGCGCTCCGCTCCGCCTGGAACTCCTCCACTTTGGCCTCCCTTTCCTAGACGGCCGCTTCCCGCTCCCGAAGCCTCCGGGTCCCGGCCGCCAGTTCTCTCTCCACGGCCGCCTCCCGCTCCTGGAGCTCCTCGAGCCGGGCCACCTCCTCTGCTTCGCGGGTGGCAAGCTTGCGTCCCCTCTCCACCGCGGCTGCCTCCAGCTCGGCGAGGGTGGCTTCCCGCGCCTTGGTCATCTCCACCACCTTCTTGGCCTGGTTTGCTAGCTCCAGGGCGATCTTCTCCCTGTCCGCCGCCGCTTGCACCCTCGTCTCCGCCAGGAGCTCCCGCTTGAGGGCGTGCTTCTCCCGCCGTGCAGCCGCCCTCTCCCGTTGGGCAGCTACCGCCTCTCAGTCGAGAGCCTGCTGCAACTGTTCCTGCAGGAGCTCGCGCTCCAGCACGAGCTTGGCGCGCTCATCGGTGTAGCGGGCGAAGACGGACTTGATGCGGTCCCCCAGGCGCTGCTCCCAGTCGAGGAGCCGGTGGCGCTCCGCCTCTAGCCTCTCCCACTCCCGGCGGATCCCTGCCTCCAGCTCCTCCTGTACCTACTGGCTATTGGCAAAGAGGCGGGGGAGCGGGACCTCCGCTGGACTTGGCAGAAGGCGCCTCCCCAGCACCACCTCCGGTTCCTCCTCCCGCGCAGGTGGAGTGGTGCTGCTGGCGACCTCAGCGACCTCCGGCGCCGCTGCCTCCGGCGCGGCCACCTCCGGCGCCGCTGCTTCCGACGCCGCCACCTCCGGCACCGCCGCTGCCTCCGGTGCGGCCGCCTCGGCTGCTGCCGCTGGTTCAGCTGAAGGAGGCTCCACCGTGGCATCCGGTGCTGCTGCTGCTGTTGGCGCCTTGGTCGACGCAGCAGGTCCGGCGTCCTCCTCCTCCGGGGTGGTTTCGGGCCTTGGGGGTGTGGCGACCTCCGGTTCCGGACCACTGGGTCCGGCAGCTGCTGGAACGGACTGGGGGCCGGACCCCCCAGCTGGGGCGGCTCCGGCATACGTGCTCGATGCGTCCGAAGAAAGGGGCCTGTCAGATCATCAACAAGGTTAGGGCCCCAGGAAGACAAATGGAGAAATAAAAAATTCCAAGGAAGACCACTTACACAAAATCAAACCACTCCCAACTGCTCCGTGCATTTGGGGGACCACCTTTTCTGCCGAAGGCCCATCGGACCTTTGGTGGATGTCCCCGGCCGTTGGCGCTTCTGGCGGCGGGGGTGGGGTTTGCGGCCTTGGCTCCGTCGGTGGTGGTGGTGGCGTCGCTGGCCGCCACGTCGACGGTGGCAGTGGAGGAGTCTGCTGCCCCGGAGAAGGCCGCCGCGCCTCCTCCGGTCTCCTCTCTGGTTGCTAGAGCTGCGGCGGAGGTGGTGGAGCTCCGCTCTGCCCCTCCGCCTCCGCTGTCTTTTGGCACCTGGGGGCCGGCTCCCTGACTAAGGAGCCGTCGCCTCGCTGGAGCCTCCAGGACTTGCTCCCCTCGGCTTGGCTGCTCCGCGCAGGGGCCGCCCGCTGGGCCTCGTCGTTCCTCCGAGCCGGGGCGGCACCCGCATTGTCCTTGTGCCAGTGCTCCGGCACCGGCACCTTCTCCTTTCCTTTCCCGGCGGGGGCCGGACCTCCGGGTCTTGGGCCCCTGGAACCTTGGCTGGAGCGTTGCTGGCGGTCGGGTGAGGCACCGAGACTGTGGAACCCGCGATTGAGGTCGCCTCCCAGCTGCCGGACCGCCAGGCCACCCTCGTCCAGGGTCGGCATCGATGCCAGGACTGACGCTCGCAATGCCTAGTCCTCACACAGGGCCCTCACCCCGCTCGGGAGGACCAGGGACTCCGGGCTGAATGCGTCGCCAGTCATTCCCTGGATCGCGACCTCCAGCTCCGCCCTGGTGAAGTCGGTGCCGGGCCCGCACGCGATCCTGCAGCAGTCATTAGACCCTGTGTACATGTAGGCCATCCGAGACCGCTGCTGCAGGGGAGCAATTCGCCGCTTCAGGAAGTCACCCAGCACCATCATGGATGTCAGGCCTCTCCGTTGGAGATTCTTGACCCGATTAAGCACCAGGCTGAGCTCCTCCGGTATCATCGGCTTGGCCTTCCAGGTGCTCTGATCGCTCTGGGGTCCGTCTGTTGGCAGCTCCAGGCGGTCGTGGGGGTCGGCCTCCACAATAACCCAGCCTTCGCGCCAGTCCTCCCACTTGGAGCTGGAGAAGGCGCTGATGTAGGAGCTCGCCATCCTGTGGCGGAGCTGGAAGTAGTAGGCGCCGACTTCGCGCTTGCTCCTCCCAGTCCCGACCAAGGCGTAGAAATGCCTGAAGATGGTGGTGCAAGGGCGCACCCCCATGAACATCTCGATGAAGTGGGCGAAGACCGCCATGAGGAGGATGGAGTGGGGGTGAGATGATGAAGTTGGAGACCGAACTCCTCCAGGAGCAGGAGGAAGAAGGAGGAGATCGGAGGAACCAACCCGCACATGGCGTATGAGTTGAAGAGAATGAACTCCCCCGCGGCAAGGTTGCGGAGGGGGACTTTGCCGGCCCTGATCTTCTTGGCGTGTTCTGGTGCGGTCCATCCCACAAGGCGGCGCACCAGGACCAGTTGGGCCTGGGTCTGGAAGCGGCGTGGAAAAGGAAGCGAAGACATGGTGTTGGCGCTGAGATTGCTAAGGATGGATCGCAAGGGAGCAGGAAGAAGAAGGAAGCCGAGCGCAAGGAAACTGACTGCAAAGAGTGTGCGGAGACGAAGGGGCGCTACAGCGTCTGTTGATGGCAAGAGCGAAAAGGTAGCCGTTCCCTTCGGCGCCTACCTTTTATGCAAAAGTTGTTGCCCTCTCGCGCTCCGTGGCGACCGAGGAGAAGTCAAACGGATGCCTGCACCAGGCCCCCTCCTCTCACATCCAATGACTGGTGGGCCTGGGCCCGCCAGTCAAAGGCCTGGCCGCTGGAGGAAGGGGGGAAAGGGGGAATCCGAACCGCCCGAGCCGCGGGATGGGCTCGAATAAGACAAGAATCTGAACCGCCTGACGCGCACGGCGCGGGCGGAGGACGGGCCCCTCGGGGATCCCGCTATAGGGGAAAAGACATCCATGCCCTTCCCCGGCGGAAACAAGCTGTCCACCCAGCGCAATGCTGGGATCTGGCCCCACCTACGGGTTCATCCCTCACCCGAGGTGGGCCCGGGGGCCTCTGTCGGTACATATGGATAGGGGTACCTCCAGGTAGGATGTCCAGGCCCTTAGCGTCTCACCATCCGTAATCTCCCTCTCGTCTTCTGTGTGACGTGGCATACGGCCTGGGCCTGACAGCTAGGATCATGGTCTTCGGACCTTCCCCGTGCTCTTAGAGGTCCGAGGTCTCCACGTGCCTATGAAGGCAGGATGGCTCGCGGAGAGCCCCCACGGACCCAAACTTCCCAGGGAGGTTCAGGGCCGCCACGTGTGATGGTCAGACCATCACAGGCCTGACCGCTCCAACCGGCCTCGGGGGCCCGGCCCCCCTCCCCCCGGGAAGGGGTCCGGTGTCGCCACGTGCCGCCCCCGCGGTGGGAGCGGGGCTGGCCCTGCCACATGCCTATGGCAGGAGGCCCTTCGCGGGTCTCCAGCCCACCTACCAGCATTTAATGCGGTAGCTGGGCCAAGCGTGCCCAAGTCAAAAAGTATGGCCTGCCACTGACACACGAGGCAGGGAGGCTGACACCACGGTAAGCCCGCCTGTTTCCAAGGCGGCGCGTCGTGTCACCGAATCTTGTGCGCAAGCAGCGTACAGTCCCGTCACGACGCCGCGCGCGGGCGTGATGATGGCCTGTAACAGGAGAGCCGAGGCGTGCGCTGCCACAGTGCACGCGGAGGCAACAGCGCAGCGGGTTCCCACCCAACAGTGGTAGCACGGCTTCACTGTTGGGTAATACTGACAGCGGTCACTGTGCAGGCAAGGCTGCACACGGCCATATCCTGGCTGTAGATACGCACATCAACTTCTCGATAGAGAATACTACGGAGAGGAGCTGGAGATGAAGATCTCCATATCTCATAGAACAGGCTCCTGTTGGCCGAGCCCACCTGTCGGGGCCCCGCACAATGTAAGCACTCCCCTTGACTATGAAAGGGAGAGTGCACTCGTTAGAAGACAAGGTTCAGATAGGCTCACACGAACACAAGCTAAGGGACATCCAAGCTCACACAATCAATACAACACCAAAGTGGACGTAGGGTATTACGCTCCGGTGGCCCGAACCACTCTAAATCCTTGTGTCTTTCCTGCGTTCATCTGCTCATCGATCAAGCGCTTCTAAGTCTCCTCCAAACCCATCCTTAACTAGGATAAGGCGGGTGCTTTCCGCCACCCGGCTGGAGATTTCCTCCGACAGACCCTAAAAAAACCGATAGAAGAATATCAAAACCTTATAGGCATCCTCCAAAAAGCATGGGCTCGCTTCCTCAAAAAGCACATAGGAGTTACAGAGAACCCAGGTGCGCTTAATATCAAAAAGGACTTTCCGGTATGAATACAATTTGCACATTTAGTTCCATTTCTTTAAACACCATTAATATTTCATAACCCATGTATGTATGTATGTATGTATGTATGTATGTATGTATGTATGTATGTATGTATGTAGAGAGAGTTTAAGATAGGCGGAAGGAAATAACTTATGCGGGTACTATGTATATGAGTTCATCCACACGTTTTGCGGTCCAAAGAAAATAACGCAACAAGAATTCGATGTACATAAAGAATTAAGAATAATTTCTTTCATTTAATTTTGTACATCTATTGATTTTAAAAAATGATGTTTGCACGTGACAGATCATGCGAATGAAAGATGACCTCATCGAACCGGAAAGAACCAGAGCAATTCAAGAAGCACTCTAAGGATTCCTGCTCGATCAGGTCATAAATCCCAAGGAAGAATTTTATGCAGATCATGGGATAAGAGTGGGTCAACTTGATCCAAATAGGGTCAACGACGACGATAAAGACTAGGAATATTTGAAGTACTTGTCAGGAAACAACTTGTGTGGCTTTGTATATTAAAGTGTATATAAATTGTATATATTTAATATACATGTAGTCATCTTTGCTATGCTAGATACGAATACAAATGCTAGCTATACACAAACGGATACGAATACGAATTTGAATTAAAACTAAAAACAAAAAGAAAAGAAAAGAAAGATAAGCAAAAAAATAAAAAAACAAAAAAGTTAGTACCGGCTGGTACTAACCGCTGCTCCAACCGCACTGCGTGGTGAACAGTACTAAATGCATCATTTAGTACCGGCGTTGCGTCCGATACTAAATGCATGCCAGTTTAGTACCATCCAGCCAGTACTGGGCGGAGAAGCGGTGCTAACCACAGGTTCCCGTCTGGTACTAATGTTATGATCTCTAGCTGTGTAAACTTTAGCTAACACTTAAAATTTTTAGCAAAGGTAAAAGTGCTAATATATGCTAAAGTTTAGCATCCAACTTTTAGTCCTTCCAAACAGACCCATAGTCTATCCAATCTTTCGCTTTCTCGGCCCTCCCTCTCTAAATCCCCAAATACCTAACCCTTTCCCACTAGAGATGGTAAAGTAAGCGCCTAATAATTTCATTTTGACCATCCGGTCGTACACAAACACAAGTCGCCATCCCTAACATTTTCTTCGACCCCCAACAAGCGGATATGCAGATGAATTTCTCCCAGAGCTGTTGCTATCACGACACAGCACCGATCGACCAGCCATGCTAAGCCCCACAAGCTTGTTATCAGCGCTTACGGTGTTGCGATTTGGAAAACAGATGTGCACCTGATCCTATTGACGCACATGTTGCATGGCACACTACTCTGGTTTCACATTTTTAGATATAGTCATCCTCCCTTTCATTGAGCCCCTCAAGCGCACATTTATATCAGCAGCATATATATACACCAAAAAATGGTGTACGTAGTGGAAGGTGTAAAGTCTTCCACACCTCTACGATGCAAATTAAACCTAATAACCAAAGGCGAGACGGCGAATCTCGATGGAGTTAAAGACCGATGAGCCATCGCCCATGTGTATATTATTATTTTTTTTCACGAACGTGGCTGAGCACGTATTTGATTAAGAGAAAAGCAATACGACTATTATAAACCAGATAGAAGCTATTAAGACGGATACAGAGCACCACCAAGCAAGTGGCGGACGATCTTAACAACCAACAAGAACAACAAGAAAAACGGGGGAGTAGACTCGCCCGTACCGCAAACTTAGCCTATGTATAATATTTCACTTATTGGTATGTATTCATAGCATCCAAGTGCATAATAAATATAATTTTGCTGCGCACATGTTGCTGCACATCTTCCGTTGATCGTAATAATCACTAGAATTTACTTAGAGTTGTGTTTCGAAGATCATGACAATATCATTATACATATCTAAAATACCACTCTCTCTTCTCTCTTTTTTGTTGCTGGTACATAGGCGGATTTGAGTTATCAAGGGGACGCCCGTTTCCGCACGCGTTGACAGCATCTTCTTCTAGAGTAGAGAAAGCTAGCTGAGCTAGCTTCTCCTAGAGCCGTTGCTATCACGCACACACAGACCACACGCACAAGCTTATCATGGACCAGCGAGAGCTGGTGGTAACGGTGTTTGCAAAAGCAACACGTCCTGTCCTCCTGTTTATACACGCTAGCTGCATGGCGCACTACTCCGCTTGGCTTCGCATTTTTAGGTATGGTGTACGTAGTGGAAGGTGTAAAGTCCCATCGTCTTTTCCTTCTTCCCCTCTCTCTCATGGCCTCATGGCGCGGCGACTCGACTCGACGGGACGACGACGTCCCCTCGCTCGCTCCTTCCTTCGCCGCGCTCCATCATGCTCACCCAGCACGCGCTGTCGGCCGCTCAGCCTCCGTCCTCCGCTGCCCTTGACGATGCTTCAAAGCCTCATCCATCGATAGATCTATCCGTCCATGGCCCCAGCGGCCATCGGTTTCCAGACGGCAGATCGGGTGGATCGGAGACGCGCGTCTGCCCGTTCCGCCAGTTTCAGTTCCACCGTCTCGTCGTGGCACTGACAGCGAGAGATGCGTGAGATCGTCCATCGATCGGTCTCGGCCGGCGGCGGGCCCCGCCACCACGGCCCGGCCGATGGGCGGGCGTACGGCCGGCCGGCACGGCACGGCACCGTCGGGCCGACCAAGCCCTGCGCCGGCGCGCGCGGGGGCGGATCGGAGCTCGATTTCCCGCGCGGATCGTCGATAGATGGGCCTGCCTGCCCCGCGCGCACGCCCGCCCGCACGCGCGCCGCGCCACCAACCGCCGCCGGTTACGCTGCGCGGTCGCCGTCGTCGTCGTCTTCGATGGACCGAGCCATCGATGGCTCGGGCGTAGTGGTGGCACTGCCGCACGCGCCTGCCCGCGGCGTCAGACAGACCGTCTGATCACCGGCCGCGACTCCGGGCGGCTGATTGGCGGGCCCCGGCGACCCGGCAGGCCGGCCGGCCGGCGCGCATCGATGACCAGGCCAGGCCATGCTGCCTGCCGTGCGTGTCCGGGCGCGCGCGATGATTCGCCCGTGCCCACACGGCCGGCCGGGGACTCTGGCCGGGGAATCTCCGAGGCGAGGCGATCGGCAGGGCCGTTTCTTTTTCCTACAGCTAGCTGCTAGCCCGGCCGGCCCCTGTCTTTCCAACTGCTTTTGACGCGCGCCCTTTGCTGAGCAGGCTGCAGTAGTACTACTACTACCAGACAGTGTGCGTCCGTCTGAATCGATCGATAGCCTTTGGCTGCTCAGCTTTGCTTAGATTTGGTCTGGTCAACTCGCCAATAATCATTCGCGCTGATTGCATATTGTACAGTAGTATGTGCAGTAACCGAGCAATTTTTAACACCTTGTTCTTGTTGCTGCTTCCTCTACAGTTTCTACCGGGCCATGTCTGCTTCACAAGATGTAACCTATTTCATCCGTCCCAAATTATTAGACTTAGCTATGCATCCAGATATAATATATATAGACGCATAACAAAAACTATTAATTTAGAAAAACTAAAATGACTAATAATTAGGACGGAGGGAGTAATTTTTTTTACGAACAAAAAGGAGCGATGAATCGACGGAATCATTTAATATATAGCCGTGATCGTTTAGAATAGGAAAAATATACATTATGTTAGAAAATTGCGCTTTTTAGCTCACCCAGCTGACATTATTCGATAGCTATTAAAAAGGAGTAAAATGCATTAGAGGTACACCAACTTTTAAGGGTGTGTCATTTAGATCCACAAACTCCAAAAGTGCATTTTTAGATCGTCAACTTATAATTTATGTCACTTAGATCTATTAATTTTGAAAATATAGATTCATAAACTTGTAATTTATGTTACTTAGTTCTATAAATTCTGAAAGTGCACTTTTAGGTCCATGACTTTATCCATGAGCAGTTGTGTGGCTACAGACGCGCCCACAAAGGTCGCCCTGATATTGCTGTCCATGAATATCTTTCGATCCCTCACCAAGAACCTACCACTCCAGGTTGACCCAAGTCTAACGTCGTCACGAGATTTTTCACCACAACACCTGGCGCCACCATATCCGGCCACCCGCGCCACGAAGAACATAATATCTCCTACCACGGTACACATGTTATTGAGTCCATCTGTGACCTCCTCCACCTTTTTCAAGCCATCACCCCCTCCTCTTCACCCATATTAAGAGGTCATATCTAGATCTAAGCTCCAGAACTCACCAATGGCAGTCCGTAAGCACCCTTTGAATCCTAATACATTTCAATAACCTCCAAGAAAAGTCTTTCATCCCTCCTCTCTCCTCTCTCTATGCATTTGATTTGAAATCAGGGCTCAAATTTAACCCTTCTGGTGAAGCTCCAGCAGCGTGCGGGCACCATCTAGATTTATGTTGGTACGATATCAGTGCATAATGCTAGGTGGAAGGGTATGGACCTGGGTGGCACAAATTACAAGTTTATGGACCTAGGAATGGACTTTCAGAGTTTGTGGACCTAAGTGACATAAATTACAAATTTATGATTCAGAAATACAATTTCGAAGTTGATGGACTTAAGTGACACTAACTTGCAAGTTGATGTACCTCTGATGCATTTTACTCCGTTAAAAAGCTTCTACTCATTAAAGTGGTAGCATATATCAAAGCGAAGATTACGGAACTGCTTTACGTTCCATTATATATGTTTGGTCCTTTATATTTATGCGCATACCTCACGCCATAATGCAAGGGAATATACTCCAGACTTCCTCTCTGATATTCCTAGTCTCTCTGAAAAAAGCATGAGAGAAAGCAAGTTTGTTTGTATATGCATATCTATAAGCATTCATCAACACAGAAACAAGAGGATTACCACTCATCAGTATATGCAATTTTGTTTTCACCGTGTTTCTGATTCTCTGGTGCATAAGAACCTCTCCAGCCACTCTCTGATGATGACTTCAGGGTGACGATTGCATGACACAGCAACGTAGTAGTATTTCCGTTAATATATGCGTGTACCTAGGTCTAAGCTCTCAAGCTAGGATTAGACTAATGATCACAAGCGCCGACAGGTGACTACCAATGGGGAACAAAAAGAGATGGACAAATGCGATAGGCTCATAGGCACCACATACTACTAGCTGCCTACGTCTAGCTATAGTACACCACCCTACGTAAGGTACACCCGCACACTGCCTCTTTTTCAGGAAGGTAAACCACTGCCTCTTTTTCAGGAAGGTAAACTCACTACTATTTCAATAATCAACTGTATGTTGCTGATGAAGCATAAGAACTGTATGTAAACTAATTTGTCCTTATTGGTCCACAATTATTACTGTACTTTGTTGATCAGCATCTTGTCACCACTCTTTCCTTATACAACAGAACAAGGACAGAGAATTAACCTGGCCCATTTAATTTCATGGCACAACGTTACATAGGCATATGTCCATGCATGCATCAACGGCATAGAGTTCTAATTATCATGCACAAATGGACAGGGAGTAGGAGGAAGCAAGCTAGTACTCTGTTTGACACATGGGACAAGACACTGGGGGGACTACATGTATGCAGTGGTCCTATACCTTCCCTTCTTAACCGCCTGTCATGTTCTGCTGAGAGCCACCAGCAGGTATATATCTTACTAGTATTCACTAACCACTTACTGAGAGAATGTGACTAGGTATATATACTAGTAGCACTTACTTCTTACAAGGTAATTAAAATAAGAACAGCTCTAATAGTGCCAGTAATTCCTTTTTAATTTGACACAGGAATAGTACCAGACTTTCAGACTATTCACCCTTGGCCTAACCTAGCTAGGAGCTACGTACTGCTTCTTCCCCAAATTAAGAGTTCAGCAACATCGAGGACAAGGCAAACCAGACAAAGATTTGGTATAGCCTCGATCCCATCAAAGACAAAAGTAATTAGCTGCGTATGTACATCCCTAAAATCCGCAAGAAATTTGGCTCGCTCTTTAAGGTCCTACTACTAGTGTACAAGTACATGCATGCATGGTAGTACATGCAACCCCGAGCAGAAAAAGGAAGAAACGTCAAGAAAGCACAAAGCCGGCATACATAGCTGCAGAAGGCTAAAGCTTATTAGGCTGACTACTGACTGGGCCGGGAGATCTTCTTTTTTTTTGAGCAATTCTGACTGGGAGATGTGGGGGATGCATGCAAAAATGTACATGTCAACCTGCAGGTTAAACTTAGCCTCTAAGCAACTTAGCAGCAATAATAACCGAGGCAAAAGATTGTAGCGCCTCTGTTATTTGGGGTTTAACTCATAAGGAATCTATATTCTTCATTAATTAATTCATTTAATTTAATTTGTTAGGAACACATAATTTGGGATCGATGCAAACAGATATGTGAACTAAATCGATCGATGGAGACACTTTTTATTTCCATTATATTAATTGTTCAAAATCATGCATGCCCAGCGCACTGCTAGATCTCTTGTATGGATTGTATGTATGTATGTATGTATGTATATATATATATATGTATATATATGTGTGTGTATATATACATATACATATATACATATATCCAATGAGAAAACAACTACAGTAATCATCAATTGCAGACACATTTAAATTTGCATGCTAAAACTGGAAAAAAATATTTTTTATATTTTTTCAGTGTTGAAGTCACGAATGTTGTTGTAAACATAAACCGTGTACTCATTTTTCAATTAGTGAAATGACTACACTCTATGCTTGTTTGAGGGAAAAAATAAGTATTTAAGAATTATTTTTAGAGAAGATGTCATGGAAAAGGGAAGCCATGTTATATGTCTATGCAAATTTTATAAAACAAATTAGACCCGACTTCATTTAGGGATAAAGGAAGACTTGCTCTTGAAATGATGTGAACATAATAGACCCTCTACACCTTTTCGTAATTTGTTGGGGATTTTAAAATATATATACACAGAAGATTCTCGTGTATCTGCAATAATAGGTCACCAAAAATGCCCTTTGTATGGGTGCCTCTCATGCATTATTCTCCTTTAATCAGGCTATTCCTTAAAGCCTGGATGCATGCAAGCTAAAGTTTTCCCTGACCCATATTTCTTCTCAAAAGCAAAAGGAGGCCGATGCAAAAGAAATAAAACGAAGAGGGCAGGGAAAGGAAACAGGTAAAGTTGGAGCAGGAGGGGAGCCAAAATAAAACACATGCTCTCTTTCAAACACCTTCCACTCCACCAATGCAAGTTCTTCTAGCCACCACCAGTGTGCTACTTGAGATTCCTTCTCCTTCTTCAAAGGGCCATATGCTTTCTCCCTCCTCCCTCTAGAGGTTGACCTCAACAAGTAAAAGGCCCTTGCTTGCAAAGAGATCGTGTCGATCGACGACGAGTACGCAAAAGCTAGAGAGAGAGGAGGTGAGGTCGAGTGCTTCTTGCACTTGCTTGTGTGTTGGAGAGAGAGGGGGAGTGGGAGAGATCAGCATATCAGAGGGGAATATGGATAGGGGACTCGTCCACAAATCATCGCCTCTAGTGGGCGAGATGGGGGAGGCCGGCCATGGATGGTGGAGCGTGAATAATTTGAGGCCCCCTTTTGAGCAGCAGCACCATCCTTCTCTTTTCATGCCGTCCACCACCGCCACCACCACCGCAGCGCCGTCTTCTTCTTCTTCGTCCCCTCTCCATTCCTTATCCTCGCTGCTGCTCTCGAATCACTACCCGCTGCCTACTACCAGCACGTCGCCGTGGCAGCAGCATGACACCGGCAGCACCACCACCAGCAGCCTGCACGGTCAGCAGGGACTCGGCCAGCAGGATTCATGGAGCCAGCTCGTACAGTACGTAATTCACTGTCTCCCTCTCTATCTCCCTGCTGTCTGTGTGTAAGTGTTTGAAAAAAAAAACTGCATGGTGCATGAAATATTACTATGATTTATAAGATTTGCACTTTCACTTGGCTAACTTTCATCCATTTTTATGTCCTCAAAATAATTTCATATTCTTGGAGTGTGCTCAATTCATGATCGTATTGCATTCGTCCAGAGGGGGATTGGCCACTAACGGGGAAGAGAGGTACAAGGAAGGCCAGATGCTGTTTCCAACAACAATTTGTTCAGAAACCGGAGGAAGCGGCAGCTACCTCTTCAGCGCCGCCGCCACGGCTAGCCATGGGAGCAGCACGAGTGAAGAGATCCAATTGCCGTGGGGAAGCGTCCACCAGCACCACAAGGCCCTGCAGCAGAAAGCAGCTTCCTCTCCGAGGTCTTCTTCCATAACGTCGACGACCTCCCTTGGGAGCAACATGCTGGAGTTCTCCAACAACAGCAGTAGTTCACCACGTGAGGTAGGGAGATGCCAATTTGATTTTTTTAATTTTTCTGGAGGATGAGGATGGTACAAAGCTGGTTTATCCATGTGCATATGCATCGTCGTAGCTTTTAGGCGTGGCCTTGGTAATTTTTAAGTGTTCAAGGTTGGAAGGCTTTCTTTAAACTCACCTGAGAGAGAGACATATAGAGGTGAATTGGTGACAACAATAATCAATGGGAAGTAATAAGTTTTACTAGGAAGTAGTTAACATAGATAGCCATGCTAGCTGAGAAGCAGTAAATTACATGTGGAATTGAAAGTTTAGAAACTTTACTCCATCTTTCTGTGTTTTCACTAGTGCATCAGCACAGTATCTGGATCAGCTTTCAAGAAGGCTAGGACCCAAGAACCCTCCCCGGCTCAATCTACTGTGAAGGTAATCTCTCTCTCTCTTTCTCTCTCTCTCTCTCTAGTGAGGATGGGCCAGCATCTCAGAGTCCAGATCAATACATGCAGCTGGAGAGAGAGAGAGAGCTTTGAAGCATGCATGCTGAAATGGACAGGCATGGAATCATTGTGGGGGTGGCAGAGAGTGTGAGATTGGCACAGGGGTCCGAATGATGGCAATTTTAGTATCTTTTGCTTGTTCTTTTGCTCCAGGTGAGGAAGGAGAAGCTAGGGGATCGAATAACTGCTCTTCACCAGCTTGTCTCTCCGTTTGGAAAGGTATATGCATATATCTAACTGCAAATTTATCCTCCTATGCTCTTTCCTTACAGCCAGAAAAAAAGAGAGTTAAACTTGGCATCAGAATTATCAAAGTTATAGCAAATTAAGCTAATAATGGCTAGTTTTGAATGAAGTGAGTAATTTTTTGTAGTAGTCTCATTAAGCTATGACCTCGTACAAAAGGGTGGATATTTACCCAGTTTAATTTGTAGATGAATCTAATGCAAACTGCCGGTCAGGGAGACAGATTAAGGACATGACAAAATTGAGTTGATATGCATGACTAATATAGCAGTTGACAAGTGCCTTTCTTAACCTCTTCTTGTGTGTATTCAATTAATTGCCAAGGGAGTGATTACTTCAAGTTGAAGAACAAATCTGATCAGAATGAAGGGATTTCGCATTGATTCTGTCGCTGTACAGAGTCAATAGAATACTGAACTCCAGCAAAGTCCTTAAACTATTATCATACATTCTAATAATCAGCTGTGCATCATGCATTATCTTTTGCTACCATGCATCTTCTTTGTAACTCGTATGCTAGCTAGATCATATACGTAAAAGAAGATCCATTTCTACAGAGAAAAATACAAAAAAAAATCCTGACATGGGCTAATAACCTCCCTCTCTTTTTCTGGCAGACTGACACAGCGTCTGTACTCCTTGAAGCCATCGGGTACATCAGATTCCTTCATAGTCAAATTGAGGTCCAGCTCCTCTCTCTCTCTCTCTCTCTCTCTCTCTCTCTCTCTCTCTCTCTCTCTCTCTCTCTCTCTCTCTCTCTCTCTCTCTCTCTCTCTGCGTGCCCATACCAGCTGCTGCATCCCTGGCCTCAACAGTGGTACAGTAGAAGGATCATTCATAAAGCATTGCCATGCATGCATGCGATGTAATTGTTCCCTTGTTTGTTTTCACACTTGTGTGCACTTAACACCATGCACTTTTTAGAGAGGCCTGCTTTATACAGTAGAGGATGCTACAGTCCACAGTAACTTGCTTCAGCCCAGAGCACTTAATATGTCAGACTCAGACATGCATGAGGCTATATAGAGCCCAGGTTTAGATGATATATATGCAGGCAGGCCAACTCCTTAAAATTTGGATTTGAAAATAAGATTTCAATTTCATCCACACATCAGTGCTGTAAAATTTAAAACATATATAGAAACATAAAATTAAACCTAGAGCTGCTACATGCATACACATGTGGTAACGCATCACAAGGCCGGAGCGGAGCTAGTCAAGTGACAAAAAGAGGCGGGCCGGCCGGGGGCTGCCTGCCCTGCTGCCAAAGCTGCATGCGTGTGTTAACCTGCCCAATGTGGCACGCGATCTTTTGAGCCTGGTTCTGCAACAGTGCGTGCCTTTTTGGAAAGGAGTTAGCCGTGCCCCAGTGCACACTGCCATCTATCACAGCCTGCCTTCATTTCTCTATCTCGCTCTCACTCTAGTTCTCTCTCTCTCTGTAGCTAGATTAATCTCTCTGTCATGCATGTACGAACGCGTTCTCACTTTTATCTTATGCTGAAACCTGCTGCTTGATCATCTCCAGGCTCTGAGCTCGCCGTACGTGGGCGGCAGCAATGGCGGTGGGGGCGGTTCCATCAGCTCCAGCTCCAGCTCCAAGCAGCAGCATCTCCACGAGGCTAGTGTGAGTAGCCACTGTAGCTCATGGCTACAGTAGTCTCCCTCTCTCTGAATTCTTTTGACTCCTCCATTCACAGAGCACTGTCCATATCTCTGCCTGCCTGCGTGTACCTACCCCTGGTCGTACGCCGTACCATGCATGCCCGTTGCGTGCGCCATTCCCGAGGCTAGCTGCCTGCCATCGGTGCATGCTGCCTGCAGCTGCTGGATCACCATCATCGCTACCTAGCTCGCTCATCGTATCTGCGCGCCTTCATGCGCGCGCCACCTCCCGCAGCCTCTCCCTCTCTCTCTCTCTGGTCATCCCACAGCATCTATCGCTGTCTCTCTCTGGAGTGGCTGACGAAGTCAACAGGAGAAAGCTATCGGTCTCCTAACTTTGTGTGTTTGTGTGGATCCACCGTGCTCGTCGTAGGAACTCACATGGCGAGCGCCCCCTCTCAGATCCAAACTATCCAATGGCTGCCAAGGGATCCAAATTCATTGGTCCACACATGAAATAGTTCCTATTCCTTTGGTCCCACTTTAATTTTCCTTTCGTTTTCTGTGGAATACCTTGAGTTGGTGTTATAACTTTATAACTAACATAGACCCGTAGTAATCACAACTAATTATATATATATATATTATACAAATATATAAAACCCTTCAAGCTGAATAATGAGTACTTACATGTGAATTCAACGTTTTCGGTTTAGGCAATTATCTTATGTATAAGGTGTGAATTTTTTCCATGAGATGGTCAGTTTGAAATGGACGATTCAATTTTAATGAAATTTTTGAACAATAGGATTTGCACCAACATGTACTGGACAGTCAATCTCTAAGGATTTTTTGGATCAGTAATGCAGAATCATTTATCCCATCCTTAGACATGTCTACACACCTTATCATATATTTCAAGTTCCTAATGAGAAGACACCTTAAATTGAATTGAACCCTAGTTTTGAGAACAGGAGCTGTTTTACTGATGCGAAGTTATATAGGAAGGAATACAATGCAAAAAAAATGCATTTCACTCCTAAGCATGAGTTAAAAGTTAATTAAATAGAGCAAATAAATAACACCCATGATGTGTTTTTTGGTGAATCAACAATAATTTTAGAGTGGAATTTGAACAAAGTAAAAAGAAGTTTGAAATTAATACTACTACAAAAAGGATTTTTAGGGGCGGGTAAAAACGTATTTTTAGGGGCGGGTGCGGCACACATCCCTGTTTCTTGCAGCTAAAAATAGCTATTTGTAGGGGCGGGTTAGGGCATGACCCGCCCCTACAAATCAATGTCCAGATACGAAAAAGTAGGAAAAAAATCAAAAACAACAAAATAAAAAAAATCTCCGCCAACCAGCCACTGCTCCCTCTACTACTGACGTACAATTTTTTGACAAAATATGCATACTTGCATAAACTGGGGTTTGAACCGCTTACCTCAAACTTCGCGTGGATCCTCCTCTGAAATTGATTTCTAGGGATGGGTGACGCCACCACCCGCCTCTAAAAATATTTTTCTATTTTTGCAAACATAGGGTATATATCACTGCCAAAGTAATCGATACAGCTGATACTACAACATTTTTATGTAACATAATAGTGTATCATCAGTACAATAATATATGCTAACTTTATTTGGTAGACATAGATTGATGTGAGAACCGCCTACATGATCGCCACGGGAAACATAAAGACAAATGCTACCGATACAAGCGATTGGTGTGTACTACAGTACCATTTGGTGCATTAATTCTCCTTTCCAGATGATCAGATCGATCACAAGTGGTACAGTGCCAGACCCTTGTTGTTGTATGTTCTTGGCAGCTAGGGTTTATGTTTTTGTGAGTGTCCTCATATTTAGGCTTACTAAGCCTGCGCCGCCATGCATGTGTTCACATCACAGCTTTAAAAATAATCTATCGTTTGCCTTTCATACATTCCCTTGCATATTTCATAATTTAATCTATGATGTGGTGTACGCAATAGGTTTCTATTCTGAAGAATCAAGGATTATTCCCACATGCACTGAGTATATATGCACTCTGCTGCAGAGAAGTATATAAAATTACCGTGACAAGATTAAGGCAGAACAAGCAGCACAATATAAAAAGCATATGCGTACGATTTTAATTTACTCAAAGCATCGTATCTTTGTGAGATCTTTGGCAAAAGTATTGCCAGAAACTTTATGCCCTGGCGAACCAATTTATATTATGTAAATATATACCGAACAAAAGGTGTCTGATTCCCTTTAACCCTTATTTTTCTATAGGTGCACGGAGAAAGGCACAGCATATTTCCAGAAGACCCTGGCCAGGTATCATTATCTACTCGATTAGTCTCAGTAATTTATCACTTCTTTTATGGGATCAATACCCGTGCATCTCTGATCGATCGGTTAAGCAAAGCACAAAGATACTTTTGTTCGAAAAAGGGAGCCTTTAGTTCTTCGTCAAAAGCGTTGCTTTAATTGGTACATGTAGAAAGCATCAAGCAAAGTTAATCATGGGCCAGTACTTGTCTCTAGCTTTACATCTTTAGTTATCATTGCAAAACTCTCTTTGGCCTCACTAACGTATATGATTATCCCTGGCCCATACGTGTGCAGCTCTTGCATGACAGTGCACTAAAAAAACGAGGACAGCCTGAGCCGGTATGTACTACTCGATCATGTAAAAAAACAAATAGATCATATTTTGCATACTTTTGCAACATTATTAGTCATGTTCAAAAAATGTGACAGGATGGAAGCTATGAAGAAGGGAAGGATCTGAGGAGCAGGGGTCTGTGCCTTGTCCCTGTGAGCTGCACGCTGGACGTCGGAGTTGATGTGGTCGCCGGCCCAGCGGACTACTGGGCAGCAGCTGCGCCGGCTTTCGGCATGGGGTTCGGCGGGTAGATGGAGGATAATGAAGAATTGTGTGGCACAGTACGGCAAGCATGCAGCATGCGGATGTGCTGCATAACATCAGGAGCAGCCATCCTGGTGAAGAGAGATGTTTAAGGCTGGTTCCTCTTGATGCTATGCAAGTATGCTTATGACGATGATTTATGCACACTACTGACCGATAATGCATGGACGTAGGGGATGCAAATACTCACTCCGTTCCAAATTGTAGATCATTTTAGCAAATCTAAATACGTAGATTTTGCTATGTATCTACATAAACACTATGTTTAGATACGTAGCAAAAATTATGTATCTAGATTTGCCAAAACGATCTACAATTTGAAATGGAGTAGTATATAACTGGTAGTGTGTGTATGTGTGATATATCTTGTCTAGAGATTGATCATCAATTTGCTGCACACAAAGCTAGGAGTGCATCATCTGTATGTATAACTCATTTAAATCGTATTTGCATTGGGCCTCACTGCTCTCTATATATCACGGTCTCTTGTGGGTAATGTGTCAAGCAAGTAGGTTTAAATTATCACAATTTGCTATATATGATTTATTATAATCTAAATGCATCATCTTTTGCCCATTCTTGATTTGTCTGCCTATCTTCGAAAACTATAAATCTTGTCAATAATAAATATATACACTTAATGAAATTTGAAAATGCATATTATTGTTTTTGCTCATGAAAGGGCATCAAAAGTGATGCCTATATTATTTGGGAGACAGGCCCATGTTGTAATTGTAATTGTATTTTTAATTTTCGTGGCTTTACTACCACTCATTATATGCGATAACTTTCCCTTCTTTGTCATTTGAAAATGGAGACATCACTTAGAATGAAATTTTTATGGTGATAACTGGTAAAATACAACTCAATAAAGTGTTACTTCAAGCATTACTTATGTTGTTGTTGTTATTATTATTATTATTATTATTATTATTATTATTATTATTATTATTATTATTATTATTTGTGTGTGGTGGTGGTGTTTTTCGGTCTCTCTTCTCTCCCTCTCTGTATGTTGGGGCTGTTCAACTATATGTTTACTCCATACTCACCCCATCTCAAAAATACTGCATTCAAGTTTTTCAGGCAAATTAGGAGTCAACAAAAAAGACGCATGTGCCACTCATCTCTTGTAGTAGTCTAAGTTTGATCAAGTTTATAGAAAAGATTAATAATATTTTGAATGTCAAATGAGAAAAATTAGATCCATTATGAAATATATTTTCATAATTTACTTATTGATGTGTTAGATGTAAATAGTATTTTCTATAAATTTAGTCAAACTTAGATTACTTTGACTTAGAAACGCAAAATGCCTTATATTTGAGGATCGAGGGAGTAGGAAGCTTAGTGTTGGTCACTCGAACTTGAGAGTGTTTTTTTTTGTCCTTTTCGTTCAGACAATGCAACTCTATGTATTGTAATAGCTATAGTATTAGCAGGGTATTAGAGATCACTCAAATATAGAAGAAATCATAAGCAATTGGTTATTTATTCGTGGAAGAGCTCTCTGGAAGCTTAGCAGTGAATAACCGTGCGGGAACTACATAGAAAAAGAGTTCGAAAAGTTGTGTGCATAAATCTGCATGCAAATTTTATCAATTCTTAGAAAAAAATAAGAAATATTTTTTTCATTTGAGATGATGATAAAAAAGAATGTATGACAAAGGTACTATCCAACTACCACCAAAGATCCACATGGCCCATGGGGATTGTTTTTCTTTGCTTGGGTTCTATAGGAAGCAGCATGTTCCTAATAAGGTACCCAACCTCCATCTTAAAGTGTGGCCCATTGAAACCCTCAATGTTCTAGTTTCCTAGGTGCTCAATAGTAGCTACCGCTAGGGTTCAAAAACAATGACGGTGCAATCTCCTACCCCACCCCCTCCCGCGCGTGCTCCGACATGAAATGGGAAGAGATACGAGTAGCATTAGGTTCCATGATGAGCAATAACACATCATGGGCATGAGAAAGGAAGAGTTGAGAGGTGCAAATTGTCGGTGTTTTACCGGCTGCCCACCGAGAGATATACCCAAGGTGGTAAGTTTTGGGTGAGGAGACGCTGAGATCAGGAATTCGAAAGTGCAAGGAACACAAAGCTTAGACAGGTTCGGGCCGCTAGATGCGTAATACCCTACGTCCTATGCGGTGGTTTGTATAGCCTTTGGTGTAAGTTGATCTAAAGATCTTGTTCTGAGAGGGGGTCCCTGCCCTCCCTTATATATCCGGGAGGCCAGGGTTACAAGGATACTAACCAACACCAGCTAAGGAATCGTACCAGAACATATCTCGAGTAGATTCTCTCTGTATCGGTTAGTTCTATCTCCTATTTAAACGGGATAAATAAGAGATAAACGAGATAAATAAGAGATAAGACGGACTTAATCTCTTAAACCTCTTTAAACTACGTTATGTACACAGTCCCGTGGCCCCGGCTCTGACACAAATAGAAGGCTGTAGAGCCTTTCGATCAAGGGATGTGATTGGAGGACGAGGGAGATAGAAGGATTTAAAAGAAAGGAGGTGATAACATATTCAGTGCATACCATGGATTATGGTGTTAGTGTTACCAACTATCAAGTGCACCTTTAAAATGCATAAAAGTTTTCCACTAAAATTATAGTTGAATAGTGCATATACCACCATGCAAAATTTGAGCTTGGGTAAAAACTTGTGTAAGTGTAAGGAGAGATAAAAAAAAGAGAAATTGGCTCGTACAGTATATAACTAGAAACTCTAGTGTGGCTTTGCCGCGCTTCTCTCAGGTTTTTGGGCCAGTGTTGCCGTGATAAGGTACTCTTAAGATTTACCTTCTATGTACCATAGATATACATTGTATTAATAGCCATTTTGTAGTTATAATTTATATCAATCAATTTTAGGATATGTTTGATTTTTGAAGGGAACGACTTGTTAGAAATCTGGTCAACTGTGGAGTTATTCTAAAGTATTTACCATAAACTTAAGCACTTTGTCCAATTGTGCACTTCCAAACCTATTCATATTCTTAAAGTTCAAAGACTTGTTATGTTATGGTTGATTTGTGCACACTCAATATTTGGTGGAGTCTGGACTTGAATTATGATTTCGTATAAGGCTGAACATGCAACCATTGTTAAAAATGTAAAGATAATGCTCGTCTCCTTTAGAAATTGAACAAAGTAAATTGTGCAAACATGTAAATGTGAGTGCGCTTAAAATGGAAAACATACATCTTACACTACACATTTGTCCAGTTTGAAAGAATTTCAAATTAATTAGATAATTAAATAAGCAGATAGATGAACTGATTTTTTCATCATTTGACAATCGCTACTCTCTCTAATCTCTATCTCCCTCTGCTGTCTATTATCCCAAACCTACCACTGTAGAGAAGCTTGCTAGAAGTCCTCTGTTGGCACAGTTGTTTATAGACCACTTTATTTTCCTATACAAATGACGCCATCATCTTCTTCCTTGAGCCTGGTGTGGATCGAGCACCATCTCTCCCCTAAATCGGCAGCACACGTGAAACCAAGAAGAATCTCTTCCATCTCTTGCTGTCGATCCTTCACATACATATGTAGCTAAAACTTAGGATCTCGTCGCTGCCATCCATCATTGCTGCCAGCCTATCACAACCACCATCCACCGATTTTGTGATCCAGGTTCTTGGAGTCCGCACAGGCCTTCAATTCCACGCTGCCCTGTTTGGTGCGCACCCACGCTCTCCGCCATGTACAGAACCGCTACGTTCGTGCAGGCGCTGACCCAGAGCTCGTCAATGGCGGTGAGCCTGCCGTGGCCGCCAACCTCTGTCTCGTCCTTATGCGATGACGGCGAGCTCTACGTAGAGGCGGCGGTCCGGGAGATCGGGACGCGCCGTTTGACCCCAAGCCAGCACTCTTAATTGTTAGGAAGATTATGCGGGGCCGTAGGCAGCGATCCATCCACGGCGGACAGCCTCCGACCTCCATCTGCTCGGACGCTTGTGCAACGCGAGGAGTGGGAGGCGATGCGACGCGGTAAGATGGGTCGAGAAGCAGCCCGAGTGCCTGAGAGACGGCCGGCGGCTGCCCATGGTGCTCACCGTGGAGTATCGGATGTTTGGTATAGCGCGATGACGTGGCCCAATGGATGGCACGAGCTTGATGCTACGGCCGGCCGTAGACGTGGCTCATCCTGCGTTCGTTTTTGGCCCGATGGCAGCAGGGTTAAGTTTCCTATATTAAAGATGGACGAGCACTGTGCATTTTGCACCCACAATGATGGGCCACGGGCGAGAACTGGCGCAGCAGCCGACAATACTGGGCCGTGAGCCTAAAACTACTGCAAATTCACGAGCTCTCTGGAGCCCGTGCTGCTCCCTCCTCGACCCAGCGGGATGGGTCCCCCGTCCACCACGTGGAGGGTGCAGCCGGCGGCCGCCGTGGAGGCATCGGAGCCGGTCCCCTCTCATCGGAGCACGTGGCCGCGGCACCGCGGAAGAGGCGGCCATAAGAAAACCCGTGCCCTGCCCGCCCGAGGCAGCACCGCCCCGCACGGCGAACCAGGCATACCACTCCACAATGAACCTCGCCGTCGCCGCCGCCGTGCCGGGCGTGGCGCCGCTTCCCCGCGCCGCGCGCCCGCGGTGCGCACGTCTACCCCGCCGCGGCGGGGTCCTCTCCGCGCGCGCGGCGACGAGCTCGGCTGCCTCCGCCTCAACCTCGTCCGCGGCGGCGGCGGCGCCCGTCTACGCGCCCACGCCGCAGGACCGACCGCTCCGGACGCCGCACAGCGGGTAAGCGGCACGCGTCTCGGGGTGTGTCGGGTTAGCAATCGCTGCCGGAGTCCGGCTCTCGGGAGGTCTAGTTTCGCCCGGCCTAAGGGGGCGCTCGCCCCGGCAGCTCCGGTGCCCTCCCCGCCGATCTAGTTGGGTCTGACGGCTGTCTTGTCCTAGATTTCTCTTCGCCTATAAACTTCTGGATCGCGGAAATGCAGCTCTAGATTACTGATGCTGCGACCTCGCATGATTGTGGCCAATTCTGAGCCTCAGGCCACCATTCACGTTCGGTCAGCAGCGCTGACATATCCACAATGCTGATAACCTGTTATCCTCTCTTCAGCCAGAGATGCATTTTCTTTTGACACTGTCGTGTGCCTTTACCTTATCATCTTCAGTGCTGTTACATGGACACATGGTACCACCAAGTGACAAGAGCTGGGAGCCTGAGCTGGAGTACCTAAGTTTAGCGAGGTCATTTTGCAGGTACCACTTTGACGGCACTGCCAGACCTTTCTTTGAAGGATGGTACTTCAAGGTGGCCATACCCGAGTGCAGGCAGAGCTTCTGCTTCATGTACTCCATTGAGAACCCGCTGTTTCGTAACGGGATGAGTGATCTCGACAAGTTGGTACATGGTCCACGCTTTACTGGCATGGGTGCACAAATCCTTGGCGCGGATGATAAGTACATATGCCAATTCTCTGAGAAATCAAATAACTTTTGGGGAAGTAAGCTTCTTCTTCAATCTCTCTGTTCTTTCCTACTGTTTTATCTTACACTTTTATTCTGAGAAAACTCTCTACTTAAAAATAGATTGGCATGTCTCATGAATTTGTAGCATGTATAATAAGGTGCTGAACTGAAAGGTTCGTGCAAATTTGCAATGAAGTTTGCCAAATTCAAGTTAATGGTACTGTTACAGCCCTATTTTAATGAAGGGTTTTTTGTCCATGGGACACTCCCAAGATGTGGTTTTGTGCAGCGCACACTCCACTCTTTGTTTTAGCGAGTTGGACATTCTGAAAACAGGATTTTGCCTGTTGCACACCGGCCACGTTAAAAAAAAAAAATTTGCAGCCAGGGAGGGAAGAGGATGCATGGTAAATAGACCATTTTACCCTTGCTTCATTTTATAGCTGTACCATGGTAATGCAGCGGCCACCTGCTTGCATGCAGCGTGCTGCCTCATCTCTATCCCTTCCTCCGCATTTTCTGGTCCACAGACACCGTGCCTCCATTCATGGCCTGCAGCGGTGCGGCACCACACCGCCGTTTCTAGTTCGCAGGCAGGTGAGCCACGAGTGGATGGTGGAGTGATTTTCCTGCCTGTTTTTATGTATGCTTGTGTGTGGAAGTAAATTGGATACCTTTGACATGCCAAATTGATGTAAATTTGATACATGTTAAAATTTGTAGCATCTTGCTCACTTATGTCATATTAGTTATTTTATGGCATGTTAAGTTATGTAAAAAAAATATTATGTGTGTACACTTTAATATGGTATGGTGTTGCTGCTAGTCAAACATATTAAAGAAATGATATTTAACTGCTGCAAGGCTGGCTGGTGGTCTTGTTCCTCAGGGGCATTTCAGTCTTTTTACTAGACATTTTCCAACTCCCCAGGCTGGAGCAGACTAATTTAATGGGGCGGTGTGTTTCACACAAAATCACATTTTGCAGTGTCCATGGATCTAAATCAAGGAGTGGAGTGTGCTGCACACAAAACCAGTATTTCGTGGTGTCCCTGAGACAAAAAACCCTTTAATGAAACTTGAATTGTGTCCTGGCATTTAGAGATGAGATTTCAATGTTCCATAGTCCAGTTTAGCCATATACCTGACTAGCTACCACAAAATCAGAAGTCCTAACGATGGACATCCCATTATGTATCCTGATGAACAACTTAGTGCCACTTTGAACTTCTGATTGCCGTGTTCCACTATATAACCCAAGTAGTTTATTATGGATCCAGAAAAATTCTTATTGGATATTGATTACTACCTTTGTACACTGGAAAAGTAACCACACTGCAGACCACAAGCTTCCAATGTAAATATTTGTAAAACCCTGTGAGAATTAAATGCTACCACATTTAGCAATAATTGTCCATTGGAAGCTTTGTTCCATGATTTTTGTTCATCAAGAAAACCTAGACTTAGTATTTGAAAAAGATGCCGCACGATCATATCATGCACTTCAACAGGGACAAGCACAATCATTTTTCATTAACTTTTATTAAGTTTGATTTGATGCTCTAGTCTTTGTCCATGATTAGATTGGACGTGTATTTATGAAACAGAGGGAGCATTTTCTCAAGACAAAAAACTATTTACATCTGATGTAGATTACTGGCTACTCTTGGTCGAAAACATGTATGTCAAATGAAACTATGCCTTTGAATACTCCATCTTTAGCTGTATATTTACCGTGATGGTAGCGAGTAGTGAGTAAGTGATACCTACCTGGTGGGTGCACCAAGGTCCTCCTGGGTTGAGAGGACAGAGGAGCCGCTCGGTTTTTGGTGATATGTCTGCAATTCGCTATATCACCATTTCTTTCAATATAAGGTCAACTGCATGCATTTTTGGGAAAAATTGTTCCTTTTTTCATAGGAAATGGTTAACAACTGTGAACTAAAATAAACTGCTGTATATTAAAAGTCATCACAGTGCTAAACAGGTCTTTGTATAAAAATTGGTTCCTTCAGTTTTATTTATTAACAGTTAGTGTTGATTTTCTGACTCTCCTGGAACTTTAGTAATACATCACTGTTTGCTGAATTCCAAACTAATAAGCTACATTTGGATAGGTAGGCATGAACTAATGCTGGGAAACACTTTCATTCCCAACAAAGACTCAACTCCCCCGCAAGGGGAGGTCCCCCCACAGGTAGATGCTTTATGGCTTCTTATGAAATGCAAGGGCTCACAAGATGGTATGAAGTAGTTATTTTACATTACACACATACAGAGTTCCTTACTAAACCACAAAGCACATTGGGTGCCATAGCTCAGCTGCTCCATATCTGTTGATTCAGGGGACACATCATTTTTCTTGCTGTTGTGCTTCTCTAGTCTTTGTTCATACGTTATATTTGTCCAGATAATTTAAGTTTCTAGTTGCTGAACTGCAGTGTCTTCGTTTTCAATAATACTACTGATATAAACATTTAGTTTGATTTTTGGTATAGTGTGAACTTCTACATACGGAGATATGATTTTATTCATACTTCAACTTCATTCATTTTATTGCCTTTCAATCATTTCAGAAAATAAGTTATTTGCTTGTTTAAGAGCTTTTGGGAACATGCATTGTCTATTTATGGATTGATTCTGTCAATTAAGTATCCTATGTCCAAAAGAAAAGTTTCTATTGAAGAAAGGTTTCCGTTGATTTATACAGCTGTTACCTTTTTATATCGCTAGGGTTTCATTAATACTAAATCATTGCTATGGAATATGGAGTTTCCTGTTCTCCTATTTGCCCCTGATATTTGATATTTCTTACGGCTCAATGTTTTATTCTCTCAAAGTTCTGTAACAAGCAAAGGATTCTCATTGAACACTCAATGGTTATAGGAGTTCTCTCAGCGTGTTTTGGAAGGGTTCCAAGTCACCCCAATCTGGCATCAGGGTTTCATACGTGATGATGGAAGGCATGTGATATATCATCTTATACAAATATTTATTTTTTTTTCACTCTTCTTAAGATTGCTTACTTAGCACTGTAACAATAGTTATCATTTTTTACCCCTTTAATACGTGATTGTGGCTCCTCTTTGTTAAAATTATATATTTTACAGAACTTAGAAGTTTAACTATGCTCCCTGTTAAAGATGATAGTAGTAGTCTTCTCTATAGGAACTTTGACTAATCTTGTTACAAAGTGCAAGGAAAATTTATAAAATACTAATTCATATATTTTATAACAATATATCGTAAAATCTATAATAGGTTCTCTTGATCTCCATGTTACGATGTATAAACTGGCATACTACCTGCAATAATGGTTCAGCTTGCAGAGCAAACACGCTTACTTTAACACATGTCAAGTAAGATTGGGTAAAATATTAGATGTTTTTTTTTATTTTATTGATTTGGTCCAGTTGTCACCTACAGGTCAAAGTATGTGCCGAATGTCCAAACAGCTCGTTGGGAGTACAGCACACGTCCAGTTTATGGGTGGGGTGATGTCAAATCTAAGCAATTATCCACAGCTGGTTGGCTTGCAGCTTTTCCTTTCTTTGAACCTCATTGGCAAATATGCATGGCTGGTGGCTTGTCCACAGGTTTGTTTTTATACTCAGACAAGTAAAGATATAGAGTTACTGATTATTTGCTGAGTTCGCATCTCATTCATAAAACTACGAATCTACGATGCACGATGAAACTGAAGATTTTTACTTCTTAACCTGGCATGTGAAAGTTGTGATTTTCACTAACATGGCTTCGCGTCATCCTTTTACCTTTCAATAATATTTGCAAGAACCCTATTTGCATTTAGCACATATCTGGAGTGCAGCTGGTCCAATCTTATCATTCTTGTTCTTACCTTCCATCATATGACTTCTCTTCAATTGAATCCTAGTTTTAATCCTCAATAATTTGAGGTATCTGTCAAGAATTTCTTTTTACCCCAGGTTGTGTCCATTTTTTGTGGGTCATGAAAGTAAAATTGTTTTTTATGATGTACCCTGTTTTACTATTTTTTTTTTCCTGAGTGAGTATCCCTCTCTTTCTCATAAGACTGCAATGTAAGTAGGGCCATGCCTCCTATCCATTTAGAGCATACGGATCAATTAAAGAATTATATGTGTTTATTCTAATGTTTATATGTGGTGCATCTGGATCGAGAGTTAGTAGAGGATTTAAAATTGCAACATATACATAAATATGTTTTGAACTGTTTGCTTAGTGTGCCTTATGGAAAATTACTTCAATCTCCTGCTATTTGCATCTTATAAGTGCTTCCTTGATAAATGTGTTTAACTAGAAATTTCTGAAATAATCTGCAGCATGTCTTATTTTTTATTCCCTTTAATAACTTCCATCAGTATGGACTAGTGTTTAACAACTATGATGTGTGACTTTTCAGGATGGATAGAATGGGATGGAGAACGTTTTGAATTTGAAAATGCTCCATCTTACTCAGAAAAGAACTGGGGTGGAGGTTTCCCAAGAAAGTGGTATTGGGTGTGTCATCTGTATTCATTGTGACCTCTGATCCTCTGTTAGTTCTGATGCCATAAATGCCTTATAATATTAAATATAATCTATTATTTGCAGATAAGAAAACATGTAATCCTATAATTTCGGTTTAAAAATTGGCAGTAATTTTTAACCTTGGTTTTAGTGATAAATTGATATGGAATCATGACTCTACTGCCCAATAATTTACAAGATAGAATTTTCCACAAATCCTTGCAGCTTCTTCTGAAAATTGTCTTTTGGACTAGTCTCTTTTGTGCCAGGCACCAGTCATGATGGTTCTAATCAGTATTAGGTCACTAGATGACCTGAGTGTTCTAGGTCTCAATAAGGTTCATGTGTCTATAGTGAAGTTTGCAATTACACTGTGTTTCTGGTCTGCTATACTTGGTTTGTCTTCTTTTGCTGACGTGTTCCAGAAGCTATGGCCTTTCACTCCTTTTCCTTGTGAAGTAGATTATTATTCTTTATGCTTTTTGTTCGTTGTACACTCTCATGGATCACCGATGTAGTTAATTGAATAATCTTTGCATCATTCAGATCCAGTGCAATGTCTTCTCAGGCGCTTCTGGTGAAGTTTCTTTAACTGCTGCTGGTGGATTGAGGAAAATTGGAATTGGTGATACTTACGAAAGTCCTTCACTGGTATAGTTTGTGGTACTTTGTGCTTTCAAATTTCACCTGCTGCATACTTCTAGTTTGCACAATGTATCCATGAGAGGGGACTGGTGAGGGAGAGAGGAGGCATCAGCCAAGGAAGCACATGGCGTAGGCTTGCTCATAGGCATGAGAGAGGGGCGAAGGCTAAGGGAGGGAGAAGGTGGCAGCAAAGAGAGATGAGGGCAGAAGGGAGTTACCCCCTTAATTCCTGCTTGCCCTTCACTGATAGGTGGCTCTCTTTATATAGAGAGGATAATGATCCCTAAGCAATTTATTACAATTTTTAATAATCCAGAGGCTACCTAATATAACACTACCAAACTTTATGGGTAAGTAACCATGCATTAGTAATCACGGATCTGTATGCATACTACAGAGCATGAGCACATTGCCTCGGGCCTCCTTGGATGAAGGCTGGGCTGGCAGGTCCTTGGGCCACGTCTAGGACCAAACAATTTATTTAAAAACTAAAATCATGATGTCAACATATGTGAGCGTGAAACATAGCTATCTTGTGAAGATTATTCATGGATCCACTGGTCATTAGAGAATGTGGAGTATGTTGCAAAACTCTAATAAAATATCATGGACACTTTGTTCAATTACTATATTATTGGAACAGTTGTGCCACTGGTTAGTAGTTAGATAAGTTCAGGAAAAAAAAGAAAATAAATTCCATCAGAAGTTCGTTCATTTTGTTCCTTACCCTTTCTCTGTCGATTCCTTGATCTAGGCATGCAAGGACTACAGTAGCTACCCATATATGAGATACACTGACCGTACTGGAAAAAAAAATGCAGCCTGTGTTGGTAATTCTAGCTTGTTCTCCTTTGAGTCGTATCTGTTTCGTTTCAATAACCTGAGCTCATGTCGAGAGTGTCAGCTGTATGCCTGATGCATGTTTATCCATGCAAAAGACCGGGTCTTTGTTGCTGTACGCCTGATGCATGTTTATCCATGCAAAGGCTGGGTCTTTGTTTCCTGTTTTAGCGTCCATAGTGCACGCGGCATGCCGCTCAGTCCTGGGATGGCACAGCAAGCTTGGGAGGCATAATGTGCAAGCGTTCGTGGTGTGCATGGCCACAGCCAAATTGGTTATACTATTTATGCAATACGAGGGTTCTGAAAAATGCTGCGCTGTTGTGGCACCAAAATTCCTTGCATTCCAATGTGTTCTTGTGTGTGTTTGTGTCGGTTCTTCATTGACTCCGACATACGTCGCTGGCAGTGAGGACATCAATCGGTATCAAAGCCTATCGGTTGTGGGAGCGCGACCAGGCGATCGAGTTGACCCTCATGGTGCGTCCACGATCAGCCTCACCCCTGCAGCGGACCTAGGCGTCAGGAGTGGTGGTGGCGCGACCGGAGCCGCAGCAACAACAATGGGGGAAGCATCTAGCGATGACTGTCGCACGGTGGAGCACAGGATCGTGATCCACCAGGTCACGAAGGAGATCAGTGGAGGTTGCGGGTTCCCGACGTTCTCCAAAACCAACTACTCTGACTGGGCAGCGCTCATGCGCGCGATGCTGCAGGCTCGCGATCCAAACTAGGCGCGAGCCTGCAGCACCACACGCATGAGCGCCGCCCAGTCGTGGTAGTTGGTTTTGGAGAGCGTCGGGAAGCCGCCGCCATCACCGATCTCCTTCCTTATCTGGTGGATCAGTAGCCCGCGCTTCATCATGCGGCTGTTGTTGCCATACGCTCCCCGATCGTTGCTGCAGCTCCTTGACGTGCCACCGCCGCTCCGCCTAGGTGTGCCGCGGCGGTGAGACTGATCGTGGATGCACCATGAGGGCCCACTTGATCGCCTGGTTGCGCTGCCACAATCGATAGGCTCTGATACCACTTGATGTCCTCACCGCCAGCGACGTACATTGGAGCCAATGAAGAACACACAAACACACATGAGAGCGCACTGTAATGCAAGGAATCTTGGTACCACAACAGCGCAGTGCTTTTCTGACCCCTGTATTGCATAAATAGGAAAAATAACAGCTTGGCCGTGGCCACACACACCACCAACGCATGCACACCATGCCTCCCGAGCTTGTCGTGCCATCCCACGACTGAGCGGCATGCTGTGCACTGCGGACACTAAAATAGGAAACAGAGAATTGGCCTTTGCATGGATAAACATGCATCAGGCGTACAGCTGACACGAGCTCAGGTTATTGAAATGATACAGACACGACTCAAATGAGAACAAGCTAGGATTACCAACAGCCGGTGGGTAAAACCGCCCCCACGGTATTGTTTGGAAGAACAAACCTCAGTCTTCAACCAACCAAGAAAACCCCTGAACCCTGATAGTGCAGACCCTATGCGGCCGCACTGTTACCTAGGCCAGCAGCCATTGCCACCTGGTTCAGCGCCCCATCACTACTCCCAGGTAGCAGTGCACCGCTCACACAGGTCGGCTGCCACCATTACCGTAGGCCAGCGCGCTGCCAGCAAGGGGGGTTTTTTAACCAGCCCTAAAGTTCACTCCCACGGGGAGTCGAACCCAGGCACTGGAGGTGCTAATCAGGAGTCACAACTACTAGGCTATGAACCCTTTGCCACTAGCCGCTCTGACAAACTGTACAGTTAGCCATATCAACCTAGTCATTTACATATACATTTTACACATAAATGAGAGAACACACATTTGATCAATACTTCGTACTAGTTAATGTTTGATTTTGGAAACCAGTAATCTGTTACTTGGCCAGTATATTGTCCATTCTCCATTGAGAAACATTCGCCTGAGGGACTAGTCTGAAATACTTGTAACTTGACGGTCATTCACTCAGAATAGGTTGCAATCAAAATTATATGTATGGAAAACAATCTGGGTTTAGGTTCGTACTTCAATTGGACTTCTTTACCCTTTTGCCAACAGGAATTGTTATATTTGTCTCTGTATTGATTTGAATTTAAGTTTAAAGATGATCTATTGTTGCATCAATAGGTTTAATTGTTTCATGTATGTTTTACCATTTCAATGGACTGTACCAAGAACGTTCGTCTGAAATGTTTCTCTTCTTCTGCATCACATTGACTGTGTTTTACTATTTCAATGGACTGTACCAAGAACCTTTGTCTGAAATGTTTCTCTTGTTCTGCATCACATCGACTGAGTTTTACTATTTCAATGGACTGTACCAAGAACCTTTGTATGAAATGTTTCTCTTCTTCTGCATCACATTGACTGCCTTAATTATTGCAACAAATGTAGCATCACCTATTGTGTCATTACTTATCAGTCTATTAACTTATTGTACTATAGAAAAACTGTCATTTAGTCACTATATTGAGTTGTTAGTGTTTCTCATCCAAGTATCAGATGAAATAACCGCACACATGAAGGCATTTGTATCAAATGAAATAGCCACACTATATATTTTAGTAAGAGTATAACTTTTTATAAAAACAAAATCATGTGTACCTGTAGCAAGGAAACAGAAGATATATCACTCAACTACAATGTATAAGAAATCTTGTTTTTATTCTGCAGATTGGAGTACATTATGAGGGAAATTTTTTTGAATTCGTACCTTGGACTGGGACAGTAAGCTGGGACATCGCACTGTGGGGTTCCTGGAAGATGTCTGGCGAGAACAAAACTCATCTGGTAACTACAGCATAATAATGCAATCCTATGAATTTTGCTTGTCTATGAACTGGTTGGATGAGATTCTCAATTGACAAGGTATTCATTTTGCATTCCTAGTTGCATAATATGAAAAGAATTAGCTTTGTAGCATGTCTGTTGCAGTTAAGCTGTAACCACGCTTTGACTTGACTGTTGCTGTGAACTTAATGTTGCAAGCTCTGGTGTCACTTTCTTATTCTCCTTAATAAATGCATTCTTTTGCAGGTAGAAATAGAAGCAACCACTACAGAACTAGGCACTACTTTGAGAGCTCCTACTATGGAGGCTGGACTGGTGCCAGCATGCAAAGACACCTGCTATGGAGATCTCAAGCTACAATTGTGGGAAAAGAAATATGATGGTGGCAAGGGAAAGGTATGATTGCATTATCATGAAGTTGTTGGCACCTGTTTTCGTGGAGCTCTCATTTTAAATCATTACGCCGCTGTTTGTTGTTGACATTGTGCATGACCTTTCATGCTCTTCATTTTTTTTTCCTTACTGATTTCTTTGGATGTCAGAAAGCAATTTAAACACGATTTAACCACTGTAAGATCGAATCAACCTCAATTCTTTCATGCATTCATGATTGGCATTTACGCATTGGATCTGGAAATTTTGGCGGGTATTTTTCGTCCTGATTAATAAACTACATTACCAAGGTGTTAAATGATTTCCTCGCAGTTGATACTCGATGCCACAAGCAATATGGCGGCAGTGGAAGTTGGTGGGGGCCCCTGGTTCAACGGGTGGAAAGGGACAACAGTTGTGAACGAGGCTGTAAATAACATTGTCGGCACCCAAATCGATGTGGAGAGTCTCTTCCCCATCCCATTTCTGAAGCCCCCAGGCCTGTAGGATCAGCCAGGAATCTGAAGAATGCTCTGCTGAAGAAGTATCCTTAGTATCGACATGCACAATTAAAATTTGTCCAGTGCAATAATAATTCATTATTTCGCCTTCTTCACAGTCTAGAAACTACGAGAACCATACAAACATGAAAGTATGAAACATGTTGCTTTCCAGACTAGTTCACTACAGGGTCCTTGCTGCAGTCCTCGGGCCAGTTGGCCTCGCCGCGAGTCTTGGCCCCATTTTAACCTTCTACCCCGTACAAGTCTGGTTGGTTGCATTGAGTCTGGATGGCAAGTTCATCTTTTTTTTTTTTGAGAGGTTCATCATTGGCACTGCTCTGCGCAACTTATTGCCTACCAGTCCTGTGGTCATGGTACTACTATCATCTGGCATACTCGCATGCACATCAACATCGTTGCTTAGTTTCCCTCTTTCTGAAAACCGGATTCTTTTTCACTGGACTTTCTCTTGGTGGGGAAGACTGAAGAGAGAGAGAGAGACATCCTTTCAATTATGACAGGACAAAATGATAGGATGGAGTCTAAAGTTGTGGAGCCCCCGTTTTGCTCTTCTTGCGATGTGATGCAATATGGGTCAACAGTTGTATCAGAATTGTTGTCGTCCCCTTTTTGCCCGCCTCGAGATGTGACGCAGCATGTGGATTTCTTTTAGGGCTGGAACCATGCGCCGCCGGCCGGCTCCGGGAGACGGCAATGGCACATCGCCATTCTTCAAACTTGTTTCCCCTTCCATTTCTTCTGGGCACGCAACAGATTCGATCGTGTATTTGTCGATTCAGAGCGTGGACTCTTGTCACGCATAGGTAGGAATAGGATTAGGACAATTGAGCAGAATTCGTTAAAACACAAACGAGTTGAACTGAGCTTGCCTCCTTGGCTAGTTGTGCTTCTTCCCTCTTGGCCATCCTTCCCTGAGTACGAGCTGTTCCATTGATGGATGCAACGTGGAAGCTTTCTCTGCGTCTCCTCTCAGCAGCAGCCAGCAGGCCTCTGCCTGTCCGCCGTGGAATCCAGCTTCGTACGCTCGCTACTAGTTAGACCTCCCTGCGTTGCAGGTAACAATGCTGCAGCAAAATTCTCTTGAAGGTGAAAACTGTGACGCGGACTATCAGGCAGTACTGTGCAATTGAGGCTCAGCAAAGCGACACTGTGATATGCTGCTACTCACTCCGGCTCACGACAGATGATTAGGATCTGACAAGGCCTCAGACCTGTCGAAATGGGCCATGGCAGAACAGCGGGGCCCTATGGGCTTCTTAGCAAATGGCAGGTCGTCGACCCATGTGAGTGAGGTCGTCGGCCCAGTGCGAAGTCCCGCGACTCCCCGTCCCCGCTGTCCGCTCAACCCAACCGCTGCGCTCCCCTCCTGTCCATGGCGCCATCGGTGAGCAAGATGAGCAGCAGGTAGCTAGTGAATTTAATTGACAGCATACATATATAGATGTAATATACTGTTTCTATACAGTTAGTTAAATCTAGGAAAAATCTATAAAACTAAAATGATGCATCTTTTAAAAAAATTGAGCATGGTCTTTCGAAAAGGAAAAAAAAAATCGAGCACGGCCCGGCCAGGCCGGATCTGCACTGGACTCACTGGTTAAATTGGAGGCTAGCCGAGCAACCAGTCGAAGCCGTGTGCGAGCCACGTTCACTGATCCAAGAAGACCCAAGATACTTCTTGTTGCCAAAAAAAAGCCAAGCCACACCCAGGAGAGAGAGAGAGAGAGAGAGAGAGAGAGAGAGAGAGAGAGAGACCGTACTGAGATAAGGCCGTTGCCGTAACCGTGCGCGCGCGTGCCACAGCCGCGCGTCCCTCGCAACATGTGGTCGTCACGGCTCGGTCGCTGCGCATCAACCAATCACCGCCCGCCTTGGCTCCCTCTCCACCAGCGAGCGTCCGAGCGACGCAGATATAGCCCCGGGTCTCATCCGCAAGCCTGTGGTCGCCAGCGACACTAGCTAGCATCGACCCTCCTCCCTTCCCAGCAGCCGATCCTCCCCCTGCTGCTGCTGCTGCTGCTGCTGCAGCCATGGCGGCCTCCACGGCGCTCTCCACCGCCGCCAACCCCACCCAGGTGCGCGAGCTGCTGCTTCCTTTATTATTTCCTTGGCTGTTATGAGCTCCGTCTAACACGCAGCGTAGAACCTGCAGCAAGAACATGCCGCATGAGCCGTATGTACCTGCAGAATGATGTAGTAGCACTAGAACATAGATTTGCAGCTCGATTGATCTTAATTTCCTCCAAGTTAAGTCTAGCTAGTCTGAATCCAATCCCACATGTTTGTCTGCAATGGCCGGCAGCTCTGCCGCCCCCGCGCTTCTCCCAAGCCGGTGAAGGGTCTGGGCCTCGGGATGGGGCCGGAGCGCTTCTCCCAGCGGAGCAGCATCACGTGCCAGGCGGCGAGCAGCATCTCCGCCGACCGCGTCCCCGACATGGAGAAGCGGAAGCTGATGAACCTCCTCCTCCTGGGCGCCATCTCGCTGCCCACCGTCGGCATGGTCGTCCCCTACGGCTCCTTCTTCATCCCCGCCGGGTGAGCGACCTCAGCTACCTAGCTAGCTAGCAAGGCACGCCGGCCAGCAGCTGGCTAACGAACGAACGGGGTGCTCGATCGCGTGCATGCAGGTCCGGCGGCGCCGGCGGCGGGACGTTCGCCAAGGACAAGCTGGGCAACGACATCAAGTTGGAGGAGTGGCTCCAGACGCACGGCCCCAACGACCGCACCCTCGCGCAGGGGCTCAAGGGCGACCCGACGTACCTGGTGGTGGAGCAGGACAAGACGCTGGCCAGCTACGGCATCAATGCCGTGTGCACCCACCTCGGCTGCGTCGTGCCGTGGAACAGCGCCGAGAACAAGTTCATCTGCCCCTGCCACGGCTCGCAGTACAACAACCAGGGCAAGGTCGTCCGTGGCCCGGCGCCCTTGGTGAGCTACAGTTGTTTCATTCGTCTGATTAAGCCATTGTTGTCTGCCTCTTCACCTGATGATGCTGAACTGATCTGGGTCGAATTGCTCTTGTTTGTGAAACGACCGACGACAGTCGCTGGCCCTGGTGCACGTGGACGTCGACGACGGCAAGGTCCTCTTCGTCCCGTGGGTGGAGACCGACTTCAGGACCGGCGAGGACCCCTGGTGGAAGGCGTAAGCAGGGGCGCTCCGGCGGCGGCAGCGGCGGCGCTCACCGTCACTGGCCACTGGCCTTGCGTTGTTCCTGCTTTCCTTCTCAGAGGACGTTATTGCTGGCTTCTTCCCTCCAGATTATATATGTACACAACACACTGTATGAAACAAGAACACATGCTTCTCATCTGATCTGCATATACAACCTTCTCAAGACTGAAATTCTGCTGGAATGAAGTGGTGACCTTTCTTGCCAGCAACAGGCCATCTCCTGAGCCAGGCATATGCGTCCATTTCAAAATGCCCGAGGGCATAACCACAGTATTTTTTGCCAGAACATTGTGCAGTTGCTCTGTTTCTGCATATTGTACAAGTTTCTGCTCGATCTCCTATCGCTGTGATAAAGTGGTAATAACTCCCAAGCGATTGAAATCACTCTTCTGCCATGGAAATTGCACACTTTTTCCCCGGTAAACAGTAGAGCACCCTCTATGCATTGTAACTCGGACGTAACTGGCTCAGTACCGAAGGTGGGCAATTCAGAGTTAGGGACCAACGAAATCATGGAAACAAAATACTGCCCTGAAACAAATTGAACCATCAAACTACAAATGTAAACAAGACAAGCATGACCTCCAAGATGGAAAGCCAGACTGGACTCAGTATACCAGTCAATAAAAGCTAGGAAGTTGTATTGTCTAAACTGCAGTATACCAACTGTTTGGAATTGAGTTTGCATAAAACAAGAGTACCAGAGAAAACAAACATCTGCCAGCGCACGTGCATTCAGCTCAAACACTTGCTCAAAAGACATCAGGAAATGGACGATTGAAGGCAAACAGACTAACAGAGTCAGCATTCCTGCACCAGTCGAAGCAAGTCACCGTACCATCCTGCCAAATCACTAATGTCTTAAAAAACTTAAAAAGTAGAGTGAAGACTGCAAACTAAACAACTGATCCCAACTAGTACGCTTCAGTGCTTCAGTAGCAATTAGATGTAGGCTCTGGTCTACAGAAAAACAAGAAGATACTCCGAAAATTGAGTTGGAAGTTGTTTGCTCGAAAACTCAATCTTCCCAGCGGAATTTCAAAATTTTAATTTTTGCAGAACTGACAAAGTCAGTCACCAACGAATGGAAAATTTTCTATAGATGTCCGTGAAAAAAAGTTTGCCTATGCAAAAGTTATGACTGTTTTATGGAAGGATCTTCAAATCAGGATGTCGAGAGATGTTACGGTTATGGTTTAATAGATGGAACAGCAGCAGATGTATAGATCAAACGAACTGATGGATAAAACAAATCTAAACCAGCAACCAAACCCGACCTAGGACACAAATTCAATACTACGGACTCTAAAACTAAATTATGTAAAAGGCTAAAGGCAATGGTTATGGGATAGGGAAAAACAAACGGCGACGACAAAGGTGACAAAACTAGGGCTGATTGTGGACTATGGGATGACGGCGAAAACAAGAATGGTGGAAGTGCAGACTTGACGGTATACCTGAGTCTCTGATTACCGCTTAGTGGGAATGCGAGGGTGCCCGATCTTCCATCAGGAGGATATCTATTGATTTGTCGACAACCCGACACAAGCGATCTGGCTTCCGATCAACAAGACCCCACCCCACAATCGAAGCACCACATCGTCTCTTGGTTATCAACCGTGCGCTGCCCGGTTGACCTCGCCGTGAAGGCTAATCCTTGCCTGCGAATCGAAGAACACAAGCAAGAACAAGAAAGAACACAACCAAATTGCAGATGAATGATTAATCTCACGAGGTTAGGGTTTCACAAACCGATGACGGCAAAACTGTTCTGGACAGAATAATCTAAGCAAAACTCAAACCCTAACTTAGGTGACTCTACTGAATATAAAGTGTTCAGGGGCGTACAAGACCCTTGGACGCACCCCTAATGGGCTCCAATACGATACACAGGCCAACGGCCCAAAAGACCGCGACGCAGCATCCTATCAGATTCTGGATGTCCACTTGTTTTGATAATTCCCGTTGACTCTTGACCTGACAATGACGTGGAATCGGTGGCATTGGAAAGCTTATCTCCTTAACTTTCCATACAAATGTAGAACGTCGAATTTGGACTCCGTGTGCAACCTGAACGTCGGTTTTACCACAAACTGCTCCTGAAGTCCGGGATGGACTCGAACTTGACATGGATTGAGCCTCCAACTTGACTTAGATGCCCTTGCTGGCCTCCTAAGGAGGTGGCCAAGGGGAAGGATGTTCAAAGGATTACTTGGTGTGCTCCCCATCTCCTTGGGGCATGCTCCAACTTGGGCCAGAATCCCAAATATGAATAACAAGCCCATGACGATGGCGTAACTCCTGGCAGAAATAGCGACAGCTAGTCTTGATGATTTGGAGACCTTGCCGATGTGATATTGAAGTGGGACAAGATCTATTTGAAAGCTTATCAAGCAAGCTTTTCATCAAGTGCTCATTGACCTCCGGATGGATGAGTTATGACCTTCCAAATGAAGCAATGTTAGCCTGCCGACGAACTTACAGTTCAACTTTGATGGACTTGCACTTTGAGACATATTTGTACCTACAAGCAAATAATGACATGTACATGTGGAACCAAGTGAATTTACCAACAATTACTATGCAAAAGTAGGAACGAGCTCACCTTATAATCAATGGTCGTATCCGAAGGTGTGATGTCCTCATCACAACCCATCCTGGACTAGCGTCGATAGCGCCTTCGGCGATGTGGCGCCTTTGGCAATGTGACCTTCTTGAAGGCGACGTCAGGCTAATCCGGATAGCAACGACGGCCATCGACAGGGTGTGCTATCTCTTCTCTTCCTTTCTTCCTCCTATAAATTAAAAAAATGTTGCTTGTGTTGGTGCGGCTCGTGTCGAGGATCCAATCCGACCGGGCAGGGTGTGCAAAGGCTCTGGTCGACGACCCAATCCAACCGGGCAAAGTGAGTTGAGGTCTGGGTCGATATCCCAATCCGACCTAGGCAGCGGGGATGAGCTGTGTGTCTGGAGGCTTTCTGTCCGCGCAGGTGGTGCAGCGGAGATTCCCGCGGCGGCACAACGAAGATGAGGTTTTGGAGTGGCTCGGTGGTACTATATCACCCTTGACGGCGAAGCAAGCCCGGATCCTTGGAGAGTCCAACGGCGGGAGTGGCGAGGCCTCCGTGCACTTTAAGTGGTGTCTGAGGAGTGGTGTGCGGCGGTGGATGTGGCGAGGCCCCCACGCGTTTGAGTTGAGGTCTGGGTCGATGTCCCAATCCGACCTGGGCGAGGAGTTATCTCGGAGTTCCAGGATCCGGCGCGGTGTAAGTCACCTTACTATCCTGCCAATTCACTAACGTCTCAAAAACTTAGAAAACAGATTGAGGACCGCGAACTAAACGACTGATCCCAACTAGTACGCTGCAGTGCTTCGCAGTTGAGCTAACAATATAGGTCAATTTCCACATGGATCATGATACCACATCGCACGCCAGCATACCAAATGGAGAAGACCCACCCCCAACAAGCCATCTATCCATTCTCAGCAGCTGGAACAAAACCTAGATGCCTGCAGGACCATAAATCTCATCAGCATAACCAATTGTACTACTTATGGTTCAAACAATAAACATTAACCCCAACCTGGTGGGACACTCACACTTGTACATAAATTTCCAAATTTGAATAATCTCAGCATTATTACACAAAAAACAAAATATGAAACAGAGAACAGCAGGGGTCTTAGAACATACACTATCTGAGAAGCTGCAAGAGCAGGTGCTAAAAATTAGTAAGTATTGGACAATTAAGCAAAACTGGAAGCAAGGAAGATTAAAGGAAGTGAGGGAGACCAAAACAGCAAATCCAGGATAAGGGGATTGGAAGTGGAACATCTAGCCAAAAGAGAGGGGAGGTGGGTGAAGGTAGACATGACGAAGTGAATAGAGAGCTGCTAAGCAAGAGATGAGTCAATGAGGAAGCCAGCCAGAAAGAAAAGGGCTACGATGCAGCCTGCTAAGCATGATGATGGGAGGTAGAAAATAACTGGGCAGGAGAGTTGCAGACAGGATTATGGAGTGCTCTCTTAGAATTTGATTCTTTTAGAAATGGTAGAAGAAGAGAACACATTTTTTAATCGAGAGAAAAATATCATATAGCACAATCTAAATTAAGAAGCTAATAATATTGCATACCTGTTCAAACATCAGGCACAGTCATCTATGTATTGTGCAACAGTTCAGCTCCAGCATGTCCACCACCAATGCCAATACCTACAAGCATAAGTAAAAAGTTGAATGAAACTAAAATAGAAAGCTAGACAGATATGAGGCAAAAAAAATATAGATGCAGATGAACCCACGTATATAAATTGAGAAAGACAATGCATTTCCACTAGAACCTTGAAAATAGATAACAAAACGATATGTGCCACCACGCAAAGAATATTTCAGAAAACAGTAATGCTCATCTATCTCATGATGAAGGTCAGGTTTCAGACTACTTGACTGATAAGGAAAACAAATAATAACTAGAGTTGTTCTTATGCTTGGTCCATGTCATCTTAATAAGATATCATAAATAAATTCAAACTAATAGGGCAAACAGTATCTACAAAAATCATTATGATTATAATAATTGAATACATTCAGAAAAAATAAAGACCATTAGCACTAGGGCTCCTGATAGATGATAAAACTGAACTGTTAGTTCACAAAGATCAAGCCATGTAATTATTATGGACTTAATTATAAGCAATGTGGTAGTGATAGGAAAAAGAAGTATTGAATAAACTTTACTACCGTGCTATTGAGTTATGTTATTCGTTTGGTGTTAAGTTGTTTCAAAGCTTAGTTTTTTCATGTGCTACTGTTACAGTTATGCATACCACATCGTTAACTAGAGTCAGCTACAGTTTTGCACATGGAAATATTACTGTAAGCAATTTCGAGCATGAGGCAATAGGCAAGCAACAATAAACTTTAGTTCTACAATTCATGAAAGAATTCGCCAACAATCGTGTTAACAGAAAACATAGTACCTATTATGTTTATGACATCATCAAGGGTCAAAGACAACCGATGCAACTAAAATTTAAATTTTTAGTTTAACACTCAGTGATATGAAATCATTCCATCAAGAAGTACGGACAAGGGCTTATGTAAAGAACGCTTTTACCTGCTGTATAGACGCTGGCGAATGGATGATGGATGCCAACGTTTTCAATTCCAAAAGATTTCTTAAACTGAGTTGAATCTAGCTTGACCATAATGCCACCAATATTGCCACCAATAGCAATCATAAGAAAAGACATATTGTCCTCCTCAGCGAACCCAACTATCGCTGGGGGAAAATCCTCCCCTGAATTCAGCCAAAGCTTATCAAGCTCAATTGTTCTTCCCAGCACCCATCCAGAAATACCATCACAATCCATCTTCCTCATCCATAATTGGGCGTTGTAGCCTGACAGACAGAGGAAGCCGAGGCCACCACCCTCAGCAGGCATAACCAGTGCTGGAACATGGCATAGGGGCAATTATGCAATGGCGCATCTATCACCACTAGGAACTGTCGATCCATATCAAACTTGAGGATAGCCATTCTGAAACCAAGCAACCAAAAAGGGAACTTCCAATCAGAGTACTGAGATTGTACATAGGCACCTTGGATGGGCACGCAGTTGAGACGAGATTGCCCATACGCCAGTCTCCGATGAGTACACACATGCGCAGGCCCGTGTAAATGTTGCGTCGCTGCCTACCAAGACCACCAGGAAAGGGATCGAAAGGTCCTCACCGGCGTGGACGTCGCCAGGTGCGCGAAGCACCGCCGCGTGTTGGAACAGCGCGCTCCCACCGTCACCGAACTCCGGGGGGAAGGCTACGCGGCTCAGGTCGCCGGTGACGGGTTCTCACACCAGGAAGTAGAGATCAATCCGGTTGAGGATAAGGACGAGGCCATGGCGGCAGCCAAGGATTCGGCGTCTGCCCTCGAGCTCTAAGGAGAAGTGGCCGCGCGGGAGACGGTCAGGCGGTTCCAGTGTGGAGGTGAAGGAGAGGCGGCTTTCTCCATGGGTAAAGAAGCCGAGGAGGGGAGCGTTGCGCCGGTGCCCGGTGGCGGGCGCGGAAGCTGCGGACGAAGGCGGGGGCGAACACGAGGCGGCGCCAGCACTTGCAGACGAGGGAGGCGCGGGGCAGGGAGGACGGCAACGGGGGGAGGCGGAGGAGGATATCTGAGAGTAGATCGTCGTTGTCCAGCGGGGGCGCCGGCGCCGGCGCCGGGGACCTCCCGCGGCGGCGGCGGCGGCCGGACGGCAAATCCTCGTCGCCACTCATGTGTGCCCTGGCCCAACGCGCCCTGCCCGCCGGTATGGGAAGGGAAGGTAAATATGTGCACGCGACAGCCCATGTTCAGGCCTAAGGTTGAAACCCATGAGCCCATGTAGAAGATGGTAGGCCCAACACATGAATAGCAATTGGTTCCCAATATACTTTTTTCTTTGCAATACTCTTGACTATACCCCGTGTTGTATCAAAAATAGATTCTCAGAGTAGAAATAATGCATGGCACAATAAAAAAAATACTCCATCCGGTTCCAAATGTATTTTTTAACCCAGCCTTTCAATATATGAAAACTTTGCATAGTTTAATTAGCAACACGCTGTTGATGTTAGAAATTACTTTTGTATATAGTATATAAAATTCCATATGAAAAATAGTATATGTTATCGATCAAAATGTCATATTTGAGAGAATGCCAATCTCTTAAATGAACTAGATTTGGAATCAGAGGGAGTCATGATGTTTTTGAAACCTGGAGAATAAAATTTTCTAACTTTCTATTCATGACTTCTTTAATATTTAGGTCAGCCAAACGAAAATAATGTTCCTAGATTTTTGCTCATAATTGTGCCAATATTATTCTCTCTCTGAACAGCCATTTTCTTCATGAGCATAACGAGACTTTTACAACTCTAACTACCATATCTTTTAAAAATCTACCCCTTCCATTTCAAATCGTAAGTTGTCTTGGTTTTGTCGTAAGTCAGAATTTTCTAGTTTTGACCAAATTTATAAAAAACTTCCCAAGTATCTGCAACATCAAACTACTTTTACCAGATATGCCATATAATGTATTTGATAGTGCATTTATTTGATCTCGTATATGTTAATATATTCTTTTTATAAACTCAGTAAAAAATGATCTACAATTTGTAGCAAACAGAGTAGTTTGTGAACCAAGCAAGGGCAATGGTTCAAGAGGCACGTAAGCTCCAAGTAGTAGCAAGAGCTCCAAAATCCAGTCAGTGTACTATAAACTCTCTAGGTAGAGCAACGCTCTGTTTAGTTCAAAGTAATAATTGTTAGGTAGCAAGTTTTATATTTTTGAATGCTCTGTCGAAAATTAAATTTGTTGGATTGGCACATCAAAATCTCTCTGTTGGATCATGTCGTTTTCAATTGGAAATTGGTGACATGCAAAAGTTGGAGAAGTATTGTGCTGAAACTCAGAATGTTAAGTTAGAATTTAAATTTCAGTTTTGTAAGTTCAATGTCTCAAGTTTGCAATCTGTATACGTTTCAGTTTAATCGGTGAATCGAACCGGAATCCTGTTGCTCAAGCAACCTGCAGGAATAGTTCATTACTAAAACCAAAACAATGGAGGTACCGTACCTGTCATGAATGATATGAAGTTATCTTCCATATGACATAGGGAAATGCTCAGCCTTAGTACAATCATGCATCTAAACCATTCGATGCATTCATGAGCTTCTCATCTAGGTCCTTTCAAATGTTGAATCCTGGGTTGTGATACTCAAATGAATGTCCGTGTAGCAATAGTAATTAAATGGGTTTTGGCACGGCTGCAACCCAAACTTTACCATTCTCGCCAAATTTTAGCTATGCCCTGGTTTGGCCATGGACAAATTTTGGCTTGGCACACTAGGGGTATAAACCAAATATGGCCGATATGTGCCTGCTGTTCTCAGCTCCACTGAAGCTCGTTTAGTTTAACTCACAAAATTGAACGTCAAAAAGGGCCAAGCCAAACGAATACCAACATTTTCTAGCTTGATTGCAGCGGAGGAGGTCAGGAGGATGCTGAAACTCAGTGTACACGTAACATTCTTGTTGATTAATCATTTTGCTCCTACTCATATACACGCACACAACTCACCCCTATGAATCTATAAAAATAAGAGCACCTCTACTAAGTTGAGGACTCTGAACCCAGGTGGATAAGTTTTATCACAAAGAACCTAACCACTATAGGCTCCCTTAGCTGAATATGACTAAATAATCAATATTTTGCTTAGTCTTCACATTTCTTTATCTCGCAAACATGGTATGTGCATGATCTGGAAATCTGCAGAATTACAGAGAGTAGCTTCGGCTCAACTTTTATTTCCACTAATTTTGACATGACAGTTGCCCCTTCTGGGAAGGCTAAACACATTTCTCCCAACTCTAAGGTCCTACCGTTGCTTTTCTTGGTTAAATCCATGCTAGTATGATTTCCCAATGCCTTTCTTTTTCTTTATACAAGTGTATGCTTCTCTAGAGCATTTTCTTAGAAATAATGCAGAGCAAGCTGGAACTGCACTAGCATTGAGCTCCACTGGTGAACAGCGTTATCCAACGGTGTGCTAGCTTTGTGGTTTCACAATACATCTCTGGTCTCTTTTTCGTTTAGATAATAGAATAAAATCCCGGCCTTCGTCTCCTTGGAAGCTTTAAGCCGTACAACTCCGGCCTCTGGTGTAGCTAAAGGCCATGCACACAAGCGCTCCTCTTGCAAATCGTCATGCTCACTTGCACTGCAGTGGAGCCTACCATGTCCAGCCACTACTCGGTTAGTCAGGAATTTCACGGAAAATTAAATCCATAAGAAGCAATGCATCTTCGTAGGGTTCTTATTGAAACACTTTGTTCCGAATGGCCGAATCGGGCCCTATGGATGTGTGATCTGGTGAACGTTCGCAAAAAAGCAACCTAATTTGAGCATGAGTCGCAGATGAATAAACAAACAGCAAATCGCCTGACACTCAGGTTAGGTAAATGTGCCTGTGTACTTGCAGGGGTTGTTACCGGACCGGGCCGGCCTACCGGCACTATTCATGTTGCTCCAATGAAACACAGGACAATGGCAAGCCTACTTTCATTTTTTATTCATGGGATAACTAAGAGTTTTATCATAAGACACGGGCTAAATGCAGGATGACATGGCAGCTTCACAAACCGAATTGGGTAGTGCTTTGACTCGTGTTCCATTACGTTTGACGGTGATTAGCCTTGGAAATGCTTGATTTGGATATGTGATCATCGTTCCCCATATCTGCCACAGATATCATTTCAAAAGAAAATAAATCATTTGCCACAGATGATGATTAGCCCTTCGGTTAGGTTTCGCGTCGGTTTTGGCAGGTATGTCTCACTCTCAAGTGCCAACGTCTCCCGTCAGATGCTGCAAGTAACTGAAAAGCACTACTCGTTTGATGGTGACACATGAACCATGCAAGAAAAAGGCGAAATTCCAAGAGAAATAGGCATATATCTCAATCTAAATACCATGGTTTTTACATCCACATTCTCCCCTGGCATACGAAATGATAGGAAAATGAGAGCAAATAGATAGAAGATGAGAGGGCGGTTGTGTTTTAAGAACAAAATAACATGAGGACCGAATATTGTTGAGCGTCATGAGAGATCAAGCTTAAACCTAGGTGCACGCCCCCTTAAGTGAATGCAAGGCTCCTAAAATATTCCCGTTTCTCATTTCTTAAATGGGATGGCTTTGAAGCTATACCAGTCCTTGTCCAGATTATTAGTACGCTACAATAATGCATATATATATTTTTGCATTTTTGTGTTCCCATTCTTGAAGCGGAATAGATTACATTTATGAATCAATATACTCTCTCCATTTGAAATTGTGGAGCATGTTTCATCTTTTTAGGATAAGGATTTGACTTACAAATAAAAACGAAATTAATACATAACTTTTATGACACAAACATGATGTAATAGTATTATAAAATATTGCTCATGATTACGATTGTATATCACATAAATAGCATATTAATGGAGCAATCTTTGGTAAATTTGTCTTAATGAAATATAATATGTAGTGCAATTTGAAACGGAGCGAGTACTTTTAGTAATTCCAACAACTGTGCTGCAAGATGTGTGCGTGCAACTAATGAGAATTAATAAAAGGAATGGAAAGTTTCATGCTTAATTTTTTGCTTTGACCTACAATTGTCAAGCAGTGCACAATGTCGAAAGTACCAACTACATTTTGTTTCCACAAAGGAAAGTTGTTTCTTACATAATACGACAGAGAAGGATCATATGAGCATAAAAGCTTCATGGCATTACTGCAGATTGTCGTCACAAGATAAAACTGTTCGCTTAAGCTTTGAACATCAAAGCCTTTATTTAGAGCGCAGGATTCGTAAAGGGGATTTGAAGGAATTTCAGCGCATCAAATGTACTTCTCACGCCCCTTAACAAATGAACATGCCCCAAAGATTTCTTTGAAATCCCTATGATATGGGTCGGTTCCATATGTGCAAAGTTCTAGCAATTTTAATAAATATTGCTTTCACACATTTTTGCTACGCTTCACTTGTCCTCTTTTTTAAAATACAAATGGTCTTTATTTAGCAAAATATTGCTAATGTGTAGCTAATTTATTTGTAAATTTAGTGCGAACACTTGGGAACTGTATGTGGAAATTATTATTTTTCTCACTAAGACGAGAGGGCGGTTAGAGCTGTGTGCACATGTCACTCCCCTCTCTGTACAGAGAGCACATACTCTATTATCTTGTTGATAAGATGAATTGAAGTACCACTAATTAACTTGTGCTGAGCATCATATATTTAAAAATGGCGGATGTATCCTGTACTAACCTAGAAAAACTCTATGTTGGTTTCGGTTTGAAACCATCCACTCAAGGACATCCATCAGGATGGAAGTCAGACAAGCTCTCGGTTTGACCGTTTGGAATTTGGATGTTTCAGCGGTTAGCAGAGCACGAACTGAAACGGATTGCCTATAAATAGGTGTCTCCATCCAGCTAGGCGTAGGCGTGTGAAGCAGCAGGGCTAGCAGCCGTTAACCAGTGAAGCTCAGTGAAGCAGCTAATCATGAAGCTAATCGTGTGTCTCTGCATCTTCTTCCTCCTCGTCGCCTCCTCCTCCCCCGTTGCCATCTCCGACCGCTGCCCCATCCAGTGCCGACCGCCTGAGGACGCCGCCGCCTCCATGGTGGTCGGCCAGGCGCAGTCTTCGGCGGCGGGCATGACCACGACTGCCGCCGCCGCCGACCAGCCCCAGGAGGTGTTCGAGAGCTCCAAGAGGCTTAGCCCCGGAGGACCCAACCCTCAGCATCACTAGCAGCTAGCCGATCGGGCTTAGCCCCGGAGGACCCAACCCTCAGCATCACTGCCTGTCTGCTGCGTGTCCGCGTCAAGAGTGTTATCGCTGTCGCTGAACTTCAATTCCCCTTCGTCTTTTGTCGAAAATGATGACTCTGGAACTGGCCTTTGAGCTTATTAGCTAATTGTAATCTCCTGCCATCCTTAATTTTCGTCTTCCGAATGTGTGACGTCCAGGTGCCATCATGCAACTTACTGATTGCCTTAATTGACTACGTTCTCTATGATGTCAAATTGTTAATGAAGTATTGGAGTTTACCTCTGTCCATGCAGCGTCTTCTTTTCCGTTGAAAGTCAAGCACTTGCTCCTTTATTCCACCTAACTGAGATTCAGTCAGGTCACAACTCAAGCAGGAAGTAAGGGAGGGAAGGGAAGGCCGTATTTTTTGCATTTTGAACTTTTCTTTGAAAAAAATTATATTTGGACCCATGGGCGAACTATTCTCATTTCTTGATAATAGGGTCGGCGCCATAAGCCACGGCGCCGAGGTAACACGTCTCGGCGCCGCGGGTCATGGCGCCGAGGTGCCAACCCCCAGCTGATGTGGCTGAGGGCTCAGCACCGCGGAGCCTTTATCCTGTACGCCGCCGCTTGTCACTCTCCCCGCGCTCTCTTCTTCTCTCTCTCTCTCACTCTCTCTCTCCCCGCTGCGGCCACGCCTCCATTGCAGCTCGCATGCCGCACGGCCTCCGCCCGCCCCCCGCCCGCCCTCTTAAAGCCGCCGGCCGCGCGCCCTCCTCCGGCAGCCCCCGCGCGGGCTCCTCCGGGCCGCCCCCCGCGCGGGCTCCTTCGGGCGGCCGCCCACTGCGCAAGCAACAGCGACGAGGGCGGCCACCAAGGGTGCCCCGCGCCAGTGCGCCTTCGGGCCAGCGAGCCTCCAGCCCGAGCTCCCCGGCGCCACACCTCCCGTCGCCGACCAAGGTACGTTAGGTAGTGTAGTTATGTAGTTTAGTTATTTAGTTAATTTAGTTAATTACTTTAGGTAATTTAGGTATTTAGTTTTAGGTAATTTATTTATTTTTTTAATTTTAGGTAATTTAGTTAATTATTTTGGCTAGTTTAGTTATCTACTTTATTTAGTTAATTATTTTAGGTAATTTAGTTATTTAGTTTTAGTAGTTTAGTTAGTGTAGTTAGAAAATTCATTTACATAGTTAGAAAATTTAGATTGTTATATAGTTAGATACATAGTTAGGTAATTTAGTTAGTAAGCAAATGTAGATAGTTATACAACATTGCTAGTTATTTTTGTGTATTATACACGTTATAACTTTCTTGTTGTGAATACCAACTAGATGGACAATGTAGTCACAGTGTTTCATGGAGTAAGTGTCGAGGACGATGAGTTTGAGAATGTCAGTTTTGATGGAATGTGTAGGGTCCCTATGATATTCCATAATCGGCCATTGTTTAGTGAGGTGTTTGGTAGGGCTCGTGATAAGCTTTACTGTAATTCAAATGAGGATGCCATCTCAGTTGAAGGGGTACTTTACTACGGTAAATCCGGCCGAATTTTTAGATGGCCGGTTCCAATTGCATGCGAGGGTGACTGGGAGAAGTATGTCAAGACCATCATGAAGAATAAGTTTCAATGTATGGATTTGCTTGTGCGGAAGTTGTTGGATGATCCCACCGCTCAGGTGCATTCACCCCCAAATGGGCATTCACCCCCTCGTGGGTTGTCACAAGAACAGGATAATCCGGCACCGTCTGATCCTCCGTTACCCAACCTTGAGGCTGATGTGAATGTGGAAGATGCGGTTGCAGTCCCTGATGCTCAATCCGCCCCGAATGAGGTTGGAATTTGTCCTGATGTTGGTGCAGAATGTTGGGCTGCTGATGTCGTTACGACCGCTCAGGAGATTCCTTTGACCCAGAACATGCCAAGTAAGTGTGGTAGTAACACATTTTATTTTCTTATTTCACCCTTAATTCCATTACTTTATCCCAATGCCATCCTTAATTGTGGTTTAAATGCAGGAGACATTCCAGATTATACTGGTGTTCCTCCAGTGCCTCCATCATCCAATATAGGACAGGCTTCAAATAGTGTGGATGTTGAGATTGATGATGACGAGGAGCCTTATGGGACTAGAAGAGCCGTTGAGTCAGATGATGACCGCCCTATTGCAGCATTGAGCGAAGAAGATATGGAGCTCATTAGACTTTTTTATTCTGATCATGATCCGCTAATTCATGAATTCAGCGATCTTAGTGGTTTTCGTAGTGCTTATGCAGAAGGAAGAGATGGCGAGCTGCTAGAGGCTCCTGAGTCTGGGGATAGCATTGAAATTCAGAAGAACCTTCTATTCAAGGACTTGCCTACACTGACACGGTGGTTACAGGAGTATTATGTGAAACGTAAAAGACAGTTAGGCATTCTTATGTGGAGCGGTGTTACATTGTGGTGTGCGAGAAGGCCGATTGCAATTGGAGAGTCTGTGCTCGGAAATAGAAGGCCACGGGAAAGTTCAAGATCACCAAAATTGTAGGTCCCCACACTTGTTCCGAGAAAGATCTACAACAGAGGCATCGATAGTTGACCTCTACCCTCATTACCAGAAAGTTGTACTCAATATTGAAGTGTCAGCCCAATTTGAAGGTTAGGATAATTATGGACATGGCTGAGAAGATATTTGGTTACAAGATAAAGTATAGGAAAGCATGGCGGGCAAAGCAACATGCCTGGAAGATGATATATGGGGACTGGGAGGAGGGTACGAGAAGCTACCTGCACTGTTCAATACAATGAAAGCAGCTAATTCAGGCATGCATTAGGAGTACATCCCAAAACAAATGAATGGAAGGATGGGAGGCAGATTTTCTTCCATGCATTCTGGTGCTTTCCCCAGTGCATGGAGGCCTTGAGGCATTGTCGTCTGGTGTTATCCATTGATGGTACTTTTCTTTGGCAAGTATATGGGCACACTATTGGTAGCCATTTCATGTGATGCGGACAACGCATTGGTTCTTTTGGCCTTTGTTTTGGTGGAGAGGGAGAACAAAGACAGCTGGGGATGGTTCTTGCGGATTGTTCGGATACATGTTGTTGGCCCTAGCAAGGAGGTTGGGGTCATATCTGATAGGCACTAGGGTATACTTAGTGCGGTACAGGAGCAGATTCCGGGATTTGCACCATTGCACCACCGTTGGTGCACTCGGCACCTTGCTGAGAATTTACTAGATAAAGATAAGGACAAGAACAACTTTCCTCTATTCGAGGAGGTTGCTCACCAGCTTGAGGAGCAGTTCTTTGAGCAGAAGTTGGAGGAGCTGAAAACAGCAACAAATGATGCAGGTAGGCGGTGGCTAAGAGGATTGATGAGGGAGCATGAGAAATGGTCAAGGGTGTACGACGATGGTGCTGGAGGTACGAGTTTCGGACTAGCAACACGGCCAAGTCATTTAACAGTGTCTTTAAGGGGATATGTGCCATGCCCATCAATGCTATTGTATCATTCACCTTCTACAGGCTGGTTGCATGGTTCAATGACATATACTCGCAAGCAATGGCACTAGAGAGTAAGAACCAGTTATGGGCTACTAAACTTTTGCATCATCTTGATAAGGCAAAGGATAGGGCTCGCACACATGAGGTCGAATGTTTGGACCACACGACGGGAAAGTACGAGGTCATGGAAATGGGTGGTACAACGTCCGATGGTGAGGTGCGGGCTTCGAGGAGTTATGTTGTCATACTAATTAATTTCTCATGCATGTGTGAGAGAACAAGGCAGTGCCACTTTCCATGTTCCCATTATATTGCAGCAGCTTGGCACCGCAACTTTGCCTATGAGATCAGGATACCGCGGGAGTTTAGTATTGACAACCTTGTACTTATATGGTCTCCCCGATTTGAACTGTACCTAGGCAAGGGACAGTGGCCACTGTACATGGGTCCAAAATACATTGCGGATCTAGGGTCCCGTTGGAACAAGCGCGGAACAAGGAAGAGGACGAGACACAAGATGGTCATGGACCAGGTTTTAGGAAGAACTAGGCGGGGGAGAGCAACCCCCTTTCTTTCTAACCCTGACGAAAACAATTGTGGCAGATGCGACAGACTTGGCCATAATACACGTACATGCAGTTGGCCGCTTAGTTAGGTACAAATAACTGCTTTACCATTTTGTTCTCATATTTAGTTAATTTTGCTTATGTCCATGTCTTACGTGTTGTGAGTTTCTAAGAATTTGTTAAATTGTTTTATTTGTTCATTATAATATTGGTATACTAATTTGGTATCTTATTTTTGTAGGATGGAGCCACCATACCTGCTGGATACGTACTATGAGAAGAACCACCAAGGACGATGCATCGAGGATGACATCATCTACTTTGTGTTAAGGTACCAATAACAACATTTCAATGTTTGCAGGAATTGCCCCTTCTTCGTCCTCGAACCCATGACAAGTTCCAGGATATGTGGTACGACAAGAGGTACACCCCTCTGCTGTAGAGGGCTGGCCTCGATGTTGTATCATACCAGCTTCGTCGCGGGTTGTCTGTCATAAATCCCGCGGTGATCACAGCTTTGGTTGACAGGTACAATCATTAACCACTAATCCACTTCCTTTTTGTTTTTTAAGGTCAATGGGCTAACTCACCATAAGTTTTGTGCATGTTCACTGTAGGTGGAGCCCGGAAACTCATAGTTTCCACCTTCCTTGTGGTGAGATGACAGTGACACTTGAGGACGCTCAGAAGTTTCTTGGTCTTAGTGTTAGAGGTTGTCCAGTCACCGGGCAGTGCAAGCTTGACGGTGGGGTCGAGTGGAGGCCTTCCTCGGGAGAGCACTTCCTTAGGTGGGACCAGCTACCCGAACCTCAGGAGTACCTAGCCAGAAATTTGCTTAGTGTCCGCACAATGCAGACAAGGAGACAGTTGCCTACTACTACAGGGCTTGGATCCTTCACTTGTTTGGTTGTGTGCTCTTCCCTGACAGCACAGGTGACACCACGTCTTGGATGTACATACCTTGCCTAACGGACTGGGATGCGGCGGAGGGGGGTACAGTGGGGGTCCGGAGTGTTGAGTTTCTTGTACCACCACCTCTGCGAGGCGTGTCGCCGGACTTCACAGCACGCGTCCATAGGCGGCTGTGTGTACCTTCTCCAGCTTTGGATGTGGTCTTGTCTATCCGTTGGTCGGCCCACAGTTCTTGCTCCATGTCCCTGGTTTGACATTGCCAGCCCTCAACTCCGACGAACGGTTGCTTACCTATGGGACCAGGTCAAAGCTCCCTTCGCCGGGACTGCATGAGCGTACGTCGAGTATGCTAATGAGCTGGACACACTCACGCCCTCGATGGTGAGTCCATTGCATTCCATCTCGTCATTTCATTTTGTTTTAACTATCCTTGTGCGAGCTTCTTTCAATATTAGATGCATCCAATCTTATTTTAGCAATGTGAATAATCCTTCAATTGTTGGTGTACTTTCAAAAGTTAATATCATGACAGTTGAGTAGGAGTATTAGTTGGAGTTTCTATCTTTCAAAGCAATGTAAATAATCCTTCAATTGTTGGATTCAATATTTCGCAGGTGACTTGGGAGCTGTACAACGACATAAGGGTGGTGCAGCTTCAATTGAGCACCATGTGCTTCTCAGATGACAACCAGTACAGGATGTCATGCCTGTTGATCTGTTTCTACGTTGTTAAGTACCACTACCTCGTAGAGTTGAACCCTAGTTTGGCTTGAGGTAGGAGTGGCCAATAAGGCCATTCTTGACGTCCGTGGAGTTGCACAACTAAGTGTGAAGTGCTTAATTGATTTGTTGTTGCCATTAATGCTGCCTAGTTGACTATATGCTGTTTCATTACATATTAATGGACTTTGAATGAGTACCTGACTGCATGATTCATTGATGCTATAGGATAGATCGTCAGAAGTAGAAGAAGACAACCGATTTCGAGACGCTGCACCACGAGCACATTGACAAGTGGGACCTTTTTCATGAGAACGTGATTGAAAACGACGAGCCGCATATGAGCTACAACTTCCGCGCGTACCTATCTTGGTACTTAGGCGTGACACGGACCAGATTGAAGGGGCAATAGACACAAGCGGACTACGCCGACATTCACTCTTCGGATGACGAAGATACGTCGTACGACCTTGCAACCCGGGAAGGGATGGTGGTGGAGGCCGCACCAGTCTTGGACCGAGTGGTACGGTCAGCTACAAGTACTTTTGTGTAATAATTAACAATCATGAGAATACTTTGCCTATATATGCCGACTAACCATTTGTTTTCTCTGTTTGCAGGGCAACACGCTGAAGCAGTCCATGCTTGACATCGAACATTTTCCAAGGACAGGAGTGGACGAGACAACACCCAACAACTTTCTTGGAGTAAGTTTACAATGACTCACAATATTAACTTGTATTTGTCCTTAAACATTATGGAGTGACTAAATGTTGAACTCTAGGGATTTGCACGTCGGCTACGCTGTGCTGCTGCTCATTGTGGTTGCAGAACTAACATGGCGATGGACTCGCACGGGCCACCAACACGACTATCTGATGCACCTGCAAGCGTCGGCACCTCTACGCACCGAGGTGCAGGCACCAGAGGACAGAGCTTGTCTCGGTCAACAAGGGATACTTTCGAGGACATTGTTGGCGACGACAAGGATGAAGCCGAGGAATTTGTCTGCACAGTTGCAAGACGCTCCTTTGATGCAGCGTCATAGCCTGCACCATGTAGGCAACACCGTCCGCGTGACCCTTACACTCTAGCCACCGACGCTTTTGGTGGCAAAGGCAAGGGTAAGACTAGGAGGAACTGAGGGTTAGTTGATGGACTGTTTGTACATTCTAGACTCTACGATACCTTGGTCGACTCGGTCAATGCCGGAGAAGATGTCACCGGTAGTGACAGGAGGATGGTGAGGAGTCTTAGGGCGGTTCCATGTCGAGGACACCGGGTCAAGCTGATGGAGAGCGACTTCCGTGAGTTTGATGCATTTGGTGATGCTGTCATCCACCTGATCTCTCCCGGCAATTAGATCATCAGGGCTGATCGATGGGCGAGGGTTTACCTTAATATGAATTGTGTAGCTTCCAATTAGATCAGAAAGTTTGATCCAGCCAAGATCATTGGCAAGATTGTCGATGTCATGGCTGGATGTTGGAGCAAATGCCTCCTGCTTCTTGGGGTTGGCCAGGTGGTTGTTGAAACCATCTGAGCCGTTGGTGATGCAGACCCAGAAGCCGAAGGTTGGGCATGCCGCTGGTGAAGTTGAAAGATGCCATCGAGTTCTCCGGTGGATGCTCGATAAACACCCCTACTTGGCGTACCAACTGTCTATGTTTAACCTTCAAACCCACCGAGGGATATCCTCGAGGTGGTAAATTGTAGGTGGGATGTTGCCGAGATCAGGAACTCGAAGGTGCAAGGAACACAAGATTTAGATAGGTTCGGACCGCCGAGAGCGTAATACCCTATGTCCTGTGTGGTGGCTTGTATTGCCTTAGGTGTTGTGATATTTTGAAGGGGGTCCCTGCCCGCCCTTATATAGTCTTGGGGGACAGGGTTACATGGAAATCCTAGCCCGATACTAGCTTAGGAGTCCTATCCGAGTACGACTCGGGTAGTTTCCTTCTGTTCCGACTAGCCCTACTTCAGTAAAAGTAGTTATAATTAGTGTAGGGTGTGGGCCATGTCTCATCCCTTATCCTATAATATGTATGCCATGTGCGCAGTCCCGTGACCCTGGGTCAGATAAGCCCCTGAGCTCTTCGTAGTCGAGTATTGCAGACTTTTGAGTACTTCTGAAGGCGTCTTCGAGTTCTTCCGAACCCCGTCTTGAAGGTGTCTTCCAAGTACTTTCTTGGCTGCATCGAAGCTGTGAGGTGTTCATGCCCCGAGTAGTTTTCAAGTCTTCTTTTATATGGGGTGCGATTAAACTCGCACTCCATATGGGGTAGCCCCCGAGCCTTAGGTTGAATCAGAGAATCAGGCTGAGGGTTAAATTAGTCTTGAATCTTCTGTCCTTATCTTCCAAAATTTGAAAAATAAGCCGTCGATGACATGTGTCCCGTAGCCCCCAAGCCTTAAGTTCAAATCCCAAGGTTTGGAAAAAAGGATCGAAAGAGTTGTGGCATAGATTGTGTAAAAGATTAAGAGTTTGAATTGATGGTTAAAATAGGAAAATTGGTTCATAAATTTGATAACCCCTTTTTCCGGGATAACATCCCTTAAAAAAGGTTAAACAAATAACTTCCCCAAAGATATCCTAAATTACCGCTCAAAAGAAATCTTATCCCAAGATGAACTCTTTAGCTTCTGCACATTGATACGCCGAGTTGTTTCCTGCACCTAGCCCCAAGCATGGGAGCCACACGAGCCGCCAAAAACACGCAGAGTGCCCTGTTGCCCCCAGCCCCCGAGCACAGGAGCTAGACGAGCCGCCGAAGGTACGCCGAGTGCCTTGTCGCGCCCAGCCCCCAAGCATGGGAGCTAAACGAGCCACCAAAGGTACGCCAAGTGCCTTGTTGCGCCCAAGCCCCGAGCATAGGGGTCGGTCGAGTCGCCGCTAGCACGACAAGTGGTCTGTGCTGATGAAGTGATGGCCAAGTAAGGCAGTTCTCGGGAGCATACCTCACTCAGCGGCATGGTCCAAGTCTGATCCCTTAGTTTGATTCATGGGCGATTGTCAATGAAGTCGCAGCGGTTGTTGATGAAACCAACTAGTTGGAGTCGATTCCGACTAGTTTCAGTCATCGGTGTGTCGGCGACGTGAGCAAGAGTTGTATCGAGTAGTCGAGGTAGTCAGTGATGGAAGCTGAAGTCGTGCCAAGTAGTCGTTGTGGCCGGCGACACAAGCTGGAGTCGTGCCGAGTAGGCGAAGAGTAGCGGCAGCTGCGGTGCACACCGTAGCCTGATGGAGATCAGCGTATAGGGTGAGATGGAGTTGCACAAGGCAGATGCCATCGGGCATTGGATGGGACTCAAATTGCATGGACTCCTGGTAGACAAGAGCTGCGTTCGTAGCCCGAATAGGAGTCGGGTACGCTCTTCCCCTAGATCGGACTTCATTCGACCTGAAAAGTCCTGGTGCAGCACGAGTCAAAGTTGCGTCGAGAGCGGACTCCTCCTCGATCTCCTTGGCTAGGTCAGGGAGTATGGGAGTGAGGCTCCTTCAGTAACATAGACTACTAGTTGGAAACTGGTAATCGAAATGTTACTAGGAAGATGGGAGCAAAGCCCCTTCAATAATGCAGACTACGCATAATACTAGTCGGAAACTAGTAAACGCAGTGTTACTGGAAGTATGGGAGTGAGGCCCCTTCAGTAACATAGATTACTAGTAGGGAACTAGTAACGGAGCGTTACTAGAAGTATGGGAGGGAAGCCCCTTCAGTAACATAGAGTACTAGTCGGAAACTAGTAAATGGAGCGTTACTGGAAGTATGGGAGCGAGGCCACTTCAGTAACATAGAGTACTAGTCGGGAACTAGTCTTGCATCATGGTGTAAACATTGCATCATGGTAATTGCATTGTGTCTTATACACCATTTCGATCGTGCATAGAATTCATCATCCTCATGTTGCACCATCATTGCAATCATACATCTCAATAGTGCATCACGTTCATGGTTGGAGCATTTTGTCATTATTCCTTGATTGCATCGGTATATAAATAGGTATATTTTATAATCAACATCATCCAAATTATTCAGATAATAGACTCTGAGCAGGAATGTTTCACACATTACTTATCCATCTCTCGTATTATCCTCACTTGCTAAACATAAGTTTGTGATGAATGTCACCGACATTTATCATCCTCATGTTGTGATCTTAGCTCTATGAGAACTTGATCACCTCTCTCTCGTTTCTCTCGTCAAACTTATCCATGTACAATCTATCCATGCTCTTGTTATACTCATTTTGTCATACTTCAATGGCTTTTACCATCAACATCAACCTTCTCTGGTGTGATTTCTTTTTGCCACTTTTGATGGATGATTTGCTTCTCTTCCCTTAAGAGTTTTTCGTCCGAATCTTGGGATGAGATTCTTTTTAGGGGGGAAGGGTGTGACAGTTCATGTGCTTGTAAGCTAGACATATATTTTGTTAGTGTGAAGTATGTGCTTGTGAGTGTAAAGCTTGTGTATGTTTATGTGAAGCTTTTGAAAATTTAAAGTGCCAGTAAAAAGGGTATTTATAATTACAGAAAAACCTAGGGTTATTTTTGTAAAATGTATTTGGATAAGGGTAATTTCAAAATAAGTGAAAGGTGGTTTTGTAGACATGTTTTTCTTATTTTATCCCCTGTAAAAAAATATATTTATCCAAAAAGTTTCATTTGAAATGTGTGTGTTGAATTGTATAAAATTTTTGGGTAAAGTTGTGAAAATAAGGGTATTTATGTAATTTTATAAAAGTACAAGTCCTTTTACGCAAGTATTTGATTTACAAAAGTAATTCTCAAAGTTACTCAGGGCTAAAGGGTAAAAGGTGAAGTCATCATGATATGTCTATCCAATCATTATGACGTGTCTATCCCATCATCATGACATATCATAAATTCTTGCATTTAGGTCCTAAATATTATAAAATTTCACTCTTTAGGACAAAAGTAATTCAAATCCAACTTTTGTTCAAAACTTAACGTGTAAAGATATAAGTTTTGAGTTTTTAAACTTGGGCCCTAAAGCAATGTTGTAGAGCTTGAAAAACTCTCCAACTTTCATTTTGAGCATTTCTTCATTAGGGTTTTAAATCAATGGGAAATTTTGTTTTACAAATAGGTCCCTACAGTTCTCTGATTTTGCGCATAAGTCCTTGGGAAATTCCATTCCCCCTTCTCCTCTGTTTCTTTTCCCTGGCGCCCATCCTTTTTCTTTCCCACCGGCGGCAGCAGCATCCAAGCGCTTCTTTTCTTCCTCCTTCTCCCTCTGTTCTTCTTCCAGTTGACTTCCTCCTCCAATCACGGGCAGCAGCATCTCTCTCCCTTTCTCCTCCTCCACGCGGTACAACTGGGCGGCTGCAGGTCAGGCGCGGGCGCTCGGGATCCAGCACAGCCAGGGGCGCGCGGCAGGCGGCCGCGGCCCGAGCGGCCCACGCCAGCGGGGTGCTGCGTGGCGCGAGCGGGCTCGAGCGGCCGGCGGCAGCGACTGGGCGAGCGCGTGCGCAGGGCGGCGGCTCGGGGCTGGAGCGGGCGGCTGGTGGCAGCGGCTGGGCCCCGGGCGGAGGTGAACGGCGGCCGCAACAGGCACGCGCGCGGGTGGAACGGAGCGCCGGCGGCTCCAGGCGGCACGCGTGAGCGGGCAAGCGCAGGACTGGAGCGGTTCGCGGGCGGTGCAGGAGCAGAACGTGGGCGACGCCGAGCGGGTGGCGCGAGCGTGCGCGCGGTGACGCGCGGAAGCTGGCGGTGTGTGCAGGTGTTGGGCGGCTGGAGCAGAGCGGGCCCATGGGCACGAGCAGGCGATGCTGGAGTGAGACGTGCCGAGCAACGGCACGCGCAGGAGGAGTTGCGGTGGAAAGCTGTTGCCCGAGATGCAGGAACGCGATGGCCGTATCGAGGACGCAGCTCAGGTGTTCGATGACATGCCGATACGCGCGGTGCTGGAGAACGCGAGGGTCCTGCTGTTGGGCGAGGCATCAAGGGTGCAAGACGCCGTCGGGCGGGATGTTGCGACGGTGTGCAGACCAACGGTGTGCAGGTGCGGCGCGACAAGACCGAGGCGAACGTGGGTCCAGCAGATGAGGAGGAAGAGAAGTGGCAGGGGGTGGACGTGCGTGCAGCAGAGACACGCGCAAGAGAGTAGAGGAGCAGCAGAGGCGGAGGAGCGATTATGGCGAGGCGAGCCGGAAAGAGAGGCGGCGAAGCAAAGGCGATAGCTGGGCGTGACGAGCTCGGAGAAGCCACGCACGGTGAGCTCCCTTCATCTATACGGAAGTCGAGGCAACAGTAACGCGGCGCAGGTTCGACGCGCAGCGCATGACCGGCGGCGGTGGTAGACCGGTCCTGATGGCGTCACAGCAGATGGAGAGGGCGGCGGAGTTACAGGATCTGGAGGTCCGAGCGGAATTGAACCGGCGCGTTCGCGAGTGCGAGCGAAAGCGTTTTGCCAGTGGCCGGCTCGGCTCGATTCCGCAGGCGTGTGCGCGTGCAAGGCAACGGGCCACGCGCGAGCAGATTAAGAGCCTGTGGTGTAAAAACAGTATAGAAACAGTGCGCAGGAGATGCAACCAAGCGCGGCGATGCTGCAGGAGGCTACGCGGGTGTGCCGACCGTGTTTCTGCAGCACACGCGCGTGAGCAGTGGAGGTTTAATCCGTGAGCAAGAAAACCCTGAGGTTCGCGAAGGAGTTGGCGTAGCGAACCAATCCAGCCCTACTGGCTTCTTCCTTGAGTCTACGACATCCAGCAACTCCTACTCCTCGTCGATCGTCCGAGCAAGACCACGACACCTCGAGGAAGCTCGTAAACCCTCTTATCGAACCTCTTCGGATCCCTTCGCCAGAACATCATCGCCGTGGCAAAGTCGGCTATTGTCGCCACGGATCACCGTGAGGAATACCTCTCCGGTTATTCTTCGCCCACTACAATTCTCTAGCAAACTTCTTCGTCACCCACGGAATCTCATCATCGTCGAGTTCTTCTCATCGCTGATCCTGCTCACCGCGGGAATTCACTTTCCGCTTGTTCTTCTCTACAACCAAGGCTACCCCAAGATTTGCCCTGATCCATTGAATTTTTCCTAATGCCGGCGACTCCTTTGCCGGAATATCGTCGTTATCTTTCTGTTCTCTGTTTTCGCCGACTAGGGACTTAACTGCTTGGATTTAGAAAGTTCTAGGGTGTTCTCTGTAAAATTTCCAAAGCCTTCTTTATTTCAAATCAGTGAACTTCTACATTTCATAGATTTTCGTAAGAAGTTCATAAAAGTACAAAATCAGCTTTGTTTGAAACCCTAGGTCAAAATCTACAAATTTTATGTTGTGATCTTGAGCTGAAGGTCTTTGAAGTGTGGTCTATGTTAAATATTAGGAAATGTGTGCTTTATTTGTATCTTTTTTGATATGCATGTGCTGTAGCTGAAAAGTAACCATAGGACATATATCTCAAGTGGAGATATGTGATATCTAGTCAATCCTTTCACACGGATACTCATATCCCTGCCATCAAGATATTGTTCTCGTCTTGATTGCAATCTCCTTAAGACCCTTTTCGTATAAGGATCCTTGTTAGTTCGTATGTATCTGCTGCTTAGCTTATACATTTCGGCAGCTATGCTTCAGTGTCGGCTATCAGCTCAGCCGCTAAGCATCCATTTCTTTTGAGTCTAGGATGTTTCTGTGTAACGGCTGTCAGCCGATGTAAATCTTTTGATATGCTTCTACCATCGGCTGGTTAGCTGATACGATTGTTATCTTTCTAGTATCGGCTACTGCCGATACAATTCTGTTATTCTGTCCTATAGTCGATGTATCGGAGTTGCACGCACGACCTTAAGATTCTTGCTATCAGCCGATCCAAGCCGATTCTAGTTGTTTTCCATATCGGTTATGGCCGATCAATCCTTATTTTTCCATCCTTATCCACACACTTCTATCAGCCGATTTATCGACTGAGAGATCGGCTATATATCTACCGGTCACATACCCTCAACCACACTCCAGTCGACTGTATGTCACTCAATTGTTGTGCTGACGTAATCAAGCCGATACAACCACATCTAGTTACCTAAGATAACACTTAAACATATCTCAGTTAAGGCACAACTGCTTTAGGAATCATCCCTCTGCTAAAATCATCGATGCTTTCATCAATCAACTAGGAAACCGATGCACCTATCAATCAGCTACACAGGCCAAAGTACACAACCCTAGATCAGTAAACTAACACAGTAGACACGCCTTTGTTAGACACGACCAAAGCACATCAATCGGCTAAACCTGATGCACCCTCGTCGAATAAGGCAAGCCGATACACCAACCAATTAGATAGACCAGAAACATGCTGATAATCCAATCGGCAAAATCCTCCCTTTTTCTGTCCTTGAAGTATTATACCTTCAACATTCCTCTCCATATCAGCCGATTTAACCTCAGGTGAATCAAATCGGCTAATCTTTTCTACTCATATACCGAGATTGCTCCTACTGATTTCTCTTTCAAACAGAAATCAGCAGATCTCTTAATACTGTGTAGATAGTTCTCTCCTTTGCCAATTCTATCGGCTAAACCCCTGTTGTTCCAATCGGCTCTGTTGTAATCTTCAACAAGTAGCCAATTCTAATTAATTGTCCTCCTAAAGCTCTGTCTAAGTTTAGTTCATATCTTTCTGGTTGTTATGCGAGTAGTATGTTAAATGAGTGTTGGATTGTAACTTTATTGTGAAGTAAGATAGTTTTATGTGCACACCTTGAATGTAATGTTGCATTGCATGTAGATACGACTACTTCTGCAAACGGTACCTACAAGATCTCCCAGGAGTCTGCAGAGGATGCTCCTGAAGACCAAGTGAATGTCACCAAGGATTTATCGAAAGCCCCGAACCAAAGTTCGGAAGATATTGACATTTCTGACTACAGCCTCACCAGTAAAGGCAAGCCCCGGTGCATAACCCAGTAATTAAATTACTACATTATGCAATCTTATACTTATATATTATATCCTGCATTAAGTCTAGGAGTTGAAATGGAACCCTAGATGCATTGATACTAGGAACCAATGTTTTGAACCTGAGTCCATATCGGCTAGATGCTCTGCTAAATAGGACCGGTAAAAGTCGAGTGATTTCCTGTCACTCGCGCGATATAGGAGTTGCTTGTTTACAGTTCTGCAACCACTATAAGGATGATGGACAGGGTCGTGTGTTGTATCATGACCTGAAGGTTTACCCTGTCTGTTTTGTTAAAAGTGGTTAAGGCCGAACCATGTGGTAGTGGTGGCTAAGCGTTTGAAAGTACTAACCACATACCGCGAAATATGGTAAGCGGTAAGCCTAATAACCAATCGGCCCGGCAAGTGGACATACTGACCACCACATGTATTTGGTTCTTTTGGTTACTTGATTCGACGTGTGGGAATACGTGTTGCAAGGGCAACTAGGAGTACAGGTTTTGTAGTCGCGCTACAGACGTACGTCCTGCACACATTGGGTGTGCGTATGGTCCTGCAGTCGCTTGTGGTGGCCCTGTCCACGACCCGGAATGAAAGGCAAACGGTTGCTTCGGAACGATCTTTGGATGTTCCAGGCGTGTGTGTTAGGTTTACCTTGCAAGGTTGAATTTCGATTCAGGAATCGTCCGCCTCTCACGATGAATGAGACTGCTTATCCCTTTTACCACATAGAGTAAGAAGTGTAACTAATGATGGAACAATCTTGATGGATGATAATCTCTACCTTGCTTGCTTAGTGTAGGTGCTAACCTAGAATGGATAATCAACTAGAATATGAAAGCTAAAATTTGAAAGTAGTTCATACTCTTTGTTGCTTTTCAGCTGAAAATAAACCCAGAACCCTTGAAATGCCTTCATGAGTCTAGTTACGGGCTAAAGTATACCCAAACCCGGGTAAGCCTTGCTGAGTATTAGTATACTCAGCCTTGCTAGTTATATGTTTTTCAGGTGATGTCCTTGAAGACCCTACTCTTTCCCTGCCTTGGCCCTGTGCTTTTCCAGATGGTTGGTCCGTGGAATGGGATCCGTCCCCGACCAACATTGGTGATACCGAGTGATGTCGTGCCCAGGCTTAGCATGGCATCCGTCTTGACGACGAGTTAGGAATCGCCGCGTATGTTTTCCGCTGCTAAGAACCTTAACTTTAACAGTTTGTAATAATCTCTCTGCGTTGAAACTTCGTACTACTTTTGGAAACTCTTGTAATGTAATTCCCTGTGATGTAAAATATGATGGTGACTGTATCTCTGGACTCACCTTCGTGTGAGGTAACCTTATTTGATCCTGTGTATCGGTGGTTTATCGGGACATTACCCGACAGGCCAAGGGATTATACCGTTTGAAGCACGTTGGAACCCTCGGGGGTGGACTCGCGTACTTGAGCCGGTATAATTCAGTTTGGCTCTGCCACAAGTACTAGTCAGGAATACTGGTAGTATGGGAGTGAGGCCCCTTCAGTAATATAGAGTATTAGTAAGAAACTAGTAAACGGATCGTTACTGGAAGTTTGGGAGCGAGACCCCTTCAGTAACATAGAGTACTAGTCGAAAACCAGTAGACGGAGTATTACTGGAAGTATGAGAGCGAGAAAGTCATGATTAACCCGAATAATAAATATAAATGGCAACCCTGACTAAGTGGTAAAAATAGGTGCTTTTAGGTTTACGGAATCCCTTGTTTTGAGATATAGTCCCAAAACAATAGTTGAATAAACAAAACACCTAAAAGACCCTCAGAAAACCTCCTTGAATCGGGTAATTAATTTATGAATAAATCATTATTCGGGTAGTCTCGTCACCTTTCTTCGTAGTCTTTGTTGAGTTGCAGAGCTCCTAGGGCCCTTTGAAGAGTTTGACATTCGAAGGTGGAATGCTTGCTCTTCGGGTGCCATGAGCATTGCTTGTGGAGAGCCTCCTCGAATCGTTCCTTCTAGCCGAGGGTTTTCTTTCTTCAGGTTGGTTGTTCCCCGACTTCTTGCTTGTGTTTCCAAGTTGTACCCAGGTAGTCAAGAGGGATATGATAGTTGGTGGGCTTGTAGGCCTCCACCTCGTCACGCTCCTGTTGCTTGGCGATGATGACGTTGTTGGCGTCCCGGCCGGCGTTGATGATAGTGCGAAGGTCGCTTGTGGAGTAGTCGTAGAGGCTGCCAAGCTGGTGTTGGTGCTGTTCTGGTACGCGCTGCCTGTGCGCGGCACTCTTAGCGTTCCTAAGCTTATGCCGCTCTTTTTGGACATTGTCTTCATCTTTGATCTTCGCAGTTCTCACAGTGTCAATAGCATGTACAGGTAGATCTTGATGGGCGAATGCCCCCGCTACGTCTGGATCTGGACCAGGTGTGTGTCGGAGATGTAGTCGTCATTGTTGATGTAGTAGTCGTCCAATTGAACGTACTCCGATCCTTCACTGTCTTTGTCGTTGCGAATCATGAATACCTCACGATCTGGTGCGAAGCGTTTGGTACTCGTAGCCCAACCTTCTTCGTCGTCGAAAGAAGCGAGAGGTTTGCCTTCTTGGAATGGGAGTTCACCAGAGTCGATAATGGATCCTGGTGGGCTTGATTTGAGAAATTTGGAGGGCTTTCTGCCCTTCCAATGCTCGAGCCTGCCCGACCAAGTTGATCCTCTTGCCAGACTTTGGCGGTTGCCTATTATAGGTATTACGTGAGTAGCCGAATCCAAATGGTTGTCGTAAACGGTAGGCCCCCGATGTTTTGTGGCTTCTTCTTCTCCGAGTTACAGTAGGTGATCGAAGTCCTCTTCCAATATGGAGAGGGTCTTGGGTAGGATCACCTCAGACCGAATTGGACTTGGTCTGGGGATTTTGAGTTTGCCGATGAAGTCGTCAAAATCATGATCGAATGCCTTCGGCTCCCTGGGGTTGATGTGCTGAAGGGTGGTTTCTGCGAGATTGATGCACTCTATGATACCTTGGTCGACTCGGTCGATGCCAGAGAAGATGTCGCTGGTGGTGACAGGAGGATGGTGAGGAGTCTCAGGGTGGTTCCGTGTCGAGGACTCAGGGTCAGGCTAATGCAGAGGGGCTTCTGCGAGCTTGATGCATTCGGTGATGCCGTCGTCCTCCTGATCTATCCCGACAATTAGATTATCAGGACTGATCGATGAGCGAGGGTTTACCTTGATATGACTTGCGTAGCTTCCAATTATATCGGAAAGTTTGATCCCGTTGAGATCATCAGCAATATTGTCGATGTCGCGGCTGAATGCCGGAGCAGCGGCTTCTTGGGGTTGGCCAGGTGATCGTTGAAACCACCTGAGCCGTTGGTGATGCAGATCTAGGAGCCGAAGGTGAACGTGGTGCCCTCGTCAGGCACGGTGCTGGTGAAGTTGAAAGATGCCATCGAGTTCTCCACTGGATGCTCCATGAATACCCCTACCTGGCATACCAGTTGTCGGTGTTTAACCTCCAAGCCCACCGAGGGATATCCCCGAGGTGGTAGATTGTAGGTGGGGTAACGCCAAGATCAGGTACTCGAATGTGCAAGGAACACAAGATTTAGACAGGTTCGGGCCGCCGAGAGCATAATACCCTACGTCCTGTGTGGTAGTTTGTATTGCCTTAGGTGTTGTAATATTTTGGAGGGGGTCCCTGCCCACCCTTATATAGTCCGGGGGTAGGGTTACATTAAATCCTAGCCCGATACTAGCTTAGGAGTCCTATCCGAGTAGTACTCGGATAGTTTCCTTCTGTTCCGACTAGTCCTACTCCTATACGAGTAGTTACAACTGGAGTAGCGTGTAGGCCATATCTCATCCCTTATCCTAGAATATGTACGTCTATGCGTAGTCCCTAATCCTAGAATATGTATCGTATTCTGATGAATTATTGTCATTGTGGATGTTCCTGGAACAAGAGAAACTTTGTCAATTTTTTTACGTGATTCATTCATCGTAGTATTAACGCACATAGGATTACTTGATTGTGAATACGATCATATCAGTAAATTTATTACAACCTGTGTTGTCCAATCGGTACTAAAACCTAGCATTTTCAGTGTGTTTTCAAATAAGATTTTAAGTCTAATTTGAAATAGCCTTTACCATCTACCGTTGAATAGACTTTTCGGTGCCATTGAAAATAGGCTTTTCAGCGATATAGGGTGTAGGCTTTTCAGTGTCCTTCGAAATAGGCTTTTCAGTGTACGGACGTAGGCTTTTCAGTGTCCTTCGAAATATGGCTTTTGTGCCGTTGAAAATAGGCTTTTCAGCGATACAGAGCATAGGCTTTTCAATGTCCTTCGAAATAGTCTTTTCAGTGTCACGGGCGTAGGCTTTTCAGTATCCTTCGAAATAGGCTTTTCAGTGATACGGGCATGAACTTTTCCGTGCTCCTCGAAATATGTTTTTCAGTCACACATCCAATACCTCTTGTTATATGTTTCCTCTTCATCTGATTTGGTTACCTCGCAAGGATCACCATAGTAGCACATCGGCATAGGAACACCACTAGGTAGCAACAGATGATTGAAGGCAAATCCCGTCATCACCCTTGGTTTACTAGATTTACCACCCCTTGGCATCCTACGGTTGCATAATACACGTATTAATAACTAAACCTTAAAACCTAAGCAATTACGCTGAATAATACACATAATATAGACCAAACCAATACGTAAAAATTAAGGAGGGGAGAGAGGATACCTTGCTCTTGAAGATCTATGGATCAAATTAAAGTTATCAAGCTTCAATATGTCGATTTCTAAGGATAAGCGGATTGGGGAGAGAGAAAAACTGAGAATGAGCAAGAACAAATGGAACAACCGTCGGCCAGGAGAAGAGGGCTGCGGCTTTTGAATTCAGGGTTGGCGCCATGATCTGTGGCGCTGAGCTCCGCGCCAAGATCTGTGATGCTGAGCTTGGCGCCACTGGTCATGTTGCCGAGGGGTCTGCCACATCATCGCCACGTCACCCCACATTAGCTGCTGGGGTGGAGATCTTGGCGCTATCAGCCACGGCGTCGAGACGTGTTATCTCAGCACCGTGGTTCATGGCGCCAACCCCAGAATTCAAAACTGAGTATACGTCGCCCAGGGTCCAATGTGAATATTTTTCAAAAAAATACCAAATTGGAAAAAGTACGGGAAGCGAAGGACAGCAGGGAGGGAGGGAGAGAAGGTATTGGAGGTGCACCCAAAACTCTAATAAAATAGTTCTTCTATTTATTGGAAGAGAGTATTAGGGTTTTGCTTAAGATGCTAAAGACATGTTTAGCAAAGCTCCTAGTACCTCCCAAGCTGATTCTAAGAAAGCTCTGCCAAATAACATTTTGAACATATGTGATTTTAGATTGTTTTTTGTAAAGTGATTGCTCGCACGTAATTATTTTATTTTTAAAACCTGACTTGGATAATTGTAGAAAATTATTTTCAATTATTGAATTGATATGAAATAGGATGAGCTCTACTAAATAGACCCGAACTCATCCAACGTATAAATTTGGAAGTTTCCTATCAGAATTTTGAAAAGCCTCATTGGTTCTTAAGAGAAACGTTAGATATGCCCCATATTCTGGTGGTAATATCAAATTTAATAATTGAACATAGGAATCAGCAATATATTTTTTTTGAAGGAGGAATCAACAATAGGAAGAGTTATCTTTACCGACTTCTCTCTCCGTCCCAAATTATAATTTATTTTGATGTTTTAGATATAGTTTTTGCTATGTGTCAGTGTCCTGTACGCCAACGTTTCTTCGTAATGATGGCTAACGCTCAAAACAAGGGTTTAGACTGGTTTGGACAACTACCCTACGTCCAGTATGGGTGGCATGTTCTTGTTCCTTGCGATTGAGTGTTGGTTGCTTACAACGCAGTGCTTGCAAGCAGGTGCGTGTGTGTGAGTCGAGAGTGTTCAAAGAGGGAGAAAGAAGGTCCAGCTCCGCCTTATATAGTTTTGCGGGCTGGTCTACAATTGAAAAGAAGCGGTGCCTCATCCCCCCCCCCCGGTTGACATCCCGACGAGGAGGTCGGGAGTTCAACACGTCTCCTAGCTAGAGCCTCCGGTTGGTTGTGTTCCATCTTCTCGCGAAGCCAAGTCTCGTCTGCATGGTCAGTGGCGCCGCCTGACGTGGCCTTGGTCGTGTCATCTTCTTAGCAAGACATGGCGTGGTCGTGGGCATGGCCAGCGGCACCGCCTGACGTGGTCTTGGTCGTGTCCACCATCTTCTTGGCAAGACATGGCGTGGGCGTGGTTGCAGTACGGCCGCCCCAGTCGCCCGGGGCTTGCTCCTCCGCCGCGTTGGCGAGGTCAATGCTACTCGACGAGGTCCGTTGGACCTCCTTTTACTTGATCCTAGTAGTGCACGGTGGGCCCTGCTAGCCTAGCGCCCCACTTCACCCTAGGCTTGATGGCAGAGGGAGATGAGTTACGACCGTCCCGTCGCATTGATGGGGCGGGTGCAGACGGCGTGGACGCCGTTCCATGGCATCATGATGGTTTGTCTAACCAGGGACGCGCGTCCCGGAAGCCCCGGTCCTTGAGCGACACCCCTGTCTTGCCTATCAGACAGGGCGTATGAGCGCGCGCGTGCGTCACATTCGGCCTAGCGCGTTTAATGCTCTCCACTGGTCCGTCCTCGCAGCTTCCCCGCTGGTCGGGGGTTCGAACCCGGCTGTTGGAGGGGCGCTCGCCTCTCGAGCCAGGCAGCTTGTTGTGGGTCGGAAGATCGCCGCACCTGCTGTGTGGGCCCTAGCTGCCAACGCTGCGCGCTTCGTGAGCAGTTTCCTTAATTCCGACATGCGTATCTCGATCAGACCTTGTATGGCCTGTCTTTGGGGTATCCGTGGTAATTAATTCCGTCACTATGTATCTTGATATAGGATATATTCAGATGCATACTAAAATATAGTATATATTTATTATAATTTGAGACGATTTCACCAGCACCCGACCAGAGTCAAAGCCGGTATCCAACGGCAGATTCTAACGACCACGATTACACGAGCGCCCATTCCAGTTTAGAACTACAATATCCCACTATCCCGCTATTGCGTGGTACTGCTACTGGGCACTATTTCCTGTAACCCCCCTGAGCAAAGTGCCATAGTACGAAGTAAGGACTGGTCCGCGGGACATTTACAGCCACACCCCTGAAACTGTTCCTCTTCCCATTCCAGTTCCTCCTTGTATCAGATTCCTCTCCCCTCCGAACGATGACCGCCGCAGCTACCACGGCGGCACGGCGTGCGATACACAGGCACAATCCAGGCCCTTTCCGCTCGTTCTGGTCCAGGTTGGTGCTGTTCCATTCTTGATTTCTCAGTACTGCTTACTCCATGGAACATGTGCGGGGCGGCATGGATTCCCAATCTAGAAGAGTTCGGGCAGCTGCCGCACTTGACGAAGTGCGGGACCTCGGTGCTCGTGTGTGGGGCTGCTGCGTTGCTTCTGCGGCCGTGGAGTCGAGGGACAATTGGGATTTACGAGAAATCATCTCCTGCCAGGGCATGCTTTCCAGGTTCTTCCTTTGCCTTCTCATTTTTTTTTCCTCAAGGCTCATGTGCCTCTGCTAATTCATCCCCATGGATCTGCACCCTGATGCACGCTAGTAGGCTCATGGAACATGATTTAGTTGTTTGTGAGTCACTTGCAGGTGTGTAATATCCGTAATGAACTGATGATTGGACATTGAAGGAATGGTGCTTATAAGGAGAGGAAGAGATCTTTTGGGAATTATGTGTGTGCCCCCATTGGCATTTGCACTGTGTAGGTGTGGTACAGAGCGCTAGAGATCGGCGTAGATGCAGTTTGAGAATACGTATATGCCAATATGAGTGGCCTCAGCCCTGAAAGCTACCTACTGCTCTGGTTGTAGGCCTATGGCTAGACTTGCTTCATCCGGTTCAAGAGTTTCGAGCTGGGCAAGTGGCTGAGCTTGCTTCAGAGTGGCATAAAATCATTGTCAGTACAACAGAGACTGAATTCTTTCGCAAATATGGTATTGGCTCTATAATCTTGTGCCAATGTGCTAGATTTGTACTTGATTTATGGATGTCGGTGCCATAAGCACGTGTTAGTAAAATCTCGATTATTCCTTTTGTCCATTATAGCCTGTTATAGGAATAAATACCTTCTGTTATACATTTCCGTGTGTTCTTTTATACATTTCCTTGTGTTCTAGCAACAAGTCTATATCTCACATTCCATTATCCTAGTAACTTTAAATATGCATTCTTTACAAGGTTTAATTAGATAGTAGAGTTAGACATGTACTAGGTTGAAATTCCAAATTATGCAGTCTTGTAGGATTATATATATAGATGCTAGGTTGTACTTGGTAGGTAGCATCTGATTATTCAAGTACGGGTAGTTCTATGTTTTTTTTACTACACATAAAAATCCCTTGTACCCATTTTCAAGTCTTAAGTAAGTAATTAATGTTTCTGTTTTTGCACTTCAGATCAATGGGCTGTAGAACTGAGGGAAAATCTTGTGCAAGGCATTGGCCCAACAGACGTGGTAACAGCCGAGGATGATGCTAGTAGCGCATTCCTGGTATTTCATCATGGTTTGACTATGACAATATTTAATATTTTACCATTTTGGTAGGGTCCAGCGGATTCTGATGAACATGAAACGGATGGTTACAGATCTCCAAATAGAGGAAGTAATCTGCCATATTGTGTAAGTATTTGCAATGTTCAGTTTGTGGTAGAACTTTTGCTTTTTCATCATGTACGTCAAAAGGATTGTAAGACTACACAATGCTACTGTTTGCAGTTAGGTCAATAGAAATGGATGTATAGTTATTGCCTTTTATATGCATCCTGCTGTTCAGTTTGTTCTGGCACTAAAAGTCCCGGAATGTTGGCTTGCGGTGGCTGACTAGATGGTTGTGGTTTTGAATGGTCTGTGTCTCTGTGGTCATGAAATTAGGATACAGTTTCAGTTATGTGTGTTTAATACTTCTTGAGAAGTTGGAGGCTTTCTTAGCTTTGGTGATTTGATAATTAGTGCTTCGAATTCAGATTGGCGTGAGGACATTTGCACCTATTACTTTTGATTCCTACAGGGCAGCTAGCTCATTCCTGTTATAGAAACATATTAAGCCCCAATTTCCCTCCATGCTTGAAAAATGTGGTCATTTTGCCCATCATAGTAGGTGTCCAAGCTCCAAAGCATGGAAATTTTCAGTCTGTGCATGTTTGTGTTGATGCACCACCTACAGGCTACAGGATAGATTGGGGACCGGACCTAAAGTGTGAAGGCAATACAATCAGGGGGGTTAACCGTAAAACGTATCCGGATCAATCTGTACTGGTCGCATTCTCTTAGGGGCCTTAGCACAAAACGTCCCTGAGTACTTTGGTCCCCGCAGATCGTGTCCGTCCAGTGCCGATCCACCGGCTCTGGTTCGCTCGTGGCACGGGATATGCTCTCCTCTCCGGCTGAGCTCGAGTCCTACCCTCCCCCACAAAAGCAGCGACGCGCCGACGCCGCCACCAACCCCACTGCTGCCCTGCTCCACCGCCATAGCCGCAAGGAAAATATCAAATCGGCGCCGCGAGGAGCCACAGGAAAAAAAATTTCCCCAGGGTTTCCTCGCAAAACCCTCCGAATTCCTCGATTCGGCGCCGCCCCCGGCCCCGGATTTGGGGGGTTTATGCATGGCGTCGGACCCTCCCGGCGACGGCGCCGGCGGGGAGGAGCCGGCGCCGGGCCCCGCCCCGGCCGCCTTGGAGGAGGAGGCGCCGGCCGCGCCCGCCGCTCCGGCCATGCGGCTCTGGCCCGAGGAGATCAAGGTCTACTCCCGCAAGTACCCCGGCAAAAACCCTAAACCTCCGGAACCAGCTCCCTCCCCCGCCCCATCTCCATCCCCATCAACAGCTCCCTCCCCCGCTCCAGCTCCATCCCCCTCCCCCGCCCCCGCCCCCGCTCCAGCTCCCTCCCCCGCCCCCGCTCCTAACCCTAACCCCCTTTCCGAAACCCTATCATCGATTCGCCGCTCCATCCGCCGCGGGGAGGCCGGGGGCTCTGCGCCGCGGCCCGATCCGGTCGCGGCTGCCTCGACCCTCGCCCCGGAGCCGCCCGGCGAGCGCGCCGCCGCTTCCGAGGAGCCCTCGTCGGGGCACGACCGGGACGGCGGCGGCGGCGTCGTTCCCAACGGCCACGGCGACGACCGGGCTGCTGAGAAGGCCGAGAAGGCACGGAAGCGCAGGGCGAGGAGCGAGCTGCGGCGGCGGCTGGCGGGGGAGCTCGACCAGGTGCGCGTGCTCTCCAGGCGCCTCAAGGAGGCTGCCGAGACCCTGGCGCAGCAGGAGGCTGCTGCTCCCCCGCCCGCGCCTTTGCCCCTGGTGGTGATGCCGCAGCAGCAGGTGGTGGACGCAGGGTACGTGCAGCAGCAGTTCTCAGCTGGTGATATGGGGACGCCCATGTCCGCGCAGCTTGTGGGTGCGGTTGCACCTGTCCGCTCGCTGCTCCCGCGCAGGCCGCTAACCGTTTCGGTCGCTCATAATGAAGCCTTTGAGAAGGAGAAACGGACGCCAAAGGCCAATCAATTGTACCAAAACTCTGAGTTTTTGCTTGCTAAGGATAGGATCCCGCCCTCAGATTTGCATGGACGCAAGAAGTCCAAGCACCACAAGAAGAAGCACAGGTCACAAGAATCTCATGGCGCAGACTTCGATGCTGAGCGGAGGTTATACTCTCATGCATTCAAGAAGTCCTCATCTCTACTGAGCCGGCTAATGAAGCACAAGTTTGCGTGGGTGTTCAACAAGCCTGTCGATCCCGCTGCACTTGGTTTGCATGACTATTTTGCAATTATTAAGCACCCAATGGATCTTGGCACAATAAGGGCGCGGCTCAGCCAGGGGCAGTACAGGAACCCAAAGGAGTTTGCTGACGATGTGCGGCTCACTTTCCATAATGCAATGACGTATAACCCCAAGGGACAGGATGTGCATTTCATGGCAGAACAGTTGTCAGGAATCTTTGAGGCACAGTGGCCTGAGATCGAGGCTGAGGTTAACTATCTCGCATCATGTCCTCCATTGCCAAAGAAGTTCCCGCCTCCACCGATTGACTTGCGCTTCCTTGAGAGGTCAGATTCCATGAGACGCCACATGGCGTTGGACTCTTCAAGGCCAATCAGCCATACTCCCACTTATACCCGGACTCCATCGATGAAGAAACCAAGGGCAAAGGATCCAAATAAGAGGGACATGACCATAGATGAGAAGCGTAAGCTTAGCGAGAACCTCCAGAATTTGCCTCCAGAGAAGCTTGACGCTGTTGTACAAGTCATTAAGAACAAGAATCTATCAGTTAGGCAGCATGATGATGAGATTGAGGTTGAAATTGATAGTATGGATGCTGAGACACTTTGGGAGCTTGACAGGTTTGTGGCTAACTACAAGAAGAACCTGAGCAAGCAAAAGAGAAAGGCCGAGCGTGCAATGCTTGCCAGACAAGATGCAGAGTTGCGCGCACAGCACTCTGTACAACTACCGCAACAACCGCAACCAGTATGAGCACTCCGTCATTCATTTTTAGCAATAGTACTATTATTTCAAGTAAAACTAATCAATACTGAGAAACTATTGTTTCATGCTTTGCAGCCCCAAGTCGCACAAGAACCCAATGTTGGTGAAAAATCTCCGAAGCAAATTGAGAAAGGTTAGTTTTATTTTCAACTTCATCTTAAAAGCACATTACAAGTAAGAGAACAATTTTAAAATTTTCGTCGCAAACAGATACGATGGCAGGCAAGCAACTGGCAACATCTGCTCCAGAGCAAAATGATGAGAATAGACAAAATGCGAGCAGTTCAAGCAGTTCAAGCGGCTCCAGCAGTGATTCAGGATCGTCTTCTAGTGGTAATACTTCCCTCAACTTCCCTTGCTGATGTTTAGCTCATAATTGCTACTAGGAGGTGTTTGCGTTAGAAGTAATTATATGTACAGACAGCATAGTAGCCTGATCATCTACCATTCTTTTGGCAGATTCAGACAGTGATAGCTCCTCTTCGGATGGATCTGATGCTGGCAATTCTTCTTGAGATATAGGTAAGTTTCAATATGAAGGTTTTATGCTGTTACTGTTGTACATATTTAACTTCCTCGAATTATTACTCTTGTTGTTGCAAATAATATTGAAAGAGGCAAGTATTATTTGTACTATGTGTGGGAAGTCCTCGATGTTATGCTTTTAATTTTTTTTACACTTAGGAACCTCATGCCAAATAAATAATCTCTCTAGTCACTAGCATGTATGTTGCAATATTTATGGTTAATTGCCATGTTCTAGTTACTTCTACCAGTGCTTGTATAGTTTCCTACCCGACTATTAGGTTACGTGGGATCTAGGAGGGCTGATTTGTTGTGTACTACTAAGTGTGATGTCAAACTGAATGATGCCGTCATGATTGCATTAGGAAATTAGACCCGTAATAGAAAGAACCATGAGATGTGAGAAGGAACCATGAGATGTGGAGAAGATTAGAAAAAAAAATATCTTGACATAGACCTTGGTGTCCTAAAATTTCATGACTTTGTGCCCCATCTTTCTCTTGATAGGTGCTTGTATGTATATGACTCTGAAGTTTATAAATAGGAAGGATAGTTTTTTTTCCCCCAAAATGAATTAGTTCACTTATTCGGTTCTGCCTGATTCAGAAAAATTCCTAAAAAGATAGTTTGTTTTTGTTAGGCTTTCTGGAAGTTAGTTTCCTTAATTGTTAAGGACCTCTATGTAAGATGGTGATCCGTATTTTCATGGCCAAGCAATGGAATGGGAAACTGTTTCAGATACTTAGTTGTCTTTTATATGTATCCAGTATCCCTGTGTCATGGACAGTCTAGGCCTTATGGTCGGATCGACGGTATGGCAAGCCCATTAGGGTAAGGGTAAAGATAGGATTGGATAGTGCTTAGGCATCAATTAAGCCTCTCTATATAAAGAGAGGAGATGTGTGAATCAAAGGCAAGAAAGAAGTAAATCAATCCATTATCCCAAGCCCCTTATCTTACCCCTGCCCTTGTGGTTCGGCTAGTCTCTACTTGTCCTCTCCGGAGACGATATCTGCACCACAAGGACAGGGGGTAAGAGAAGTGGATTGGGATAATTCATTGATTTCCTTCTTGCTTGCTTTTGATTGATATACATCACTTTCTCTATTTATATATAGAGGCTTAATTTGCGCCTAAGCAAGATATCTAATCCTATCTCGACCCTTAACCCTAATGGGCCTGCCATACCGCCGAAAGGGCCAGCTGACTCCCATGACACTCTGTTCATTCACATGGTCTCAGCCTTGTACAGCATGAAGGCCAGGGTCACTGACTCATGAAAGGTGAATGATATTCTTGGCTGTAAAGCCTTGCCCATAAATATCCAATTTGGCTAGCTTCATGTCTAAAGTTGATAAGCCTGCCACAGAAGCTGGACATTATTTTATGGTCATAGCTCTGAAGCAAGCACCATTGTTGCCCTCTTGGCATTACTAACCAGGTTGTTCTGTTTGTGTTGCGGCCATCATGGCAGATGCATGTTTTTTTACGAGAGCGGTGGCAGATGCATGCCTGATTTGGTAATATGGCTTATTTATGGCAACACTGTTGTACCACGTGGTCTCAAGTTTTACTGTTTTGCGTTGTCTCCCTATTTTATCTGTTGCCAGTAAAACTTTGCATGGATTCCATCATGTATCAGTGTATTGCAGAATTGGCTTAGAGCTTTGTAGTGACAGCAAGACCAAGAGCCTCCTCACCCACAGATCATTGAGTTAGACAACCCCCTTACCCATAACACTGGCAGTAAACAGTAGACTCTTACTATATTAGATGAATATAGGATAAATGCATGTAATCAGCTGCACCATTGAACATTCCTTCATTCTAGACAACGATCCAGTGGCTCTATTTACCTGAGCTAGCTGATATCGCGCTAAGCCATCCTCCATAAGCTTTTATGGTAGTTAATCTATTTTTTAGGATGGGGTCATAATATACCTTCCTGGATGCGCAAATGCACTGCATTTAAGGGGAAAAAACTGTTACAAGACATTTCCAATTATACTGTGTAACAAAAGATTTGGTTTGTGTATTTTTCGTAAACAAAATCCTTCAGAAGTCAAAACTAGAGCTTTAATTTATTGCTGTAAGGAAATTTCTTGGACTGTTCTTTGTTTGGGTTTTGAGACATCTGTAGGGGAGGTTCGTCCTATTTGCAATAATTGATCAACATAATTTGCTTTAAGCAAACTTTAACAAAAATGGACCTTTCAGATCCCTTCTTTTTTGTGAGACATAGGCACATTGTGATGCCAGAGCCTGTTTTACGAGGATGTCCCACTAAGGTTCTGTTTGTTATTATGGTGACATTTCCAAAACAATCTCTTCCTAAGACATAGATTTGCTAGCGTTTGTTTTTGGGCTGTCATAGCCTCAAAATCCTACACAGTTAACAAATCTTCTTCTAAGTAGTTAGTAATTAGATTCCGAGCACAACACATTGCATCAATCGCAAACTAGCCTAATGTTACAGTTTAACCTGGAGGTGGCTGATCCCTTCTAGTGCCAAAGAAGATATTTGCACACCTACCATCCATGTTGGGTCTGTAGTGTCAACATTGTGATTTGAACAAGATGTCATTATGGAGATGGAATAAGTAGAATTGCTCAGCAAAGCGTATTTAGATGTTTGTGTAGTCAACATCATCATTTCTTACATACTGTAATAGAAAAACATAAAGGCTATTATCATCGTATAAGCAATTTTAGGACCAAAATCTTTTCTGGGATAGGTGAGTGACCCAATACATGTATCTCAATTGTTGTCTATCATAAGCCCGAGTTAAGTGCTTGCATGTCTTAAAGGTTCATGCTCAGTGTCAACATCTTGACAGTTAAGTCTCAAACCTTATTTGTGTCTCCAGATGTGGACTGGGAATATAGATGTTTTCAGAACCAATGCTATAATCTGACAAAGTTCATCCTGTTATTTTTGTGTATATCCTAGAGTGGATCGTTGGATCATTGCTAATGTCTATGGAATATTTAGTTTTCCCATTAAGCCCTTCCTGAGGTCATTTCTATTGTATAATGTGGGCTACCTTGTTTTCATTTGCAGGTTCAGGAGTTGGTCGAGTAGACAGTAACTGTCTAATTGTATTTGACATGACAATGGCTCCGTAAGATTGTACATGTTTACCTTGTCTGGCTTAGGAAACCGCCCCTGTATTCTAAGTAGCTTTGTATGTGGATTCACCCGCTGAAGGCAGTAACTTGTAGGTTCCGGGGTGTACCACCTAATAAGACTGGGCTTGTTGCTGACACTCCTTGTCTCTGTACACAGCGTTGTTGCTAGGAGCCCTTTGGTTGGCTCAGTAGACTGTACATTAATCCTGTTAGCTGTGTTGATTGCAGTATGTAGGAAAGTGATTGCTGTATGCATTGACAAGCCATTTGTTTCCTCTTTTGTGAACTGAAAAGATTGGCAAGCCTGATAGCCCCGTTCGTTTTTACCTTGCTGCCATCATCTGTGGAGCACCAGGTAATGTTCAGCGCCAAGTCCGTTTTTGATTGATGATGCTGTGAATTCGGTATCTTATCCCGATTGAGTTTGCTGATGCACCTGATGTTGGCGTCATGGTCCAGTTTTATGTTCTGGAGTTGTGTGTGTTTGCTTGGAATGAATATGATAGGTGATGATGGTTGAGCTTTCTGGGTGGGTAGTACTGTAGCAGGGAGCCTCCCCTGTCCCGGGTCATGATGGCTTGCTCGTTGAGTCGTCGGTACCCTTGAATCAGATTCGTTTGGGATGGCTACCTGTTTTTTCAGATAATATATGCTCTACCGCCTTTGTGCCGTTTGGTTTTGGTTCGTCGAGGTGGTGGCTGGGTTGGCGACTTGCGTATGCTGGAACTGTTTGGTGTTATGAATATGCGTAAAGGCTGGTCTGCAACTGCCAACATGGCTGGTGGTTGATCTTAGAAGAAGAGTACAGTAAGGTAGCCGCCCCAGCTTCGGCTGCTACAGGAGGCTCCTGTAGGAGCGGCTGGACGCTGCTTCTGTTTGGGTCGGAGGCTCGAAGCTAACCAACGCGATTCGTCTCTCTTTTATGCTATTGCTAAGACGGTGATAGCCTAGGGCTATAGCTAGCGTACAGGCAGAAAACGCGAACCAGCGTGCTCTTCTCTGCTACATCTTCCTCCTCTCGAGGAACGTGGCGCGAGCATTATTGGGATGCTAGCTTGTCACATGCCTTTGGATTCTGTAGGGAAGCAGGAAGCTTCTTGTCACCTGTTACGGCCCGGGTATTGTGTCGCGGAAGGAAAATGTGCTGGAAAATGATGCAGAACCGTCCAAGGGTATGGATCGGCCTGCACATGTGCTCTGAATTTCTGGTGTGGATTCTGCCCTGTTGCAAGGATTCAATTTGAAAGGGGATCTATAGCAACTCCACCAATACTCTCCGAAAGAGCAACTCCAAGTGGCTCTTTCTATTTTTTGAGGATTTGATTTTTTCTTCCAACTCCAGCAAAGGTCTCTAAATCCAAGCCCTTACTTTCTCCTAACATGTGGGGCCTATGGGGCCTATTTGTCATGTCACCTCTCTTTTTTTCCACTTTGCTTATCCTTTCTTCTTCCCCATGGCAGCTGGGAGCACGAACGTTGGCAGGAGGGGCGGCCAAAGCTCGGGCCGAGCGCACCGACGCACGGAGGATGGCCAGGGAGCGCCGGCAGGCAGGGGCTAGGCGGAGCTCAATTCACGCGGCGCCGGCGGGAGGGGCAGCCGGAGCTGGGCTGGGCGTACCGGCGCGCGGATGGCGGCCCGAGCTCGGCTTGCGTGGCACCGGCAGGCAGGGGCTTGCCGGAGTTCGGCTCGCACGGCGCCGGCGGAACGGACGACCAGAGCTCGGGCTTGGTGCACCGGCGCAAGGAGGGGGGCCGGAGCTCGGTTCGCGGGGTGCGGCTCGGGCGCGTGGGTCAACGAGCGCAGGGCGCGCGCACGTGGCTAGGCGGAGGGCAGCCGGAGCTCAAGCGTGGAGCGCGGCTAGGTATACGAGAAGTGGCAGCGAGGCAGCATGCGAGGGGGCATGCTGCGATGCGATGGGGGAGGTGCTGCGCAGCATGAGACAACAGAGCACGTGCTTGGGAGGGAGAAAGAAGAGGCAATTGGTGGGGCCCACGGATGGAGGGTTCCCTAGAGATCCAGGCCTGGGGGTGAAGGGAGAGATTTGGAGGTCTCATTTTAGAGGGTAAATAGAGGGTCCGCTGGAGTTAACTTTTTTAACTCCACCCTCTAAATTTAGAGTAGGAAGTTTAATAAAGGGTCTGCTGGAGTGGCCACCTCCAAATACGTCTCAACAGACACGACATGTACTTAGAGGTCCAGCCCTCAAGCTCCACTTCAGAACAAATCAGAACATCCAGAAGCAAAAATCCGAGAAAAGTTTTTCATGCTAGCTAGCAAAGGCGGCTCCAGAGTTCCCCCCTTCCATCCATGTGCCGCATAGCAGGATGCCATGGCCATACATCAACCTGCAGAGCTTCCCAAAAGGTTGCCGCCGGTATCTCTTCCACGCCTTTCCTTAGCCGCCTGCTTCATGCCTCAATCATTTGGCCACGCCGCTGCTATCTACTACTCCTACCAGATTAGGTTTTTGTACCAGCTTTTTTATTTATTTTGCAACAACCCAGGAGAGCAAAAGCTCAGCACATGCCGTCACCATTAGGAAATAGGAACCAAAGGAAAAGAAAAACTCGACGTGCATTTGGCAACGACCTGACAACAATGGTTTGGGATGAAGGAAACCACTCCACTGACTCGCCGGGTTTTTTTCCCCCTTTTTTATGGTTGGACCAACTCGGTTTGGACGGGTTTGGTGCTGGCTGCCCAGTGCTGACCTCTCACCCAACCACAGCGTATGCAGGGATTCGGGTGCTCGGATTACATGAGATGGTCTCTCACATGGGGGCTAATTCTTTTGGTTTTGTAGTAGTGTGGCTGCTGACTCGGTGGCCTGGCCCATGTTGTGAGAGCGGATGGTAGCTGGGAAAGAATCGCCTCACCAAAAGATTTCAACCGACAAAACTTGCTCTCGACTCATCGAGTGTGGTCTGTTTTAAAATCGTTTTCATGAACTGTCACTGTTTCAAAAAGAAACTGTTTGTTTTTGCGTTTGGTAGCACGTTGTATTTGTATCTTTTTTTCCCCGGTTGGTACTGAATATGATTAGACTTGACGACTACAAAGAAAGAGTGTTATGACCAATGTTGCTTTGCAGCGGAAAATAGAAGCACAAGTTGTTTGTGAGACTAGCATAGTTAGAGTAATCAAGTGTGATGTTACCGGAGCACCTTGACCAAATTATAACGCGTTGGCCAAATACAATGCAACCGAACTTGATCGATAATGGATTGGTCCACCGACTACTATAACTATCAACCAGGACTATCTCGCTTAATAAACCAGTGACTCTCAAGGTCATTCGATCTGTGAAAACTTATATTAATCTCACACTATCATTGTAAGTACGCATATTGCAATCTATGATCATATTACTGCATGTGAACATACATGCATATAATTCACATGGTCAACAAAGACCATCCCTCTCACCCCTCCCTCTCTCTCCGCTCCTCTGTTACTGTAAAGTTATTCCCCGTCTCACGTCCAGCCTGTTTTAGAGTCCATTTGGCAGGGCTCAAAGAGCGGCTCCAAAGTCGGTTTCAGGAGGGACTCCACCAAACACCTAATATCGAAATTATTCCAAGACTAAGGCATGGAAACTATTTTCTCTCTCCTCTCTATCCCCCTCACGAACAACAAGGAGCCGGTGGAGCCACAAATTGTGGCTCCTCCGGCTCCAACTTCTACATGCTACAGTGCAAAAGCCGAAACCGGCCATAGCCACGCTAAACGGGCTTTCAGTTGGAGAACAAAGGTTGAATACGATTGCCACATCAATAAAATGCACCACAATGCCCTCTTCATTTCCACCACCACCACATGCACGTGTAACCCATCGTTCATGCTGATTCACCAAAGCATCACTTGCTAGCCACTCTCCTTCCCATGCCCAACTGCACCAGCGCTCCCACGACTCTCGAACCAAATCCTAATCACCACCGTCCATGTTAGTATAGGTTTGTGAAGTAGAATTGCATTTCATTACTTATATGTAGCATAGGAAACATGAAAAAGAAAAGGTTTGGAGTTTCTGAGGAAAGGATTTGACATGTAAGTGAGCTTGTCTTTGAATACATATATATTTACCATTTTAAGAGGGTTTCTACTAGCAATAAAGGGGACATAAACAATGGACAAGGAAACTTTTCCAACAAATCTATGAATTCCATAAGAATACAACATCCAATCAGTTTGCCAACCGTATCACTAGGGGACCTTTGGTTAGCTAGATGATCAGATAGCGACTTTATTTGAATAGATACCTTCTTTTCCTCTAATATTTTCTTCTACTAATAATCAGATACTACGTTTCTTATCCACGTATTTCCGATGCATGCCTTCCGGACACAATTTCTTATGTTTCCTTACATCTTAATAATGTGTGTCTTGCCACTATTATATACGGTTTTTTTCCACTGTATTTTCTTTTCCCCATTCCTATTTCTCTGTTATACACTACAACATTTCCAGATATGCCCCTGCCCATGCTAAACGGTGGTTTTTGTTTCCTTGTCCATGGTTAGGTTGGAGCTCCCAGTCCAACGCATTTAGGCCGGAAAACGGACCGGGAGCCGGAACACCCTCTTCAAAGTCAAACCGTGTACTCCACTTTCCTTGCGAAGCCACCCCAATCTGGTCACGTTCCGCTAGCTGTTCACTCGACCGACGACCACCCCTCCCTTCTTCCCCATCCATCCAGCCAGCCTCCCGTCACCTTCCTCCTCGCTTCTTCTATTCCCCCCGCGTTCCCATTTCCCACACACCTCCGCAATAACTCCCCACGCCAAACTAAATTAATCCGCCAAACACCGAGTGAGCCACGCCCCCACACGCGCAGCCGCAGCGAGCGAGGGAGGAAGCCAAGCGCCCAAGAAAACGCCCCGGTAGCCACCACCTCCACCAACCCCTCCATCCATCCCTTTCCCTCTCCTTCTCCTCGCCCGCCACCCCTACAAGAAGCCCCCGCCCGACCGCCGATAGCTACCTAGCTACCACCCTCGACTCCCAACCTTCTCCGTTCCGTTCCGCCCGCCGGAGATCCAGGAACCTAGAGTGGGAGCCCCAGGGGGACGGGCGGCGATGGGAGGAAGGGGCGCGATGCTCGCGGTCGTGGCGGTGGTTCTTGCGGCGGCGTCGGCGGCCGGGGCCGCGGCGGAGTCGAGGGAGGCGGCGGCCAAGGGGAAGTACCACGCGCTCTTCAACTTCGGGGACTCGCTGGCCGACGCCGGGAACCTCATCCAGAACGGCACCCCGGAGATCCTCGCCACCGCGCGCCTGCCCTACGGCCAGACCTACTTCGGCAAGGCCACCGGGCGCTGCTCCGACGGCCGCCTCGTCATCGACCACCTCGGTACGTCCTATCTCGCATCCGGGGGTTGCCTCGGCTTCGGGGGTTCCTCCCAGATTTGGTGTGGCTGACGGGTTTCCTGGGGCTTTGCTTACCTGCAGCGCAAGAGTTCGGCCTGCCGCTGCTGCCGCCGTCCAAGGCCAAGAACGCCAGCTTCGCGCACGGCGCCAACTTCGCCATCACCGGCGCCACCGCGCTCGACACGCCCTACTTCGTGGCCAAGGGGCTCGGCGACGTCATCTGGAACTCCGGCGCGCTCATGACCCAAATCCAGTGGTTCCGCGATCTCAAGCCCTTCTTCTGCAACACCACCCAGGGTAAGGGAATCTAAAAATCTCACCTTTTGCAGCTTTTAGCTGCACGGGCGGTGATGCTTTATGTGAGGAATTGGGAAATTCCCATTCCCACTGAATCTTGGTACGATTGATGCTTTCCATTGTGTAGAATGCAAGAAGTTCTTTGCCAAGGCGCTGTTCGTGGTCGGTGAGTTCGGCGGCAACGACTACAATGCACCCCTCTTTGCAGGGAAGGGCATCACGGAGGCCTACAAGTTCATGCCGGATGTCATCCAGGGCATCTCCGATGGTGTTGAGGTAGTGCCTGCTTCCATTTGCTGTGTATTGTTTGTTCACTGTTGATTGTTAGGGAAAGTGGTTCCAACTGCAAATGTTTGTGTGCGGTGCAGGCATTGATTGCCGAGGGGGCGGTGGATCTGATTGTGCCTGGTGTCATGCCCACCGGCTGCTTCCCTGTGTACTTAAACATGCTCGAGGAGCCAAAAGATGGATATGGTGAACGCAGCGGGTGTGTCCGCCGGTTCAACACATTCTCCTGGGTGCACAATGCACATCTGAAGGCCATGCTTGAGAAGCTCCGGGCTAAGCACCCCAATGTGAGGATCATATATGGTGATTACTACACGCCAGTTATCCAGTTCATGCTTCAGCCTGAGAAATTCGGTGAGTTCTTAAATTCTTGATCTTGATTTATGCTTACCTTTTGCTTTAGATGCTTAGGCGTTGAGTCAACTATTTCCTACTGTTCACCTTGGAAGACACAACATATTATATATAGGATGGTTTAGATCTCGGTAGAGATGCCATTAACCTTCTCTAATAGCAGATTGCATAATATATAAATGATGTTTTGAATGGTCAGTACGCAATTCCTCAGTTCAGAAGCAGTCAGGCCAGCTTAATAGTCAGAGTATCTTGAAAGCAAATGTACTCACACCTTGCTCATTTGGAACCTGTATCTAGTCTGTAAAGGGGCTATAAGCTACCATTGCTATTAGTACACTTTGTTTGAACCTTTGTGTGCTTCCTGTTAATAGTTGTCAGTGGAGTCCTTCTCAATGAAAATGAGATTCCATCAGAATGGATCACTTGCGGCTTGCAGGAGGAGGGTTTGATTATGGGTTACACAATATGCACCGGCACCCAGCTTTTTCCTTAAGGCAGTCTAATTATGGATGGGAACTTACACTGTAGTGACTCTTACCTGGTTCAAAATTAATGGTCATGACAACCCTGTTCCTTTTCATATGATAGTTTTACTACTGATACTTTTACTACATTGTGTTATGAGCTGAACTAGCTACTACGAAAAGCATGCATACTCTGTGAATGTTACCCACAGTATTTTGGTATTAAAATCTCATTAGAAACATTTACTTGTCGTGTTGTTGAGATAGACATTTCATAACGGCAAAAGTGTCTATGCACTGTTGCAATATGATGAGCACCGTATTCTTACTTTTGCTGCTCCACTTTTTAAGCATAGCTGAATGACAAATTTAACAAGTCCTTGTTGCGGCAAGTACAAACATCTAGAAATTGCTCAGTTAGCTGAGCTATCGTTTTGGGTGGGTCACTTTTGTTTCTAGCTGTTGCTTTCTTTCCTTGCTGACAATGAGACCTTTTTTTTGCTTTACCCTTGTAGTTTTTTAATAAAAAAATAAAAAAACAGAAAAAGGAGGATAGCAACCATCAGGATCTAGAATGATGCCATGTCTGTGTCATCTCTAGATCACCTGTACCTGATTTCTAGAACTTCCATTTCATTGTTGCCCTATGGCAAATCTTGTACTTTTTTTTGCATGAATTTGCTGACAGAGACAGTTTTCCTGTCTCAACTGCTAGAGGAAAAGGAGGCAAATGTTATTGTAGACTAAAACGGAAGGCACCTTTGCTTCAAGCACTACTCCTTTGATTTCGATGCACGTCTATGCATGGACCTAACAATTATTTTTTCATACAGGTTTTTACAAGCAAGTGCCTAGGGCGTGTTGTGGGGCCCCATCGACTCCTGAGAAAGCCGCTTACAACTTCAATGTCACGGCTAAATGTGGTGAGCCTGGTGCGACCGCATGTGCTGATCCAACAACCCACTGGAGCTGGGACGGCATTCACTTGACGGAGGCTGCCTACCGCCATATTGCGAAAGGCTGGCTATATGGCCCTTTTGCGGACCAACCAATTGTCCAGTCATCGTGAGCATGCAACTCCTGTTGTAGAGTGTATCAAAGTAGAGCACTGAAAAAATGGAGCGGGGAAAGTAGTTCTTCCATACAGTTCCAATGTTTGCATACATGTACATCTCCATTTGTTGAATTCATTACGGTGGGGGTACAAAGGTGAGATAGGGAGGGCTGTCTGTCAAAGGCCTCATTTCTTGATTTGTCAGAGGGTATAAATATGAAAAATGTAACGCACACGTGATCATGTATATTGTGTCCCGGAAATGTGATACAGACTGTCTGCTTGAGCAGCTTCTGATTCTCTGATTAAAGATGTGCCAGTTTTGGAATTCTTAAACTGCACCTTTTGTCTGAACATGGTGCCCATCGTTGTTCGGAGATGGATGAGCTGTGTGTGAAATCATACGAACAGAGACATGTAGGTTAGATTTCTAGCTGTAAACAATTAGAATAGTGCCAACAACTGTCTTTGTAGTGAACATGGCACGGAAAAGAATCTGCAATAAAAAACAGGCAACGGTCTGAATGGAAGGATTTGAGAATAGTGCATGCAGGTGGGGGTTGAGAGAGCTGAAACCAATGAATGAACTGGAGCTGATCTGTTGCGAGAGTTGTTTATCCTATTGCCATGGGGGTTAGCAGCCCACGTGCCCTATTTTTGCTTTCCAAGTTATCCTAGACCCTAGCTACTCGTCTTGATGTGTGAGTTGTAAAGAACTCTCTTGGGTATTAAGGCAGCAAGCACGGCCAGTTTGCAGTGCCTTTGTACTTTTCAACCAACGAAATTCGTTCAAACTGGGGCGGAAGTGAAATCAAGCGTTGACAGCAAAAAAGAGAGGGAGACGAAGCTGTTCCCATTCATAAAAACTTAGTACTGTATGCATTTCACAATATTTGTTCAAATTTAAACGGTTTGACGTTAGAGTAATATTTATCAAACTTGCACTCATTAGGTAGATCAATATTACATTTATGTAACTATAGCAGGAACGATTTAAATTCATACATTGTAGTGTAACTTCTATGCAGACAAGATTAACGTTGTGAAATAGAGATAGCAATGAGGAAGCAAGTAAAGTCAGTAGCACTGCATTTCTACCTGCTCAGACAATACAAAATTGATCCTTCCAGAATCTGTGATAAAACCGAAACTTTTGCAACAGGGACAAAGGAACTAGTAATCCAGATTCCAGAAGGGATGCTCCACAGCTTTGGTGCTTCACAACTTTCAACATGGTTGGGTGGGCTCTGTGAAGCTGTTCAACATACAGTTTATCACGATCTGTCGAACGGAGCAAAACGTGTAATTTCTGACTTTCTGTCCAGTTGCAACGTCTAATATCACAGGGAACATGGTTGGGCTCTGCACCCTGGACTGACAATGTGAAGTATATTAGCACTGTCTAGAGATCTGTGTTCAAGTTGCTGCAACGAGATGATCCAAAAAAAGATCCGCTGCAGCCAGATGTAAAACTTTTGACTTTTTTCGAGGCACCCCTCGTGCTACGTGCAGGACGTACAGGTCATGGGTCAACTTACAAAGTTCAGTTTTTTTTTGTTGAAAAGAATTAAGGGTGTGTTCGTTTCCCTATCTAATAGGGCGAAACCTCTAAACTTTAGAGGCACGAAGACGAACGGCCCTCTATTAGACCCCCCAGAAAATTTTAGAGCCCGCGAGGGCTCTAACGCCTCTAATCCGCTCGGCTCGTCTCCCCACGCCCCCCGTGCTCCTCCCGCTGCCCCTGCTCTCCCCGCCGCCACCCTTGCTCTTCCCGCCGCCCGCGAGCTCCTCCCCCGCCGCGCCGCCGCCGCCCGCGAGCTCCTCCCCCGCCGCCTCTCCCCCGCCGCCGCCGCCGCCGCCGCCGAGCTCCTCCCCCGCCTGCGCCCGCGGCCCCTCCCCCGCCCGCGAGCTCCTCCCCCGCGGCCCCTCTCCCGCCCCGCCACCCCTCCCCCGCCGCCGCCGCCCGCGAGCTCCTCCCCCGCCCCGCCGCCGCCGCCCGCGAGCTCCTCCCCCTGCTCCTCCCCGCAAGCCGCGCCGCCGCCCGCCCCCTGCTCCTCCACGCAAGCCGCGCCGCCGCCACTGCTCCCGCCCGCGTGCTCTTCCCCCCGCGTGCCATGGTGAGTCGTTTTAGAGCCGTAAACGAACACCCCTCTAATATACATCTAAAATATTTATACCTCTAATTGAACGGGCTATTTTTTAGACCCCTCTAAGGATTACCGAACACACCCTAAAGATCAGGATAAGAATAAGGTCAGTGTACGGCAGCGCCACGGTGCTGAGCGCCCAGGTAGTAGAGATGTAGAGGCCGGATGGTCAGTGGAGAGGGGCGGATCAAGGAAAATTTGTTCCAACAGTTAACATAACGGGCGGAGCTAGCAGGCGTGGGAGCCGTCTTCGGATGACGGAGGCGGCCGAGGGAACAAGACTAGTGGTAGAAGAAAGGAGAGTTTTTAATAGAATGTCGTATAATGATTTAAGGACTAGGAAAATACCTATCTTCTCTATTACCATATGCCCCAAAAAGATATTGCCAGTTATTGTTATTTTTAGAAAGTAGACCAATATATATTTTTAACGTGTCAGAGCTTCCGATTATATTAAAAAATAATTTTCCAGACTGGTCTGACCACTCTTATTTCCCCAACAAGCACTTATCTTATAGTCCTGTCGTATAGACGTTTAGGTTTGCCAACTCTACTTCTATACATGACACTAGGCATCAGGCAATTAAGCCTGACACTCTTAGCTAGCTAATAATGGACAAGTACATCAGCAATACTTGAAGGCAATAATATTGTGTACGGTTCGGATTCAAAGGCTACGCACTGAGTTACTGCTATCAGTTGCTAACATGAAAAAGCTTAGGGTGATGAAAAAAAATGATAAAATGGGACGAGATCTATTTATAGATTGTAACTTGCGCACCATTCTAGTCTGAATGTTTGATTTAGCACACCGATACTTTCATTTTCAACTAATTATCCCTTCAGTGGCAGGCGGTGTGTCTATGGTAGCATGTGCAACTTGAGAAAGGAAGGCAGTGTCACGACTCACGAGCGGCGTTGGGGAAGCTGTACCTGTACGTACGTACGTCTTCCACAGGTAGCGTGGTGTTACGGGCGACGACGTTGGTGAAGATCGACCGATCCTACCACTCGATCGGCCGCCGGTCAGATTCAAACGCCTGCATGCTTCGGGCCGGCGCGCGCATGCGGAGGACATCGCCAAGCACGAGCGGCAACGCTTTTGTTTTTGGCTTGGATCGAGGCACCTCACGTGTTGCGAAGCAGCACCCACAGGCCACGGATCATCGTCAGTCAACTTGCCTTGCTCAACCTTGTTTGCCTCCTCTTATCCTGTATCAATCCTAAAGGCAAAACAGAAAAGAAACAAGGACGCATACAGTGGTCTTATCTTGGATTGTCAGTCGGATGATTTTATTTCAAGTTTTGGCTCACTTTCCGGATCAACGATGTACTGATGTGTGTTGTATTTAAGAGAAACGAAAATTTGAATCATACAGCCCATATTTGCAACCAAATGTGCAGGTGCAGCAGTGACACATTGAAAGAAAACTGAAAACAAGTAACGAAACCAATAAAAAACGGAGAGACTAAAAAAAGAACGAAGCAAATCACTGAGTAACTAATGTACATTTTTTTTTGAAATAGTGACTGGATTTATCGAGCGATCAAGAAAAGGAAACTGAAAACTCAATAATGAAATACTGAAAACAACACTATGGCCCGTGTTCTCACGATCCACTTGTGGGGAGGTTGGCCCAAATGCGAAAACCAGTGTAACCAGGCAAACATTCTATCCGGCCCAGCCCGTTTTACGGACCCGTGGTTTGAACTCCCTTTTCTCAATGGATATCATAGACACAGACACACAGTCGAAAGTAACTGAACCCATGGAAGCGTATGCCTCGTTTGCCGAAGCAATGAGAGATGAGGCATGGAGACTGTGATGTGTGATCACCTCAGCTTGCGATTTTGCCAAAGCCGTTGGAGGAGGCCTCACTGCCTGAGTGCTGCTGTACCTGGCCACACGTCATACCATACACTCGAAAGAATCAACGCCGCACACGTCTTTGGCAGAGTGGTCGTCGTCGTCGTCGTCAACGGCCATCTGACTCCGGCCACACTGGAGGAGCCGGCGGAGGACCTCGCTCATCGGCGGCCTCGACGACGGGTCCTCGCCGGTGCAGGCCACCCCGAGCTCCAACACGGCCACCATGTCGTCCAGGTACGCCGGGTCCAGGATCTCACCGTCGACCAGCTGGTCCGCGCACGGCTCGCTGCTCTCGTACCGCTTGGACGCCCACTTCACCAGGCAGCTGCCGGACTCCGTGCCGCCGTCCTCCGGACCCCGCCCGGTGGCGAGCTCCAGCAGCACGACGCCGAAGCTGTACACGTCCACCTTCTCGCTCACCTTGGCCCTGCTCACGTACTCTGCGATCGAGCCAAACATAAGATCGAACACGAACGGCTCAAGTCAGGCGAGAGTCGTCAGAAACTCACGGTTCACACATGGAAAACTTTTCGTCAACGTCGGCTTGACGGCCGGCAAGAAGCTACTACATACCTGGAGCAATGTATCCGAATGTCCCGCAGATGCCCGATGTCGGCTCGGATTCGCCGGCCCTGGCGAGGATCCGGGCGAGCCCGAAGTCGGCGATCTTGGCTCCGAACCCGCGGTCGAGCAAGATGTTGCTGCACTTGACGTCGCGGTGGATGACCGGCCTCGTGAAGCCGTGGTGCATGTAGCTGAGGCCCCTGGCCACGTCGACGGCGATGCTCAGCCTGGTGGGCCAGCCCAGCGGCGGCCCGCGCTTGCGGCGCCGGTGCAGCCACCGGTCCAGGCTGCCGTTCTCCATGTACTCGTAGACGAGCAGCTTCGTGTCGTCGCCGCCGGAGATGCAGCAAAGCAGGTCGACGATGTTGCCGTGTCGGAGGCCGCCCAGCGACGCCACCTCCGCCTCGAACTCCTTGTCGAGGTTGGCGTCCGCCTTCCCGGCGTTCCCGATCTTCTTCACGGCCACCGTCGGGTGGCCACCAGCCTCGTCGCCGCCGTCTTTCGCTGCTGATTTCTGGCTGCCCAGATGGATGCGGTAGACCTTCCCTGACCCACCTCTCCCGATCAAATTCTCTTCCCGGATGTTGCTGAGTACGTCGTGCTCGGTAAAATCCAGAGCTCTGAATGGCGTCATCTTCCACGATGTGACATCCTGCCGGCCTTTCTTGCGCCAGTGCATGATGCACCCAACACCAGCTGCGACGAAGCCAAAGAGAGCAAAGCTTGATATTTTAACTGAGAGAATGATCTTTCTCCTAGAGTTACGGCCGCCGCCTCCGGAGCACGTCTGTAGGGGTAGGGCGGAGCTTGATTCGACGCACAGGTCAGGGTTGTCAAGGAAGCTGTCGTAGTACGCCGGGATCTGCAGTGAGGCTGGTACCTCTCCGGTGAGCTGATTATACGAGAGATTCAGGAAGGAGATATGGTTATTGTTGGTGAAGTCCTCTGGGATGCCACCGGTGAGCTGGTTCTTGGAGAGATCGAGCACGATGAGCATCGGGAGCAATCCGATCTCTGCCGGGATCGCTCCTGTTATCTGGTTGCTGCTGAGATTGAGGTAATTGAGCCTCTCAAGGGCTCCCATGGACGTTGGTATGGATCCACTAATCTGGTTCCCGGCAAGGTTGAGATCAATGAGGTTTGCAAGCTTTGTCATGTTCGCAGGTACATGGGAGAACCAATTGCTCTCTGCATCGAACCAACGCAGGCCGGTTGCTGATTCCGGTATCGCGCCAGAGAATCTGTTGTTCCCAATCTCAATCCGTGTGAGGTTAGAGGACAGAGTGCTAGGTAGAAAACCGGTGAAGTTGTTGTTCTGTATCTCAACGGTGGTCAGCTTGGGGAACGCCGACCATACCTTCTCCGGGAACTCGCCGGTGAAGTGGTTGTCCTGCAGCATGATGTTGTCCAGCGTGTCGCACGCCTCCAGGAACGGCGGGAACACGCCGGAGAAATTGTTGTTGAACAGCACGATGTCGTAGAGCTTCTTGTTGGAGCAGAGGGTGCCCGGGACCTCGCCGGTGAGGAAGTTGTTGCTCACCTCTAGGTTGCCGAGTGGCGAGTGCTTCCCGAGCTCTGGCGGGAGGGGGCCTGATAGCCTGTTGTTGAATAGCCGGATGTCCACGAGGTTTGGGAGCAGCCCGATGCTCGACGGAATCACCCCGGTGAATTTGTTGTAGTATAAGTAGAGGAGTGTCAAGTTCTTCATCTTGCCGATGGCATTTGGTATTGTTCCGGTGAGCCAGTTCGCCGACAGGTCAAGCTGGCGCATGCTGACGGCGGTGACCCCGGGCCCAATCCCACCGGTGAAGCTGTTGTCATAAAGGTACAGGAACTCCAGCTTCTGAAGCTTCCAAACCCAGGCCGGAATTTCGCCGCCGAGCTTATTGTCGTACAAAGCCAACGTGGTCAGCTCAGTGAGCGAGGAGAGTCTGTCGGGGATGCCGCCAGTCAGGTTCATATCTGACAGCCACAATATCTTCAGATTCTTCAACTTGCCGAATTCAACAGGGATAGGCCCCGGTGAAAACGGGTTGGTTGCCAGAGTTAGCGTCTCGAGCTTGGTGAGGTTGCCGATGGCCGAGCCCCGGTAGCTGCCGTTGAAGCTGTTTGTGTCAAGAACCAGCGACTTGAGCTTGGGGAACTGGGCAATTGCCAGCGGCACACTGCCGCTGAAACCATTGCTTGACAGGTTGAGGTGCTCCATGCTCAGCGACAGCTTGTTGATGTCAGTCGGGAGGACGCCGGAGAAGAAATTGTTCGACAGGTCGAGGTACTGAAGTGACGAGCAGCCATGGAGTGCTGCCGCCGGGAAATCGCCGGTGAGGTTGTTGTAGGAGAGGTCTAGATACGCCAGGTTCTTGAGGCTGCAGATGGAGGCAGGGATCGGATGGGATAGGTTGAAATTTTGGAAGGCCAGGGCGATCACTTGGCCGTTGTCGTTGCAGGTAACCCCAGCCCATTCACAGTGAGTGAAAGAAGCAGAGGCGGTGGTGTTGCTACGGTTGTTGTTCCATCCGCTGAGTGCAGTAGGGTTGCCCCAATCTCTCTCGATGGTCAAGAGAGTTAGGAGCTCGGCGTCGTTGGGCTGCGCTGCATCAGAATCGGAAGTGAGGAACAGGGTGATGAGGAGCAGCGCGAGAAAGGTGGGCTCGGCCATTGTGAACGGGAGAGGCTTGCAGCAGTGTTGGTTTGGACTCTTGATAGTACTTCGATGCTCATAGACGAACGTGATGTACAGTAGACTTTGTTTGGGTGGTAGCTATCTGGTTTTACCGTGTTACCTCCGGCTAGAAAAATGAGGCGGCCACCCCTCAAACGGGTCAATAGCCAAGTCTACTATCTACTGCTTCCCCGACTTTAGTTGCTGACAAGGGCAAGAGAAGGTGAAGTCTAGACGTTACATCAAGAACAAATTTCTAGGAACTACTATGTACACTCACCCTCGCATAATTGTCTTTAGGGGATGCTAACTATCAGCCGAGAGATATTCAAGCATCTTACAATCGATCGATCGAGTGGCGACTTAACTTCTTGGTGCGAACCTTTCGTCCTATCCCAGCATCGAGTGGCGACTTAAATTCAGTTTACATCCTTGAAACTAAAAATAAATAAATTATCTTTTAATCTTCAACTATAAAAAAATCAGTCCAACTGTTGAAACCAGAAAAATTTGATCCTTTGATAGGTTCAAAGGAGGTTTTTCATTTTGTGAAAATTTAAAATATTTAATTTTAAATTAAAAAATATATAAATAATTTATTTTAAATTTAAATAATATGAAACAGGTGCCAGCACTTTTTTTAAAGATGTAACCTATCTATTGGTACTCAACTTGTCAGTTATTTGGATCCAACTTTTTCATATATGTAATATTTTTTTGTTTCTAGTTATGTCTATTATTTTTTAATATATAAGATTCAAGTAGAGTAACAACAGATAGGTTATATTTTCAAAAAAATTTTGGTACTAGTTTTATATTTTTCTGATTTAAAATGAATCAACTTTGATTTTTAAGATCTAACTCTAATTTTTTATTTTTTAAAAAACCATCTTTAAAACCGTCCATTTAAAACCGTTCAAAGGGTTAAATTTGTCCGGTTTTAATAGTTTGATAGTCTTTGTATCAGGTATTGTAGTTAATGGTTGAAAATTGAATTTTTGTATAGTCCGTGGGTGTAAATTGAATTTTTTGTCTTTCGCCATTGTACGCGGTTAGTGATATCTCCGCTACGCTTCGCCGCCCCACCTCTGCATTTGCCTTCTTTTGTTGGGCAGTTATGCACCCTATAGCGTCAGTCCTCTAAGCGAGTGGTAGCCAAAATCCTGATTCATTACTTTATTGACATCGCAACATAAGTGTTCACCTTTCAGACTTTTTGGGATAAAAAAAAGTGTGTTATTTTAAAGAAGGAAACTGGTTAATTGGCTCTATGCTCTGGAGTCTATATTAAAAGAAATGGCTGAACACCCTATATATGTAGTTGTGCAAGGTATTTCCAAAGTAACATTTTAGCCATTCTGATCGAGGTACCAAGAGGCAAGACAAGTTACAGCATGTAGCTGCAAGATGTATGAACCTTCTTCTTTTTGCAAGCAGAGGAGTTACGAAACTATGAGTGATTTTAAATTTTATTTCAACCATGAAAAAACTCTAGGTAGCTGGTTTTGCCGTGTAAATTCCTCTAGACAAAGGAGCTAGCTGGCCACCTGAAAACGCCGCCGCCATTTTGTCTCCCATCTCCCTTGTTGATTTAATGAAAGGATGGCGACAGGGCAAACTCTCCTACACACAACTACAGTCTACACTGAGTGTCCTGTCGTCACAGAACACTTACAGCTGCTACCTCTTGGTAGAAAACTACAAATGAGAAAGACCGCCATCAATATCAACCGTGGACTGTGAAGTCAAACGATGCTTGAGAGGCTTCACTATCCTGTCCAACTTCTCCAGGTCTTCGTCAGTTTTTTTTCAAATACGCAGAGAGCTGTGCATCATTGTATTAAGAAGAAGAGAAACAAAGTAAAGCATCTTGCCACGACCCCGAGTACAAATTTGCGCTATTTACGCAAAAGCCAACAATCTAGAGAACTAAGGCTAATCACAGTAGGGGTTTCACGGCGAGTTTCATGGTATTAATTACCATGACACATCAGCATTTTTGATGATGTGGCACTGATTTAATGAGGGAAGAGAAGGAACCAGTTTCATCCCTATGACACTCTGCTAACTCGTTTCCAAGACGTTGAAAATGGCGTGAAACGACCACTGTGATCGCCGTTGTTTCATGGGGGATCCCGTGCGCCAATAGATCAACTAGCATTTAATTACACTGGTTAGTTTTGGATACAGTAAAATAAAACTCTCCATTGAGGCATAGTGTTTCATTCATCCCCCAAACTGATGTGGCGTTCTTGTAAACAGAGATATGAAATCTCCCATTGTGATTAGCCTAAGGAACTAGGAGATTACTCGCAGAACAGACGACCGAGGTGTAAAATCAGAGGCGCAATAGATGGGAAACACCGAGTCCTAGCTTGGGTTTACGGTGAGCTGCGTGTTGATTGAATGATCCGAGAAAGAGCCTCTCGGGTGGCTTACATAGGCACCGTGTACAAGAGATAACAATCAAGATCCTAACAGCTATGAAGTTGTTACAACAGACATATTCAGGCTAACTAACCTACAACAGATTACAGCTATCTCCTATAGCCATCTCGATCTTGTTTGTTCAGATTCCTTTATCTACATGACACCAACAACTCGTGATCTTCATACTCTTTAACAGCTCCCTCAGTCATAACCGTGCTGAGGTTAAGATTGGTCTTGAAGATCTACAGTAACCCGACAGATAGTGCTTTTGTAAAGCCGTCCGCTACTTGATCACCAGAAGGCACATATTCAATCTCCAACAGTTTTTCAAGGACTCTTTCTCTCACAAAGTGATAGTCTACTTCAATATGTTTGGTCCTGGCATGAAATACGGGGTTAGCAGATAAATACTTAGCACCAATATTATCACAACAAAGTTTGGCAGCCTGTGGACTTGTAACCCTTAACTCCCGAAGTAGAGTTTGTATCCACATAACTTCTACTATTGCATTTGCTAATGCCTTGTATTCTGATTCAGTACTAGATCTCGAAACTGTAGGCTGTTTTCGTGCACTCCATGGAACCAAATTGGACCCAAGAAAGACAGCAAATCCACTGATAGACTTTCTATCATCTACACATCCTGTCCAGTCTGCATCTGAAAAGGCACTCACCAAAGTAGATATTGACCTCTGTATTTTGAGTCCTAACTAAACACATTGTTTCACATACCTCTCAAAATTCTTTTTACTGCCGCCCAGTGCACAGTTGTAGGAGCATGAAGAAATTGACATATTTTATTAACTGAGAAGGTGATGTCAGGCCGGGTGAGAGTCAAATACTGTAAAGCTCCTACAACTCTTCTATAATGTGATGCATCATTTGGCCCCAGGAGAGATCCTTCATGTAAAGATAATTTTTCACTTGTGGATAAAGGTGTACTCACAGGTTTACAATCTGTCATACCAACTCTTTTGAGGAGATCTGAAGCATATTTTTCTTGTGTCAACATAATGCCATCTCGCACTTTGTTCACTTCTATTCCCATAAAGTAGTGAAGATCTCCAAGGTCCTTGAGAGCAAACTTCCCTTTTAGATCCTGCAACAATGTTGTAGTTGCCTTATCCGTAGAGCTAGCAACTATTATATCATCAACATAGACAAGCACAAACATAGATATGTTGCCTTTACTATAAATGAACAGAGAGGTATCAGCTTTCGACGCTTGAAATCCAAGTGATAAAATCTTGACACTGAGTCGAGAGTACCATGCTCGAGGCGCTTGTTTCAAACCATACAATGCTTTGTCAAGCTTACAAATATATCCGGGTTTAGTTATATCAACAAATCCAGGAGGTTGTTCCATATAAACTTCCTCCTCCAATATCCCATGCAGAAAAGCATTTTGTACATCTAGTTGCCTTAGGCTCTGTCAGACCCGGGGCCACCGGGCTGGGCACGTTACGAAGTTTAAGAGATTAAGCCCGTCTTATCTCTTATTCATTTTGTTTATCTCTTATTTATCCCGTTTAAATAGGAGATAGAGCTAACCAATACGGAGAGGATCTACTCGAGATCAGTTCTGGTGTGATCCCTCGGTGGGGGTTGGTTAGCATCTTTGTAACTCTGACCTCTCGGATATATAAGGGAGGTCAGGGACCCCCCTCAAAAAAAGAGATCATTAGGTCAATCTACACCAAAGAGAATACAAACCACCATACAGGATGTAGGGTGTTACGCTCCGCGCGGCCCGAACCTGTCTAAAGTCTTGTGTTCTTTGCACCTTCGAGTTCCTGATCTCGGCGTCTCCTCACCCAAAACTTACCACCTTGGGTATATCCCTCGGTGGGCAGCCGGTTAAACACCGACAGCTGGCGCACCAGGTAGGGGAGCGCGTCGAAGATCCGCCGGCGAGCTCGATGGCATCTTTCAATTTCATCAGGTCAGTTCCCTCTCAGGGTATGACATTTGTCTTTGGCTCGTGGGTTTGCATCGCAGATGGTGCGGGCAAATTTCGGCGATTCCTCGTCGACATGACGCCGAAAACCGTCGCTGCGGATCCTCGTAGCGGCCTCGACAAGTTCGTCGACGAGCTCGACAATTTGCCGCTCCATGCTTCCGCGGCACAGGTCGAGATGGAATCTGTTCCAAACTCGACTTCTTCTGGTGTCGTGACAACTTCCCCTGGTTTGGACTTGTTCCAATCTAGGGATTCGCATGGTCGGACTCAACCCGGCTTGTGCGAACCGGCCACTGATCTTCAGGAGGCCAACGCATCTGGATCCCTCTCCATGTTAGAGAAGGATTTGGACCTGCTGCTCCGGGACGGAAATCCTGAAGCCACCGCGTGTCGGGAGGCTTCGGGTTGTTCTGGTCCCGGTGATTTGGTGATCACCTCCTCGCTGAAGGGGCACATTGTGCATTGGAGGGGCATGATGCTCTCCAATCTACTCGAAGCAGAGAGCCGGCTTGTGGCTCACCTCGAGCCATTGCCCTTCCAAGAGGGCAGGCCATTGGCCACCGCGGCGGAGGGGTCGACAGAGCTAGTCGACGAAAGTTCTCATGAGTTTTCCTCCCGCCAGGTGCTAATGGCCGAAGAAGGCGAGGACGGTGGGGACTTTCTGTAACATCCCAATTTTCATCACTTTGAAGAAGATGCAAGGCAACTCTCTAAGATCCTTAGCCACTAAGCAATAGTGAGATATTTCCAAGGCAACTCTCTAGATCCTTAGCCCCTAAGCAATAGTGAGATATTTCCAAGGCAACTCTCTAACTCCTTAGCCCCTAAGCAAGAATAAAATATTTTCAAGGATCCTTCTCCACTAAGCAAGGGGGGAGATATTTTCCATGGAAGACTCTAGAAATAGTAATAAATAAAATTTTGAAAATGTTAAGATATTTTGGAATTCTCTAGAAGGAGGACACTTGTCCTAATACCATGGCTTCCCTTGACCTATAAATAGAGCCCCCCCTCCTTGCCATGACATCCACCCATGAGCAAGGTAGATAGGTTGTGGTAGGGCTAGGAGGGTTAGTGCTGGACTAGCCACTCAAAGGCGCGTGTTCCTTCGGGACTTTGCCGCTCCAATAAGGTAAGTGTTTTTATAAGCGTTAGTCTCCTAGTTAAACTTAAGTACTTAAGTATATAAGTTGTGATTCAAAAGGACCCGGTGCACTAAGTAACCAGAAGCCTCTCAAGTCACCGCACCACGCCCTAATTCTCAGATAATCATAACAGCGCCTACTTCCTTCGCAATAACTTCATCATCCCCTGGAAACCACAAAGTACTCACACCATTGACCTTGGAATAAACCGTCATGCACAGTGCCGGCCGAGATATTTTCCGCCGCGCACGCTCGCTCTCGCCCGCGCCCGCGCGACACGCCGGCCCCACGACGGGACCGCGCACTGCCGCCGGCACCGCGCCATGCCGCCCACCTCCGTGGCCCCACGACGGGACCGCACACTGCCGCCGGCACCACGCCGTGCCGCCCACCTCCGCGTCCCCACCTCGCCCACGCCGCTGCAGCGTCCTCGCCCGCTTTGCCACCTCGACGCTCGCGTCTTCAGTGCTGCCACTGTTTGAGCTGACGGCGAGCTGCCGCAGCCCACGCCGTCGCCCGTCCCCATGCGACGCCGCTGCTACTCCCCTCGCCTATAAAAGGAGCAAGGCCGTGACGAACTCCATCACCAGCCCAAGCACACCGAGCCGCTTCACTCCGCTAACCACTCCCCACGAGCCCAGCTCACTCACGAGACGAAGCCCCAACAGTTGACCCTATTCCTCGAGCTGTTGCACGCCAAGGTGAGATGGCAGGCAGCCCCGACCATTAACTCCACAATACTAATAAAGACCCAAAACATCCACCAGGCCGTGAGCACCTAACCCAAATCATTCTATTTACCAACCAAAACTATAAACCCAATATCTCCCTCATATCAATTCCTATTGTCATTTCCATTTGAGCTTGTTTTATAGCTTGCTTGTGTTTGTTTGCCGGTTGTGCCGTCTCCGCCCGTAGATCACGGAGTGACCGAGGAGGAGCCTGCCAGGGAGCCAGAAGACCCATACCGCGAGCAGGAAGCCGCCACCGACGACACGTACGTAAGCGAAGGCAAGTTTCATCGACCCCTACGTGAGCGGTTGCATCCATGTGAGGACGTCTAGTTGTAGCTCTGGTTTAGGATCGATTACATATACCGGTGCTTGAGTGATTGAGTGTGCTCATACATGCATGTGAGTAGTTATGCATGTCTAGAGTTGAGACTAGGATATGAAGGGTTTTGGTTGAGGCTAGGGCAGCTGGGTATGTTGGAAGCCGGCGCTACCGTGGTGGTAGACTGGCAGGTTAGTGCTACCGTGGAGGTAGGCTCGAGTTAATGTGTTGAGGGATGGCTGCTGCCCTGGCGAACCATAAGGACCGAGTTGTTTTGACATCTCACCTAGCTTACTTTAGTACGACCACAGGTTCTGTTATGGGACAGACTTAGCCTAATCCCACTGGTTAGCCTGACGGTCGCAGGGATGTGTCATGGGTATAGACCATTGTGGTCAGGGCCCGAGGGGTTGTGCGGCCGGGCTGGGGCGTGACCACGGCTGGGTGTCGGCTATGTCGGTTGTCCGTTCGGGCAGTCGAGCTTGTGGGTACAGTGTACGACCTCTGCAGAGTGTAGAATCCATTCGAATGGTCCGTGTCCACGGAATGGACAGGCTACGGTGTGGTCCTAACAACTAGTGAGCTACCTACTGTGGGTTGTGTCGGGAAGAAGGGCGTACCATGAGTTGCATAGCATATGCATTGTAGTTAATGTGTGTCATGCATGTCATTCCCCTCCCGTAGGGTGAGGTGGAACTTGCTGAGTACTTTTGTACTCAACCCTTGCTGATTTTTCTCCAGAGGATCCCGACTTTGTTCCAGAAGACTGTGAGTAGATCGTGTCCGCACCCAAGCTGGTCGAGTGGAGTTGTGATGGATGAAGAGCTAGTCCTCCATGCCGTTATGATAGTCACTATCCTATGTTTGAGTTGTGTAGCTCTATGTTGTCGCATTACCCCTCGTGTATTTGCTGAATAAAGCTCTGTATGACTCTGGACTCCACTTGATGTAACATGTATTATGCCGGAGACTTTATTCGGTAACTAATACATGGTTTAGCCTTGATCTTCGGGTCGGGGTGCTTCATGTGGTATCAGAGCCATGCTTGGCTGTAGGACACGAATCGGTAGTAACGAGGACCGTAGGAGCCCTAGGATGGTCAATTCTTGAAACCCTATTACTCCTTAAAACTTTATCCTTATTATGTTAACCCTACCTTTGTAAGTTAGATGGCGGATGACTGGACCACCACCTACTGCATCAACGAAGATGGATTCCCCAGGGTGCTTTATGCTGCCACGGTGCGACTAGGTATTCCGGAACGACCGGAGTACGTGGGTCGCGAGTTCATGGAGCATGGCACCGAAAGCTGTGAGATCACCATTCATATTGGCGCCAGCGATAAATACTTGGAGATGCAACCCTGGAGTGTCACCGCCACTGGAGCCCGTATGCCTGACACCATTCAACTTGCAGCTCGCAAGGCACTGCGGCACCTGTGCCAGATGTTCGAATGGCACTTAGGTTCCACTCCCATGAAGTACTTTCCACCGTTGGATCGTAACCGTCCTGCTTGGGCGGCAAGGATCCGCAACCTAGAAAGTCCTGCTGGGACAGAGAAGAACCCCACAGTTGTCGCTATGTCGGGCTATTTGCTTAGCCTCGATGATTTGTGCGACCAACTGCATCAACGCGTGGGAAATTTGATCCAGCGTGCTGAGAGAGCGGAGTCCCGTTGGCATAAGGCTAAGCTGGCCTTAGCGCAGGCAGAAGCCCGAGCAGCTGAAGCAGAGAGCCGCCTCACCATGGCCGAAGAAAACCTTAGGGAGCAGGCAGACCGCCATAGCCAGCTTCTTAGAGGTGTCTACCTAGTAGATCGCGCCAAGCGTAAGTGAAAGATATGTAGGCCCCTAAGTGGGTTTTGGTGATATATGACAAAGCACATGTATATTTAATTGTGTTATTAAGCATGTGTGCAGGTGCTAGCGGTGACTAAGCAAAGCCTTTAGAGAAGCGTGAACCCTCAAAAAGGATATGAAAAGTGGCGTCCTCAAGTGTTCTTAAAGACTAGATTTTATTTTTGAAATTGAGTATAGGAACGCCGTACTATCAAGGGGAACTATGATCCACTAGTGTAGACATGGTAGTTGTGTTCAAGAGAACCCACAAAAATCATAAGAAACCATCTCAACGCTCAAAAAGGGACTTAAATGTGAAATTCAGTGTCTAACCAGGAGTGTCCGGGTCAATGTCCGGAATGTCCGGACAGAATGTCCGGAGAATCCGGACGTATACCCGGAGTGTCCGGGTTACTGTTACCGGTCTGGAAAACCAGTTTGGTCCGGAGTCTCCAGACCCCTATGTCCGGAGTATCCGGACATATACCCGGAGTTTCCGGGTACCGCTCTCCCAACGGCTAGTTTCTGGGAGAGGGGGTATAAATACCCCCCATACCCCCTCTCACTCTCTCTCTCTCTTGCTCATTTTCGACCAGAACTGCAGAAAACCAAAAGAGAGCCCTCTCACTCCCCATTTGCTCCATTCTTGAGTGATTTTCTTTGGGGTTTGAAGTGAGATTGTTGCAAGAGCTAAGATTGTGCAAGTAAGCCTTGATTTCATCTCTTGAGCACATCAAACTAAGTCTAGCCCGTGGATTCTAGTTTATTACTCTTGGAGCTTCAAGCTCCTAGACGGCTAGGCGTCGCTTGTGATTGCGTGATTGTTTTGTGAGCATCACAGCTGGTTTGTAACCTTCATTCCTCTCCGAGGAATTCATAGTAAGTGACCCTAGGGTTTGAGCGTTGGTCTCACCCTTGAGAGAGGAGCATAGGAGTTCTTGAGTACCGTCTCTTGAATTCTTCCTCAACGGAGACGTAGCTCCTTTGGGAGTGAACTTCGGGAAACAAATTCTGTGTCATTCTCATATTTCTACCTCATATTTGTGATTATTTGCGTGTGAGACTAACCTTTTAGGGTTTGAGGCCGATCTACTTTTGTACAAGTCTCACGAGTAAGAAAACTGGTGAGAAACACTCCAGAGGTACCACTAGTCTATCTAAATTTACTGGATTCAATTTACAGCATCTCTATCTTTGATTAGCAGTAGGTTATTTCATATCCGGATAGTCCGGACTGTATCTCCGGAAACTCCGGACACTATATCCGGAGTATCCGGACATATATCCGGAGTATCCGGACACCTGTGTTGCTAACCGTGCTCGAAGTATTTTTAAGTTGCAGATTAGCCTATTCACCCCCCCTCTAGGCATCTTGAGGTCCTTTCAATTGGTATCAGAGCAAGGTTCTCCATATTTAAAGCTTAACCGCTTGGAGAGTCAAGATGTCGAGTGACGCTTCATCCAAGGGTCAAGCCGATCCAATGGTTGAAGTTCAGAAGGAGAAGTCATCTGAAAGATCAGAGGATAAGAAAAAGAACAGGCTACAAGAAGAGGAAGAAAATTTGGAAACAACCGACGATGAGATGTCATTTTCAAGAATGGAAGGCTTGGAGGAAGAAGAAGAAATTGCAAAGAAAGAAAGAGAAATCAAGCACTAAGGTTATGATTGAGTCAAGTGATGACTCGGACAATGACTACAAGAGAAGATCTTCAAGCTCTTCAAAGGTGAAGAAAAGAGCCAACTATCACCAAGTTGGTCATGACTATACATTTCAAATTCCTAGTGATCATAGTGCTTCAATTCACATGGGAAAGCCCCCTTATTTTGATGGAACGGGGTATAATCAATGGAAGACCAAAATGTTTGGTTATTTGAGTGCAATTCACAAGGATCTATGGAAAATCATTGAAGTAGGGTGTGAGATCCCGGAAGATGGAGAAGCCACAACACCCGTTCAAGCATATGTCTTACAAAGAAATTATCAAGCATTGAACATTCTTCACTCTTCCGTGAGTCCGGAAGAGTTTGACAAAATTGAAGATTCCTCCACCGTCAAGGATGCTTGGGACACTCTCCAAGTAAATCATCAAGGGTCAATAAAAGTCCGAGAATCAAGAATCAAGACTTTGGAAGATGAACTAAGTCTATTCTCCATGAAGAAAGATGAAACCGTTAAGGAGATGTATAACAGCATGAAAAAGATCACCAATCAAATCAAATCTCTTGGTGGAGACAAATGGGGTGATCGTGAGATAGTGGATAAGCTCTTAACCATCTACATGGCTAGGAATGTCAGATTACCTAGTTTGATAAGAGCGGAAAGGGGTTTCAAGCATTTCACCGCCGAGAATGTTCGTGGAAGAATTGAGGCTCATCATGATCAATTGAAGAGAGTCAAAATAAATCAAGATTTAGCCGATCTACAAGAGCAAGCTGCAAAGAATAATGGGTTGGCTCTTCAAGCTAAGTTGAAAGGCAAGGAAAAAGCACCTCAACCATCAAAGATTGATGACTCTAGTGATAGTGAAGATGATGAGCTTGATGATGAGCAAATGGCCTTTTTCATCAAGAACTTTAGAAGAGTTCTAAGGAAGGGCAACTTTCGAAACTTTGGCAAGAACAAGAATGAATCAAGAAGAAGATCAAGCAAGCCATGCTTCGGTTGCAAGAAAATCGGGCATTTCATTGCGGATTGTCCGGAAGAAAAGAAGAAGAACAAGAATGCCAAGGAGAGTTCATCCAAGAGGGATAAGCCAAGATATAAAAAGCATGTTGGTGAAGCTCATCTTGGTCAAGAATGGGATTCAAATGAAGAAAGCAACTCCGACAATGAAGATATTGCAACCATGGCATTCAAGACTTTATCTTCACATCAATCAAGCTTGTTTGAAGATCTCACCGATGATGAAGATCAAGACCAAATTATGTGCTTGATGGCAAAGAACTCAAAGGTAATATCTCCGAACTCATCGGATGATGAATTAGATGATGATGATGAAGTTGCTAGTCTTATTAAACAATATGGTAAGAGTGCGGCAACTAGAATAATGAAATTAATAATAAAACTAGATGATCTAGATGAGATTCTTGAATCACAAGAGGAATTGTTTAGCCTTGAAAGAGAAAATCCGAGACTCTTGAAAAGAACCTTACCTATGAAAGGAAGGAAAACAAGAGGCTTGGAGAATCTCTAAAAGCCAAGGATAACATGCTTCTTGAGGTAGAAGAGTCATTTACTAGTGAAAAGAGGAAAGTGGATGACTTAACTAAAGAACTTCTTTTAGTTGAAGACACTCATGCTAGATTAAAGAGAGACAATGATAAACTTCAAGAAAGTTTAACAAGCTTGCAAGCCATGAACACGGCACTTGAAGTTAAAGTTAGCACTCTCCTAGTAAGTTCCTCTAACACTTGTAAGACATCAAAGTCATCTAGTCCTTCAACTAGTAATGGTTGTGCATGATGCTTTAATGTTGATATTCAAACTTGTGTGACTAACCATGCCGAAGTGCAAGCCATGAGGAAAGAGATTAGTAGACTCACCCAAATGGTGCAAGAAGAGGAAATATCTCACAAGGGAGTACTCAAGACAAATCCCTCACCAAGGGTAGGTGAGTTTGAGAAGCATACCAAGGGGTTTGGTTCAAGATACTTAAGCAAATATAGTTTTGAGAAAGGTAATGGACTAGGAAAGAATGAAGATGGCACTTCTCAAACCATTCCTTATGTCAAGAATAACAAGAAGGCCGCCTTAGGGGCAAGAGGAGGCTTAGTGAATATGACAACTCCCATCCATAGGAGAAGTAGTGAGAAGCAAGGGTTAAGTCAAATCAAGTTTGTCAAGAGAGGCACAACATGTGATGAAGGTGCCAAAATTGTTGCATCCTCTTTGAAGCAAGACAAATTCCAAATGCCCAAGACACCAAAAACATTATCTCAAATGTCATTTTATGCGGATTATGTTTTAACTAGGAACCACCATGGTAAAGTGGTTGCTAGATTTGTGGGTCACCGCTCATGGAACACTAAGGTGAAAAGCCATGTGTGGGTACCCAAAGTGCTTTTGACTAACACTCAAGGACCCAAGTATTGTTGGGTACCTAAAAGAAAGGAATAATCTTGTTTTGTAGGAATACTTCTCCGGTGGATCAACATGGGTGATTGATAGCGGATGCACAAATTATATGACCGGAGAAGGAAGCGTTTTTGAGAGTTTGAAAGAATCAAATGATGATCATTACATTACTTTTGCCGGAAATCAAAAGGGAAAAGTGCTTGGTACCGGTAGTATTGATCTAAACTCAAAATTCTCTCTTTCAAAAGTTCTTTTAGTCGAATCTCTTGGGTATAATTTGCTATCCATATCACAACTTTGTGCATCGGGTTTCAATTGTTTATTTACTAATGAAGGTGTGACCGTCATTAGGAGAAGCGATGGCTCCGTTGCCTTCAAGGGTGTACTCAAGGGAAAGCTTTATCTAGTGAATTTTTCACAAGAAAAGGCTCAACTTGATACATGCTTGGTGGCAAAGTCTAGCTTGGGTTGGTTATGGCATCGCCGACTAGCTCATGTTGGGATGAGAAATCTCAACAAGCTCCTAAAGGGGGATCACATTCTAGGACTAACAAATGTTTCTTTTGAGAAAGATCGTATTTGTAGTGCTTGTCAAGCCGGGAAGCAAGTTGGTGTTCCTCATCCGTCAAAGAGCATCATCACCACCGTCAAGCCATTTGAACTACTGCACATGGATCTCTTTGGACCGGTGGCTTATATAAGCATTGGTGGTAACAAATACGGACTTGTCATTGTTGATGATTATTCTCGTTTCACCTGGGTATTCTTTTTGCATGACAAAAGTGCAGTGCAAGAGACATTCAAGAAATTTGCAAAAGAGCTCAAAATGAATTCGAAACCAAGATCAAGAAAGTGAGAAGTGACAATGGCACCGAATTCAAGAACACCAACATTGAAGAATTCTTAGAAGAAGAGGGCATTGGGCATGAGTTCTCCGTTCCATATACTCCACAACAAAATGGAATTGTTGAAAGGAAAATAGAACTCTCATTGAAGCCGCAAGAACAATGCTTGATGAATACAAGGTCTCGGATCAATTTTGGGCGGAAGTAATCAACATGGCGTGCCATGCTATCAATCGTCTTTATCTTCACAAGATCTTGAACAAGACGGCTTACGAGCTTCTACTTGGTAAAAAGCCTAACGTGTCATATTTTAGAGTTTTTGGAAGTAAGTGCTTCATTCTTAATAAGAAGACCAAGAACTCTAAATTTGCATCTAAAGTTGATGAAGGTTTTCTTCTTGGTTATGCCTCAAATGCTCATGGATATCGTGTCTTCAACAAAACCACCGGTTGTGTTGAAGTTGCGTGTGACGTGACATTTGATGAATCTAATGGCTCTCAAGAAGAGCAAGTTAATGATGTTGTAGGCATGGAAGAAACACCAAGCAAGGCGATCAAGAAGCTAGCCACTGGTGAAATAAAGCCACAAGAGCACGAGGATCAAAATGATGATGATGTGTTGATGTTCAAAGGGTCATCTTCATCAACTTCCGCGGCGCAACCCGGAAACTCCGGGTGTATATCCGGAGACTCCGGATCACCTGTCCGGAGTATCCGGACACAGGGCCGGAGTATCCGGGTTACAGAAGATGAACCGTCATCTCCACATCAAGATCAACCTCAGGCTGAACAAGAAGTTGAGCCTATACAACATGAAGCTCAAATTCCTCATCCAAGAATTCATCAAATTATCCAAAAGGATCATCCCGTAGATAACATCCTTGGAAGCATAAACAAAGGGGTAACTACTCGTTCTCGTTTAGCAACCTTTTGTGAGCATTACTTGTTTGTTTCTTCTTTGGAACCACTTAAGGTTGAAGAAGCTTTGGATGATCCGGATTGGGTGATGGCCATGCAAGAAGAATTGAACAACTTCACACGGAATGAAGTCTGGTCCTTAGTAGAAAGACCCAAGCAAAACGTCATTGGAACAAAGTGGGTTTTTCGAAACAAACAAGACGAACATGGCGTGGTAACAAGAAACAAGGCAAGGTTGGTTGCTCAAGGCTTCACTCAAATCGAAGGTTTGGATTTTGGTGAGACTTATGCACCCGTAGCTAGGCTTGAGTCAATTCGTATCTTGCTTGCCTTTGCAACTCACTATGATTTCAAGCTATACCAAATGGATGTGAAGAGTGCTTTTCTTAATGGACCAATCTCTGAATTGGTATATGTTGAGCAACCACCGGGTTTTGAAGATCCTAAGCTACCTCATCACGTCTACAAGCTACATAAGGCGCTCTATGGGCTTAAGCAAGCTCCTAGAGCATGGTATAAATGCCTTAAGGATTTTCTCTTAAGGAAAGGCTTTGAGATAGGCAAAGCCGATCCTACTCTTTTCACTCGCAAAGTTGACAAAGAAATTTTGTGTGCCAAATATATGTCGATGACATTATATTTGGTTCTACTAATCAATCTTGGTGCGAGGATTTTAGTAGGATTATGACGAAGAGATTCGAGATGTCCATGATGGGAGAGTTGACATTCTTTCTTGGCTTTCAAATCAAGCAACTCAAGGAAGGAACCTTTATTTGTCAAACCAAGTATACCAAAGATATGTTGAAAAAGTTTGACATGGAGAATGCCAAGCCTATCAAGACACCCATGCCGACTAATGGACATCTCGATTTAAATGAAGATGGGAAGGCCGTAGATCAAAAGGTATATCGCTCCATGATTGGATCCCTTCTTTACCTTTGCGCATCTAGGCCCGATATCATGCTTAGTGTGTGCATGTGTGCAAGGTTTCAAGCTAATCCTAAGGAATGTCACCTTATGGCTGTTAAGAGAATTCTAAGATATTTAGTTTTCACTCCGTACCTTGGCTTGTGGTATCCCAAGGGCTCCACTTTCAATCTACTTGGCTACTCCGATTCGGATTATGCCGGTTGCAAAGTAGATAGGAAGAGTACATCGGGGACTTGTCAATTTCTTGGCCGGTCCCTTGTGTCTTGGAGTTCCAAGAAACAAAATTCCGTTGCTTTATCAACTGCCGAAGCCGAATATGTTGCTGCAGGTGCTTGTTGTGCACAATTACTTTGGATGAAATCCACCTTGAGAGACTTTGGTTGTAAGTTTAGCAAGATTCCACTCTTGTGTGACAACGAGAGTGCAATCAAGCTAGCTAACAACCCCGTTAATCACTCAAGAACCAACATATTGACATAAGGCACCATTTCTTGAGAGACCATGAAGCCAAAGGAGATATCGTTTTAAATCATGTGAGCACCGATAAACAACTAGCCGATATCTTCACTAAACCACTTGATGAGCAAAGGTTTTATACCTTGAGGAGTGAGCTAAATATTTTGGATTCTCGTAACTTAGTTTGAGATCATGCTCATATTTGTGTGCTGTAGAGAAATTTTTTTTAAAAAAAAAATCTCTAGAATTGCTAAGGAGTGTGACTTTCAAAATAATTTGAATCTTTTCTTGCTTGCTTGAGACTATTGCTCCCATTGTTGATTGCTGGCTAGTCTCAAGTTAAGTAAGTCTCTCACATCACTAGATCTCTCATATCAAAATTCAATCCTATTCTCTTTGGAATCCTCATCAGTTTTAGGGGGAGCCGGATTCTCCGGACACACGTCCGGATACTCCGGATATCCGGATACTCCGGACATACGTCCGGATACTCCGGATGGTAAAACCATCTTATATATATACCGCGGGGGGGTCGGTCAAAACGGTTCTATCTCTTATTTTTACCTCCACCGCGCCTCTCCTCCTCTCCACTGTCTCCCTCTCGCCCAAGGGGCGATTTCCACCATCTTTTCCCGTAAGATTTGCGAATTGTTGAAGGGAGTGCTCCATCTCGTCCGGAATCTCCGGAGAACGCTTTGGATTTGGAGTTTCCCGCGCTTTCCTCTTCATTAAGGTATTCAAACTTCAAATCGCCCGATCTCTCAATGTAGTGGTCAAAACTAGATATCCTTTGGGGCATTATCTTCCCTCATGTGCAGCAGCTTGTGCCCCAAATTTCATTCAAATCCCATGGGCAAATCTCTAGATTTCATGAAAGTAGGGTTTACATGTCGATGCCCGGAAACTCCGGATGTTCTGTCCGGATACTCCGGACTGTCCGGAGTATCCGGACATATATCCGGACTCTTCGGATTCTTAGAGTTTCAGCCTATCTGTCTCATTCCTATTTCTTCTAGCTGCTCCTAATCGATATATCCTATATCCAGGCTATGGGACGTGAGCGTGCACCTGCTTCTTCCGGTCAGAGACGGCAAAAACGCCGTCATGATCCTCAAATCCAAGAGGAGGAAGTTTCACCTCCTAGCCCTCCTCCAAGAGAACTTCGTCCTCGCCACCGTCCGGGCAAAGAGCCTGCAGGAAGCAACTCACATGCCCGGCCACCTCGTCAAGCTCCATACATGATGCCAAGCATGGCCGTGCCTCCTCCTTCTCGGGCTAATCCATCAAGACGGGGAATTGCTTGGGATATCTGCCCTCACACTCCTCCTCGTCTTCAAGTTGAATATCCACAAGATCAACGTACATATCCTAGGTGCCCAAAGCTTCACCGTCCTCAATTCTCACTGAGTTTTCTACCACCATGGGGAGGAACTATTTCAAGCAGACTGTGGCTCTCACTGATGCGCGTAAGGAGGATGTCTACAAGTATGAGAAGGCTGAAAATTTGGAAAGGAGATTTTGGTGTCAGTTGCATCAAGACTTCTACTCCTCCGTTGTCATGCGCAAGGGCAAAGCTCCAATTGTTCCTTGCAAGTATGTTGATTGGGAGTATTTTGAAAGGATGAATGACCCATTCTTCAATCAAGCTATTGCAAAGTGCAAGGAATTTGGTCTTTATGACATCATGGGCTTTCGGTATGATTGGAATGAGGAGATTCTTGCTCAATTTCACTCCTCTTTATTTTATGACGCAAGGCAAATTGCCTTCTTTTGGACTACCGAGGGAGTGAAATATGGAGTTGACTACATGACATTCTCTAGACTCCTTGGACTTGGCTCAGAGGATGAGAAGAGGGATCCTATTCATGTGGAACATCAGTTAAAGCCAAGTCAATTACCAGCTCTTTTCTACAACCCTATTCTAGCGGAAGCCGGCAATGCAAGCACTCTTCAACCATTCTACTACACCATGAACCAATTCTTTCGTGCCACCATTGATGCTAAGGATGGTGATGCCACTGCTCTTAGGTACTTTGCTTGCAATCTCCTTGCCCGTGTCATGCCCGGTGGGCGACCCTTCTCTATTATGGACTTTATTTGGAATGAGTTAAGGAGGACGATGAATGATCCACAAAAGTTTCTACCATCTGCTCCTTACATTATGTATATGATTGAGAGGGTTACAAAGGTCACCTTTCCCAAGGATTGCAAGCATGCTGCCCTTCACCTTCGTCCTCGATCCGGTGATGCACCGCACGCCCCTCCTCTTCATGCCGGTGCCACAAGGAACCCAAGGTTTGACCCAGCTCCATCTTATTCGGGTCCATCTTCATCTCGCCGTGGTCATCATGATTCTTTTATCAAGAGGGCTCTTAAGAGCATTTTCTGCATGTGCAAGACTGCAACTCACGAGATCAATGAAAACCGCCGTGACATTATTGAGATTAAGAGTCACTTGGGGCTTCCGGCGGATCCATACCATGAGTTGCCCGAGTTTGATGACCCATTTGCCAAATGGGATGCTGCGGATGAGGCCGCCACTGCTGCTGCTCATGCTCCTCTTCCTCGCCCACGTCAGCGCACACGTGCCCCTACACGATCCCGTCGCTCTCCTCCTCGTGGCCAAGAGATATTTGATGAAGAGGAAGAGACCGAAGAAGAAGCACCTCCAAACTACCGTGAAATCCCCGATTCGGATGAGGATGAGGACACCTCCGATGAGGATGCCCAAGATGATGATGAGTAGAAGACCTTCTTGCCATTTTTCATTTCCTTTTTGGCACTTGATGACAAAGGGGGAGTGAAAATGTCATTTATGTACTCATTTGGGCTATGTATCAACTTTATGCGTTTCTTTTGAACAATTATTCATGTAAGGACTATGTGGTGTGAGGAACTTTGTAATGTGTGCTACTCTGTGGTCTACTGGTTTGCAGTTTGTTTTTAAGGATGAGCTGATAGTGTGATCTTAATTTGATTATGATGCAATGTTATTTTTCTGTGTTCTGACCTGATGGTCCGGATACTCCGGATATTCTTCCGGATACTCCGGACACATGGTCCGGAGTCTCCGGATTGAAACCTGGAGTCTCCGGGTTATCTTGATCAAACACTGGTGTTTCTTGATTATATGACATGACTTTTGCATCACACACTTTTCAGCACACACATATGCTCACCCCACTGTAGAATGTATAAAGAGTTTCCATACCTTTTTCTAAATATGCCAATCTTGACTTTAGAGAAGTCAATTTGAAATTCAAATTCATGGCATACATTAAGGGGGAGCTCTTTACATGCTTAAGATTACATTTTTATGGTTATCAAATGAGATACATGTGGGTTGTCATCAATCACCAAAAAGGGGGAGATTGAAAGATATCTAGGCCCCTAAGTGGGTTTTGGTGATATATGACAAAGCACATGTATATTTAATTGTGTTATTAAGCATGTGTGCAGGTGCTAGCGGTGACTAAGCAAAGCCTTTAGAGAAGCGTGAACCCTCAAAAAGGATATGAAAAGCGGCGTCCTCAAGTGTTCTTAAAGACTAGATTTTATTTTTGAAATTGAGTATAGGAACGCCGTACTATCAAGGGGAACTGTGATCCACTAGTGTAGACATGGTAGTTGTGCTCAAGAGAACCCACAAAAATCATAAGAAACCATCTCAACGCTCAAAAAGGGACTTAAATGTGAAATTCAGTGTCTAACCCGGAGTGTCCGGGTCAATGTCCGGAGAATCCGGACGTATACCCGGAGTGTCCGGGTTACTGCTACCGGTCTGGAAAACCAGTTTGGTCCGGAGTCTCCGGACCCCTATGTCCGGAGTATCCGGACATATACCCGGAGTTTCCGGGTACCGCTCTCCCAACGGCTAGTTTCTGGGAGAGGGGGTATAAATACCCCCCATACCCCCTCTCACTCTCTCTCTCTTGCTCATTTTCGACCAGAACTGCAGAAAACCAAAAGAGAGCCCTCTCACTCCCCATTTGCTCCATTCTTGAGTGATTTTCTTTGGGGTTTGAAGTGAGATTGTTGCAAGAGCTAAGATTGTGCAAGTAAGTCTTGATTTCATCTCTTGAGCACATCAAACCAAGTCTAGCCCGTGGATTCTAGTTTATTACTCTTGGAGCTTCAAGCTCCTAGACGGCTAGTTGTCGCTTGTGATTGCGTGATTGTTTTGTGAGCATCACAGCTGGTTTGTAACCTTCATTCCTCTCCGAGGAATTCATAGTAAGTGACCCTAGGGTTTGAGCATTGGTCTCACCCTTGGGAGAGGAGTATAGGAGTTCTTGAGCACCGTCTCTTGAATTCTTCCTCAATGGAGACGTAGCTCCTTTGGGAGTGAACTTCGGGAAATAAATTCTGTGTCATTCTCATATTTCTACCTCATATTTGTGATTATTTGCGTGTGAGACTAACCTTTTAGGGTTTGAGGCCGATCTACTTTTGTACAAGTCTCACGAGTAAGAAAACTGGTGAGAAACACTCCAGAGGTACCACTAGTCTATCTAAATTTACTGGATTCAATTTACAGCATCTCTATCTTTGATTAGCAGTAGGTTATTTCATATCCGGATAGTCCGGACTGTATCTCCGGAAACTCCGGACACTATATCCGGAGTATCCGGACATATATCCGGAGTATCCGGACACCTGTGTTGCTAACCGTGCTCGAAGTGTTTTTAAGTTGCAGATTAGCCTATTCACCCCCCCCCTCTAGGCATCTTGAGGTCCTTTCAGTAAGGGACACCATCCTGGGACTGCTGCTGAGTCAACCATCCTAGAGGGGATCCCACTATACCCTTTGTCCCAACCGCGCAGGAGGATTTGCGAACCAGTGCCGCCCACGCCTCCCGCGTCTCCCCGAGATCCCGGAAACAGTGATCCCGAAGACCGTGTTGTAGGGATCAGTAGTCGAGTCATCCCGGCTGACCCTTAAAACTCGAGCCGCGTTATTGTAATCCGTCGTGGCATGTATCCTTGCTTGTTTGAATGAATGCTTGTGTGGTGCTCGAATGACTTGTTGATATTGTGTGCTATTATATATTTATATACATGCAAATCTACCCTAGTAATAAATAGGGAGAGCCACCTAATTTTATCCTATCCCTCCTTGACCGCAGATGTCCCGTCGTTCGAGCCGAGTCCAGGGACTCCATGCTCAGGAGGACGGTGACGAGGTCAATCCGAGGAACCAGGCCCCTCTGAATGTAGCTCCAGAAGAAAATGGACACCTACTGCAGCTACCTCCCCGTGCCCCCGCACCCATTGACCTAGCAGCCATACTACAGCAACAGAACCAACTCCTTCAAGTTCTTGTGACCACCCTCACGGCTCAAGCTCAAGGCAATCTTGGCAACAATAGACCTGCAATGCCTCAAGGCAATGGCAGCAGGATTGCAGACTTCAACCGCTTGCAGCCACCTAAGTTTGGAGGATCCGACAACCCGATTGAGGCTGATGACTGGATCAGAGAAATCGAGATGAAGCTAGAAGTTGTTCATGCTGATGACCGTGATAAGGTGTTATTGGCCGTCCAACAACTGAGAGGACCAGCTTTAGCATGGTGGCAAAGCTACAGAGAGATGAATGAGGATGCTAACACCATGCTTTGGGACAGATTTGTCAAAGTGTTTAAGGAGCATCACATTCCTAGGAGTGTGATGAAGCTTAAGTTGGAGGAGTTCATGAGTCTCCAGCAAGGGAATCTGTCAGTGACAGAGTATCTGCATAAATTCACGGAGCTGTCCCGTTATGCCTCAGAAGTACTGAAGACAGATGAACAGAAGTAAGATGCCTTCCTTCGTGGTTTGGATCCGGAGATAAGGACCCTGCTTGGAGTTTCTATTTACCCGGATTTCAACACCCTAGTTAACAAGGCCATCACTACTGCGAAGCACAAGAAGGAAGAAATGAAGGACAAAAAGAGGAAGTTTGAAAGCAAGAAGGTGTTTCATCAGGAGAAGGCCCAGAAGACTCAGCACCCAGCTTATACTGGACCGAAGAGTCATAGTGTGGTGTCTTACAAGGTGCCTACTGCATCATTCAGGCAGCCATCTCAGTCTGCACCTGCTAAGACTCAAGGTATTAACCACACTCAGTCAGCCGGAGGGAGCCAGCTGACCAACCCGAAGGCTTGCTTTAACTGCCGTGAGACAGGGCACTTTATTGCCAACTGCCCCTACAAGAACAAGCCAGCACCGTCTGTCTTCTCCAACTCAGTGAATGGACCAAAGCAAGCAACTGGAGCCAACCGTGCAGCACCAGCAAAGAGTCAGCAGTCATTTGGAAAGGCGAAGGTGAACCACGTCTACGCCGAAGAAGCTGAGGATGCCCCAGGAGTGATACTCGGTGAGTTCCTGGTCCAATCAGTTCTTGCAACTGTGCTTTTCGACTCCGGTGCATCGCATTCCTTTATCTCGTCAAGTTTTGTGGAAGCTAATAATGTTGATACGGTAGCCCTTAAGAGGCCATTAATAACTCAGTCCCCGGGAGGCCACATACCTTGCCACTTAGGAGTTATCGGCATCCCTATTAACCTAAGTGGGGTAGTGTTCTTAGCCAACCTAGTGGTACTCAACTCCCAAGGGATAGATGTTATCCTCGGGATGGATTGGTTAACCAAGCACCGAGGAAGCATAGCGTGTGCAGAAAGGACTGTGACTGTGACCAATCATCATGGAGAAACGGTCACTTGCCATGTTAAGGTTAGTAGACCAGGCCCCATGCTGCACAACCTAAAGGCTGAAACACCGAAGAAGGTACCGGTAGTAGCGGAGTATATGGATGTGTTCCCTGAAGAATTACCGGGTATGCCTCCAGAGCGTGAAGTGGAATTCACCATTGACCTAGTCCCCGGTACAGCCCCTATTGCTAAGAGACCCTATAGGATGGCAGCCCCAGAGCTAGCCGAGTTGAAAAAGCAATTAGATGAGCTTTTGCAAAAAGGTTATATAAGACCTAGCTCATCGTCGTGGGGAGCACCTATCCTTTTTGTCAAGAAGAAGGATGGAAGCATGAGGCTATGTGTGGATTATAGAGCCCTGAATGAGGTCACCATCAAGAACAAGTACCCATTGCCTCGGATAGATGATCTGTTTGATCAGCTGAAAGGAGCCAAGTTCTTTTCCAAGATAGACCTAAGGTCAGGCTATTACCAGTTGAGGATTAGGCCAGAAGATGTGCCTAAGATGGCTTTTGTGACTCGTTATGGTCAATACGAGTTCATGGTAATGCCGTTCGGTTTAACCAATGCTCCTGCTTACTTCATGAACCTCATGAATAAAGTGTTCATGGAGGAGTTGGACCAGTTTGTCGTTGTGTTTATCGACGACATACTAGTCTACTCTCGGAGTGCCGAAGAGCACGAGCGGCACCTTAGAGTAGTTTTGGGCAAGCTTAGGAGCCACCAACTGTATGCCAAGTTCAGTAAGTGTGAATTCTGGCTACAGAAGGTAAGCTTCCTTGGGCATGTCCTGACTGCTGAAGGAGTAGCAGTGGACCCGGAGAAAGTAACTGCGGTGTCAGAGTGGAAACAGCCAACCTCCGTCTCAGAAATCCGAAGTTTCCCTGGATTAGCTGGCTATTATCGGAGATTCATTGAAGGATTTTCTAAGATAGCCATACCAATGACGGAGCTGCTCAAGAAGGACAAGAAGTTTGTCTGGACAGAAGCTTGTGAGTGGAGTTTCCATGAACTAAAGGAAAGACTAACTACCGCACCCGTGTTGGTCTTACCTGACATTCGCAAGGACTTTGTTGTTTTCTGTGATGCTTCCAGACAAGGCTTAGGCTGTGTGCTTATGCAAGAGGGGAGAGTTGTAGCCTATGCCTCCCGTCAATTAAGGTCCCATGAGCAGAACTATCCAACTCATGATTTGGAGTTAGCAGCGGTAGTGCATGCTCTGAAGATTTGGAGGCACTATCTGATTGGGAATAAGTGTGAGATCTATACGGATCATAAGAGCCTTAAGTATATCTTCACCCAACCGGACCTTAATCTCAGGCAAAGGAGATGGTTGGAGTTAATTAAGGATTATGATCTGGAGATCCATTATCATCCGGGTAAAGCAAATGTAGTGGCAGATGCCTTAAGCAGAAAAGCTTATTGCCACCACTTGGTTACCCAGGAGCCACGGTTACGTGAGGAAATGGAGAAGTTGAACCTAAGTGTTGTGCCCCATTCCTATAATTACAACCTTAGTGTTCGACCAGTCCTGGATGACCAAATCAAAGAGGCTCAAAAGGATGATGAGAAGCTAATGGAGATCAAGGTCCAAACCGGAGAAAACAAGGCCCTGGATTTCAGGGTGGATAAGGATGGAGTTCTATGGTTTAAGAAGCGGCTGTGTGTGCCAAAGCAAGGTCATTACCGTCAAACCATTTTGGATGAGGCACACAACTCAGCTTACTCTATTCACCCTGGTGCCACCAAAATGTACTTGGACCTTAAGGAAAAGTACTGGTGGAATGGAATGAAAGGCGATATAGCTAAGTTTGTGGCATACTGTGATGTATGTCGACGGATAAAGGCTGAGCATCAGAAGCCTAGTGGATTACTCCAACTATTGCCAATTCCAGTTTGGAAATGGGATGAAGTTGGTATGGACTTCATTATTGGCCTGCCCAGAACCAAGAGTGGTAATGATTCCGTCTGGGTAGTGGTTGACCGCCTCACAAAAGTTGCCCACTTCATACCTGTGCGCACCACTTACGGAGGTGACAAACTAGCTAAGCTGTACATCGACCGTATAGTGAAGTTACATGGAGTGCCCAAGCGTATAGTCTCAGATTGAGGGACCCAGTTCACCTCAAGGTTTTGGAGGAGTCTGCATGAAGCACTCGGCACTAAGTTGGATTTTAGTTCGGCTTATCATCCTCAAACAGATGGCCAAACTGAGAGGATCAACCAGATCCTAGAAGATATGCTGAGAGCTTGTGTCCTCACTTATGGTAAGGACTGGGAAGATAGTCTGCCATATGCCGAGTTTTCCTATAATAATAGCTATCAGACCAGCCTCAAAATGTCGCTGTTCGAAGCCCTCTATGGAAGGAAGTGTCGGACTCCGCTGATGTGGTCTGAAGTAGGGGATCGCATCGTGGAGCGACCGGATTTTATTGAAGCAGCAGAAGACAAAGTGGCCGAGATAAGAGCAAATTTGAAGGCAGCTCAGTCGCGCCAGAAAAGCTATGCAGATAAGAGAAGGCGTGAGCTCAGCTTTGAGGTTGGAGATCATGTGTACCTTAAAGTCTCTTCAATCCGTGGCACGCGCAGATTCCAAGTGCGCGGGAAGCTGGCCCCACGATTTATCGGTCCTTTCCCGATCTTGAAGAAAGTGGGAGCCATAGCTTATAAGATCCAATTGCCGGAGGAGATGTCAGATGTGCACAATGTCTTTCATGTGTCCCAGCTGAGAAAATGTTTAAGAGTGCCAGAAGAACAAGTGGTACAGGACACCATTGATCTGCAAGATGACTTGAGGTATCAAGAGGTGCCCGTTAAGATTTTGGACACTGTGACTCGTAAGACCAGGACGTCCACCGTCAAGCTTTGCCGAGTCCAGTGGAGGAGGCACTCAGAAGCGGAAGCGACATGGGAGAGAGAGGAAGCGCTGAGAGCCGAGTTTCCCCACCTTTTTCAGGACCCACCCGAATCTCGAGGACGAGATTCAACCTAAGTGGGGTAGGTTTGTAACATCCCAATTTTCATCACTTTGAAGAAGATGCAAGGCAACTCTCTAAGATCCTTAGCCACTAAGTAATAGTGAGATATTTCCAAGGCAACTCTCTAGATCCTTAGCCCCTAAGCAATAGTGAGATATTTCCAAGGCAACTCTCTAACTCCTTAGCCCCTAAGCAAGAATAAAATATTTTCAAGGATCCTTCTCCACTAAGCAAGGGGGGAGATATTTTCCATGGAAGACTCTAGAAATAGTAATAAATAAAATTTTGAAAATGTTAAGATATTTTGGAATTCTCTAGAAGGAGGACACTTGTCCTAATACCATGGCTTCCCTTGACCTATAAATAGAGCCCCCCCTCCTTGCCATGACATCCACCCATGAGCAAGGTAGATAGGTTGTGGTAGGGCTAGGAGGGTTAGTGCTGGACTAGCCACTCAAAGGCGCGTGTTCCTTCGGGACTTTGCCGCTCCAATAAGATAAGTGTTTTTATAAGCGTTAGTCTCCTAGTTAAACTTAAGTACTTAAGTATATAAGTTGTGATTCAAAAGGACCCGGTGCACTAAGTAACCAGAAGCCTCTCAAGTCACCGCACCACGCCCTAATTCTCAGATAATCATAACAGCGCCTACTTCCTTCGCAATAACTTTATCATCCCCTGGAAACCACAAAGTACTCACACCATTGACCTTGGAATAAACCGTCATGCACAGTGCCGGCCGAGATATTTTCCGCCGCGCACGCTCGCTCTCGCCCGCGCACGCGCGACACGCCGGCCCCACGACGGGACCGCGCACTGCCGCCGGCACCGCGCCATGCCGCCCACCTCCGTGGCCCCACGACGGGACCGCACACTGCCGCCGGCACCACACCGTGCCGCCCACCTCCGCGTCCCCACCTCGCCCACGCCGCTGCAGCGTCCTCGCCCGCTTTGCCACCTCAACGCTCGCGTCTTCAGTGCTGCCACTGTTTGAGCTGACGGCGAGCTGCCGCAGCCCACGCCGTCGCCCGTCCCCGTGCGACGCCGCTGCTACTCCCCTCGCCTATAAAAGGAGCAAGGCCGTGACGAACTCCATCACCAGCCCAAGCACACCGAGCCGCTTCACTCCGCTAACCACTCCCCACGAGCCCAGCTCACTCACGAGACGAAGCCCCAACAGTTGACCCTATTCCTCGAGCTGTTGCACGCCAAGGTGAGATGGCAGGCAGCCCCGACCATTAACTCCACAATACTAATAAAGACCCAAAACATCCACCAGGCCGTGAGCACCTAACCCAAATCATTCTATTTACCAACCAAAACTATAAACCCAATATCTCCCTCATATCAATTCCTATTGTCATTTCCATTTGAGCTTGTTTTATAGCTTGCTTGTGTTTGTTTGCCGGTTGTGCCGTCTCCGCCCGTAGATCACGGAGTGACCGAGGAGGAGCCTGCCAGGGAGCCAGAAGACCCATACCGCGAGCAGGAAGCCGCCACCGACGACACGTACGTAAGCGAAGGCAAGTTTCATCGACCCCTACGTGAGCGGTTGCATCCATGTGAGGACGTCTAGTTGTAGCTCTGGTTTAGGATCGATTACATATACCGGTGCTTGAGTGATTGAGTGTGCTCATACATGCATGTGAGTAGTTATGCATGTCTAGAGTTGAGACTAGGATATGAAGGGTTTTGGTTGAGGCTAGGGCAGCTGGGTATGCTGGAAGCCGGCGCTACCGTGGTGGTAGACTGGCAGGTGAGTGCTACCGTGGAGGTAGGCTCGAGTTAATGTGTTGAGGGATGGCTGCTGCCCTGGCGAACCATAAGGACCGAGTTGTTTTGACATCTCACCTAGCTTACTTTAGTACGACCACAGGTTCTGTTATGGGACAGACTTAGCCTAATCCCACTGGTTAGCCTGACGGTCGCAGGGATGTGTCATGGGTATAGACCATTGTGGTCAGGGCCCGAGGGGTTGTGCGGCTGGGCTGGGGCGTGACCACGGCTGGGTGTCGGCTATGTCGGTTGTCCGTTCGGGCAGTCGAGCTTGTGGGTACAGTGTACGACCTCTGCAGAGTGTAGAATCCATTCGAATGGTCCGTGTCCACGGAATGGACAGGCTACGGTGTGGTCCTAACAACTAGTGAGCTACCTACTGTGGGTTGTGTCGGGAAGAAGGGCGTACCATGATTTGCATAGCATATGCATTGTAGTTAATGTGTGTCATGCATGTCATTCCCCTCCCGTAGGGTGAGGTGGAACTTGCTGAGTACTTTTGTACTCAACCCTTGCTGATTTTTCTCTAGAGGATCCCGACTTTGTTCCAGAAGACTGTGAGTAGATCGTGTCCGCACCCAAGCTGGTCAAGTGGAGTTGTGATGGATGAAGAGCTAGTCCTCCATGCCGTTATGATAGTCACTATCCTATGTTTGAGTTGTGTAGCTCTATGTTGTCGCATTACCCCTCGTGTATTTGCTGAATAAAGCTCTGTATGACTCTGGACTCCACCTGATGTAACATGTATTATGCCGGAGACTTTATTCGGTAACTAATACATGGTTTAGCCTTGATCTTCGGGTCGGGGCGCTTCACTTTCCCATCGACAACTTTGAAGCGATCTCTGAAGATGAGATCATGGCCAACGCCGGTAACGAGAACGATGCTGATTGTGAGGCGCGGAGGGCCAGGAATAGGGCCCGCGCAAACCGGCGGAGGAGAGCCAACGAGCGAAGGCGATCTATGCATCGCGAGCTCGACCCTGAGTTTGCTGCCGCAAGCGAGCGAGGTTTCAGGACTCCGGTGGCCAACATCGCCAGGGTCACGGCCATCCTCGAGCACAGCCACGATCCGGAGGTACGTCAAGCACTCCTCTATGCGCAGAGGGCTTGGATCCAGCTGGATCAACATAATCCGGCGTCCGTCATCCGGGAAGAGCGCGTGGACGAGAGCCGAAGCCAGGCCCGCAGTCGAACGGCTGGTGGTCATCCTCAACACCAGATCAGCAACGATAACGCGCGTGGGAGCCAGGCCCCTGGCGGGAGGCAACAGCCACTGCAAGGGGGTCATCTGCGACAGGCCAGTCGACGACCTCCTCCGGAGGACCTGCGCCAGCACATCAATGACGGTCGCGACGCGCGCACCGTGATCTCCTCTAGGCGCAAGACCCGCGAAGAAGTCGAAGCTGAAGGTACTGACTGTAGCGATCGATTTCCTGCTTTCTCTGCTCGTTTCAGCAGCTACAAGTACCCGGAGGGCTTCAAGCCGATCGGCATCACCAAGTACGACGGCAAGCAGGCTCCCCAGCAGTGGCTCCGCTGCTACTCCACGGCCATTGAGGTCGCGGGGGGCTCCAATATCACCAAAGTCGTCTACTTCCCGATGGCTTTGGACCCTGCGCCGCTCACTTGGCTGGAGAGCCTCGGCAGCAACTCCATCGACTCCTAGGAACGACTTAAGAAGGTCTTCATCGACAATTTCCAGGGAGCGACACGATCTTGCCCAGTGCAAGCAAGAACGTAACGAGCTTCTACGGTCCTACACGTGTCGCTTCTTCGACGTCCGCGCCACCATCGCGAACATCTCGGAGGAGGACATCATCGACTGTTTCTACAACGGCATCACCGACCCGAGCATATACAGAGATTTCGGGCGGAACAGGCCGAAAACTGTTGCGGGCCTTCGTGATATGATGCACGATTGGTCCGAGCAGGAGGAGAAGATGCGGGAGCGGTTCCTGCGGCGCCACGATAGCAATCTGCGGCGCCCAAACGACAACCGCAGCGACAAAGGCCAGCGGGACTTTTCCGGGCCACCCCGGAAACGAAAGCCAGATGATGTCATCACGGCTATCGATCGTCCTTCGCGGGGCAAGAAGTCGACAACTCAGGAGGAGTTCGAGAAGCTCCTGCAGAAGAAGTGCCCGTGGCATCCGGGCGCCAACCACGCTGCCATCGACTGCTACCACCTTCGGAGGACGTTCAGCAACTCCGGTGGCGGGAAGAAGAACAAGAAGCCTGCTGACAAAGAACCCGAGGATGATGATCAGGAGGATCACGGGCGCAACCCGAAGTTTCAGGATGCGTCGAAGGTGGTCAACGTCATCTTCGGGGGGGGGGGGGATGAGGATTTCTGTTCCAGGCGGGATCAGAAGCTGCTCCTCCGAGAGATTATGTCCATCGAGCCGGCGGTACCACGACCACTCCGTTGGTCGGAGGTCCCCATCTCGTTCTCTCGTGATGACCAGTGGACGAGTTTTTCTGAGCCCGGTAAGTTTCCCCTGGTCCTGGATCCTGTGGTGGCGGAGGTCAAGCTTACCAACGTCTTGATCGATGGCGGGAGCGGGCTCAATCTCATCTTCGTCAGCACTTTGAAGAAGATGGGTCTGGATTTCAAGGATATGCTGGTTCCCAGCAAGTCCCCTTTCTACGGCATCGTCCCAGGTAATGCGGCACATCCGCTCGGTACGGTGGTCCTCCCGGTCACCTTCGGTACGCGGGAGAATTATCGTACTGAATTCATCAAGTTCGAAGTGGCTACGTTTGACTCTTCTTACCATGCAATACTGGGTCGACCGGCACTTGCCAAGTTCATGGCAGTGCCGCATTATGTCTATCTGCTTCTTAAGATGCCAGGACTTGGTGGTGTACTCACCCTCCGCGGCGACTTGAAGAAGTCGTATAACTGCAATCAGGAGGCGATCCAGTACGCTTCGACTACTCGCGTGCCAGATGCTTCGGGAGAAGTACTCGCGGCCGCGCAGCAGCTCTCCCAGACCGGGCTGGAGATTCCTTCCAAGAAGGCCAACAAGTCGAGCATCCAGTCGACCGATGATGTGGCCCTCAAGACGATCCAGCTCCAGGAGGGAGATTCATCCAAGACCGCCATCATCGGTGCGGGCTTGGGTGATAAATAGGAACTCGCGCTCGTCAGCTTTCTTTGGGCTAACCGAGACATATTCACATGGAAACCAGCGGATATGCCAGGGGTGCCCAGGGAGTTGATCGAGCATGCTTTGAATGTACACCCGAAGGCTACGCCTAAGAAGCAACACCTGCGGAGGTTTGCCCACGACAAGCGTGAGGCCATTAAATGGGAGATCGCTAAACTTCTCGCGGCTGGATTCATTAAAGAAGTAATCCATCCAGAGTGGGTAGCGAATCCCGTCCTTGTAAAGAAAAAGAACAATGAATGGAGAATGTGTGTCGACTACACTGATCTCAACAAGCATTGCCCAAAAGATCATTTTGGGCTGCCGCGCATTGACCAAGTCGTCGATTCGACGGCTGGATGTGTCCTTCTTTGTTTTCTTGATTGTTACTCAGGGTATCATCAGATTGCGCTCAAGGAGGAGGACCAAATCAAGACTGCATTCATCACCCCGTACGGGACCTACGCCTACAGAACAATGTCCTTCGGGTTGAAGAATGCAGGTGAGACATATCAGCGTGCGATCCAGATGTGTTTCGTGGATCAGCTGCATCGGAATGTCGAGGCCTATGTGGATGACGTGGTCATCAAGACTAGGGACTCCGATAACTTGATCGCGGATTTGGAGGAAACATTCAGCAGTCTGCGCAGATTCCGGTGGAAACTCAATCCCACCAAGTGCGTCTTTGGCGTACCTTCAGGGAAATTTCTCGGGTTCATCGTCAGCAACCAGGGCATTGAAGCCAACCCTGTGAAGATCACGGCCATCACTAATATGGAGGCTCCGGCCACAATCAAAGACGTGCAAAAGTTAACAGGTTGTATGGCGGCTCTGAACAGGTTCATCTCCCGGCTCGAGGAGAGAGGACTACCCTTCTTCAAGCTCCTGAAACACCAGGATAAGTTTCAATGGACGGAGGAGGCTGAGCAAGCTTTGCAAGATCTGAAACATCATCTGCAGTCACCTCCAATCCTCACAGCACCGTTGCCAGGGGAGGATCTACTACTTTACATCGCGGCAACAACTCATGTCGTCAGCAGTGCTATTGTAGTCGAGCGAGGCGAAGAAGGCCATGCATTTGGAGTGCAGAGGCCTGTCTACTTCGTCAGCGAGGTCCTCTCCGAATCCAAGGTACGGTATCCCGCTGTTCAAAAGCTTTTGTATGCTATCTTAATCACATCCAGAAAGCTGCGCCATTACTTCGACGAGTACAAGATCACTGTGATCACGGACTTCCCGCTGGCGGATATTCTTCATAATCAAGATGCCACGGGGCGCATATCCAAGTGGGCAGTGGAACTGGGGGCTTTGTCAATAGACTTCAAGCCACGCACTGCAATCAAGTCACAGGCTCTAGTCGACTTCATGGCTGAATGGAGGGAGAATCAAGTCCCAACTCCAGTGGACAAGCCAGAGCATTGGACCATGTATTTCGATGGGTCCCTCAAGCTCGACGGCGGCAGCGCTGGAGTTCTGCTTATTTCTCCACGAGGTGAGCAGTTGAAATATGTCCTTCAGATCCTGTGGGCGGTACCCAACAATGAAGCCGAGTATGGAGCTTTGCTTCACGGGCTTCGTTTGGCGATATCACTAGGGATCAAGCGACTACTTGTATATGGCGACTCTCTTCTTGTTGTTCAGCAGGTCAACAAGGAATGGGATTGCAACAAGAAGACACTGGATGCTTATGTGCAGGAAGTGCGCAAGTTGGAAAGCAAGTTCTCCGGCCTGGAGGTTCATCATGTATTGCGGGAGCACAACGTTGGCGCGGACACCCTGTCTAAACTGGGGTCCACACGTGCCCAGGTCCCGCCGGGAGTCTTCGTCCAGGAGCTCAACCAGCCATCCATCAAGTCTTCTCCGCAGGTAGCCATCGACGCGGGTCCCCAACAACCCGATCGAGAGGTTATGGTGCTGGAGGAAGACTGGCGAGGGGCTTTTATCAACTTCATACGAGATCAACGGTTGCCAGCGGGAATCGACTCCAGGAGCGCTGACGCAGCTCGCATCTTGCGAAGAAGCAAAGGTTTCGTCCTGGTCGACGGCAAGCTCTATCGGCGAGGCGCTCGGTTAGGGGTTCTCATGAAGTGCGTCACAAAGAAAGATGGTTACGACATACTGCGGGAGATCCACGACGGCGTCTGCGGCAACCATGCGGCTTCAAGAACGCTGGTGGGGAAAGCCTACAGAGCCGGCTTCTGGTGGCCCACCGCGGTGACCGACGCGGAGGATCTCGTGCGCAGGTGCTAAAACTGTCAATTCTTCGGCAAGCAGACGCATGTTCCAGCTCACATCCTCATCACCATACCGCCATCCTGGCCTTTCGCCTGTTGGAGTCTTGACATGATCGGGCCCTTCACGACGGCACCAGGCGGTTTCACCCATGTCCTGGTGGCTATCGACAAGTTTACTAAGTGGATCGAGTACAAGCCGATAGCCAAGCTCACACCAGATCGGGTCATCGACTTCATCTCAGATATTCTGCATCGTTTCGGCTTCCCCAACTCCATCATCACGGACTTGGGGTCAAACTTCATGGCGAACCAGTTCTGGGAGTTCTGCGAGAATGCTTGCATTGAAGTCAAATATGTCTCGGTTGCACACCCCAGGGCTAAAGGACAAGTCGAACGGGCGAACGGCTTGATCATTGACGGCCTCAAGAAGAGACTCTATAATGAGAACAGCAAGAAGGGAGGCAGATGGGTGCATGAGTTACCACATGTCGTCTGGGGGCTTCGGACTCAGCCGTCCAAAACCACAGGACAAACACCTTTCTTCCTCGTGTATGGATCCGAAGCTATCCTACCAGCCGATATCATGTGGAAGTCTCCAAGGGTCGAAATGTACAATGAAGGCGAGGCGGACGAGGCGCGGCAGTTAGAGCTCGATTCCGTGGAAGAAGCTCGTTGTACCGCCCTTGTTCAGTCAGCCCGGTACCTGCAGGGGATCCGGCGATACCATGATCGCAACGTCAGGGAGCGGTCATTCAGCGTCGGCGATTTGGTCTTGCGCCGTATTCAGGACGAGTCTGGCCTACACAAGCTCAATTCAAGGTGGGAAGGCCCGTTCGTCGTCAAGCAGGTCTCAAGGCCAGGGTCTTATCGACTACAATTCCCCAAGGGTCGCGAGGTCCCGAACTCCTGGAACGTTCAGAACCTGCGCAAGTTCTACCTTTAAGTCGAGGCCTGGTGATCGCTAATTCCCCGGGGGCTCAGAAGATTTTCTTCCCCCGAACCAATTTGGAGGCCGTGAGCCACATAACTCGGGTTGTACATGCTTTCTTACTTCCACGATGGCAGGTGTCACGTGCAAACATGTATACATACAAATCGACTTCTTGTCGCGCATGACGCGGGGGCCACGGCCACGGTCATCTCCTTTCGACTTCCGTTTCTGGCGGAGCCCTCGGCTCCGGCTAACTCCTCGGCATATCGAGTTCTGCCGCGACCTTCGATGGTCGCACGCGATAGCAGTCGCACTCTTTCCAACACAGTCGATCCGTTCGACTAGCCTACACCTAGTACGTTGGAATGGCTCGCATAAAGAGCTACATCGACTACATCCTGAGTGGCTGCACTCAGAACAGTCTTGTTCTTGCCAAAAAAGAATGGCAAGCTCGCGGCGCTGCCCGCACCTGCTCCTTGCAAGCTTGATCCGTCCGTTCGGGTCTTCCCTAGCTTACGGAGCATACTCACAGAAGGAGCGCTCTTCGACTACACTCCGAGACATCCTACTAGGGGTAGTCCCTTTTTTGCTCTATGCACGGCAATCCCCGCGACGATGCTCGCGTTCTTTCCTAACAAGTCTAGACCTGCTCGATCGAGTTGTGGCTCCTCTGTTCGACGAGTTCTAGCTGCCCTTCGGGTCGTTGCACCCAGGGGCGCGTCTACTACTTGAGTCTCGAAAGCCTGGATCACAATTCAGCCGAGACACGCAAACAAAGTAGAGATGTCGAGGGAAGCATTTCAATAAGAGAATAATTAAGTGTTTCATACACCCTAATCCTGCAGTACATTGTGTACAATTTGTTCTGCTACAGGTTGGGCCTCTTGCAAGTACTCTTCGAACTGCTCGTCTGTGCAGTCCGCCGCCATCCCTTGCGCAAAGATGCTCAGCTGCGCGTTCGGCACGAAGGACTTCACATAGGCGAGGGCGTTGCTCACGCACGCAATTGGAGCTTCTGATAAGAACTTGAGCATCTTCTTCGGGGCTTCGCGGAGTCGCTCCAGCAGGGGCCGCGGGCCTGCATCGCCTTCTTCTGGCGGATCCACCATGTCCACCAGCTCCTGGGCGGCCCCCCGGAGGTCCTCCAGCTCCTTGCGCTGCTGCTCGTCCTTCTCGCCCAGTACTTTGACTTGCTGAAGGCAGTCGACGAACTGACGTTCAGTATCGCCGATCACCTTCTGCAGCCTTTCGACATCATCTGTATGTCGATACAGCATATTCTTCACGTCAGTAAGCAACTCCTCTTTGTGTTTCGTTATTTTCCTAAGCTCTGTGATAAGGGTACTTCATCATCTAATGGGGAGTTACTGAGGAAAAGTACTCGAGGGGAGCGAGGGCCTACCTTGGTGCGCCTTCTTCTCTGCCTTGAGCTGCTCCTGGTACTCTGCTCGTTGCTCCTTGAGCTGCTGCTGGAGCTCAGAGTTGGCCTTCTCGAGGTTCTTCAGGTCATTCTTGAGCAGCCACGTCTCTCGAGTTCTTTCGTGCTTCAGCATGTCCAGCTCTCGCTGCAGATATCAATTCTTGATAATCTCCTCGGAGACGCACTTGTCCAGGGCAGCTACTTCCCGCGCGTCGCTCACGACTGCGCGGAGTTTCTCCGACTTCTTTTGGGATTTGGTGATTACATGCTGCGCAAAAGGGGGAGAATGAGTCCTAAACAACTCACCAATGCACACATCAGGAACATTACCCGAGTATTACCATGGAGAAGTCGTATAGCTCCTTGAAGGTGCTCTTGAAAGTCTTCAGGTTCTCTGCCGACAGCAGGAGGTCATCCACCAGGTCGGTGGTGATGACGTTCTGGTGCCCTGACCCGGCCCTCAACACCTCACGGGGACTCCCCGAGGGCCCGGTGGCATCCCCGGGCGGCGGCGGCTGGACACCTGCAGGCATACGAAGTGGTCAACACGTTACGCCCAGACCCCGGCAGCCAGTCGTGGGCGGGTAAGCGCATACCTGTGCCATCGGTAGGAGCGGCACCAGGGGCCATGACTTGTTCCTTGCCACCGGGTCCGGCTCCCTCTTGTCGGGGCTCGGGAGGCGGCAAGTCGGGGAGCGCCGCATCCGCTTCAAGGGCCACCTCTGCGGGTACTGGCCCCTCAGGCGCCGGGGGCTCGGGGGCTGCAGCAGCCAAGGCAGGCGCCGCAGCCGTGCCTGGTTCCAGCTGGAGTTGCACTGCGCTTGCAGCCCTGGTGACATCGACAATATTGTTATCCAAGTGGGCACGAGCAAGATCTTCAAGCGATTGAAAGAAAACTCACAGCGTCGACTTCTTCTTGGCGGCCTTCTTCACCCGCCAGGCCCGTCGGGGAATGCTCGTTGCTGATGGCGAGGCCTGGTCGGCCGATGGAGGGGTCCACGCCACAGCGATCGTCACCGCCGCGGTGGCAGAGGGGCCTGCCTCCACCCCTTCGGGTTCAGTACCGGGTGGTAGAGCAGGGATACTGCAAAGGGACGCTGTCAGCATTCAGCATCATGGATACTTTGCAACTGGCCAAAACAGCAACTCCATACCTGGTGGACTCGACTTCTTGGGCCTTGCGTTTGCGCACCTGGCGCTGGCCCTTCGGCACCGGTGGCAGAGCGCCGGCCAACTCCACGCTCTGGTTGGAGGAGTTGTCCCGGCGCGGTTCCCCTCCGGTTCCTTCACTCGCCTGCGAGTCCACGCACTCGGTGGACTCGCTGCTGCCTTGAACTGCAGCAAGGCGAACCGTCTTGGTGGCAACGGCGGCAGCAGGGCGTGGTCCTCCTTCGGCTTCTCCCCCCGCTCGCGAGTCCACGCCTTCGGCGAACTCGTTGCGGCTTTGAGCCACAGCAAGGCGAGCCTTCTTGGCCGCCGTGGCTGCAGAAGGAAGGAGGTGATACGCTCGAGGGAGGTCCGGCTGCGGCGGGTAGCTGCAGTACAGCTCCGAGTGTCCCTGCAGAGAGTTCTTCAGTTCAGTACCGGCGCAGTAGCCGATTCCTTCAGTGAAAGAAGTCGAATACTTACCGGCGGGGGCGGATTTTGCGTGGAGAATAAGGTGGGCACGTACGGCACGGTGTTCACGTCCAGCAGCACCCGCTGAACCCGCTGGAGCGTGACTTCGTCTGGCACCTCCTCTGTGCACATGCGAGAAGGGTCAGCGGGGCCGGTGTACTCGAAGCCCAGGCAACATCGCTGTTGGATGGGTTGGACGCGGCGCTTGTAAAATGAGAACATGACGGAAGCGCCGGTCACTCCCTCCTTCTTCTGCGCCTCGATGGCCTCCAGCAGCTCTTTGACCTGTATCATCTCCATGCCGGAGGGTTCAAGGTTCCATTCCCCCCTCACCACTGGCGGTCTGCTCGACTTCGTCGGCAGGGGGGGAGCATGGTTTTCGATGTAAAACCATAGGTTTTTCCATCCAGGAAGGTTGGAGGGGAATTATATGAAAGGTATTTTTCGCCGGCCTGCTGTCGCAGTTGGATGCCGGCACCCCCCACTACAGCAAGTTTTTTCGTGGTTGGCTGGGGTTTGACGCGGAAGAGGAAGCGGAATAGATCCCAGTGGGGTTCAATTCCGAGAAATGCTTCACAGAAGTGGATGAAAATGGAAATGTGGCAAATGGAATTCGGGTTGAGGTGATGGAGCTCAAGCCCGTAGTACTAAAGAAGGCCGCGAAAGAAAGAACAAGTGGGGAGGGCCAATCCCCGTTCGGCAAAATGGTAGAATGTGACGATTTCGTCGACATTCTCCATGGGGAACGGTTCACGGAAAGAGGGGCGCCAGTTGACAAGGTTTTTCTCTTGCAGCAACCCCTCGGAAACAAGTTTTTTCAGATTGTTGAGGGAGCACTTACTGTGTGTCCACTCCGCGGTCGCTGGCTCCGCATCCTTCTTCATTTTCTCGATCTCTGATTTCTTGGACGCCATCTCCGATGCGCTGGCCACGAGATGCTCGGGGGCTGCGGGGAGAGGGGCGGGGAGGTCGGAGCGGGAGATTTTTCTTGGGGGAAGGCGGCGGTGCTTGGCTCGGTTTGGGGAATTTGGTGGCTTTTGATGGAATGCAGATTGAAAGCGTGGTTTTTTCCTACAGTTATCGCGGGGTTAAATAACCAGAGGGGTGGGGAAAAGTTACTGTTCTGAAGTTCAAGAGTCGCCTCCGAGAATATTCCGAATCTGAGGGGTCGTTTGATGGGTTATTTGGAATGGATATTCGATTAATCATTTTTTCAGGGTTTGTTCGCCCGAAAAAGCGTTTTTTCGAATCACTCATCTAATACCCATCATTTGTACCATCGTTTTGGTATTTTGGCAAGTTGTCATTTTTAACCTGCATGCCACGGTTGTTGGATCCCTATCTCCAAATTTTATGGATTTGGATTCAAGGCTCGGGGGCTGCGGGATATGTGGCATCGACTACTTATTTTTCAAATTTCTTTGAAGGATAAAGAAGATTACAGACAAGTGGGACCCTCAGCCTGATTCTCCGATTCAATCTAAGGCTCGGGGGCTACTCCATATGGAGTGCGATTTTTAAATCGCACGCCATGACAAAAATTCAGGCCATGAGCACCTCATAGCTTTGATGCAGCCAAACAAGTACTCGAAGAAGGACTTCAAGATGAATCATCAGAAGAAGTCGAAGACTGCTTCGAAAGTACTCGATAAGCTTGCAGTACTCAGCTACGAAGAGCTCGGGGGCTTGTCAGATCCGGGGCCACCGGGCTGGGCACGTTACGAAGTTTAAGAGATTAAGCTCGTCTTATCTCTTATTCATTTTATTTATCTCTTATTTATCCCGTTTAAATAGGAGATAGAGCTAACCAACACGGAGAGGATCTACTCGAGATCAGTTCTGGTGTGATCCCTCGGTGGGGGTTGGTTAGCATCTTTGTAACTCTGACCTCTCGGATATATAAGGGAGGTCAGGGACCCCCCTCAAAAAAAGAGATCATTAGGTCAATCTACACCAAAGAGAATACAAACCACCATACAGGACGTAGGGTGTTACGCTCCGCGCGGCCCGAACCTGTCTAAAGTCTTGTGTTCTTTGCACCTTCGAGTTCCTGATCTCGGCGTCTCCTCACCTAAAACTTACCACCTTGGGTATATCCCTCGGTGGGCAGCCGGTTAAACACCGACAGGCTCCATCCTCTAGAAACAGCAATGGAAAGAACAACTCGAATGGTAGCAGCTTTAACGATCGGACTAAAAGTATCTTCATAGTCTATACCGTACCATTGCTTAAAGCCTTTTGCTACTAATCTAGCCTTGTATCTATCCAAGCTCCCATCAGATTTTCTTTTTACCTTATAGACCCATTTGCAGCCAATTATATTTAAACCCTTTTGAGGAGGAACCAAGTGCCAAGTTTTGTTTTTCATCAGTGCATCATACTCAACTTGCATAGCATCTTACTGGTTAGTGCTTCTTCAACAGTATGAGGTTCACCAGATGAAAAGAAACATCCATATTTAACAGTACCATCCGTATATACCTTCTCCCGTCGAATGCCACTTTGTAGCTGTGTTTTTGAGCGTGTGTAGCCACCAGGCTAATCCATATAAGATCCGGGTGGAGCAGCTTGATCAGGCGGTGCAGCTTCCTCCTCTACAGATTCTTCTTGTCGCCCAGTTGAGTCCATCCGCATGGCACTCGGGCTAGTGCCCAGACCAGAGTTGTCGCCCCCAGTCGCGACAGCTTCAGCCGGGTCCGACGCAGATGGGCACGTGTCGGCCTGTGGTTGGTGAAGTGGCGCGACAGTCGTGGATGGAGACCGAGGCGGATCATCAGCTGCAGCCGGCGCCGTACGTTGGTGTGCGGATCCCGAAGGAGATTGGCTCCTCTGGTTCCTCGGAGTGCTGTGCAGCTCCTCCTCGTGCGCCGTGCTGGTCCTGCCTCCTCCCGTAGTAGCTTATTTGATGCATCTGTACACCGAATTTCTTCCTGATTTTCACTGCAATCTTCATTTACACTGTCAGTTCGTTCAGGTGAACTATTAGACACATGATCAGCTACTGTTCTTTCCCCAAAACCAGGATTTAGAAGAAAGGAAGGTGAACTATCTCTGATCGAAGCCTTGCTCCTGCATTAGAATGGAGTTAGCTGAAGGGATAGACAGTTTCATCAAATATAACCCTGGATATATAAAGACGTCCAGAAGACACATCCAAACACTTGAACCCTTTATGCATATCGCTAAAGCCAAGAAAAAACGCATAGTTTTGACCGAAACTCAAGTTTTCGAGAGTTATATGGGTGAAGATGTGGCCAGCAGGCACAACCAAAAGTTCGCAAGGCTGCATAGTCTGCATAGTCAGGGGTTTGGTTAAACAGGCGTTGTAAGGGTGTAGTGTTGTGAATGACTTTGCTTGGCACACGATTGATAAGATATGTAGCTGCAAGAAAGGCTTCATCCCAATACTTTAGGGGCATTGAAGCGTGTGCTAAAAGGGACAGTCCTACTTCAACTATATGGCGATGTTTGCGTTCTGCAGATCCATTTTGTTGATGGGCATGAGGACAAGATACATGATGGATAATACCAACTTGGATAAGAAAGAAGTGGAGTTTTTGATATTCCCCTCCCCAATATGTTTGCATGGCGAGAATTTTTCGATCAAATTGCTTCTCAACCATTGCACGGAATTCCTGAAACTTTTGAAAAACTTCATATTTATAGCGAATAGATCCAAGTGAACTTGCTATAATCATCAATGAAACTCATATAATATTGTTTTCTCCCAACTGACTCAGGTGTAGGACCCCACACATCTGAAAACACAAATTCTAAAAGAAATTTAGACTCACTAAAAGACTTAGGATATGGCAATTGGTGGCTTTTTGCTTGTTGGCAAGCATCACACATAGATTCACTCGTTGGTTGACATGTCCAAACAAGGGAGATTATTCCTACTGACAACTTGTCTAACAATTGTAGAAGAAGGATGGCCAAGACGGCTATGCCACCGAGAAAGAGGTAACTTGGTGACACCACAGGCTTGCTTTATTGTGGGCGCAGGGAGAGGATAGAGACCTCTGTGACACTTCCCTTAAGAAGAGTGTTCCTCGTGGCCTGATCCTTGATCAAAAAGAAATTATGGTGAAATTAAAAAAAATTGAGTTGTCAGTAGTAAGGCGATGAACACATACAAGATTTTTCTTTGCTTTAGGAACATAAAAAACATTATTGAGATGAATGCTGCGATCTGGGGTATGAACAGTAGATTAACCAATGTGACTAATATTCATACCTGTTCCACTAGCAGTATGGATTTGATCTCCACCGTGGTATGGATCTGATCCCCATGTGAGCTTGTTGCCGCAGCAACATGCTTCTCATCTGGAATGTAGTCCTCTTCAAAGCGGTGCCAACACTCTGCAGCGGTGTGGCCCTTCTTGAAGCACATCTGACAGGTGGGCTTTTTGTTGTTGCTGTTGTACTGGCGATTGCTGTTGGAGCCTCCCTGGTATGCGTAGTTGTTGGTGTTGGAGTTGTTGTTCCTGCGACCACAACCAGGAGCAGAAGAGCCCCGGCCGCGACCACCACGTCCAGCACCGCGACCAGTGCGTCCTCCACGTCCGGCCCAGTTTGCAGAGCTGTGGTCGCCACCATGTATGAGATCCATTCTGGTCTCGAAGGTGAGTAGTTGAGAGTACAGCTCCTCAACCGAGATTGGTTCAACCCTTGTGACAAGGGCCGAAACCAGGGACTCGAATTCTGCATTCAAGCCCGTGAGGATGTGCTCGATGAGTTCACCATCATCAAGAGGACGTCCTGTTGCTGCCATATGGTCTGCAAAGCCCTTCATCTTAGCAAAATAATCAGCAGCGGACATGTTACCTTTCTTCATCGTAGTCAGTGCTATGCGAAGATTGATAGCCCTTGCACGGGTCTGCGAAGCAAACATGACCTCGATTGCTTTCCATGCCTCTGCCGCAATGGTGGCTGTAGGCGACTTGAGTCATGACCTCCCTGGTGATTGACCCAAAGAGGAAGCTAAGGATCCGTTGATCCCTAGCATCCCATTCTTCAAACGCTAGATTGGGAACCTTCTTGGCTTCCTTAAGTGATCTTCGCCTCAGGTGCTAGAGTCGTGCCGGTGAGATGCCCTTCAAGACGAGCACCGCGCATCGCCGATCACACTTGAGCTTTCCAGAGGGCATGATTTGCCTTGGTAAGCTTCTCGGTGACAGAATTGGCGAGGAGAGAATTGGAGGAGGAGGAATTGGATGAGCTAGACATGATCGACAGAAATCAAGGAAGGTTTGGCTCTGATTACCATGTAAAATCAGAGGCGCAATAGATGGGAAACACCGAGCCCTAGCTTGGGTCTATGGTGAGCTGCGTGTTGATTGAATGATCTAAGAAAGAGCCTCTCGGGTGGCTTACATAGGCACCTTGTACAAGAGATAACAACCAAGACCATAACAGCCATGGAGTTGTTACAACAGATATATATATATATATATATATATATATATATATATATATATATATATTCAAGCTAGCTAACTTACAACAGATTACAGCTATCTCCTATGGCCATCTACACGACACCAACAACTGGTGATCTTTGTACTCTTTAACACGAGGTGCTCGCAGCCGGCTAGTATCCAATTGTCGCCTTCAGCCTTGATTGAGCGCAGCAGAAGGGACGGTGTGGGTCTCTACGCCTCTGAAAAGCCGAGCATTGCTCTCCTTCCAGAGCTGCCAGCAGACTAGAGCACAGAGGGAGTCGAAGCCTTTCCTCTTGGGTTTTGGCAATTGCATACACAGGGATAACCACCACTCCTGAAGCGACTGCCGCGGCGATGAATTGATGCTGCGGAAACCCAAACGCCGTAGAATCTCCCACCAGACCTGAACAGACTAGGAACAGCATAGCAAGATGTGCTGGCTTGTCCCAGGTTCTTGGTCACAAAGCCAACAAGTTTCTCGGGCTTGTAACCCATGCCTCAAGCGCCTGTCGGCTGTCCACAGTCGCTTCCTGAAAGCAAGCCAAAGGAAGAACTTGACCTTCGGAGGCGCTCGAGTCTTCCAAATGAGAGGTGCCCGGCAGCTGGACAGAACCTGCGTGCAACGCACTGTATGCAGAGCTAGCTTAGTAGATTCCATCTGATGTCCACCGACAGATGAATTTGTCCTCTCTTGGTTGGAGTTGCACCCCTTGCAACCATTCCCAGAGCTGCTCGAACTCAGAAAGGGCCAACTCGTTAAGCGTTCTAGTGATGTCTCTTGTCCATCTCTGGTTTGCTAGAGCTTGACCCACCGTGCGCTTGTTTCTGAATCTTGCCGGGACAAGACAGGATAGGTTGGGGGCTAAGTTCTGGATGCTGGCGCCATCCAACCAACCGTCCAACCAGAAAATTCTGTAAGCTACAACAACTTGATCTCTGAAGGCCAGTTCATTATTCCTGGACTCCTGACGAGCAGAGGTGCAGAAACTTACATAGCTGCATGCCAATTTGCAAGCGGCAGGTAAAACCGGAAATACTCCCATCCCTCCCATTCTATTGAAAATCGGAGAAAAAGTCCATCCGTATGGGCTCGTGCTGGGCCGATTTCTGGGCTAGTTTAGCTTTTCGCCTAGCCCACGTACGATTTCTTTAGCCAAACTTAACTAATAAATTAATGCTCCATCCACATGCTTAACTAATAAATTAATGCTCCATCCACATGCTGGCAGGTTGACTTTCGGTTTCTTCGTGACCAATTAGTAAGTTTATTGGCTAGTGCTATATATTTATATTGTGTTTTTTCCTTTATATTATCCACTTCCCTGCGAAAGTGCATATATATTTATGTGATCCAAGTAAACTATTCGCACGTAGATTTTGTTTTTCATTTGTTTTTATTCTTTTTCTAATTCTCAGCTTGTAATCATCATCGTGATATATCTCGTTATTTATCCATATTAGCACTTAGGAAAATATTTTTTGTTTTTGTATTATTTTTGAGTTTCATTATTTTATCTTATAAATAAAATCTCAATTTACAATTTATATGGATTGTAATATTGATTTAGTATTAATAAGATATTTTATAGTGTTATTTGGATTGGTCTATATGCATAAATATTTGGTTCCGCAAGTCATATGGTTTGTTTGCTTACATATGTATTTGTTATGCGAATTTATATAATTTATCTTGGATGTATAAGATCTTGTTTTGTTATGTTTATTAGTAGTAGAGAAGGTACTAGGTAGTACTTTTTTCATTTCTATATATGTATAAGATCTATGATAAATTGGTTATTCTTCATCTATCTGCTTAATACAAAGAACACAGCTTGCGTACTTAAGAAAAAAATATGCAAATATTAAACTAAATATATTATTGATATCAAATATTAGGCTATGTAAAATAAAAATAAAAACTATAATGACTGCTATGCATAACAATTGCTCACTGGAGCTTATCACAACCCGATAAATAGGGTTAAACTAAAAACGGTCATCTCAAAATTATAATTGTATACTCGCAAAAGAAATATGATTGCGTGCAAAAGGTGTATAGTAAAATTATATGATTGTGTGCAAAAGGTGTATAGTAAAATCGCTATCATGCTTGAATTCATGGACTAAGTTTTAAAATTTATAATTAAATTTGATCTAAAATTTAGTTCATTAAATGATCCAAATAAATGACTAAATTTTAATCGGACTAAGATTCAGTCTCATCTATTTATATGTTTTAAATATATTTTTACCTAAAATAACAGAACTTAATATTTAGGCTAAAGTTACTAAATGATCTAAATGATCCAAACGGAGCCTAACTAAGTTACTACGATTTACAATCCGATAAAAAGTTGAGTAAATATATATCTTTATAAGCGAGCCTAAGACCAATCTCAATATATAATTTTATTGCATAGTTATCAAAACTGAAAACTAGATAATTATAAACTAGATAAATTTTATGATGATAAAAACTCCTCTCACATCTTATAAAATTCGCTCCTTCTCTCTCCTTCTCTCTCCTCACCATATCAGTAATGAAACTTCTCTCTCATATCCCATAAAATTCACGCCTTCTCTCCTCGCTATATCAGTAAAACTGATATCAGTAAAACTGATGCGCTATATTAGCTGATATGACATAAAATTTAACTCCATAAAAACTTCCACCTGACCCGTTAAAAAGTTGTGTGTACATATATATACGTATACGCGGGCAATCTTCCATTCGGGAAGAACCTTTTCATCATTCAAAAAGAAAAAAAATACATACATACATACATACATACATACATACATACATACATACATGCATGCATCTCGAGAGGTTTTACGAACTCCAGGGCGCGCAAGATTAACTTTGGTTACTAGCTATGTCCCGTGCCACAGCATGGCTGTTGGCACGCTAATACAATTGAGAACACTAGAGCTGGTCGACAGGGTCACCGGTCACAGCATCTTTTACACTCACAAGATCACACTCTTGACATGGCAACCTACGTACACCGGCAACGTTATTCTACTACACACGTAGCTGAACGTGTCGCGAAACCGAGATCTCCATCAAAGCATTCCTCAAAGAAACGTCTCCATCAAGCAGTTTTGCGCTTCTCTTCCTTGGCTCCCCCGGCGACCTTCCCCTCCTCGCCTTCGACCGGGACGAGCTCCTCCTCGCCAGCGACGAGCCCCTTGGCGTGCTGCGCGAGCCCGACCACCGTCGCGCCCACCGCCTCCAGCACGTCGCCCACTATCGTCGTGCCGCCGCCCTCCTCGCCGCCGCCGCCGCCGCCGCCCTGCATCACAATTCACAGCTGAGCCGTCAGCTACGCACACACGTCAACAGACACCGCATTCAAGCACACGTGGCAGCACGACGGGCGAGCGCGCGTACCTTCGCCTTCGTCGTGACACCGCCGCCGCCGGCGGCGGCCTTGCCGGTCCCCGACGCCCTGTCCTTCACCTCCCCGGCCTTATCCTCCGCGTGTGAGGCGGTGTCCTTCGTCCTATCCCTTGCCTCGGCGGCGGTATCCCTCGACTTCTGCGCCACGCCACCGACCGCGCCCTCCGCCGTGTCCTTGGCGCGCCCGGCCGTGTCGCTCGCTTTCCGCGCCACGGATCCGGCCACGTCCTTCGCCGTGTCCTTGGCCCGTACGACCGTGTCGCCTGCCCTGCGCGCCACGTCGCCGGCCGTGTCCTTGGCCCTGTCCTCGTGCTGCCCGGTCAAGCCGCGGGAGGCCTCGTCCGCCGCCTGGGACGCCGAGTCCTCGGCCCCCGCGGCCGCGTCGTGGCCCGGCTCCTCCGCCTGGTCGGCGGCGCGCGCCGCGCGCTCCTTCCCCTGCTCCGCCTTCTCCTTGGCGTACTCCGCCACCCTGCGCGCGGTGTCCGCCGTCACCTCCGTCGCCTTCGCCGCCGCCTGCTGCGTGTACCCGGCCGTCGTCCGCGCGGTCGCCACCGCCGCCTCCTTCGCCTTCTCGGCCGCGGCCCTGGCGTACTCCGCCGCCGTCCCGCCAGTGCTCAGCGTCACGTCCTTCCCTTTCGCCGCCGCCTGCTTCGCGTACTCGGCCGCTGCCCCGCCGGTGCTCAGCGTCGCGTCCTTCCCCTTAGCCGCCGCCTGCTTCGCGTACTCCGCGGCCGTCCCTCCGGTGCTCAGCGTCGCGTCCCTGCCCTTCGCCGCCGCCTGCTTCGCGTACTCCGCGGCCGTCTCGCCGGTGGCCAGCGTCACGTCCCTGGCCTTCGCCGCCGCCTGCTTCGCGTACTCAGCGGTCGTCCCGGCCGCGCCGGCAGTGGCATCCCTGGCCCTCGCGGCCGCCTGCTTGGTGTAGTCGGCCGCCGTCCCTGTGGCCTCCTGGGTCTTCGCCTCCGCGGCCTGCGCGCCGCGCGCGCCGGCGTCCTTGGCCTCAGCGCCCTTCCTCGCGGCATGGTCCGCCGTGGCGCCTGCCGCCCGCGTGGCCTTGTCCTTCACGCCCTGCCCCGCCGCCGCGCCGCCCCTGTCGTGCTTCTCCACCGCGGCGCGCGCGGCCTCCGCGTCCGGCCTCCCCATCTCCTCCTGCCGCGTCAGATGGGCGCGGGCTTGGCAGCCGCCCTCCTGCTCCCCCTTGCCGTGGTCGTGGGGAGCCGCGCCGCCCGCCGGCGCGTGGGCGGCCGGGCTCGTCCCCATGGCCTTGTTGCACCTCTCCCTGGCGTCGGCCGCGGTCTGAGCTAGCCACTGCTGCGCATCAGTGCCGCGGCCCTGGCTCTCCCCCTGCTGCGTCGCTGCAGGCTGCTTCGTGGTCTCCTGATACGAGGAGACCACGGTGGCGCCGGGCGCCTGGGCCGCGGCGGCGGCCCCGCGCGGCTGCTGGTTGTTGGCCTTGTTGAAGCGCTCCTCGGCGGCGCGGATGGCCTCCGCCGACCGCTGCTGCGCCTCGGCGCGGTACTTGCCGATCTCCTCCAGGTTCATCGCCTGGCCTTGGCCTCCCTCCTCCTGGCCCTTGGTGGTGGCCTGCTTCCTGGGCTGCTGCTGCGACGCCATTGCGGCGATCGAGCTGGCCGGCGAAGACGCAGCGGCGCCTCTCGAGAGTGCTTGGTTGCTGTATAGGATTGGACGTAGTAGTGTGAGCTGATCGCTAGCTGTGGCTTGCGGCTTGGTGATGGATGGGCATGCTGCGTGATCGGCGGGAGGCTTATAATATACTGGCGTTGGGCGGCCGGGGTTTTCATCGTCGACGCTGCCGTGGCGCCGGAGCGCGACGCGTGTCGCGGGGGAGCTGCCACGTGCGACCGAGCGGATGGGGATCGAGCGAGGAGGTCGTGGTGCGTCATCGGCTCACCCCGGTGGGGAGGCACGACGGCCGACGCAGCCTTTGCGGCGAGGGGACACGAACACGACGCGACACCATCTGGGATGAGTCCGTGCGAGCCCATCTCATTCTCATCCGCCGCACGCGTGGACGACTCTTCCAGATCTCCCCCGCCCGGGCCCGATACTGACTGTGGGCTGTATCCCAGCCCGGCACAATAATTTAGCCTGTTGGGCCGACGGGAAGACGGATCGAAACGGCCGGCCACGAAGCTCTCTCGTCGCCGGCCGCCGCTCTCCTCCGTCGTTCATTCCTCGGTCGTACCGTCGCCGCTTCCTCCAAAGTCCAAACCCTACGCCGGGCGACGGCGTCCTCCTGCGCCCACCCGTCACCGCCATGACGCTTCCGCCTCCTGTCTTACGAAGGCGAGCGCCGTGGCTTTCACGGCCTCGCTCTCCGCGGCGTCCAATGGCGCCGCCGCTTTAAGGAGGGGGGGTGGGGGGGTTGGCGGTGGGGTGACCTAATCGCTGCCTGCCCACGCCATGCTCCGCCGCACGGAGGCCTCTGGTCGCCCTTCCCGTTGCCTACCCTGCGTCGACGATCTCACCGGCGATGCGCTCCCAAATTGGCATCTCCAGTGGTCGACCGCCGACCCCTTGCCGCGTAAGGTTTGATCTGCCAACCCGTTGCTTGTGAGGGTTTCGCTTTTGTTAACGTTATGCGGTTCAGGATTGATAAAGTCGTGCTACCTGGGTTTCTTCATTGATAGGATTCGTCGTTTTCACAGATTGCGGGATTTCGGAAAATGCCAAGCTCTGTTTCTGCTGTGCGCCTGCCAAGCTTATAAGTTCATCTGGCGTCAAATGCTAGGTAATTTCTGATGCTTATTTCGTAGTATGGCTGTTGTGCTATAGGCATGCCCTGTATACCTGTTAGGGCAGCCCCTTTTCGTGTCATCAACACCTCTATGTCGACTGCCGAGCCTTTATTTTGTTTGAACCTTGCTCATATACTAAAACAGAATATGTGGAACAAACCTTTATGCAATATCTGCCAGAATAATCATTTGCAGGTGCTTCCTTACATCTGTAGGGAACTACCTTTTCTCTTAACTAATCTTTTCGATGGTACCGATAAAGAGTGTTGAAAATTTGGAATTTCGTGTCTATGTAAATTACCAGGGATGTATTCAAAATTTCTTAACTTGGGTAACAAAATTAGAATTGTTCTATGCAACATGATTTGCAAAACACAGGCAATTGTTGCTGACACAAATGTCTAGCCTATGGATTTAGGCTGGTGCCGATGTGATGTACAACAATCTTCCTTGACGCTGCCCTTAACCTTGTCTCTCTTGAATCTACCTATTGCTGTGTCAAAATTTTCTACCACATATTATGAGGGCCTATTCTTTGTTCTTAGTGCTTATACATTTAGTGGGTGGTTGGTTTAACTTCTTACGTGGATCATGATATTTATGATTGCAAGATTTCGGAGGGCATGTTCAAGGTCGATATGGAAATAGTGAAGCATTCATCATGCATTATGTTGTATGTCCCAATACTTATTGCTCCTTAATGCTTTACCCGGCGTTTGATATGCTCAATACTTTTTTAAAATAGTTATCACTAAACAAGCCTTCTCACTGTTGAGCTCCTGGAATTCCTTTTATTTCTTTAAGGTTTTCATTGTTTAGTATTGGTGATTCAATATGTTACATGCCTGCTATTGCTGTCATTGTGTGCCACAACTTTTATCTCCATGTGAGACTTGTTGCAGGGTGCAAAGCAACATCTAGGTGCCTAGGGTTGTAAATATTTTCAATGTTTCTCATTTAGCTCAGTTTCAACCTATCATTTAGTTACTCCCATACCTTCCCTAGCTAAGTTTGCTAGATCCATCTGTAAATCATGGGATGATATTTTCTCAGAGGAAGAAAACAAAAGGAACCAACCAACTTTCTCTCTCCCTCTTTCTGTCACATGTATGTCATTTCTATTCCCATTCCATTTTGTGTGCAATCCTATCCCATCGATCCCAACGCCAGTTGCAGGATGAAAGGGGCATGGACATTAAACCATGTCTATCTTCTTAGTGCGTTCTCTGTCGCGGGCTCATAAAATATGCAATAGATTAAGTACTGGAACGAAGTGAACCAGAGGAATATAATTGTATTTTTCAAAAGGTTGGACCTTCTTAGTACATATCCCAATTTTCTTTTTGTCAAAAGAAAGTAGGTCCCACCGGGATTCGAACCCAGGTTGCCAGATTCAAAGTCTGGAGTGATAACCACTACACCATGGAACCATTTTCTGTGTCTTCTCCCTAAGCAATATATTTATGATAGCATATTAGCATGCCCCCATAGCACCATATTTCTTTTTTCTGTTAGCCGTTCCCAATAAATAACAAGGAATTCCTAATTTCTGTAGTTTAACTGATGCACCTTGCTCCTTTATTGAGTACTATTTAGGAAATGAATTTGACTGAAGGGATAACTTCTCTCCAATTCAACATTTCATTTTATTTTTAAATCATTCATTGCCATGTCTGCAGTAGACTGTTGAGTTTTGGCATGAACTTCTGCTTGCCTCCATTTTCAGCAATTTTTTTGGTTATGCCAGCTACTGGGTTTTACCATACCCGATTCTTTCCTATTTCTGAGTCTAAAGAGATTATGGAGCTGTTAATGATGCATGACTTTGTCAATTGGTTGTACCATGTCAATAGACTGATTAAGAAATACAATATCTTGGCTTGAGTGAGACATACTTGCAATTCATTGAGAAATGTATGGTGTGTCAAACTTCTAATGCAAATCAGTAATATAGTGAAAGTCATGAGGGAAATAGCACTAGTCAGTATTGTAGAATTACCCAGCTTGCTTATTGCCTTTCTCACTCTCAAGTATGTTGTTTCTCTCCAGCCGAGCTGTCCTCTTGTTCCATTTTGTGCACAACTCCTATCACTTCAATCTTAATCCTGGCTGTAGGATAGAATGCCACAAATATTTGCTGATCTACATCCCTCTTTTCCTACTACGTTCTCTATCCCAAGCACATTAAGCATGCAATGGATTACAAGCTGGAGCAAATGATGAAATTTTTCTGAATGTATTAATGGGCCATTTGGGAGTGTTCCTCCCAAACGGCTTCACTAGTGAAGCCAAAAAATCTGGATTCACCTGGCTTCTAGTTCATTTTACCCCGAGCTTACAAAACGGCTTCACTATAGTTCCTCGGTTTGCACACAACAGGTGAAGCAAGAAGTTCGGGTAAGCTCTCCCAAACGGCCCTTAAAGTGAACCTGGAAAAGGTAATTGGTTTTTCCAAAGTTTGGATCTTCTGAGCTCCTTTTTACGAAAAGCTAATTGGGTTTCCAAAAGTTTGGATCTTTTGAATGGCATATCACAAATTCTCCTTTGATGTAAAAAGGGTAGGTCCCACCGGGATTCGAACCCAGGTTGCCAGATTCAAAGTCTGGAGTGATAACCACTACACCATGGAACCATTTTACGTGTTTTCTCCCTAGATAATATATTTATGATAGCACATCCCCATAGCACCATATTGTTTTCCTTCTGTTAGCCGTTCCCTATAAATCGCAAGGAATAGGCTAATTTCTGTAGTTTAACTGATGCACCTTGCTGCGTTATTGAGTGCTATTTAGGAATTGAATTTGACTGAAGGGATAACTTCTCTCCAATTCAACATTTTATTTTATTTTTAAATCATTCATTGCCATATCTGCAGTAGACTGTTGAGTTTTGGCATGAACTTGCGCTTGGCTCCATTCTCAGCATTTTTTGGGGGTTATGGCAGCTACTGGGTTTTACTATACCTGATTCTTTCCTGTTTCTTAGTCTAAAGAGATTATGGGGCTGTTAATGATGCATGACCTTGTCAATTGGTTGTACCATGTCAGACTGATTAAGAAATACAATATCTTGGCTCGAGTGAGACATATTTGCAATTCATTGAGAAATGTATGGTTTGTCAAACTTCTAGTGCAAATCAGTAATATATTGAAAGTCATGTGGGAAATAGCACTGTCAATGTTGTAGAATTACCCAGCTTGCTTATTGCCTTTCTCACTCTCAAGTATGTTGCTCTCCAGCCGAGCTGTCCTCTTGTTCCATTTTGGGTGTTGGAGTGTATTGTGCCCATGGGGCATTGTGGCCCATTGGGCCCATGTGTATTACAATAACTATACCCTGTTAGGGTTTGTGTTGAATAGAAAAAGTATCTCTTCTATATGGTATCAGGTTAGCTTGCTCTCCTTCTCTCCTTCTGCCCGCCGCCGGCCACCATGGCCGGCCGCCGGCCGCCGGCCCTCTCCTCCTTTCCTCCCCTCTCCTCTTCCTCTCCCTCCTCTGCTCCCGCTCCGGCCGCTGTGGGCGCCTGGGCCGCCGGCGCCCGGCTGCCGCCGCCCGGTTTCCCCGCCGCCGCGCTGGTCCTCGCGGGGGGGCCGGCCGCGGGCGCCGCCGCGGGTTGGCCGGCCGCGGGCGCCGCCGCTCCCCTGCTCCAGGACGCGGGGGGGCCGGCCGCGGGCGCCGCCGCGGGGGGGCTGGCCGCGGGCGCCGCCGCTCCCCTGCTCCAGGACGCGGGGGGGCCGGCCGCGGGCGCCGCCGCGGTTTCCGCCGTGAGCGCCGCTCCTCCTCTGCTCCAGGGGCTGCCGGGGCTGCCGTCGGGTGCCGCGGCGAGCGCCGCCGTGGGCGCCGCAGTGGGCGCCGGAGCTCCTCTGCTCCAGGCTGCTGGCGCCCTGGGCCCCCTACAGCCCGCCACCACTGCTGCCGCAGCAACTGCTGACGTGGGCGCCGGGGCTGCGGGACCCCAGCCGCGCGCCGCCGTCGATCCGGCCGCCCTGCGGGCCGCTGCACAGCTGCTGCAGGCCGCGGGCGCTGATCCGGTCGCCCTGCGGGCCGCTGTGCGGCTGCTGCCGGCCGTGGGCGCTGCGGGCACGCAGCCCGTCATCGATGCCGCGCCTAGTGCCGCTCAGTCTGGCCTCGGGATGGTGCCCGAGGATGCACCGTTCTCCGGCGCCTTCCGAGGACAGCAGGCCGACGCCGCTCGCGCCGCGGCCCTCCTCACCGCCAAGTCGGAGGCTTCAGCCGCCCAGGAGCGGGTCCGTGTGGCTGCCCTCGCCTGGGAGCGCGAGCGCGCCACGGCCGCCTCCCTCGCTCTCCGGGTCGTCGAGGAGGAGCGCTACCTCCGCATCTTCTCCGGCCAGCCTGTCGACCCTGAGCCCGGCACCTCCTCCTCCTTTCGGGCCCCGTCCGCTGGATCTGGAGCCTGGTACGATCCGACCGACCCCTCGGTCGCCCAGCTCCACCTCCAGGCTGCTGGTGTCCAGAACATCAGGGCCCTGGTCTCCGTCCTCCTCGACCCCGCGTCCTCCTCCTACAGCCGCTGGCGGGACCAGGTCCTCCTCACGCTCCGTCGCTACGCTCTCGACGACCACGTCCTCGTCGACTCGCCGCTCGAGGCGCGGGACGTGACGTGGCTGCGTCTCGACAGTGTCGCCATGTCCTGGATCTTCGGGACCATCTCTCTAGATCTTCAGGACCTCGTCAGGACCCACGGCGGCACTGCGCGACAGGCTTGGGTGGCGCTCGAGGGGCAGTTCCTCGGCAACGCCGAGTACCGCGCCCTCCAGCTCGATGCCACCTTCCGCACTTTCGTCCAGGGGGACCTCTCCGTCGGTGAGTACCGCCGGCGGATGAAGAGCATGGCTGATGCTCTTCACGACCTCGGGGATCCGGTGTCCGATCGGGTCTTGGTGCTCAATGTCCTACGGGGCCTGAGCAGCACCTACGACCACCTGAAGTGCTGGATCACCCGCCAGAGGCCCTTTCCCACCTTCCTGCAGGTCCGGGACGACCTCGCTCTTGAGGAGCTCACCAGGGGTCTTGCGCCCGGATCCTCCTCACCCTCCGCCGCGCTTGTTACCGCTCCACCGTCCTCCTCCGCTGCTCCTGCCACCTCCCTCTTTGGGGCTGCTCCCGCCGGGCAGACCGGAGGAGGGGGGGGGGGGGCCGTGGACGTCGCCGGCGACGGGGTGGTGGTGGTGGCACTGGTGGCCCTGCTCCTGGGGATACCAGTACCGGTGGGGGCCGTCGGAGCGCGTCGACCTCGGCTCCTGCTCCTGCCCTGCCCCTGGAGGTACGCCCTGGCCATCCTTCAGCAACCCGTGGTCAGGGCGCATCTCGATGTGGCCGCTCCAGGGTCAGGTGGGGGGCCTTCGTCCTCAGCTCCAGCCGGCGGCCCTGTTCACTGGTGCTACTCCTTTTTTCGCGCCGTCCTGGACCCCGCCCGCTCAGCCTAGCCAGCAGCCGATCTGGCCGGGGGGGTGGGACCAGGCCGCTCTGGCGCAGTCCTTTAGCACCATGGGACTGACACCGCCGGTCAGCACCGAGTGGATCGCCGACTCGGGTGCCTCGTTCCACACCACTCCTGATGCCGGTATCCTCTCTTCTGTCCGACCCCCACACCCCTCTTGTCCTTCTTCTATCATGGTTGGTGATGGGTCTTGCCTTCCTGTCACCGCCGTGGGTTCTGCTCCTCGTCTTCCTAATGTTCTTGTTGCTCCTCGAATGGTTCGCAACCTTCTTTCCATTCGCCAGTTTACTGCTGACAACTCTTGTTCTATCGAATTTGACTCCTCTGGCCTTACTGTGAAGGATTCGGTTTCCCGGCGTCCTCTTCTCCGATGTGACAGCCCGGGGCCCCTTTACACCCTTCGGCTTCCTGCTTCCGCTGCCTCGCCTTCGGCTTCTTCGTCTGCTGCTTTTGCCGTGACACCTTCTTCCACCACCTGGCACCGCCGGCTTGGTCACCCCGGCCGCGACGTTTTGGCTCAGCTCAGCCGTAGTACCGATGCTCCTTGTACTAAGGCCCCTGCTGAGCACCTCTGTCATGCGTGCCAGTTAGGTCGTCATGTTAGACTTCCGTTTTCTTCTTCTTCTTCGCATGCTGCGCATGCTTTTGATCTGATTCACTGTGACCTGTGGACATCTCCTGTACTCAGCATGTCTGGTTATAAATATTATCTGGTCATTGTTGATGATTTTTCTCATTACTCTTGGACTTTTCCTTTGCGCACCAAGTCTAAGACCTTCCCCACCCTCCTCCACTTCTTTGCCTGGGTGTCCACTCAGTTCGGCCTCACAGTTAAGGCCGTCCAGTGTGACAATGGGCGGGAGTTCGATAACTCCACCTCCCGGTCCTTCTTCCTGTCTCGAGGTGTCCAGCTGCGTATGTCTTGTCCGTATACCTCTCCTCAGAACGGCAAGGCTGAGCGGATGATTCGCACGACGAACGACGTCGTGCGCACCCTCCTGATCCAGGCCTCTCCGCCCCCGTGCTTCTGGGCTGAGAGCCTCCACACCGCCACCTACCTACTTAACCGTCTTCCGTCCACTGCTTCTCCCGCTGCCACTCCACACCACGCTCTCTTCGGTACCTCTCCTCGCTACGACCACCTTCGGGTCTTCGGGTATGCGTGTTACCCTAACACCTCCGCCACCGCTTCTCACAAGCTGGCGCCCCGATCGACTCGTTGTGTGTTCCTCGGGTACTCCCCTGACCACAAGGGGTACCGATGCCTTGACCTCACCTCTCGCCGCGTTCTGATCTCCCGACACGTCGTCTTTGACGAGTCGGATTTCCTCTACTCTACCTCCTCTACACCTTCTCCTGACCCCGAGCTGGAGACTCTGTTTCCGACTGATCCGGTGGTTCAGCCACCGTTCCCTGTCTGTCCTTTTCCTGCAAGTTTCCCTGGCACGCCGGCATCGTCTCCGGTGATCCCTGCTGCGTCGAGCGCGGCCCCGGTGCCCGCGGTCGCACCACGCGCGGTTTCCGGACCTCCGGTCGTGCCGCGCGCGGCCCCAGTGCCTTCACGTGCACCTGCGCGGTACGCCCAGCCGGTACAGGTGTACCGGCGTCGCTCGGCGCCGACCCCGACACCACCGCAGTACACTGAGCCGGTGCAGGTGTACCGGCGTCGTTCGGCGCCGACCCTGGCGCCGCCTCCTGCTCCGGAGGCTCCTGCGACGCCGACGCCGGCGCCGTCGCCGCTGCCGCCTCCTCCGGCTCCCTCTCGTGCCGAGCCGGAGGTATACCACCCGCCAGTCATCCATCGGGATCCTCGGCATATCCATCCCATGGTGACTCGGCGGATGGCCTCTCAGGCCGCGACTCTCTCCGCCGCCGAGGGAGAGCCGCGTGTCTCTCCTGTACCCTCCTCTGTCCGCGACACCTTGGCGGATCCTCACTGGCGTCGCGCGATGGAAGAGGAGTATGCGGCTCTTCTTGCCAACCAGACGTGGGACCTCGTGCCGCGTCCGTCTAGTTGCAATGTGGTGACTGGCAAGTGGATCTGGACGCATAAGCGTCGGGCTGATGGCACACTGGAGCGCTACAAAGCTCGCTGGGTTCTCCGGGGGTTCACACAGCGGCTTGGTGTGGACTATGATGAGACCTTCAGCCCTGTCGTGAAGCCTGCTACGGTGCGCACTGTCCTGTCGCTTGCGCTCTCGCGCTCTTGGCCTGTGCACCAACTGGACGTGAAGAATGCGTTTCTTCACGGCACTCTGTTCGAGACTGTCTACTGCTCTCAGCCAGCGGGATTTGTGGATTCGAGCCGTCCGGATATGGTCTGCCGGCTCAACAAATCTCTCTATGGGCTGAAGCAGGCTCCTCGGGCTTGGTACTCTCGGTTCGCCACGTTCTTGCTGACATTGGGGTTCACCGAGGCCAAGTCTGACACGTCTCTCTTCGTCTACCTGCGAGGGGATGAGACCTCTTATCTGCTGCTCTACATTGATGACATTGTGCTCACAGCCTTGAGTCAGCAGTTGCTTCAGAGTGTCATCTTCTCTCTGCGGCAGGAGTTTGCTATGAAGGATCTCGGTCAGCTCCACCACTTCTTGGGCGTCACTGTTGAGCCTTGCCCGTCTGGTCTTCTCATGCACCAGCGGCAGTACGCACTCGATATCTTGGAGCGGGCTGGGATGACTGATTGCAAGCCCTGCTCCACTCCTGTCGACACTCAGGCGAAGCTGTCCGCCGATCTGGGTGATCCGGTGGCTGATCCTACTGCCTACCGGAGTCTGGCTGGTGCTTTGCAATACCTCACCTTCACCAGGCCGGATCTCACCTACGCTGTCCAGCAGGTCTGTCTCCATATGCATGATCCCCGGGAGTCACACCTTGCTGCGCTGAAGCGTCTCCTCCGCTACGTCCGTGGCACTGTGGACCTCGGCCTGGTTCTTCACCGCTCGTCTTCTGCTGAGCTGGTGGTCTACACCGACGCTGACTGGGCTGGCTGCCCGGACACCCGTCGATCCACTTCCGGCTACGCCGTCTTCCTGGGCGGCAACCTGGTCTCCTGGTCGTCCAAGCGGCAGCCGGTTGTCTCTCGCTCCAGTGCCGAGGCGGAGTACCGGGCTGTCGCTAACGGCGTTGCGGAGGCGTCCTGGCTTCGACAGCTCTTGGCGGAGCTCCACAGCCCGCTCGCCAAGAGCACGATCGTCTACTGCGACAACGTCAGCGCCGTGTATCTCTCCACCAACCCCGTCCAGCATCAGCGGACAAAGCACGTGGAGATCGACCTACACTTCGTGCGCGATAGAGTCGCAGTCGGCGATGTTCGGGTCCTCCATGTCCCGACTACCTCCCAGTTTGCTGACATCTTCACCAAGGGGCTGCCCTCCTCGACCTTCTCGGAGTTTCGATCCAGCCTCAACGTAGCCGGTGGCTAGTCGTGGCTGCGGGGGGGTATTTGCCCCTTGTTCTCTCTTCTTGTCCAGTCTTGAACACCGCTGCGCCGGTTGTTCAGACTGCGGGGGGATGTTGGAGTGTATTGTGCCCATGGGGCATTGTGGCCCATTGGGCCCATGTGTATTACAATAACTATACCCTGTTAGGGTTTGTGTTGAATAGAAAAAGTATCTCTTCTATATTGGGCACAACTCCTATAACCTCCATCTTAATCCTGGCTATAGGATAGAATGCCACAAATATTTGCTGATCTACATCCCGCTTTTCCTACTACGTTCTCTATCCCAAGCACATTAAGCATGCAATGGATTAAAAACTGGAGCAAATGATGAAAATTTTCTGAATGTATTAAGGGGCCGTTTGGGAGGGTTTCTCCCAAACGGCTTCACTAGTGAAGCCAAAAAAAAGAAAATCTGGATTCACCTGGCTTCTAGTTCATTTTACCCTGAGCTTACAAAACGGCTTCACACTATAGTTCCTCAATTTGCGCACAACAGGTGAAGCAAGAAATTGGGATAGGCTCTCCCAAACAGCCCCTAAAGTGAACCTGGAAAAGTTAATTGGTTTTTCCAAAAGTTTGGATCTTCTGAGCTCCTTTTAGGGAAAAGCTAATTGGGTTTCCAAAAGTTTGGATCTTTTGAATGGCATATCACAAATTCTCCTTTGATGTAAAAAGGGTAGGTCCCACCGGGATTCGAACCCAGGTTGCCAGATTCAAAGTCTGGAGTGATAACCACTACACCATGGAACCATTTTACGTGTTTTCTCCCTAGATAATATATTTATGATAGCACATCCCCATAGCACCATATTGTTTTTGCTTCTGTTAGCCATTCCCAATAAATCGCAAGGAATAGGCTAATTTCTGTAGTTTAACTGATGCACCTTGCTGCGTTATTGAGTGCTATTTAGGAATTGAATTTGACTGAAGGGATAACTTCTCTCCAATTCAACATTTTATTTTATTTTTAAATCATTCATTGCCATATCTGCAGTAGACTGTTTAGTTTTGGCATGAACTTGCGCTTGGCTCCATTCTCAGCATTTTTTGGGGGTTATGGCAGCTACTGGGTTTTACTATACCTGATTCTTTCCTGTTTCTTAGTCTAAAGAGATTATGGGGCTGTTAATGATGCATGACCTTGTCAATTGGTTGTACCATGTCAGACTGATTAAGAAATACAATATCTTGGCTCGAGTGAGACATATTTGCAATTCATTGAGAAATGTATGGTTTGTCAAACTTCTAGTGCAAATCAGTAATATATTGAAAGTCATGTGGGAAATAGCACTGTCAATGTTGTAGAATTACCCAGCTTGCTTATTGCCTTTCTCACTCTCAAGTATGTTGCTCTCCAGCCGAGCTGTCCTCTTGTTCCATTTTGGGCACAACTCCTATAACCTCCTTCTTAATCCTGGCTATAGGATAGAATGCCACAAATATTTGCTGATCTACATCCCGCTTTTCCTACTACGTTCTCTATCCCAAGCACATTAAGCATGCAATGGATTAAAAACTGGAGCAAATGATGAAAATTTTCTGAATGTATTAAGGGGCCGTTTGGGAGGGTTTCTCCCAAACGGCTTCACTAGTGAAGCCAAAAAAAAGAAAATCTGGATTCACCTGGCTTCTAGTTCATTTTACCCTGAGCTTACAAAACGGCTTCACACTATAGTTCCTCAATTTGCGCACAACAGGTGAAGCAAGAAATTGGGATAGGCTCTCCCAAACAGCCCCTAAAGTGAACCTGGAAAAGTTAATTGGTTTTTCCAAAAGTTTGGATCTTCTGAGCTCCTTTTAGGGAAAAGCTAATTGGGTTTCCAAAAGTTTGGATCTTTTGAATGGCATATCACAAATTCTCCTTTGATGTAAAAAGGGTAGGTCCCACCGGGATTCGAACCCAGGTTGCCAGATTCAAAGTCTGGAGTGATAACCACTACACCATGGAACCATTTTATGTGTTTTCTCCCTAGATAATATATTTATGATAGCACATCCCCATAGCACCATATTGTTTTTGCTTCTGTTAGCCATTCCCAATAAATCGCAAGGAATAGGCTAATTTCTGTAGTTTAACTGATGCACCTTGCTGCGTAATTGAGTGCTATTTAGGAATTGAATTTGACTGAAGGGATAACTTCTCTCCAATTCAACATTTTATTTTATTTTTAAATCATTCATTGCCATGTCTGCAGTAGACTGTTGAGTTTTGGCATGAACTTGCGCTTGGCTCCATTCTCAGCATTTTTTGGGGGTTATGGCAGCTACTGGGTTTTACTATACCTGATTCTTTCCTGTTTCTTAGACTAAAGAGATTATGGGGCTGTTAATGATGCACGACTTTGTCAATTGGTTGTACCATGTCAATAGACTGATTAAGAAATACAATATCTAAACTTGAGTGAGACATATTTGCAGTTCATCGAGAAATGTATGATGTGTCAAACTTCTAGTACAAATCAGTAATATATTGAAAGTCATGTGGAAATGGCACCAGTCAATGTTGTGAGAATTGCCCAGCTTGCTTATCACCTTTCTCACTTTCAAGTATGTTGTTTCTCTCCAGCCGAGCTCTCCCCTTCTTGTTCCATTTGTGCGCAGAGAATGCCACAGATATTTGCTGATCTACATCCCACTATTTCCTACTACGTTCTCTATCCCAAACAAATTAAGCATGCAATGGATTAAAAACTGGAGCAAATGATGAAAACTTTCTGAAGGTATTAAAGTAAACCCGGAAAAGGTAATTGGTTTTTCCAAAAGTTTGGATCTTCTGAGCTCCTTTTTGGGAAAAGCTAATTGGATTTCCAAAAGTTTGGATCTTTTGAATGGCATATTCACAGATTCTCCTTGGATTTAAAAAGGGTAAGGTCCCACCAGGATTCGAACCCAGGTTGCCAGATTCAAAGTGAGTGATAACCACTACACCATGGAATCATTTTATATGTGCAGTTCCTGGATAATAGTTTTTATTGCACATATTTGTGGTGCCACCTTTACTTTTTTCTGCCTTTCTCAATAATATCTGGTGAGGAAAGAAAAAAACTATTTGATGTACCTTGCTGCATTGGACATGTACAACGGTAGCCTCCCGACGCGTCGTTGCGTAGTGGAGTTTTAAAGCGGGGCGATAATGTAAAGAGAGGTAGAGGTAGATCTAGACTAACTTGGGATGAGACGGTTAAGAGAGATCTTAAGGAGTGGAATATCGCTAAGAAATTAGCTATGGACAGGAGCGTTTGGAGATTAGCAATTAACGTACCTGAACCGTGATCTTTTTTACTTTTTGTTTAACACCTAAATCTTCCTTTGTTTTGTGCCCTTTTTTATTTCTTTCTTGTTTTCCGTGGGTTTCATGTTTAGCCTACCCCAACTTGCTTGGGATAAAAGGCTAAGTGTTGTTGTTGTTGTTGTTGTTGTTGTTGTTGTTGATGATGTTGATGTACCTTGCTGCATTGTTGAATGTTTAAGAAGAGCAGGTTATCATTTCGGCAGTAAGGGAGGAAATGGATTCAAAGGAAAAGGCAATTCCCCTCCAATTTAACAATTTTCGTTTATGAAATATTTCCTTTCCATATCAGTATTCAGCTTGTGGTTCCTAGTAGATGGCCTGTTAAGTGCCATGTCTGCTTGTCGCGGTGTAAACGTGTTGAAATTGCATTTTGTTACCACTTCTGGTAATATAAAGATCGAAGGATAGTTATTGCAGGGCTACTCAACTTTACTATTTCTAATTCCAGAAGATTGTGGAACCGTTGATGTTGCTTGCAATGCGAGTTAGATAACTGTGTTAGAAACACTTCAAGAAATACAGCATAGTAACTTCAGTGGAAAATATTACCTTTATACTCCGTTCAGAAATATATGATGTGTTGCTTTTTATTCAGTACTACATAGATAATAACTATTCTGAATCATTCAATGGAGATAGTAACATCTGATGTTGTGAGAATTACCGTTAAAATATAATATTTCAATACTTTTTAAGTTTTTAACTTATGTACTACTGTAGAAATAGATGATGGGAATTTGCTTATTCAAGACATAACATTCCAAAGGGTTATATGTTGGTGAACAAATGTATTGGTAAAGAAAAGAATATTGACATGTTTTTCTGAATTTTCAGATGCTTATTTCATCTGATGTTGTGAGATAGTAACCTGAGGCCAAACCTCCAAATAGGGATGGCCAGCAACTTGATCCATTCACAAACAGGAGCATATCAAGGCTCCCACAGAGGAGATAGAAATCATTGAAACTCATTTGATGAAAGAAAAGTTTTGTGTCCATTCACAAATAGGAGCTGACAGCCGTATGCTCGTATTCAAAATTGTGTCGTCTCAATCAAAGTGAAAGAAAAAGAAATCGAACTCGTATTATCCTCCTTTTTAAAGACGGATACGGGCATACGGCTGTTATACAATATACATACGTCTCCTGACCGTTTATATGGCTGACGGCTGACACCGCCGTCCTCTTCCCCGGTTCCCCCGCGCCCGCGCCGCCTTAACCGGCCGTCCGCTCCCAGCGTCAGCCCTCGCACTTCCGCTGCCGGCGTCGACTCGCCGCGCTCCTCCTCCGCCCTCAGCTGGTTTCGGAATTGGCGCGGAGCGGGCGAATCCGTCCACGCTTCTGATTGATTTTTACCCTGGTAAGGAACCCTAACCATCGGATTTCCCTTCCTCTCTAATTGCGGGTTTCCTTGGAGGTGCTTCAGTTGCCGGCGCGAGTAATCGGTTCAATTCCCGTGTTCGCGTGCATCATTTAGCCGCGTATTTGTTCCCGTTCACCCATGGATCCGGTTCGGTTCGACTAGGATGCTTCATTTCTTTAGGGCGCGCGGAATCGATGGGTCGCTGCTGGTGCCCTAAGGACTGGGATCCCAGGTGCGGGTGTAAATTATTTTTCCATGATGGTGTTTCTGGGGCTCAACTGATCCCGGCGTGACGCACGTTATGCCCCGCCCTGCTCCTTGTGGTTGGGTTTACGTGAGGTTTTGGGGTTGGATAGCTTTGGAAATCCTGAACGCCTGACCTAGAATCATTCACTGCTTCCAGAGTCTGTTGGCGACTCCATGATTCAGGGCCTGGTTGGGACATTATGAATACAATGGAAGGAACCGCCAATATGGCTGTTGGTTTGTATTACAAACTAACTGCCTCCCAATTGTTTGCTTTACCAGAATTCAGTTTTACAAAGAGAATGTGGGATTTGGTTTGTGCCATGATTCAAATGGACATTGCTGCTTACATGATCTGTGTTGTATAGGCCTGATGAAGTGTAGCTATGAACTATACAGTGTGGCCATCTTTTTAAATCACTTTTTAAACCAAAATACTCTGCATCAGCAATGATGCTGAAAGATGTGAAGATTTGAGAGATTCACCGCATTGTTAAAGATTGTGTGGGTTCTATTCTTTTTTTCTTTTTGTAACTGGCCAATTCCCAGTTCCTGTCCCAACTTATGTTGTTTATGCATTAGGACTTCAGACTATTGAAATAACAAGAGTCTAAGTTTATTTTTTAGTTGCTTGTGCTGACAAGTCTGCCTCGTTAAATGAACAGAATTAGTTTGCACTCCACTTGGAGGTGTACAAATCCTGTTACTGCTAAGTTTCTTATACTTTATTTGAGTAAAAATACTTACTGTACTTGGCATTGGTGCATGAAAACTTCAATTGTCTCTTTTTCAAAATAAAGACTTCAATTGTCTGAATTGTGACTAATAACACAGAGGATATATAATTCATGGGGTTGTCACAACCCATAATGTCAAGATGAGTTTCAGTCATATATCATAAAACAATTGTGCACATGCATCACAGAAGGACTGTGCTTCTGCAAGTTATGGAATGTATTTTCCATGGATCATGTCCTTAACTGCATATGATGCTCAGGATAGATGAATATTACGTTTCCATAACTATGAGCATACAGCAGTAACATCTTTACATTTTGTTTAATTTGCAGTATGTAAGGAACTTTTTTTTTTTTGCTTTAAATGTTTACCAGTGAGGTTCATGATCTCTTATTGCTTGTCTGTGAACATTGCAGGTGCAAGCAACATCAAATCAATTTCCAGTAGGCTTATGGAGGCTTTAATTTCAAGTTTAAACAACATGGTAAGTTGATTTTGTATTTTTTGTATTATGTATTGGTACAGTTGTACCATGTTTGCATGTAAATTTCGCACAACTGATATAATGTGGTTAAAGGAGATGGAAACCGGTCAGATGTCAGAATCATTAATTCAACAAAAGCCAGGACCAGAGGCCAATCAAAATCCTGTGGGAAATGATGTTAACCCAGGAAAGGAAACTGATGAGCTTCCAGGGTCCGAGGTCAATGAAGAGCCACTGGAAACATGTCAGGACACAGTGGTGGAAACTGAAATCATCCCAGAGAAGAAAGCTGATCCGGAGGCAGGATTGGAGGTTAATCAAAAGCCTACAGAAACATGCCAGGAGAAATCTGCAGAATCTTTTCTGAAAGAAAAATCTGCAGAACCTGATGTTAACCCAGAAAAGCGAACTCCTGATCCAGGCGTTATTTACCGCTGTAAAAAATGTCGGAGGATGCTTGCAACTCAAGAATTTGTTGTTACCCATGAAGTGGGCGCAGGTGGGAAGAGCTTCAACAGAGGCAAACGGTCAGATGATGATGACAAACAAACTGAATGTCCTTGCATCTTTGTGGAGCCAATGAAGTGGATGCAAACTGGTAAGTTCTCCATTTATGATGGTTTTACCTCTCTTCTTTTAGAGCATTCGTCATAAGCCACTGATATTTCTCTGTACTATTTGCAGTGGAAGAAGGATATGTTGCGAATAAGCTCTTCTGTATGGGATGCAAAGCTCGTCTGGGACAATTCAACTGGGCTGGTATGCAGTGCAGCTGCGGAGCCTGGGTGATTCCAGCGTTTCAGCTGACTAAAAGCAAGATCGATGAATGCTCAATGTAACCACACAATCAAGTGAATCTTTGATCCCTTTAGCAGTGATGTTACTACTTACAACATATATATGTATGTAGCTAGGAAATAGTATCGGCTAGCATTCTATAGCTACTCTGGTGAAGTGGTAATCAGCAGTAAAAAATTCTGATCTCATCCAGAGCATCAGCGCTTTGGTTTCACCAAGCTGCAACAACTGAACAAACCTGGAAGCGTTAGGCGGGCCCTAAGGTTACTGATTGGTTTTGTTAACGTCTCTACTGGAGGACTTGAACTCCTCGTCTTTTGGGTATGACATGGTGGAATCTCATGATGGGATCTATTTTCTTGAGATTGGTATCATCAGTCTCATGAGTGGATTTGTTTTATCGATATGAATACTTCAATTCTGATCTGCTGATAAACTTGATAGGGGAGGTCTTTCGCAATGGTACGGTCCAACTTTGTAGCGAATTACCAGCATGTGTGTGTGATGCCCTTGTCAGTTTGTTGGGCGTATATATCAGCTACGAGCCTCTGACTTGAAAGGAATGATGTGAGTGTCTGATATCTTCGAACAAGGCTGTTTTTTTTATGCTAGTTAGTTATATGTTTGAATGCAAGCATGTAACTGGAGGCAGTTCAGTTCCAGGGCCTTGCATGCGTGGCAAAGTTCATTTTCGTTTTGTTCAAAACTTGCAAGAGAATACGGAGTGTTACTGAAGCACCCACAAAGAAAGTACTGGCATGCTGTACGGATTATACTAGAAATAATGGTTGCACGTAGAATCGATTTGTACATGAACTATATACTTGTCGTAAGAAAAAACCAATCTCGACCGATCATGCCCCTCTCGATCAGCAGGGAAAATAATCGCTGAAAGTGTAATATCCACCGTGCCCACATTGTGCGTCCTGGCTGGCGCTGGCGCCGTAGAGCAGGCCGGCGAAGTCTCCGCCGCCGTACGCCTCATCCAGGCGCGGCGGCGCGAGGCGGCCGTCTCCGACGCGCGCTGCCGACGGCGGCGACGGCGGGTGGTAGCATCCCTGCGTGCCGGCGGCGGCCGCAGGAGCGCCGCGCGGCGCCGCTGCTGGGGCCGGCGCGTCGCCGGCGGGGGACCTGCCGGTGAGGCGCTGCACGAGGTCCTTGAATCCGGCGGCGTCGGAGGTGACGAACCGCGTCTCGATGTAGGTGACCTTGACGCCGTCCATGCTTCCTCTCTCCCTTCTTCCCTGCTCGCTCGGCGTCGGCTCTGCTCTGCGACCGTCACCTCGTGGCTCGTGCTCCGCCTCGCAACCTCTGGCTCGCTTGGGAGGAAGAGGAAGGCTGGCTGGCTGAGCAAGCTCTGGGTGGTGGACTGGTCGTACACTGGGCTGTATTTATAGGATGCGGCCGGCGGGGCGGTAGGTTTGCATTGCAAGTTGGCGGCGCGGGATGGTTGTTGGGCAGTGACATGTGGGGCTAAATGGTGGTGGGGCCGGCATGGCGGTGAGGGATGGGGCCTGGTCGTGCCGATGTGTGGTACAGGGAGCAAGTTTGACCGGTCGCCGGCCTCAGGGTAGGAGGGAAGATGGCAGAGATGCAGGCAACGGTCAACTTTCGGGGACTGCGTAGGGAGATGGATGGTCAAGCGCTCGTGCGGCGCGGGGTGTCCATCGTACGACCGGTGAAGACGTTCGGAACCGTTCGGAGAAACCATTAACGAAGATCCTCAGCAACGACGCCGGGAAGGGGAGAGGTTTGCAGGAAACCGAAGGAGAATCCGAGAGTGCGTCGTCGAATGAATGGTTTGGTGTACCACAATTGTCAATAACCCACTTTAAGGAAAATTTATTTGTTAGAAAAATTTATTCTACACACAACTGTAGCTACTTCTATATATATATATATATCTCATGACATAGGACGTATCTGACCTAACGAAGAACAAGTACATGAAGTATATGATCGTACTAGAATATCTATGATGATATATACGTTACGTACGTGACCATACATACAGTATGTGGACATACTAATTTTTATATAGCAGTACTAAGGTATAAGTATAATATATTTAAAAAATAGGGGTGCTTTTGAAATTTTTTTATATATCCTTTTGAAGTATCTAATTCCAATTAGGATATGAATATACTCAAAGTATGCGAACATACACACAGTGGTATACTGATGGTGAGAGTAGCTACACGCGAGTATAGATAAAACTCGTCCTATATAGAAGTGCCAGATCACTGCTCAAGATTTGATTGTGCCTCTCAAAAATATAGGGTTCAATCAGCCGTAAAAGTTAGATATATCTCTGCAAGGTCTATTAGCATTAAAAAGCATAAGTATACAAGAATAAATAAACATTATAAAATAGAGGATACAACACAAGATGTGCAGCATTTATTTAATTATTTAAAAAAATATGAAATCCTATCTTTATGATGTCGATACAAATAGATTATGGTATAATAGAAATGCAAGATTCAATCAATTTGTAATACTTGATGTTGCTTTTATATAAATAAATTGTCGCATTGGAATACAGCTTCTGACCATCCATGGTTTGCTAGTCGAGTTAGAGAAGTGAATCCTTGTATCTTTGGCAATGTTTTTTTTCTTTTCTTTTTCCGAGGAATATCTTTGCTAATGATATGTGTATTAACGCACTATATATATGCTCAGTCGAGAAAACGATGAGCATGAGCTTTGAAGTAACTGAGTAGCAAAAGGAGGTCCATTTTATGCATGTAACAAAAACGATGCTGGTTACATGCGTGTTTGAATATTCAAATCCTGGTCGAGGCGGTCCAGTTTCTGCCAACATTTACCCTTGTACTTGCAAACTAACCAGAAATGAGCAAATTAAATGAATTGAACAAGGGAGAACTTACACAAGCTTAGTGCGAATACACACTAAACTAAAAATGAATAAATGAATGTAATGGTTACAGTAGTTTGTACATGTAATTCGTTGTCACCAAGCGAATCTCCGTCTCAAAGAAATAGGGGAAGAAGGAAAAAACAATCCAATCATGATGGTCGATCAAAAGTAGGGAAGATCGCTGTAACCGCCACTTAGCCCATGACGCCACTGATCGCCGGCACCGACGTAGAACAGGTCGGAGAAGTCATCCATGCCGAGCAGCAGCTTCTCCTGGCACGGCGGCGCGCGGCCGGCGACGGCCGGGAAGCACACCTCGGCCACCGGCCGGTAATCGTCGTAGCCTTGCGGCGCCCGAGCTCCGGCCGCAGCGGCCGTCGTCCAGTCCCCACCTGATGCGGCGGGGCACGCGCGCGGCCTGTGCGGCGCCGCCGCTGGGGACGGCTTTTCGCCGGCGGGGGACCTGCCGGTGAGGCGCTGCACGAGGTCCTTGAATCCTGCGGCGTCGGAGGTGACGAACCGCGTCTCGATGTAGGTGACCTTGACGCCGCCGCCGCCGTGCTGCTTGTCCATGGTGCTGCTCCTCGCTTCACTGCTCGACGCCGTCGTGGCAGCGCGCCGCGCCGTGCCTGGGCTCGCGCGAAGGAGAAGACGAAGCTGGAGGGCTAGGCTGAGCAAGCGCCGCGTGGTGTGGTGGTGACCGGTATGATGAGCTTGTGAGGAGAGGGAGGCTTGCCTTTCGGGCCCTATTTATAGGGCGGGGGCTCGGTCCTGATGCGGTCGTACCGATGCGGTGCTCTGACTGAGCGCGCGGTAGCAGCCAACGCCAAGGCAAGTTTGGTTGGGGAGGGGTTTCGTTTGACTGGTCGCCGGCCAGTCCGGTCGCAGCTGCAAGTAGGAGGAGGAGGCAGTGACAGTGAGTGAGGGAGAGCGGAAGCGGCAACGGTCAGCTTTTGGGGACGGACGACGGATCCGAGTCCGACGGGTGGGTGGTGGAGCGCTAGCTCCTGCGGCCGGGAAGCCGCTTCGGCGACCTCCCCGTCACCTTCCTCGCTGCTGCTGCATACAGTGACGGTACAGGAACACAGGACGCGTGCAGCAGCGCACGTGCCTTGTTTCCTTGGGGAGAATGAAAGCGTCTCGGGGCTCGGTTAGTTTCCAGCGACGTTCGGTGTGTACGTGCACACGCCACGGCGATGCCAGCACGCGACGCCTGGCTAGCTACCCAGCTGACCCGGCCTGTCGTCATCAGGATGAACGACGAACAAGTGAGAACTAGCAAGTCAGAAGGGGTAAACATGCACAGCACGGTCACAACGTACTACATTTACCGAATTACGCACGCGAGTGATCGGGAAAGATGCGTGTGCCTGAGTCCCGACGGTAGTTATGCGTCACGTGTTCTATTTAATTTACGCAATTACGCGTAGCTGGTTTTCTGCTACCTCTCCATCGTTACGTACCTCCTACGCGTCACGTGTTCTAATTAATTTACGCAATTACGCGTAGCTGGTTTTCTGCTACTTCTCCATCGTTACGTACCTCCTACGTTCGTGAGCTGCTCAATTCACAGCACATATATACGAGAAACGTGGTACGTAACAATATGAATCAATAATTTTAAATTTCCGGTTCGTAGCAATATACTTCTTTGGGATGATTAGTTCGAGAAGTGGAATGTGATCCTTAAATAGTTGGGACGATATACGTGGAACGTAGATATAAAAGAAGGATTTTGATTTCAAGATATAATCATTTACATGAGCGTTTGTACTACTATTATTTTAGATTGAATTGAGCCATGCACAAAAATTAATGTGTATAGATTTTTTAAATTTCCGATTCGTAGCGGGTATACTTCTTTGGGATGATTAGTTCGAGGAGTGGAACGTGATTCTTAAATAATTGGGATGATATACGTCAAACTTGTTGGTTTCTATGATGAACTGCTCCGTGTGTTTCAATTTCAGTTAGAGATTTCTAAATTTGAATTATTATATCCAGTTGCACCCTTTCTAATTAGATTTGATTCTAGGCGGATGCTTTTCCAGTGACGAACTCTGGCGATTGGATTTGTTCGCGCTTTTACTTATCCCCAATCAGTTGTTCTGGCTACCAGCGCCCCTGTACTTCTAGAAGTGTACCGTAGAGGTGCGAAGCACTGCGCCCTGTCCGCCGTAGAAGTATGCCCTCGAGCTCTTTGTTAAAATTGTTCTCCATCTAACGATTGATTAAATTATTTCTTAGATGCTTTAAGTTATTATGGCGCAATGCACATGTTATTCTTTTGATCAGTTGTTGTTCTCCATCTAGCAATGGATGGCCGCTGGCCATTTGGAGATATCACAAATATGCAGAATCGTCGTAAGCGGCAATTACATGAGCAGCCTGTTATCCATGATGTTGATGATGGTATTTTTTTCATGTCTTCTTTTAGTAAATAAATTGTTATTATAAGCTTTGTGCTTCATGGTTGTAAGTAAACAAGTGATCTATGCATGGTTCCTTTTCAACTCGGTGATTCCACTGATCAATGGTAAGCTAAGCGGTAAAGGGCAAGGGAGAAGTACGCAAGCCTGCCCGCTGTTGTCACTATTTTAACCAGCTATTCTTTCGAAATTGTCACTTGTCCAGAAGCGGAGAGATAAAGGTGGAGAAAGGAGGAGCAAAAGGTACCCTAATATGACGGATGATCAGAAGGCTAAGAAAAATGCCAACAAACAAGCAACTAGAATTGTCAATTATTCAGATGTTATTGCTAGTGTTGCAGCCAACGAAGGTTTTTACATACCTTCATGCATCATTATTTCTATTACAACATATATGGTGTATTTCTTAAATTATTATATTTGCGTAAATATTTGTGTGTAGAAAGAATAGATGGTACCTCTGTCACACTATTTTCTACTGGCACATCAGGAGTTGAGGATGAGATTACTCCGGAGAAGCTGAAAAGGGAGAGTGATAGCAGTAGATATCTTGAAATGGCAGATTTAGCAAAGCATGAGAAGATATTGAAGCTAATGAGTGCCGAAAATAAAAAAACATATCCAATCAAGGTACTATAATCTATAATCCAGCGTGAAAATAACTATCATATTTGTTATGTATGAACCATAATATTTGGCCTACAATTTCAGGTGAACATATTGGTACACCTGTTATTGGGATCTTACAATTTGCATTGACGCAAGAACAGTCTGGTCGATTAACCAGGGCGCGTACTAGAAATATTGATCGAGAAGATCAGTTTGACTTGGGTTTATGGGAACCAGATGATCCGATGCATGGAGTTGAAGGTATAATTTTTTGTTTCTAACAGGCTTATGAAAATGTATTCTTACGTGATAATAATAATATAATTTACTATTTAATAAAGAATGATTTAGACCAAATGGACCTAGAGGATCCTGAAATGGAGAATGTGGAAGACGATGAAGCTCATGTATTTCATTTTAGAGGTTCGTTTCTTATTCGAGTAATTACCTGACTACTTTAATACTTTGTCTCTCACTAAATATCTTTTTTCTTCATACAAATTTTTAGTATCACTATGTCGTAGATCCCGATATTACCTTCAAATATTCGGATCAATATGATGCATTGTACAAGTATCTTCCAAAGAAACAACATACCCTGAAGGAGGCTAAAAACTGTGAATTTTGCAATGCAAAGAGGTTCCCAGGTGAAGAGCCTGCCTTCTGTTGCAGGAAAGGAAAGGTTAACATATATATTCAAGAGTTACCAGCTGAACTACGCAGATTATTCGCGAGTCAGACTGACAAGGATGCAAAGTATTTTTAGAAACACATTCGGTATTTTAACTCGCATTTCTCCTTCACAAGCTTTGGAGTTTCCATTGATCATCATCTTGAGTTTGCACGAGGTACTGGTGTGTATTATTTTAAAACACATGGTTAGATATATCATAGGTTGGATCAGCTTGTGCCTGGTGGGAGAGGGCCTTGCCATATCAGCTATACTTTTATGACATTGGTGAGATAATTGCACATAGGGTCAAAAGGTCTCCTAAACTTGATAATATACTGATCTGGTTGATTTTGGGAATTGTACAGGACAATCCATATGTGCTTTTATTCAGAAACCTTGGTTCTATTTCTAATATCACAGAGTACAACATTGAACTTAATACCAGCATATCTATTGATCAGAGGAGATATGATGCACCTGGGATGGATCAGGTTGCTGCTATATGGATGGACGGTAATGACCCTCAACATAGGTTTTCTCGTAGCATATAATTTACGGCAGTGAGGATAGATTCACTATGTCAAGGAGTACCATGGTTGCTACGACCCATTAGCCTACCCTTTGTTTTTCCCCGATGGTGAGACCGGATGGGAGGAAAAAAGATCAAGTATCAGGTTCCACCTCCTTCTAAGCCGAAAAGAAAGTATACGAAGCGTAAAAAGCAAGGTTTGCATCGAGTTGTATATTATTTTACAATAATTATGTGCTGATGTTTGGACTCTATACTGATTCGTATAATATCGTATTTACAGGTGATCTTGATGATGGTGACGAATTAGGTGTAGTTCAGGTGCAGCCTCTTAAGAAGGCAAAAGTGTGACATCCGGTTTATTACGATTTTAATGGGCAAGACCATGAGATGGATGAGCAAAGTGAGAACGAGGATGATCCTGATGATGAGCTTGACGATATAGGTATGAATGCACTGCCCATTTATTTTAGATTATATGTTCTATATATTATCATATGGTAGTATTAAATAGTATTATACAATTTAAAGATACAACTGTGTCTCTTAATTACAGCTGGTGGAGGATACTGGGGTCACGTTAGCGCTAGAGAGTACTACTGCTTCAAGCTACAAGATTCGGGAAGGTCAATTCAATGTCTTCTTTCATGCGGGTTGGCTTTCCAACAATTTGCAGTTGATATGTATGTTAAGGTTGAGTCATGCGGGTTGGCTTTCTAACAAATGTTGAGATCTGTTGCAGTATCAAGTCAGTTAAATATCTCTTCAAATATATATACAAATGGCATGATCGTGCATCTTACTCACTTGAGCCTATGGAGAATAGGAAGAAGGTAATCAATGAGAAAAAATAGTACAGAGATTCAAGGATGATAACTGCTGTAGAGGCCGTGTACAGATTATATATATTTAAGTTGTATACTATATCTCCACCAGTATGGTAGATGCAGGTGCACCTTGAGGGTATGCACATGGTTGCGTATAAGTCTACTGACAACCTGAATAATGTTGTGCAGTCTGAAAAATCATAGAGATCCATGCTTACAGAGTATTTCTTGGCGAACAGAACAAATCTTGCAGCTTGCAAGTATCTGTAATGGGAGTTTCCTAAGCACTTTACTTGGAACAAGTCAAAAAAGGTCCGAAAGCCTAGCAAAGCTAAAAGGATTCATATTGGCAGGTTGGTTTATGCAAATCTAGCTGAAGGTAAGTGGTACTATCTTCGGATCATGTTGAACCATGTTAGGGGTGCAACCTCGTATGAGAATCTGAGTGTGTTACGTATGAGACATTTAGGCAGGCATGTGAGGTTATGAGACTTGTTGAATCAGACAAGTCACTTGATAACTGCCTTACGGAGTCGGCTACGTTCAGGATGCCTTATTCGCTGCGGAGACTTTTTGCCACTATAATGGTTTTTTGTGAGTGTGCTAATATCCAGCGTCTTTGGGATAATCATCTTGACTCAATGTCCGAAGATTTTCGCCTTACATGTGATCATAGCTTGAGAATTAAACAGATAGTGCTTAGAGATATATCTTATCATTTGACATCTATGGGCAAAGATATTAGGCACTATAGTCTTCTAGAGCTACATGAGACTGGTGCGTAATCTCTAATGCTTTAGTTTTATGTACATTTGCTTTGAGTACTATTTACATTTAATTTGTGCTATTATCACATCTTGTTGTATTTATATGCTTGGCAGAGGAAGAGCGATCGTGGGATCATTATAGAGAGCTTACCGAGGAACTGGACCTTGGATTTAATGAGGATCATCTGAAAATTGTTGATACGCTTAATGCAGAACAAATGGCTGGTTATGACGAAATACTTAATCACGTGTTGAAGAACAAAGGTTGCTAGTGCTACATCTGGTATAGTTGCTTCCATTATGCCTGGTGGGTGCACCGCACATTCCAGGTTCAAGATTCCAATAAAATTGAGTGGCAATACTATGTGTAGCTTTACAAAGCAGAGTGGCACAACAGAGTTGCTAAGAAGGGCATCTCTGATAACATGGGATGAGGTTGGAATGACTAAGAGGCAGGCAGTTAAGGCTCTTGACAGGTTGTTGCAGGATATAATGGGCTGTGAGAAGCTGTTTGGAGGGAAGGTTATGTTGTTTGGTGGCGACTTTAGACAGGTTCTTCCTGTGGTGCTCCGTGGTACAAGAGCCTAGATCACAGATGCAACCTTACTGAGGTCATACATATGGGAAAGTGTTCGGCGGATCAAGTTGACGTAGAACATGCGAGCTCAGGCTGATAAGTGGTTTGCAGATTACCTGTTAAGGATTGGTAACGGGACGGAGGAAGTATTTGATGGTTGAAAGATATCTAGGCCCCTAAGTGGGTTTCGGTGTTTAGATGACAAAACACATATACGTTTAATCTCATTATATAGCATGTGGGCAGGTGCTAAAGTTGAATAAGCAAAACATATGATGAAGTACGACCCCTCAAAAGAAAATAAAAAAAGCGGTGGTTGAAACTTACTCGAAGAATAGACTTTTGTTTTGTTTTTTGAGTATAGGAACCCCGTACTGTCGGTGTTTTACCGCCTGCCCACCGATGGGTATACCCGAGGTGGTAAGTTTTAGGTAGGGTGACGCCGAGATCAGGAACTCGAAGGTGCAAGCAACACAAGGTTTAGACAGGTTCGGACTGTGATGTGCGTAATACCCTACGTCCTGTATAGTGGTTTCTATTGCCTTGGGTGTTGATGTGTTTTGAGGGGGTCCCTGCCCGCCCTTATATATCCAGGAGGACAGGGTTACATGAATCCTAGTCCGACACTAGCCTAGAAATCGTACTCGAGTATAACTCGAGTAGCTTCCTTCTGTATCGTCTAGTTCTACTTCGCATGCGAGTAGAGTACAACACAGATAAGGTATAGGATATGTCCTATCCCCTATTCCTGTATGAACTACGTTATGTACACAGTCCCGTAGTCCCGGGTCTGACAAGCCCCCGAGCTCTTCGTAGCTGAGTACTGCTGGCTCCTCGAGTACTTCTGAAGTAGTCTTCGGCTTCTTTTGAAGCTCCGTCTTGAAGTTCTTCTTCGAGTACTTCTTCGTCTGCATTGAAGCTATGTGGTGCTCATGCCCCGAATTACTTCTTTGGTATGGTGTGCGATGAAAAATCATATTCCATATGGAGTAGCCCCCAAGTCTTAGGTTGAATCGAAGAATCAGGCAAGGGTCACATTAGTCTTGAATCTTTCTTGCTTACTCTTCGAATATATTCGAAAAATCAGTAGTCGATGCCACGTATCCCGCAGCCCCCGAGTCTTGAATCCAAATTTCTTAGATTTGGAAAAAAGGATCCAACAGTCGTGGCATGCAGTGAAAAAATATTCCATTAGGAAATAATTGGTGTGATGATACAGATGATGGAGTTTAGACTTGGAATTCGAAAACCCCTTTTTTCGGGATAATTAACACTGAAAAAATGGTTAATCGAATATTTTATCTAAAAATCCACCAAATGACCCCTCACCTTCCGAATATTCCCTGTGACGACTCTTCAATTTTGGAATAGTAAACCTGTATCCGGCCACTGGTTATTTAACCCCGCGGTAACTTAGGGTAAAACCCGTGCTTCCAATCTTCAATCCGCCGAAAAAATTTCCGAATCCCCAATCAGATCCGTGCTCCGCCTTCACCACTGTTGACAAGCCCCAAGCTAGCCGAATCTCTCCGCCCCTTCTCTGCAGCCCCCGAGCGTACGTGAGTAAAGCAGCTCATGGCAAACAGATCTAAAATGGCGCCCAAGAGATCCAACGAGAAGAATGGGAAGGGGAAGGAGTCGCAACCGCCTTCTAGGGAGTGGACTTATAGTAAGTGCTCCAATAACGAACTCCTGAATCTTGTTTCTGAGGGTTTGCTTTAGGAGAAAAATCTCGTCAACTGACGCCCTTCTTTTCGCCAACTTCTTCCTATGGAAAATGTAGACGAAATCGTTTCATTCTACCATTTCTCTGAACGGGGTTTGGCTCTCCCCACTTGTTCTTTCTTCCATGGCGTTCTTTATTTCTACGGGCTTGAGCTCCATCACCTCAACCCGAACTCGATCTGCCATATTGCTATTTTCATCCACTTTTGCGAAGCTTTCCTTGGAATTGAACCCCATTGGGATCTTTTCCGCTATCTCTTCCAGGTAAAACCACAACCTACCTCCAAAAATTCATCCGTTGTAGGGGACGCTGGCATCCAGCTTAGGCAACAGGCCAGCGACAGATACCTTTCCTACAAATCCCCCTCCAACATTCTTGGATGGAAAAGCCATTGGTTCTACATCGGAAACCATGTCCCCCAACTCCCTAAAAGATCGGGAAAGCCCCCTGTCCTACGGCCGGAGTGGAACACCGAATTCTCCAAAGGGGACATGGATCAAGTCGATGAGTTGCTCGCTATCATAGAAGCCCACAAGGAAATGGGGGTGATCGGCGCGTCTGTAATGTTATCATTCTTCAAACGCCGAATCCAACCCATCCAACAGTGCCATACGCTAGGCTTCGAGTACATGGGTACTGAAGACCCATCTCGGATGTGCGCAGAGGAGTTGACTGACGATGCCGCGCTCATCCGGGTCAAGCAGGTGCTGCTGGACGTGAACGCAATTCCCTACATCCCGGAGCTGTTTTCTGCGCAAAATCCTCCAAAGCCGGTAAGTTTTCGACTACTTGGAATAATTTCTGTTGTTCTGTAACCGCTGACTGAGAGTCCTCTGCAGGGACACACAGCATTGTACCGGAGTTATCCACCACAATCCAACATCCCCAACCGGACCACCTTCTTCCCAGCGCCGCGGCTGAAGCAAAAAAGGCTCAAGCATCTGATGCTCTGCCCAGTGGCGAGACGACCGAGAGCGGGAGCCCCCGGGCGAAGAGGGCAGTTGAAGGGAAGGCGAACAAGAACAAGTCCTCTGAATCATCCGTGGAGTTGGTGGAAGCCTTGCCATCAATCCCTCGGGGTCGTCGGGTGGTGCGCAAGCGTAAAGCAAATGTAGTCGAAACCACTAGGTATGAGGCCGCCGTCTCGTAGAACGATCAAGTCTTGTGTTTGTTGGATGCTTACTTTGTCTATGTTGCAGTCTTTCTTCTTCTCCTCCCGACCCCAAGCGCCAAAAGGTGGCCGGGACCGAATTTGCTGGGATGATGTTCCAGCAGGTGGTTCCGCAGAAACTACTGGGATGGACCCGTCGACTACACCTGCAGGGGTTGTAACTGTTGCCGTGGCAGGTACCTTGCCGGGACATCCCGTGCCCTTGGCTGGTACGACCCCGCCACCGGCAATGAGTACCATGGTTGTAAAACCATGGGCATTGAGACTGAAGAAGTCCGGCATGAAGAAATCCTCTCTGTAAGTGCAGCTCCTTGTTCATAATGTAGCTTCTGTTCTTTTTTGAGTTGTTGTCTGCTTTGGGGTTGAATGAACTAGAGCCTGTCTCGGCTACTTCAACCCCCGAGCCACCAGTCAGACATACCGAAGAGGAAAACGCACAACTGCCGCCGCCAGAGAATGAGGACGCGACACTGCCCGACCCACCACCTCCCGAGCCCCAGCAAATTGAAACCAGTGCTGGTGGTGTTGAACAAGTCGAGGCCACCGATGCCGCTCCTGCGGAAGGTACAGGTAAGTGTCTGACCTCCTGCAGCTAACTGCTTAGATCGTAGGCTTCATTTATTGAACGCTTTTCAATTTGCAGGTGCTCCGCAACCATCAACTGAAGAGGCTGCGGGTACTTCTGGCGACCCTGGAACTCTATTGACGTCTGGGAGAGGATTCAAGAGCGTTATCCCCCTTGATCTATTGGATGATCCTCTCCTCTCGGCTGACAACATGAAGTATATTCAGAAGATCTCCAAGGAGATGTATAAATTTACCCTAGTAAGGCATGACTGCTCTTCTGCCATTATGCTTTGTCGAGTTGCTTGTCTTCTCAGTCTTCCCCCTTATACAGGATGTGGCCAAATGCTCTTAAGAAAAATCCGAGAAGCTGAAGGCAGTCGAGAGTGGCCTCCGGGAGCTCCAAGCGAAGGATCAACGCATATCAGAAGAACACCAAAAGAACATCTATCTTCAGAGAGAGCTCGATAAGCTGAAGCAGGAGCGGACACGAGAAACATGGCTTCTCAAGAACGATCTCCGTAATCTTGAGAAGTCCAACTCCGAGCTCCAAGAACAGCTTAAGGAGCAGAAAAAGGCGAAGCAAGGCAAGTCCTTTTCTCGCTCGAGTACTTTCTCTTAGCAGTTTGTCTTTTGTTCTGAAAAACTATCTTCACCGCAGAGCTTAGGAAACTCTTAGCATATAAAGAAGAGTTAATTACTGACATGAAGAATATGCTGTATCGCCGTACAGATGATGCCGAGAGGCTGCAGAAGGTGATCGCCGATACTGAACAACAGTTCGTCGACTGCCTTCAGCAGATCAAGACGCTGGTTGAAGAGAAGGAACAACACCAAAAGGAGCTGGAGGACATAAGGGTGGCCGCCCAACAGCTGGTTGAAATGGTGGATCCGCAGGAAGGCGGCGAAGCAGACAGGCGATCGCTGCTGGAGCGACTCCACGAAGCTCCGTAGAAAGTCCTCAGCTTCATTGCTGAGGCCCCCACCACATGTGTTAGACACGCCTTAGATCTCGTGAAATCATTTTGGCCTAAGGCTCGATTAGAGGTACTCACACAGGGTGCGGCTGCGGACTGCTCTGAAGAGCAGTTCAGCGAGTAGCTTCTAGAGGCCAGGCCTGTAGCTGAAAAAATAGTAGAGAGTGTAATACAGGATTGAGATATTGTAAAGACAAAAACTCTTCTCCTTGTAATATATCTGTCAATGTTGTCCATACTATCATCGCCTTATGATTTCTGGAGTGCCATCCGCGTTCATAAGCCAAGTAGTAGACACTACCCTGGGTGCAACGACCCTAGAGTTAGTCGACATAGCTCCTCATGTGAGCCCGTCCAACAAGTTAGATAGAATCCGATCGAGCGGATCTAACCTGTTAGGAAAAACGCGGTCACCATCGCAGCGACTGTCATGCTCATGGCAAGAAGTCGAAACTACCCCGAGTGCAGCGACTCTGGGAGTAGTCGATATAGCTCCTCATGTGAGCCCGTCAAACAAGTTAGATTGAGTCCGATCGAGCGGATCTAACCTGCTTGGAAAAACGCGATCATCATCGCAACGACTGTCATGCTCATGGCAAGAAGTCGAAACTACCCCGAGTGCTGCAACTCTGAGAGTAGTTGATATAGCTCCTCAAGTGAGACCGTCAAACAAGTTAGATTGAGTCCGATCGAGCGGATCTAACCTGCTTGGAAAAACGCGATCATCATCGCAACGACAGCTATGCTCATGGCAAGGAGTCAATTTATATAAAATATGAACGTGGCTACAGCCTCCGTATTTTAACAGAAAATTTACATTCCGGATTCTGTGGCACATAGCCTCCAAATTGAATCGGAAGAAAACCGAATAACAGCTATCATTGCGTGTCTTCTTATGGGTAAAACTTGCGTAGGTTCTGTATGTTCCAGGAATATGGGACGTCTTGGCCCTCGGGGTATTGTAGTCGATAAGACCCCGGTCTTGTAATCTGCTTGATGATGAACGGTCCTTCCAACCTCGAGTTGAGATTGTGTAAGCCGAACTCGTTTTGATGCGGCGTAGGACCAAATCGCCTATACTGAACGACCGTTCTCTGACGTTGCGGTCATGATATCGTCAGATCCCCTATAGGTATCGTGCTGACTGAACAAGAGCAGTGCAGCGAGCCTCTTTGACAGAATCTAGCTCTAGCTGCCTTACTTTATCCGTCTAGCCTTCATTGTACATTTCAACCCTTGGGGATTTCCATATGATGTCAGTCGGTAAGATTGCTTCGGAGCCGTAGACAAGAAAGAACGGTGTTTGTCCTATGGTTTTGGACGGCTGAGTCCTGAGCCCCCAGATGACATATGACAACTCGTGTATCCACTTCCCGCCTTTCTTGCTGTTTTCATCGTAGAGTCTTTTCTTGAGGCCCACGATTATCGTGCTGTTCGCCCTCTCGACTTGACCATTGGCTCTTGGGTGTGCAACGGAGACGTATTTAACTTCGATGCACGCATTTTCACAAAACTCCCAAAAGTGGTTAGCCGTGAAATTTGATCCCAGGTCCGTGATGATGGTATTCGGGAAGTCGAAGCGATGCAGGATGTCGGAGATGAAATCAACGACTCCGTCTGGCGTGAGCTTGGATATCGCCTTGTACTCGATCCACTTGGTAAACTTGTCGATTGCTACCAATACGTGGGTGAAACCACGTGACGCCGTTGTGAATGGTCCAATCATATCAAGGCTCCAACAGGCAAATAGCCATGATGGCGGTATGGTGATAAGATTGTGGGCTGGGACATGAGATTGCTTGCCAAAGAATTGGCAATTTTGGCATCTCCGCACCAGGTCCCCTGACACTGCGGTGGGCCACCAAAAACCAGCTCTGTAAGCTTTCTCAACTAGCGTTCTTGAAGCTGCGCGGTTGCCGCATACGCCCTCATGTATCTCCACAGTATGTCGTAGCCGTCTTCTCCCGTAACGCATTTCATGAGTACACCTGATCATGAGCCACGCCGATAGAGTTTATTGTTGACTAGGACAAAACCTTTGCTTCTGCACATGACACGAGCTACCGCAACGCTTCTTGCGTCCATCCCCGCTAGTAGTCTTTGGCCCCAGATGAAGTCGATATAAGTTTCTCTCCAGTCCTCTCCTAGCGTCATAACCTCCTGATTGGGCTTTTGAAGGCCGCTATTAGTGGTTATTTGAGGTGAGGACTTGATGGATGGCTGCTTCAGCTCTTGGACGAAAACTCCTGCTGGGACTTGTGCACGGGTGGATCCTAGCTTGGATAGTATATCTGGGCCAATGTTGTGTTCCCATATCACGTGATGAACCTCCAGTCCGAAAAATTTATTTTCCAGCTTGCGCACTTCATGTACATAGGCGTCCATTGTCTCCTTGTTGCAGTACCACTCTTTGTTGACTTGCTGAATGACCAGAAGTAAATCACCGTATACAAGTAGTCGCTTGATGCCTAGTGATATCGCCAAACGGAGCCCGTGAAGCAAGGCTTCATACTCGGCTTCATTATTGGATACCTCCCAAAGGATCTGGAGGATATACTTCAGTTGTTCGCCCATCGGAGAGATAAAAAGGACTCCAGCACCTCCGCCATTGAGCTTAAGAGATCCATCGAAATGCATGATCCAGTGCTCTGGCTTGTCGACTGGAGTTGGAATTTGGTTCTCTCTCCACTCAGCCATAACATCGACTAGAGCTTCAGACTTGATTGCAGTGTGTGGCTTGAAGTCGATTGACAGAGCCCCCAGTTCCACTGCCCACTTTGATATACGTCCCGTGGCATCCTGATTGTGTATAATATCCGCCAATGGAAAATCCATAATCACAGTGATCTTGTACTCATCGAAATAATGGCGCAGCTTTCTTGATGTGATCAGTATTGTATATAAAAGTTTCTGAACTGCCGGGTATCGTACCTTAGATTCGGAGAGTACCTCGCTGGTGAAGTACATGGGCCTCTGCACTCCAAACGCATGGCCCTCCTCGCTGCGCTCGACTACAATGGCACTGCTGACGACATGAGTTATCTCCACAATATAGAGTAGTAGATCTTCTCCCGGCAGTGGTGCTGTAAGGACTGGAGGTGACTGTAGGTGTTATTTCAGATCCTGTAGGGCCCGCTCGGCCTCTTCAGTCTACTGGAACTTGTCTTGGCGTTTCAGGAGTTAGAAGAAGGGTAGTCCTCTCTCCCCGAGTTGGGAGATGAACCTGTTCAGGGCTGCCATATATCCTATTAGCTTCTGCACATCCTTAATTGTGGTCGGAGCCTCCATATCAGTGATGGCCATGATCTTCACAGGATTAGCTTCAATTCCCTGGTTGCTAACGATGAACCCGAGCAATTTCCCTGTGGTACTCCGTAAACGCACTTTGTTGGGTTGAGCTTCCACCGAAACTTGCGTAAGCTGCTGAATGTCTCTTCCAAGTCTGTAATCAGGTCGGCGGGATTCCTGGTCTTGATGATCACGTCATCCACGTAGGCCTCAACATTCCGATGCAGCTGATCAGCGAAACACATTTGAATTGCGCGTTGATAGGTTGCACTTGCGTTTTTCAAATCGAAAGATAGTTTTGTAGGCATATGTCCTGAACGGGGTGATAAACGTGATCTTTATTTGATCCTCCTCCTTGAGCGTGATCTGGTGATACCCCGAATAGCTGTCAAGGAAATAGAGGAGTACACAACCCGCCGTCGATTCGATGACTTGATTGATGCGCGGTAGCCCAAAGTGTTCTTTTGGGCAATGCTTATTGAGATCGGTGTAGTCAACGCACATTCTTCATTCATTGTTCTTTTTATTTACAAGGACAGGATTAGCAACCCACTCTGGATGGATTACTTCTTTGATGAAGCCAGCCATGAGGAGTTTAGCTATTTCCCTTTTGATTGCCTCGCGTTTGTCTTGAGCAAACTTGCGAAGGTGTTGCTTTTTGGGCACAGCTTGTGCGTGTACATTTAGACTATGCTCGATCGATTCCCTGGGCACCCCTGGCATATCCACTGGTTTCCACGTGAATATGTCTCGGTTAGCCCGAAGGAAACTGACGAGCGCGATTTTCTATTTCTCATCTAAGCCTGCACCGATGACAGCGGTCTTAGATGAGTCACCCTTCTGGAGCTGGATCGTCTTGAGGGCCACATCGCCGGTCGACTGGATGCTCGACTTGTTGGCCTTCCTTGTTGGATTTCCAGCCCGGGTTGGGAGAGTTGTTGCGCGGCCGCGAGTGCTTCTCCTGAAGCATTTGGCACACGCGTAGTCGAAGCGTACTGGATGGCCTCCTTGTTGCAGTCATACGACTTCTTCAAGTCGCCTCGGAGAGTGAGTACCCCACTTCGTCTTGGCATCTTGAGAAGTAAATAAACATAATACGGCACTGCCATGAATTTGGCCAGTGCCGGCCTGCCCAGTATGGCATGATATGAAGATTCGAAGTTGGTAACTTCAAATTTGATGAACTCTGTACGGTAGTTCTCCCTCGTGCCGAAGGTGACTGGAAGGGCCACCGTGCCAAGTGGATGCGCTGTGTTGCCTAGGTTAATGCCGTAGAAGGGAGACTTGCTTGGGACGAGCATGTCCGTTAAGTCCAAGCCTATCTTCCTCAACGTGCTGGCGAAGATGAGGTTGAGACCACTTCCGCCGTCGATGGGTACTCTGGTGAGCTTGACCTCTACCACAACCGGGTCCAGGACCAGTGGGAATTTGCCGGGCTCCGAGAAGCTGGTCCATTGATCGTCTCGTGAGAACGAGATGGGGACCTCCGACCATTGGAGTGGCTGTGGTACCACCGGCTCGACAGACATAATTTCTCGGAGGAGCAGTTTCTGTTCCCTCCTGGAACTGAATTCTTCATCACCTCCGAAGATGACGTTGATAGTTTTCGAGGCATCTTGGAACTTCACGTTGTGCGATTTGTCCCCTTGGTCATCCTCTTCAGGTTCTTTGTCCGCTGACTAGTTCTTCTTCGTATTGCTGGGATTGCTGAATGTCCTCCGGAGGTGGTAGCAATCAATTGCCGCATGATTGGCACCTGGATGCCATGGGCATTTCTTCTGCAGGAGCTTTTCAAACTCCTCCTGCGTTGTTGTCTTCCTGCCTCATGAAGAACGATCCACAGCCGCGACGAGGTCGTCTGGCTTGCGCTTTCGGGATGAACCCGAGTAGTCCCACTGGCTCTTGTCGGTACAGTTGTCGTTTGTGCGCCTCGGGTTGTTGTCAATGCGCCTCAGAAACCACTCACACATCTTTTCCTCTTGCTCAGACCAGTCGTGCATCATGTCACGAAGTCCTGCAACAGTTTTTGGTCTGTTCCGCCCAAAGTCTCTATAGATGCCTGGTTCGGTGAGGCCATTGTAGAAGCAGTCGATGATGTCCTCTTCCGAGGAGTTCACAATGGTGGCTCGCACGTCGAAGAAACGACGTATGTATGATCGTAGGAGCTCGTTGCGTTCCTGTTTACACTGAGCAAGGTCATGACAAGTACCTGCGCGAGCGATCGCCCCCTGGAAGTTGTCGATGAAGACTTTCTTGAGCCGCTCCCAAGAGTCGATCGAGTTGTTGCTGAGGCTCTCCAGCCATGTGAGCGGCGCAGGGTCTAAAGCCATCGGGAAGTAGACGACCTTGGTGATGTTGGAGCCTCCTGCAACTTCTATGACGGTGGAATAACATCATAGCCATTGCTGAGGAGCTTGTTTGCCATCATACTTGGTGATCCCAATCGGCTTGAAGCTCTCAGGGTACTTGTAATTGCTGAACCGTGCTGTGAACGCGGGAAAGTGATCACTGCAGTCGGTACCCTCTGGATCGGCTACTTCATGCTCTCTGCGTGTGGAATCAATTATGGATCGTGCATCACGTCCTTCATTGATTCTCTAGCGCAGGTCTTCTGGAGGATTCCGATGATTGGGCTATCGCGGGTTGCCTCCTGGAGGTGGCTGTTGCCTCCCGCCAGTGGCCTGACTCCCGTGAGCGTTGTCGTTGTCATTGCTCCGCTGAGGTCGAGGGCGGCCGCCTGCCGTTCAACTGTTAGGCTGGCTGCGGCTTTCGCCCACGTGTTCTTCTCCGACGGCGGACGCCGGGTTTTGTTGATCGAGCTTAATCCATGCCCTCTGCGCGTAGCGAAGCGCTTGGCGTAGGTTTGGGTCGTTGCTGCGTTCGAGTATGGCAATTACCCTGGCGATGTTAGCCACGGGGGTTCTGAAGCCCCGCTCGCTCACGGCGGCGAATTCGGCGTCTAGCTCACGATGCATAGATCGCATGCGCTCGTTGACCCTCCTTCGCCGGACTGTGCGGGCTCTGTTCCTAGCCCTTCGTGCCTCACGCTCAATGTCGTTTTTATCACCGGCATTGGCTGTGGCCTCATCTTCGGATATCATGTCAAGTGCTTCGTTGGGTGAGATGCCATCGTCCTCGCCTTCTTCCACCATCAGCACTTGGCGTGATATGAGCTCGTCGGAGCTCGCTTCGACTAGCTCGGTCGATTCTTCTGCCATGGTGGCTAATGGCTTGCCCTCCTGAAAAGGCAAGGGCTCGAGATGTGCCACGAGTTGGTCTTCTTCTTCGAGTAGGTTGGAGAGTTTCATGCCTTTCCAATGCACAAAATGGCCTTCTGGAGTGGAGGTGATCATCAGACCATTGTCACCAAGGCAACCCGCAGCCCCCCGACGTGTGGTGGCTTCGGGTTTTCGATTTGGAGTAACTAGTCCAAGTCCTTTTCCAATGCGGAGAGGGACTCAGAATTGTTGGCCTCCTGAAGTTCAGTGGCCGAATTGCGTAGACCGAGTCGTGATCGGCTACGCAAGTCCTCAGATTGGAACGAGTCCGATCCGAGCATGGTTGTTGCAGCGCGGGGCGGAGTCGCGTTGAAAATGGACTCCTCCTCGGTCTTCCTGGCGGAGCTATGGGTCGACAAGTCGTCGAGATTGTCAACGAACTCGTCGAGCTCGCTATGAAAACTTGCTGCAAGAGACTTCGGCTTCATGACATCGATGGTGAATCGACGAAAATCGCCCGCGCCGTCTGCGACGCAGACCCACGAGCCGAAAACGAACGTCGTGCCCTGGGGGGCACAACACTGGTAAACTTGAACGATGCCATCGAGTTCGCCGATGGATCTTCGATGCGCACCCCTACTAGGCGCGCCAGCTGTCGGTGTTTTACCGCCTGCCCATCGAGGGGTATACCCGAGGTGGTAAGTTTTAGGTAGGGTGACGCCGAGATCAGGAACTCAAAGGTGCAAGCAACACAAGGTTTAGACCGGTTCGGGCCGCGATGTGCATAATACCTTACGTCCTGTATAGTGGTTTGTATTGCCTTGGATGTTGATGTGTTTTGAGGGGGTCCCTGCCCGCCCTTATATATCCGGGAGGACAGGGTTACATGAATCCTAGTCCAACACAAGCCTAGGAATCGTACTCGAGTACAACTCGAGTAGCTTCCTTCTGTATCATTTAGTTCTACTTCGCATGCGAGTAGAGTACAACATAGATAAGGTATAGGACATGTCCTATCCCCTATTCCTGTATGGACTACGTTATGTACACAGTCTTGTAGTCCCGGGTCTGAGACGTACTATCAAGAGGAACTTTGATCTGCAGGTTTTGACTTAGAACAAGTGCTCAAGAAAACCCATACAAATACTTGTCAGCCACAAAAACCACTTTAAAATGATATTCTTGAGAGTGTCCCTAGTGAGTCCGGAGACTCCGGGTCCGGAATGTCCAGAAACAAAGTCCGGAGTATCCGGACATATACGAGGAGTCTTCGGGTATCTGTTCACCGTCAGAAGTTTTCTCTGAGTCCGGAGTGTCCGGAGTATCCGGATATTTGCCCAGAGTTTCCGAGCACCTCTTACTCCAACGGCTAGTTTTTGGAGTGGGGGTATAAATACCCCCCTATACCCTCAACAGTCAGTTCCCTTGCTCATTTTCATGTTGCATAGTTTGAAACACCTTGAAAAAGCTATCTCACACCCCTCCTTCCATCTTTGAGTGTTTTCCATTGGGGATTCAAGTGTGAGTGTTGCAAGAGGAGAGATTTGTGCTTTGTGAGCTGCCATTCAAATCTCTTGAGCACCAGATCCTTGTTAAGCCAGTGATTGAAGTTTTTTACTCTTGGAGCTAAGTGCTCCTAGACGGCTAGGCGTGCTTATGAGTGCTCAGGCGTATTGTGAGCTCCACAAGAAGTTTGTACTCGCCATCCTCTTAGAGGATTTTATAGTAAGTGACCTTGGATTTGAGCGTCAGTCTCGCCCTTGAGAAGGAGCATAAGAGTTCTTGAGCACCGTCTCTTGAATTCTTTCTCAACGGAGACATAGCTCCTTTGGGAGTGAACCTCAGGAAACAAATTCTTGTCTCTCCGTGTCACCTTACCTTGAACTATTAGTTATTTGCTTGTGAGACTAATATTTTGGGGTTTGTGATCGATCTACTATTATACAAGTTTCTAGAGTAAGACAACTGGTGAGAAACACTCCAAAGGTACCACTAGCTCTTCTAAATTTACTCGATCTAAATTACAGCATCATTATCTTTATTTTTGTGTAGATTGTTTCATACCCGTACTCTCTGGACAATATCTCCAGAAACTCCGGACACAAAGTTCGGAGTATCCGAATATATATCCGGAATATCCGGACATCTGTGTTACTGACAGTTTTCAAAGTGTTTTAAGTTTTAGATTAGCCTATTCACCCCCCTCTAGGCATCTTGAGTCCTTTCAATGGTGACTACGTGCGGCTTCCTAATGACATTTTGATTCAGAACCCTCCTGAGGATGATTCCATTAACATTCTTACTGATCGTGTGTTCCCGGATCTTGTTGCTAATTGCAATTCTGCCACTTATATGCGCGAGCGTGCGATACTCTCCACCAGGAATAAACATGTTGATGCGGTGAATACACTTATGATTGATAGATTTCCAGGGAAGCATAAGGTTTTCTACAGTTTTGACTCTATCGATAATGACTCACGTAATAATTATCCTCTTGATTTTCTCAATTCGATTACTCCTAATGGGCTGCCCCCTTATAAGTTGAAGGTTAAGAAGAATTGTCCTGTTATATTGCTTTGTAATCTCGATCTTCATGATGGCCTATGCAATGGCACTCGGCTGGTGGTATGGGGATTTTAAAATAATACAATTGATGCTGAGATTGTTAATGGGCAGCATGCAGATAAGAGGGTGTTCATTCCAAGGATTCTAATATCTTCTTCTGAAGATCTCATTTTTCAGTTCAAGTTTAAGAGGAAGCAGTTTCTCATCCGGTTGAGTTTCGCTACGACAATTAACAAAGCGCACGGTCAGACCATACCTAATGTAGGTATTTACCTCCCCGACCCTGTATTTTTACACGAACAGCTATGCGTGGTGCTGTCCAGATGTGTTTCTCATGAGAGTACGTGGGTTCTTGCAAAGAGAAATATGAACATCGATCCTACTGGAAAGAGTACGAAGAATAGAATATTGTATATAGAGATGTCTTGAAATCCTGAGGTATGTTTGTGCTTCAGCTTTATATAATCATGATGTGTAATAATATGTATTTATGCACTCACATATTCAAGATGAAAGGAAAGGCACGCCAACAACTACAACTAGCCAGCACCCACATGGAAAGAAACTACATCTTTTGTTCTCAACGAGAGCCTTCCCTTCATAACCTGAAAGTGGGCAGGTCACGGACTTGAAGATTGTGAGTGTTAATGGCTTATCAAAATATTTTTAGATAGTAGAATTCGTGATGATTGAATAAATATATGGTGTACACAACTAAACATACTTGTGTGCCTTGATCTTGATATGCGACATGTCCATTATTGGATTAGTCCTATATATTATTTTATAAAATTTTATTGTGTATTAATAAGATTTTATATATAAGGTGCATTTGTAATTTCTTTTACTTGGCTGTATCTTGTGAGGTTCCCAATAGATGCTGAAAAAATTTTAAACACGTGCCCGTGGCACGTGCATCTCCACTAGTTTTCTTTAAAAAAATGTCCAATTTACACATTCGAACACTGGCGGAGCTAGGGGTGGCTAGCAGGGGCCATGGCCCCTCCCAAGATTGCAAATTTGCAGCAAATATCTAGCAATTTTCAGTGAAGGGAAAAAAATCTAGTGAAGATCCAATTACTCAATGCTTTCTAGTGGGCTCAGTTTGTGAGCTGTAGCCTCTCCCACAACCTTTCGTTTCTCATCCATCAAATACTGCTATGCTAGACTCTTCTTTGCCAGATCATGAACGATAGTCACATATGCTAAGACGTCTTCACTTGCCCCATCCCCCCTAAGTCGAAATCCTAGCTCCGCCTCTGCCCTCGAACTACCATAAAAGGCTGATTTTCAACATTCAACTATAAAACCGGATAATATAGGCCATCCAACTATCAAAACCGGATGAATTTAACCCTTTAGATGGTTTTCCATTTTATAAAAATTAAAAATATTCAAATTTAAACTAAAAAATTCATAATAAATTTGTTTTAAATAAAAATATATGAAATGGGTATCAAAAGTTTTCTAATATCTATTGGCACTATATTTGTCATTTTTTTATCCAATTTTTTCATATTCATATATTTGGATGCTTGTAGTTACGCCTATTATTTTAAAATAAATAAGATTAAAATAGAGTTATAATAGATAGGTTACATTTTTAGAAAAATTTGGTACTAGTTTCATATTTTTCTGATTTAAAATAAGTTAGTTTTGATTTTTTAATCTAATTAAACTTTTTTATTTTTTTAAAAATACAAAACCACATTCGAAACCACTCTAGGGCTAAATTTGTTCGGTTTCGACAGTTGAATAGGCTATGTTATCCGGTTTTGCAGTTGAAATCGAATTTCTACGATAATTTAAGTGTGTAAATCGAATTTTTCCCTATTTCTTTACTCCTTTAGAGTCTTCAGCTCGTTTTTATGATTCAGTTTGTGCGAAGTTTATGGTGACTTGATCAAGACAAAGTAAATAGCACTAGACAGTAATCACTTTACGGTAATCGTAGTAAAATTATTGAGGTGTCGGGATGAGCGAGATTTAATTAGGACAAAGTTACAATAAACTATAGTGATTGATGAAGCAGCTGACAACAATATAATATTCATGACGTCCATACTATTGGCATGGCCGGGTGCCAACAAGTGAGATATAATCACTCGATCTGAAGCGATGCAGCAGGGTGAAAAAAGCGACATTGAACGCGGCAACAATTAGGCACGCGCCATCATACATATCGATGTACGCATGGGGCTGAGAGACTACTGCTTATAGTGATAGTGATAGATAGATAGTACTAACAGCTGTTTCATCTGTCCCAAATTATTAGTTATTTTCTTTAGCTTTCTAAATACATATATAAATTTTACTATATATCTAGATATATGTTATGTCTAGGTGTACAGTAAAATTTACTCCCTCTATCCCATAATCACTACTAGAAAAAGATCTTATAGTACCGGATGAAGATTCCACCCGGTACATAAGTATTTTTATCAAAAAAAATATTAAACCGGGAAGAGGCCCGCCACACATGATTTTTTCACGCGAGATACGCGCGCATGCGGCGGCTGGAATTTGAACCCGCAACCTCTTTGTCTCGCGTGTACCTCGCTTACCATCTCACCTCAAAAGTACTGGCATGAAGATGACCTGATACTATTTGAAAGTAACCCGTGGAGGACTCTTAGGTACCGGGTGTTGCCACCACCCGGTACCGATGTCTATCCTTAGGTACCGGTATTTAAGGTCCTGCACCTTTCCATCCACCTCAAAAGTACCGGTACGAAGATGATCCGATACTAATGCTAGAATTATTATCGGGTCATTTTCATGCTGGTACTTTTGAGGCGGATCTTTAGCATGTTTTCTAGTAGTGAATATAGCTATTTCTAAAGTTTTTCAGACAGATTATGGATGGAGAGTAAAAGTCTGTATTACCTTTTTCTAAAAGCTACCATGTACTAATTAAGAGAATAATTATAAGTTTCCTATTTAGCTTGCATGTAGATCCGCGTACCATAATTAATTTGCATGCTAGTAGGGCATTTTAGACATGGTATACAAAAATTTACTTGGAAGATAAAATTCAAATGCTTGAAATAGCTATATTTTATAACGGAAGGAGTATATATTGAAAAAGGTTAAAATAATTAATAATTTGGAACGGAGCAAGTAAATGTTAATTTATCACGCGTTTTTATTACGTATAGCTGCTTCCTGCTTGCCTCGCTCGTCGTCGGCTACAATGCTAGAACGTACGTTATGGCCGGGTTGCGTAGGAACTAGCGCCCGGACGTCCTAAGTCCGAGCCTAGCATCGGACGCACCATTCACCATCCGTTCTTAGTTTCTGATTCATCTTTCACCTCAATTCTTTTCTGAATCATCTTTCACCCCAATTCTTATTAGATCAAATACTGTACGCCGGGCAGCAGAGAGGCCCCGTGCAGTCGTGCAGATGGGCAGCGGACGTTCCGGTTCCCAACACCAAAATCAAAACAAAAATATGAGACGAAGCAGATCAACTTGCAACATCTCTGATCACTAAGCACAACATCAAAATCAGTTGCTGCAACATCGAAATAAGTAGATGAAACAACTCGAATCAACCCTGCATGCAACATCAAGGTCATCGAATACCACATATAGTCTGATGTATGGTAACATGTAAGAATTCCTACTGCAACAAATTAGTAGATTTGTTAAAACAGATCGAAATAACTACCTGAACAAATTATCCGATCACTGCAACATCCAACCAAAATGTATGCAACAAATCAGAGCAAGTTGTGAAACAATTTTTTGAAAGCATTGCAGCATCTGCTAAAAATACATGTACCATCCAAATAACTGCTGTGCAACGTCCGTACAAATGCTTCTGCAACATGCACAAGGCATCAAAGCTGCTAATGGCGTCGCATGTCGCTGGCAAGAAACCGCCGCCGCCTGTGTCCTCCTGCTATCATCGCGTCCTCCTCCACCTTCCCCCTTCCCCTTGACCTCCTCTTCGGCCGGCAAGCATGGCGGCAATCATCTCCTTGTGCGACTCATGGTGGCATGAATGGGCGTAGCATCGAGGTGTTGATGCTTGGTTTTCCTCGGATCTGGAGTACGCCGCATGCTGCCTCCGCGTCGCGACGCCCACTTGGTCGAGCTCCACCATGAGAAACCGCGCCACTGTCGAAGCTCGACACATGCTGCCGCACGTCTCGTCGCCGGCGGTGCTCCGGCATCACCCCGCTCACCTCGCCTCCGCCGAGCGTGGCTCCACCGGATTCTCAACTTCTATCCCATCCGCTCGAGCTCAACGAGGAGCGGGCTCCCGTGCGAGAAGCGCCTCCGCCGATCCGGGCTCATCTGCTCGAGCTCGATGAGGAGCAGCACGAAAGAGGTCAAAGACAAGCTGTGCTAAATGGAAGGAATGGCCCTTCGTGCTGTGGCTGCAAGAGGTGGGGGAGCAGACGCGTGGACAAGGGACCGTCACGTGGCCTTCTTCAGAGCGTCCGAACGCTGGTTTACGCGTCGGACGCCTGAGCGTAAGGGGTGGTAAATGGTATAAATTTTAGGGCAACGATTTTATTCCGACAGGCCGTGCGTTTGCACTATTGTATGGTAGTCTAATTTTTCATCCACTCCACATGCAGTGTTTATTCAAGTGAGCAAGTGGCTACGTGTAAATATTTTTCAAAACTAGTTTTTAAATTATCAATCAAATTCAAATTCCGATTGCACAACTGTATCTCTTGATCCCACTTTCATATATTTTGACAATATTTTTTGGAAACACATAAATTATTTTATGTATAATGGAAAAATACCAAAATAAATCAGTTAAAATGCTCAACTCATTTGCTAAAGTTACCTATTATTAATCATGCAATAAATATTCAACTACCCAACAAAGTTATTTATTCTATGCACTAATCACACCAAATAATCTATCTTCACAATATGAACACCAATATCTATTTAACTAAACTCAGACATGTGAAGCAACATTCTATAAAGTCATAAGCAATTTTTGTAAACATCATAAGCAAATTAGAATACACTAAAATATATTTTCTCTCACAAAAAATATATCATTGAAACATAGTGGTGTGGGATCTTGTTTTGAAGCTCTTATTGAAATAAACATAATTGTGTAATCGATTTTGATTTTGATGCTCGATTTTGAAACTATAGTCTTTTTTATTTTGAAATTATGTGCATGTGCACAGCTGCCCATCCATTCTTTTACCCTTAGGTATGTATGCATACGGTTAGGTCATTCTTTGTTCCTTCAAGTGCTACGCATACGTGTGGGTGCAGTCGGCCGCGGAGGAATCAAAATGACTAATATGCTAAAAATGGAAGCCTCTTGATTAGATAGTTTCTTAATTAAGGTCGGCCATACAAACAGGTTAATTTGCGGCCGGCTGTAAATTAGCCACGTCTACATTTTAATCTAAATAATCTAAGACTAATTCCAATGAATGATTTTATTTTTATTGTTTCCAAGAGTGCCACATTAATAAAACACAAATAAAACTATAGATAAAACTTACTCCACAATACATTGTTTCATATTTGTTATTTTATAGGCTCTCATCACATTTAATTCCAAGATTTATCTAGAGTTGGTAACCGTGCATACATAGTTTTATCTAGATGAAACTCTTTCATCTCTCTCCCTATTAATCCAGTGCCACATCATCTAAAATGGTGATATGACATCCTATTTAATACATGAAACTCTCATGAAACCTCCACTGGGAATGGTCTAAGGACCGGGTCCGAAAAGCAGCGGGCTCTAATTTTATTTAATTTTGAGCTAAATATACATAAAAATTAAGTTGAATTGTGAAGAGAGTATTAGAATCGTAGTCCGTTACCACCGCTGCTACCATCCCTACGTGAGCCCAAGCATTTCCGATTATCAATTCCTGCCTTGTCCCTTGGTCGCGTCTATGAGAAAATTAACAGAGTTAGGTATTACTGAATGTCTGAATCTTTCAGACGACGAGGGATCCGATCGGATCGGAGTAATGCACACTCACGCACACGAGTCAGACCTTGCAAATGGGTATAGGTTCCGTTCGGTAGTTCATGTCTTAATTAGCGGTCGTCTTATTGGCTGTGTGAATACTGTTATTGACTGTCTTTGCAAGCAAGCACTTTAGTTAATTACGTGACCGATGCATGTACGTCCTTCCAGGTTGGGAGGAGCATTCCCGGAAAATAAAATACCGTGTGCGCATATGGACACAGGTGCCCTCACCAGCCACCGTTTAGGCTCCGTTAACTACTTTGCGTAGTAGGCTCACGGCTGGTTTGGTTGGGGTAATTGGTAAAAAAAATGAGAGTTCAGAAATACGAGACTAAAATTCTGTTGTTTGTTTTATGGGAAGAGGAGTTATATTTGACAGGAAAAGAGAGTTTAGAGGTTTAATTTCTATAGATCTCTTCCCATGGAGAGAGGTGGTAATTGGGAAGAAATTCTGTTGTAAGATGAAAACGAACGATCTTAATCGTTCATTATGACTTATGATATGATTTCACACGTTGAAACACACGTACCAAATAAAAATAAAGGATATAAATTCTCTCTCCAACTCCCTCCTTTAATTCCCTCCACGAACTAAATAAGAAAATGGGACTAAAAATCAAATTGCCAACTGAATTCCCTCCATCAACTCCCACCGTTAATTACCATCCCTCTTCCTATTCAATTGCCAAACGCACCCTCATGATTTTTTTTTTCATCTTATTCCATTCTTTTTCCCCGAGCTGTTCTACGAGCTGAGATGCTTCAATTTATGATCCTGGGCGTCCATAAGTCCATGGCGTGAGAAACGGGCCGGGGCTGCCTGGGGCTAGGAGCAGCAGTAGGAGGCAGGAGAGGAGGGATCCCATGGAATGGATGGGGAATATGCCAAATAAATTATGACAAAAGTTACTGTATGGCTTGTGAACATCAGAATATGCTTTAATTTTATCTCATCTCACACCACGAATATCTCCGTTAGCATCTCAAATGATTCTCCATCATCCACCAGCATCCATCCAACGGGCAATAATCTAGGTGGGCACGTACCCATGTGCGTATAAAAACTGCATTCGTTGCATTCCTGCTTTGTGCACGGTCAATTTCTACATGATTGAGCAAGTTCAACCATGAACCTCCTTCTTTACACTTTTGATTTTTTGTTATTTAGTTTGTCAGAAGTTTTTCCGGTGGTGTGGATCGACATCATCAAGAGAAGGTAATAAATAACTCTTGACACTACATTCTTTTTACGCGAAAAGCTTGACAGCTATACTCGCTTCCAAATGCAAAATTATCGTGAGGGAGCAAGAAGAAGTTGATGCCATGCGGATGATGCCGAAGAGCAAAGAGACGATCAAGAAACGGGCAAGCGAGGCGACCTGGAGACCGAGCCTGATCAACATCCATTAATTTTTTTTTACGTTCATATACACTCACGCATACTCACCTTTCTGTGCGACCTCTTGACTATATTTTATTTTTCTGACTGTATTGGGCAAAATCGGGTGAAAATAAATTATGTTCATGAGTCATCCAAACACCTTTTTCAAACATTTCTGGTATAACTTTTTAGGCCAGCTATTTACACTGATTTTGGCTCTAAAACCAGGCTTCCAAACAGATCTAAAATTACTTTTTAGCTTATTAGTGTTAGATTGATCTCATCCGACTCGGTCCAACGACCGAGTCGAGCCCTATCTCGCGCTCTGATCAGGGGCGCCAAACACATACATGGTTGGTAGGCTCCGTCGCGCAGCGCTATAAATAGAGGTGTGGGCTGGCAGCACAAAATACAAGGTTCACTGTGTGCCACCTACACCCACCAAAAATCTAGTCCCGATCCAATCCACGGGAGCGCTGAAGCAGCGGGAACCTCCGTCGCTGCCCTCAACCTCGACGCCGACACCACCACGTCTACAACTCCGACCCTCACTGACCATGCCGTCGCCGCCTTAACTCCATCCTCTCCACTAGCACCATGGCGACGTTCTCCTCCAACACCGATGTTTGCTTTCTCTCTCTCTTTCTCTCGGTGTAACCCTAAACAAAGTTGTTCATCCAAGTGAATGTAAAGAACCCGCTTGATCTACTCCAAGTTGATCCACTAAGTTTAACAATTAGCTATCAATTTCTCATTGAATATTTCAAATTAACCTTTTGAAAATGGTAGCCTAGATTAGCTAGACCTTAGTTTCCGTCGATTTCTTTTGTTTGCCGTATAACTAGTCAAGAGTTTTTTCCTTCTTTCCTTTTTTTCTTGCAGAGATTGTTATTCTGTATATTGTTTGAGGATTATTTTCGGTCCAGAACTGATGTTTCTGTTTGATGGTTTTCTTTTGGTCAATGTTTTAATGCGATTACTTTAGAATTTCCAGCAACTTTTGTTTAGGTTGTCGTGTTCATTTTGCATATATATACAAGCTGATAACGCTTTTTATATATAAAAATGAATATGTGGATTGAGATCTAAAATGAAAGATCCCTGCTCTACAGTGAGTTTCCTAGCGGCTCTTTTAAAAAAAAACAGAGAAGTAAAATGAAACACAGAAGACACAAGATATTGCACGGATGGTTAGCGAAGGTGATTGTGCTCCCTACCCACTAGGGATCAAGCTTTAACTTTCGAGGTCATGTGTGTCTTTTCAATACTGCTATTTTTTTTGAGCGGATACTGCTATTCTTTTAGTCATAGGCGATGTGTGATTTCGTCAATCTAAGATCTGGCCGCTCAGTCTTGAATTTTTTTTATAAAAACGAGTGCTCAAAATATGTATGTTAAACGCCATGCAAATGTTCTAACCAAACAGGTTTGATTAATATTCATTTGCAAGCGGAGGGAGTTTCTTAGATAAAAGGCCCCGGCCCACCAAAGCCCGTATGGATGGAAGAAACAAAAGAGAAAAGCCTCGGCCAGCTTATGCCGAGACGTGAACTTCAACTTGGATAATGGTTAACACAAATAACGATTTATCAGAAGATATTAGAAGACTTCGGTGCCAATATGGCAATATATGTAGCCTAAAAGACTAAAAGTGGTGCTAACACCGATGTAAAAATACTTTTATGGCACAGAAAGTATTTCTACCAATACCATATACATATTTTCATTGTAATTATTACGACTTACCAGTCAAATTTTCCAAGTTACAATAATTTTAATCAAAGTTCTTACCTTATTTTCATTGTAATATCAGAAGACTTTGGTGCCAATATATGCAGTCTAAAAGTGGTGCTAACACCTGTTGTAAAAATAATTTATTACACAAAATAAAATATTCTACCAATACCATATACATATTTTTATTGTAATTAAGCGTCAAAATTTCCAACTTACAATAACTTTTAAATTTTAATCAAAGTTCATACCTTATTGATATTGTAAATGTCAAACATGACTCGTAGAAGAGAGAGTAATTTTGAGCATTAATTTCCTGAACCCCAGTCAGCATCTATTATTCTTGCAGGAAGAGAGAACTAGAGAAGTATCCCAAGCCCACACATGCTACACAAGAAGTTCCGAGATTGGTTCCCCTCACAGGGCCCAGCAACTGCCGCTTTCTTTCCTTGGCACTTGGCAGGAAGGAGCCCCCCTCAAAAAAAAAAAAACCATGGCAGGAAGGAGCCACAAGAATCAGTATACCGATTGCCATAGGTCTTATCGTTAGGCATGGTCCGTCCATCGTTTCCAACAAACGCTCTCCATGGCCACACACTTTCTTCAGCCACAACCACTGAATTTCCTAAACCCCCTGTCAGCATCTATATTCTTGCAGGAAACAGAAGTACCCCAATTCCCAGGTCCACACATGCTACCGAAGTTCCCAGACGGTTGCTTGTCAAGGCCCCTCCAACTATCACTTTCCCCGGCATGATCCACAAGAATCAGGGTATCGTTTGCCATTGGTGGAGTGGCGCGGTTGCTGTAAGCCTGTAATATTCTTGGAGTTGTTACAGCTGGTTGTGGTTATTTTATTTTATTTTTCCTCACTTTGCTTGGTTCATTTTACCCGTCATCCATCGCTCTCCTGCATATTGCAATCATTCTCTATGGCCACAACCTTTCTTTAGCACCATGCATGCCCTGCCACGACCACTAATCTCGCTCAAATATTTACGCCATTGCAGCAATCTAGTTCTGTGTAATATCTGGATAGATCCCATGCCCAATTGCTCCTCCGTCGTGGCTTCCACGTCCGGCACTTGGAGAGAAGAACACGCACAGGCCGAGATATATGCGAGCAAGGTACTACTAATTCTCCATCTTGGGATTGATGTTTTTCCTGTGCCTTTCATGCGTGGATCTATGTACTATTATATATTCTAAATTATTAAATTATAGATCGTTTGGTTTCTGTGGATACATGACTCTTTCTATGCATCTATATATACATCCTCACTAATCCACTTTATCTGCTTAACCTTCCGAACAAATTTTAGACTCAATTTAGGATCTATTTGACATGACTCTGTAGCTGAACTCCACCCACTCCAATCAATTGTCTAGCCAAACACCCCAGCTCCAAAACTCCATGTAGCGCCCCCAACTCTGGAGCTATAGTGCAAATGGGTTTGGAGTTTCGAAGCACCTCTTTTACAACTTCAAAACCCTCAGATATGGATCTAGATGTGGAGTTCTAGATTAATTACCCACCAATACCACTCGTTAAAAAAACTATTCGTTTCTTTTCTTTTTTAAAAAAAAGCCACCACCACCACCTCCCTCCCTCCGCTCCCTCCCGCAGGCCGCACTGCCGCGGCCAGCCACCCCTTCCCTCCCCTTCCTCCTTACCAGCCCTGCCCTCCCATGGACCACCGCCGCCCGGACTCGTGGAGGCCGCGCCATCGCCTGTGGCTCGACCTCCCCACTTGCGCCACCTCCGCCCTCCCCTTCGGCGCCGCCGCCGGTAGCTCGACCTCCCCTCCGGCGCCACCTCCGCCTTCCCCTCTGGCGCCGCCGCCCGTGGCTCGACCTCCCCGCCTGCACTACCCCCACCCTCTCTCCGGCACCATCACCTGTGGCTCCTCCCAAGCCCCTCCTCCCTCACGCGTGTCCTCCTACCGCCGCCTCCACCGCTGCCGCTCCTCCCCAGCCGGCGCCGTCCCTGCTCCCCCCATCCACGGGGCTGAGGATGTCCGCCGCACGAGGCCGAGGCACCACGAGGAGATCCAGTGATGGCTGCACGAGGCCGGGGTAGCACCTAGGCAGCGCCGAGGAGGTCCACCTGTGGCTGCACCGCCTGCTAGCGGACATCGGCGGTGGCGTCATGTGCGTGAGCCTAGGGACTGTGCACGTGATCGCCATGTTGCACCCGTGAGGTACTCCACGGTCGGAACGAGCACCACCTCCGCGCAGCGTGGGAGGGGGAGGAGAAGAAAGTAAGGAAAAAATGTAGGTCCCGCGAACCAAGGGCAACGATGGAAATACACCTTGAAAACCATTTTTTTGGGTTAAGAACGCCCTCGTAGCCAAACACCACACTCAGACAGCTCCAACTCCATCTAGAGCTAGCTCCACCTGGAGTTTTGGAGTGGAGCTGCTCCATGCATGCCAAACAGGCCCTTACTGCACAAACAATTTTAATTATATTGGTCCAATCTACCCCTATTGATAATTATATTTTTTATTTCTTTATATATAAATTAAATTTTAAATTTAAATTTTGTGTGTGGATGGCAAAAATAGGTGAGTAAAATAAACTTTTTTCTAATAAAAACTATGCAGCCTCTACGAAGGAAGTAATTATGAGGTGAAGCATGTACCGAATATGTGTAGCAGTTCAAATCCTTAAAGCATGGACATGGATTGAGTATTTTTTGAGCATACATGCGTATGCATTTGAATCCAAATTCAAGTCGTGATTTGAGCGAGAAGTTACACTTTGTGAGGAAAGTAAAGATATATAGAACTTATTCTGACTAATTATTTGTAAATCACTAGGATTCAATTATGTTATATTTTTTCTAGAGTTTTAGGAATCAATTCAAACTTCACACTAAGTTTGGAAAGTTTAACGAGAAAGAAACGTGTGCGCTCTTTAGTTAAAACCCAAAACAGTAATAGGGGTGAAACTAAATCAAATGGACCTCTTGTGTTGCATTATCAAAAAAAAACACAGAATTTTGTAGAAATTCAGGAGCCAGTATGAAAAAGAGAGGAGGAAGATATTCCATTGCCAAAAAAAAGGACTCGCGTATTATTTATTAACCATGGGCCCCACTGGTCAGCTTCTCCTTCCTCCCGCCGGTCAGCGCGGCGGTGATTTTTCTCGCCACGTGGCCGCCGCCGGCCGCCGAGCTCGAGCGGCCGCACGAGGGCCGCGGCATCCTTATCCCCTCGCCCTGGCCACTCCTCCCGCCTCCACTCCCTCCGATCCCCATGGGGTCCTTGTCCAGGAGGTTTAAAATTCCTCCCCTGGCCCATCTCCTCCCGCGTTTTGCTCTTCCTGCCCGCAGATCCCGAGTGCCCCTGCTCGCCCAGGACGCCGCCCTCTCTCCGGGGCGCGTCCTCATCCTCGGCCGCGCGCGCATGCCCGCCGCCGCTTGCCGCTCTGCTGAGTGCCGGTCGCGGCCGGACTGCAAGCTGCGCCCCCTAGCACCGGGCTGAAGAGCGGTGTCGAGGGCGCCAATCCTCACCAACCAAACTGTTGCCAACTACGCTGTTCACCAAGGCGACTTACGCGAGCAACTTGGTGGTAAGGCTTCTAGAGTTGAATGTCCGTTATTTAGGCCACCTAAATTCCATCTGTGCATTCTCTGCAGCGGTGACCGCCATCTCGGCGAACTCCGGTCACTGCCGGCGACACCACCACCACCACCACATAGGCACTCAAGGCGCTGCCTTGAACACCTGCACGTGTACATATAGTGGTCTAGATGTCGGTTGCAGTTCTTGCTGCGATATTGGCCGAGGCGTTTCTGGCTTTCTGCTCTGCTCTGTCCTTTGCAATTGACCAACACCAGTGCTTCTAAAATTTTTCAGGCATCTAATGGCCAGGATGGTTAAATGGAAACCGATATCTTGTGAATATGCAAGAGTTGCACCAGAGAGATCGTCATTAAGATCTAATTGCCCCAAGAATCACAATTTCAGACATTTTGGTGATTTGGGGAATGGGAAGGATGCCAATTTCATTTTACATTCTTTGAAGTCAATGTTACAACCAAAGGCAAGACAGTGTGTTATTGTCAAGGTGAACAATAAAGATGTCGAAGAGAATTGCAGCTCCAGATTTGCTCATGAGGACAATAAGATTATTTCTAGTCCATCTCAAAGGAAAGAGAGAAGTCAACTGAAGGCATTGGAATCATATTTTTCTAAACTCAATACCAGTCAGCAGCTATGCTCTTTCTCTGAAAAGAACAAACACAAAAATGGCCTATCATCCTCATATGAAGTTGACATTGCTGATGATAATGCCAATTTGAGGAACAGGGCAGACTCGTTGCGGGTACAGTTTGACAGAGGAAACTCAGGTAAAGTCACTTGACTTGGCAATTAGCACAGATGTATTGTCACCAAAACTTAGTTATTAAAAAGAACTTTGTTGCTTTAGGTACTAAGAGATATCGCAACACTTCCATTGAAGATTACAAGGAGTACTTGATATTTGATGAAAAGAGTTTCCTGGACATGCATACAGATGATCAAATGTCTGGTTTCTGTTTGACGTAAGTATGTTTTCTTACTAATTACAGTATTCGAACCATACCGAATCTGGTGTCATTTTTGTTCAACCACAATAGCCAACATGATGCATATATTTTACGCTGCCGATACAAGTTGGAACTGCCAGATTGCTCATATATTATCCTGAAGAAGTGGAAAAGTTAATTTAGCCAAAGTTATGCCCGTCAAAATGTGGTGACATTAAGAAACATAGTATCATTATCATACATATAGTGGTAGTCTACTACCACCATCTCTTGCAATTGACAGTAAAGTGGAATTCACCAGAAGAACGAGAAATGGATAAATAGTGTCACCTGTTTTATGTGAGCAATATATTCTAAAATCAAGGGTTCAGAAAACCTAAACTGATTTAAATGTGGCGTTTCTTAATCTCTACTTCACATGGAGACGTACTCGCTTCTGCCTTAAAAAAGGGTCCTTTTTTTTGCTATGTTAATTACTCGGATCCCAAATTTAATCTGGGTTGATTTTGTCCAGCAAATTTAGTTGAGTTTTTCAACTTGTGATATTAATGAAAGAATAACAATATGGATATGCCCATAAAATTGGGAAAAATAAGACTGGGAGAAAACCGCTCAGGGTTCAGACAACCAAACCAAACCAAACCAAACCATGTCCGAGGTACCAGCTTATCCTGGAGGTTTTGCAACCTTTTAAGATCCTTCTAGTCTAACATGCATGTGATATTTGCCCCGCTGCACATTTTGGCAGAAGTTATGAACAATTTCCATATTGTCACATTTTGTTAGCTAACTTTTGAACTGTGCAATATGCAGAAACTTATTGGCTGGTATTAACATTGCAGTTCTGTTATTCGAAACAGCAAGCCCAGTCAAAAATTCTGAAAATGAATATTTGTCTCTCCCTTTGTTGTATGGTGCAAAGATAAACAACTTAATACTTTCAGGGGAGTGGTGGAGACTACTAACACCAATGTGCCTGGTATTACTTCTACCTCTATGCTAGATGAAGTATAAAAATATTCTCTTTGCTTACATATATATTGTGGTACGCAATCTGTTAATTCTAGAAATGCAAAAGCTATCTACTCCCCAAACAATAGAGTTCCAAGGTTCCTTGTAGCTGCTGTGCAAAAGTACATCATATTGAACTTATTCTACATTAGTAAGCATAGAACTTCAGAATTTCTCGAATTTGTTGGAAAAAAAAGTAACATACATGTTTTATTTTGTGTTTTTATTCACTACATGCACTGCTATGCAGAACGACATATCAGCCAAATGTTTAGCTACTAGAATGCCAGGTCAACTTGTGGGTTGGGTCCTTGACTAGACAAGAAGTACATATATCTCATAATTTCTTTGAATGGAGCTATTTTTATGATATCCATATTTAAATGTCATTTATCCATTGGTTATTAAACTAAACTAACCATGTTACTCTAAAACTCATGAGTCGGGAGTTGAACTTTCTGTGCAAATCTTTTTCCACTCCCCAAGCTACTGTAAAATGATCTTGTGGCTTTCCTTTTCCAGCACTATTTATAGGCTTCATAAGATAATCATAGATACACCTTGTAGAATGCAACAGCTAAAACTATTCCTTCTACCACTTGACCCATATAATCCAACCAGAAGTAGGCATACTGTCAGTACAATTTCATAACCTTGGGTTCTATACTAATAATGAAGTAGGAGATGCATTTTCATATTCAGTCCCTGCAAAATTAGTCAACTGCATGCTTACATGAAAGATCGAAGTTATGGAGGACAAATGATCGAAAGGTTGCGCATCACGATGAAATAACTTATAACCGCTTTTTCATCTCAGTTTTTGACACTAGCTATTCTCTGTCATTTAGGCAGCCCTATTAGTGCACAACCCACTCAGACTCAGCTTATCTCAACTGTTTCTGTAACTTGACTTCTGCAGCACTCTGGTTTCTTACATGTAGCCCTTGGTTGTTGGGTGTTGCTTATATTTGGACCTCGAGTATGCAGAGCATATGGTCAAATGCCATTTTTTCTTATATACATACTTGGAGGAATCTGCGGTAATTTGACAAGTTTTGCTCACACTCCAGAGTTAACTGTCTGTGGCACAGTAAGTTGCACACCTACCTGGTATATCATTTTAGAAAAAATGCCCATGCGCCTGCTTTATTATTTTCACTCATCACTCTAACAGCTATCTTGGCATTTATTCTTTTGAACAAAAAGTAGGAAAGAAAAGTAATGTATAATAGATCATAAAATTTATAATGGACACAATTTACAGAGGAAAAGGAAAACAGAAATCAGCTTAAACTTTCTATCCAATATTTGATCAACAGTTAGCATCTTTGGTATCAAACTTTTCTTTCTGGGGACAAGTCATATCCAGATGGATTATTACTTCATATTTGCGCAATTAACTTGCTTTTATTTTAGGCATACGTTAGAATGGTTATATCAGTATAACGTGTTGCTAACTGAAAAGAATATATCTTGAAGACAAGACACTAATATTCATTTCTGAAACTCAATCCAGGGCCCAGTATTTTCTCTAATTGGAGCATGGCTGGTGTATCAGAGTCAAAATAAGCAAGTCATTGACAAGGATGTCTCGGAAAGTATGTTCTGGCAGGCCGTGATAGCTGCATCTTTGAGCTTCTTACTGAGCGTTTTTGGGGGAATCGACAACTGGTAATATAACTGTGTTATCATTTTTCTTATTAAAATTGTAAGTTCTTTTAAGGTCATATTGATGGTTAAAGAACCTCTACGACTTTAATCTGTCCCAATTAGTCTGAGAATAACCTTATTTGCAGTTAGAAAATCTTTATATTTTGTTTAGTCCTGAGAGTCCCCTACATCATACTGGTCACTAGTCTGGATGCAACTATTGCCATCAGAACTAGTGTATATTGAAACATTAACGTTGCCCAGAAAATTGAACGACACCAATGAGTATTCCCTTTCATTTTTAAGTTGTTCTTGAAATGTACTAAATCTTCGATGTGATTTTATCTTATTTGCTATTATCTTATTTGCTATTCCCACCTTATAACAATTCAAAAGTGTTAAAGGTTAGAACTATATAGAGTAAATTGTCGTAACAACCGTAAGCCTTATTTTTTCAAAAAAAATATTAGGTATTTAAAAATTGACATAAGGATCAGTCATACAATCGAGGATAGTACAGGAGCTGATATATACAGAACTATATTAGGGCAACCAAATATTGTGGAGCTTATACAATTATGCTTTGTCTTGTAACCAATGGCTCCAAACGTTATTATCATTTCTGTTTTTTAATTAATTGCAGGGCGCATCTTGGGGCAACCATTTCTGGACTCTTCTTTGGTTATCTTACTTGCCCAAGTATAGAACTGGACAATGCTGCTAAGAACGGTCAAAAGGAGGCTGTGGCTCTTGTTAGGCGACAAGCCAGTCCATGCAAATCCGCTGCAGTCTTTGTCGTAAGCATACTAGCATTTGCTGTGATCGCGTTCGCTTATGGGACTCAGTTCACTAATATGGATCTGGAATAGCTAGGTGTTTCCCATGCTTCCTTTTTATGCTTAGGTAGCTCGTCAACAATGTATCCTATATTGTGAAATGAGTATGAGATGTAACTATATAGTTGGTTCTGTAGTCTGGATCGATCAGATATGTAGCCAGGTTTGGAGCTTGTATTTTGTATCATACTACAATCTCTTTGGATGTTGTCGAGGCTTGGAAAAGTGGTTACACACTAATATAATTATATAAGGGAGGTTACACATAATACATGTCTTGAGAACTGCTCTGGTAGTCTTAAAAAATGCTTGTGCAACTTAAAGCTAAACACACAATAAGTGATGGTTCTGAAGGGTTTTGAAAGTCGGTAATGTTGGAACCGACTGTAATCTTGCACGGTAGAAATTGCCATGGGCACGGTCAGTTCAGGAACTGATTAATTTCTATCGTTGACGAATCCTAAAAGGCACCCATTAGAAGGAGACGGTGGGCCTATTAGTTAGCCCATCAATAAAAATATCGGGAATTTTTTTTATTATGAGCACAAGAACAATGTATTCTAGAATATAAAACAGAATAAAGAAAAAATGTTCTGATTAAGAAATAAAGAAATTGTTCTTAAAATAAAATAAAATGCTATGAGGAAAAATGTTACAGACAAAAAAGAAATTGTATAAGGACAAATTAAAAATAATCTTGTGAAATAAACAATATTCCAATGCTTTTTCTATGTTAAAAGTATTGATCTTTTAAAAAATCTAGAATATTTCTTTTGAAACGAACCGGCACAAGGGCTGCCCGTTATATTGAATAGAGGAAAAACCATGACAGGCCAAATAAACTGTACAAAAGGAGGAAAAGACTAGCGAAGAGGGAAGAAACTAGCCTCAGTCGGGAAAAGCACCCAAGCTCAGAAAAAATGTCTCGCACCGGCCGCCATCCAGGTGGATGCTTCTTCTTTGATCCTGGCGACTACCTGCCTGCAAGTTGACTCTCTATGATCGAAAATCCTCGCATCTCGCTTGGTCCAGATCTCCTATAAGACGAGAACAATGAGGCTCCTCAAACCCTTCCTATCATTAGAAGGGATTGCTGCTAGGTTTGTCCACCAATCATGAACGAGTAACCGAGTCGTGTTGTTCCCATGATCTTGGGCTAAGCCTTTCGTTTGCCACCCAAACACTCATCTCTTCCCATGTACGCCTCGCAAAGCGACACTCGACGAAAAGGTGTATTCCGGTCCGGGCTCTTGTGTCGTGTGGCACAAGGCACAATTCACGGTATGTGGCCATCCCCTCCTAGCTAGTCAGCCGACCCGCCGTCCAAATTCTGTATTGTATGGTTTTTATTGCATTAATTACAAATGATTTTCAGAATGGGCATCATATCTAATCTGAAAGAAAAACGGCATCTAACTTGAGAGAAAAAACGAGTTTAAGCTTTCGAATACCTTAAAATCGGTCCAACTCTCCATGTTGGTCAGTCTGTACTCGCCATGTTTGCTGACTGGACATTATTGTTCGGAAAAATGTCAGCTAACCGGACTCTCAGCACTCGATCGGTCAATGGACGCATAGGAATTGCGCCATTCTCTGAGTGGCCCATCACGCGCTCGGGAAGCGCACGCAGATAACGATGGCCTTTTGGGCCGTTAACACATTTTGCTGTTTAATTTCAGTCTGATACGACTCTAGCTTGGCGACTGTCCTAAAAGACACTCGGCTTAGAGGCCATGGAATCTTTCCTTTTGATGAGTGGAATCCACTCAATCCGATTGATGCGTGGCAATAAGGGTCGTTAATGTTCTCCATCCTCTCGATCGAATCGCACGGAGCAACAACGTACGCATCGATCCGAGCGAGAGCAGCAGCAGCAGGTTGGATGTTGCTTTGTTCTGAAGATACATGCTGGCCTGGGTGCGTCAGCAGAAACGAAACCCTAACTAGTTAGCTAGCTCTCCACATGTACGACGAGCTGATCGAGCCTGCGATCTCGAGGTGGACGAGCAGACCGGCTTGTCGTGTCCGGCACAGGCGTCGAGGCCGGCTAAGAACGAACACGGCATGGATCCACGCGATACGTGTGCAACCGGGATGCTTTTGCACGAGGCGTCGCCGTAATTAGTTGACGTGCAGGTGCAGTGTTAGTTCGCCGCAGTAGCCTGCAGCTAGAGAGACCAGAGATGGACCGGACTAAGATGCATGAAGGAACGCCTGCCCTTGTTGCCAATCATCACCGTATGCAGCAGTACACTGTTTGCTGCATGCTCTGACACCAGGTACGCATTAGGGAAAAAGTAGGAGTAATTAATCCTGCTAAGGTTTTCGACCTTTTGTCATCTTGCCCTGCCATTGCTCCATCGACTGTTTAATGCCATGCTGTTTTCATCAGTTCCCGTTAGATCAAAAATTTGTAAAAGGTTGTGGCCCTGATGTACAGTATGCAGATTGATCCAAAAATCATCCATGCTATGATGGAGCGAATTTTTCCAACATCATCCCCTGAAAACTGCCGACCAAGCTGCACAAACTAAATAAAGCAGTAACAAATGAACCATGCACTACTCTAGCATCTGACAATAATCAAACCTATTATTACAAGGATAGATTATGATATTCACCCGCACGAACTATAGGCATGCATGGCCCACAGACCCTTTACTTGCGAGTTGCGACCCATGACTATTGACCAGCAGCTAGCAGAGCGCGCTAGATCTTCCTCAACTATACAAGCTTCCTGTGATCACGACGACGGATTAAACTATACGGTCAAACTAATTGGCCGGCTTAGCGGCTAGTTTTCGTTGCAAACTGACGGGATGTTCGTTCAGATGCATACACACACTGACGCATAAAGATAGCAAGAGTACGTAGATCCCATGCAACAAGTAACCTATATGTGTGTCCACGGGTCAAGGGGACACGAGACTATATAAAAGTCGAGCTCGTCGCGCACACGAATGGGTTGGCAGGAGAGAATATCGGAAAAGAGAACCTTGGCTCCACCCTCGGCGAAGCCCCTGCTGCCATGAACTGTAATTTGTCCACATGCATGCCATCATCTGTTCGAATGTTGCGTCGTCGCTGTCGCTGGTAGGAACAGGACATGCACAGTAGGAAGTCATCAGTGCAACACACGCCGCAGGAGGAGGAGTAGTTATATTTGGATGAAGATGGAATAATTCGGGAAGGAACGACAATGCTTTCGAGCTGTTGTGGGGAGAATAATTTGGGAAGGAGAGAGCAATGCTCGGAAGTCTGAATGCAGTTTTGCATGTGTGTATTCTATGTTAAGGGCCCAATAAGATCACAGCTGGTTGGTGAAGGGAGCGTACGTGGTAGTACACGTAGGAAAATGGGTTCTTACTTTTTTATTGACATTTTACTTTGATTATGTCTACCCATATGCCAATTATCTGAGCTGTTCAGAATTATGAATAACTAATACACATATACAATACTCCTGAATAATATCGAGCCTACTGCTACATCCACCTGAATATATATAGATGTTTAAATTTTTCATATATTTCTCTCTTAGACATTATTTAGTTATTATCAAAGATGTAGTATATCTATCGAGCCCGGTAACAACTAACGACTGAGCTGTACTACACGAGCTCGTGCATGTTCTTAGTTCAATCCTAATGAGAGGCTACATGTTTGACCTGTCACAGACATGCATTGGAGCTCGTGTATTAGATAGCGTGAGAATCCCTCTGGCTAGCAATCAACCAACTATTAATTATTATTAGTGCAAAATATAATATAAAAGATTCCTAAGCTTAGAGTTGGAGGTCAGTTCTAAATTGAACAAAATTATACAGATATCAATCCATTTCTTAAAATTAATCATCTATCCACATATATATATGCCATTTTCTCAAACAAAATAATTTGTATTCAAGATTTAGATTAGTTGACTATGAACGCAAGCTATTCAAAAAACACAAACATTTATTTGTGACTAGATATATCGGAGGCGGGGATGAGTAATTCCTACTTCCTCCAAACACAAACGACACTATTTGTCTGAAATTAGCTATTTCAAATTTGATTACTACTCCATTTGTTTCAAATCTAAAGAGTAAAATGCACCATCAATCCTCGAACTTAACTTGGGGTGTCATCCTTCAAAGTTTTGAAATGCACATTCAGATCCTCAAACTTACTCAGCGTATTACATGATGTCCAAATCACAATTGCTTGAGCTAAACCAAAAATTATATAGTATGTTCAAAATACAAAACTATATACAATACATATACACGCAAAAAAGATTCATAACAAATTTACTAGTACAAATGTATCAAGATAAAAAAGATATGTATACAAAACTTATACAAAAATGAAACTCATATGATAAAATGTGCAAAAACTCAGAAAACAAAAAAAGGACAAATTTTGGAGAAAATATTGGGGAAAAATTCGGGCATAAAATTTTGAAACAAAATTTTGGAAAAAATTTAGAAAACATAAGAGTTTAGCACAAAAAAATCAAAAAACAAAATTTGGACCCACATGCAAGCTCCACATCAGCAAAAATATTTCGCTTAACGTAAAAATAGTGATTTGGACCTCACGTGATATGATTAGCAAGTTTGAGGATCTAAATGTTCAATTTGAAAGTTTGAGGGTCTAGATGACACTACGAACTGGTCGTGCATTTTACTCCAAATTACAAGTCATCTTTCATCTCCTTACAATATGAACAATTATTCTATTAATATTTTTATGATAAGAAAATTGATGTTACTAAATTTGTATATATTAGAAAGATATTTACTTATGCTTACAATTTTGTACCAAAGAAATGAAATAGTAGGGAGTAATCATTATATTATTCAAAGTCTTGTCCTAACAAAATGAGCGAAATAGCTATGTAAAAAAAAGAAGGGACTACTTTTTGTTATAATATATGTAAAATATAGCAAGCGCATATTGGCTGCATACGAGCAGCAGTTTCTGTTCGATCGTTAGCTCGCATACTGTATACATTCATGTAGATATATAACCGAATTCATTCATAATTTGCTTCATGTCGAGCGTAGCTAGCACGAGTGGTATCCCTCGAAGTGAGGGCCCGGCCGGGCCGGGATACAAGCTGACCAGCGCGCGGCGCGCGCACGTGCAGCTGCAACGACACGTCCGCACCACGCCCCCGAGTTCCAGGCCTCCTGCCGCGCCCGGCCGGCCTCTTTCTTCTTCCACCTCTCAGCTCGCGCGCGCGTCCCTGATGATCGACCTCGACAGCGACACACCAAATAAAGATAATGCCATTCCTCCATTCCCTCCCTCGTCATCCATCCATCCTCATCAATGATTCGATTGGCCCTGTACGCTTGCATGCATGCACACGCACGAACGCGCAGCTGGCCGGCCGGGATCGGCGGCGGCGTCGACGACCTGCGTGCCAGTTAACGGCCACGCATCGATCCATCTTTTCCGGCGACCGGCCGGCGGCGGCGCGTGCGGTGGGTCGACCGGCTGCCGCGCAAAAGCGCCACCTGAATGTTTTTCTGTTCTCTTGTGCCATCCAGGACGTACGTGCAGTCAGATCGATGGGATACCACCGATTATTGGCTGGGCGTCGTCTGCAAGAAATAGCAAGGCTGTAACCGTCCGGTATGGCACGGTGGCGGCGCGTCGGCGCCGGCGGTGGCATTCCGCCGTGCGTGCGATTCAGGCCCAGTTGGATGCTGGAGAGGCTAGTGGCAGCAGAGATTTTGGTACGTGCGTGTATCCAGACTCAAGAGCTGGAGCTCGATGGTAACGCAGGACAATGCAGTACTGCAAGTTGCTGCGGCTAGATAGTCAACAGCTTAACACACAAGCAAGGTCATGATTGAGTTAATGACCATCTTGATTCTGCGAAAGAAAACCGAACTAATGAAGACTTTCTAAACCGATACTACTACGTACTACTCCCTCTATCCCATAATATAGCTACTTATAGAGTTTTCCAGACAGATCAAGGATGAAGAGTAAAAATCTATATTATCCTCATGCACTAATTAAAAGAATAATTATAACTTTCCTATTTAGCTTGCATGCACATCTGCATGTTATAATTAATTTGCATGCAAGGAGGGGTATTTTAGATCTCTTATTAAAAAAAACTCACCTGCAAACTCAAAAGTAGCTATATTATCAGATAAAATTTGAATGATAGAAGTAGCTATATTTTGAGATGGAGATAGTAGTACACACTGCTGCTGAGGAAGACAGGTTCTAGGAGTAGGTCAAGAAAAGGTTTTTCTTCAAGCAGGCAGCTGGTATCTCTTCTGGTGGCTGCAGGCTGCACGCTCACTCTTCACTGCAACTCGGCAAGCAACACCTGCGCGGCGCATATCTTGAAAATATTGCACTTGCACAGTTGCTCGCACTATAGTATAATGGTCACACTGTAACCTTAGAAAAATGTAACAAGTGTACTGTACGCCTTGCAAGCTTGCCAACAACACAAGCAAATCTGGAATCCCACCAATGCATGCATGGAAACTTTCACTTTTCCTATGATTGTGTCTCTCTCTCTCACTCGCACAGTATGCACTACTAGATGGTCTTGTCTCGAAAAATGTGTGGTTATTGCATGCCTTATTTTCCTTTCGCAGAGTAAATATCATATTTTTGGAACACAACCAATTCTGAGTTTTCATTATATACTCCCTCGTATGAGAAAATATGAGGTTTTTTAATTATATGACTTAAGTCTTTTTTTTGCGGGTAAATTATGACTTAAGTCAAATGTCCTTGTCTAATTTTGACTACTTTTATAAAAAAATACACCAAAATCTACATCATCAATTTAGTTCCATTAAATCTACCATAAAATATCTTCATACCAGGGCATTTACTTGGTGCTGTAGATGTTAATATATTATAAACTTAACTAAATTAAAAATTAAAAATTTTTACTTAGCAAAACCAAAATACCTTACATTTTGAAACGGAAGGACTACTACATATAATCTATTATTGTTGCAGGATAGACAAGATGAATAGTGAATCATCAGGTATTATTTCAAAAATAATGGAAAAGCTGTTCAAATATAATACTGAGTCCGAATTTAATTTGAGATCAGATACATACCAAGCGCGAAACGAGGGGCCGGCCGGGAGATTTGAAAATTTTACTCTACATTAGTAATCGATCTATACTCGAGACATGTAAATTATGTGACTAATCAATGCTATTCAGTAGTTGTGTCTTGAAAGACTATTAACTAAACTACTCTTAGTCTAGCGTAATAAAATAAGGCAGCATGTGTAAGGATTGGAAGAGAAATAGAAACGGAATGTAGAATAAAGGGATGGGAGGTAGTAGATTAGTTCCCTGACTCCCACACGACTGGTCAAATGACGACCCAAAGCTTGTTTTCATTCACTACTAAACATTACACATAAGCCCCCAAGGCATACTTCAAATTTCAGAGATAATATTGCAAAAGATGTTTATGTGAAGAGTGCATGCCATCATTAAGGACTAATTAATTAAACATGGATTGTGAGGGTACTTTCGCAAAAGACCATGCTCTGAAACTATTTGCAGATGGAGACACCCCGTTGCTCCTTCTGAGGCCATTTTTGTGGCAGGGTTCCCTAGTCCAGAGACAGCCCCCCTTCTTTCCTTCAGTACATCCAAAACCGGCCATGACCAAATGCAAACACTCTCGCTACACCGAGCACTATCCACCCTACAGGATTTCACAGCTAACTCCCATTCCTCCACTGGCTAGATTGTATATTCAATAGCCCAGCTCTTGTCTGTGGTGAGAACCCACATTATCCCAAGTTCCCAGTCCTACTCTCTGATCCCCTCCTCTTTATATAAATCTTCGCGCTCGCGACATCACAAGCACAAAGCTTTCACACCCCCATCTGGTTCTCCTGCTTGTCTCTAGGCTGTTGTTCACTTGTTCTCGCTCTCTCAAGCTGAGCACATCCAAGCAAAGCCAAGGGAAAGGTGCCTTTCCAAGGTATGTACATAAACTTTTGTTTGTTCAGTGGGAAACTTATATATATAAGGTTTGGAACCTGATTTTGAGCAGACTTGTGGTGTGATTTCTCAGGTGAAGAAGCATGTATCCGAGCTGCTCTCCTCTGACAGTGCCTCCGGGCTTCCGGTTCCACCCGACCGACGAGGAGCTCCTCTACTACTACCTGAGGAAGAAGGTCGCCTATGAGCCCATAGATCTTGATGTCATTAGGGAGATTGACCTCAACAAGCTTGAGCCTTGGGATCTCAAAGGTAACTGCCAAATTCTGAGTTCTGACCAACCAACCATATATATGATGTGCCAGATGCCCAGAAGCATGAAGCTAATGCGTGGTTAATTCACAAGATCTATCTGTTCATTGTGGATGCAGATCGCTGCAGGATTGGGACAGGGCCTCAGGATGAGTGGTACTTCTTCAGCCACAAGGACAAGAAGTACCCAACGGGGACACGCACGAACCGGGCCACGACGGCCGGGTTCTGGAAGGCGACGGGCCGGGACAAAGCCATCTTCCTCGGCAACGCTGGGAGGAAGATCGGCCTGAGGAAGACGCTGGTGTTCTACACCGGCAGGGCACCCCACGGCAAGAAGACTGACTGGATCATGCACGAGTACCGCCTCGACGATGACAACGCCGAGGTGCCAATAACGGTAGGCACCAAGCACAGATTAAACTAGCTAGTAATTGTTTGGTGCAGCGATATATTATATTCACGGATCAGCTAACAATAATGGTCCTTGAAATGTGGGATGCAGGAGGAAGGATGGGTGGTGTGTAGGGTTTTCATGAAGAAGAGCATCCAGAGAGGCTTCGACCAGCAGGGCGTGGTGGCAGCCGGCGACGACGACGAGCTCCAGTCCTTCCACCACTCCCCCGGCGGCGCAACGCCGCCGGTGGACCAGAAGCTCGGCCTCCACCAGTTCATGCACGGCTGCTTCCCCGCCTTCGACCCCTCCATGCACCTTCCTCACCTCACGAGCGCGGAGGCGGCGCCGCTGGGCGCCCCAGCATTTATGTCCGGCACGCCGCCGGCTGCCGCCGTGAACCCGCTCGACATGGGCTCCGCTCCCCACAACCTGGCGAAGCTGACAGCATCCTGCCGCACTGCCGGCGACATGCTGCTGAACGGCGCTGACCGCTTCGGCGCTGCCGGCGCCGACTGGTCGATCCTCGACAAGCTGCTGGTGTCGCACCAGAACCTGGACCAGCTCTTCCATGGCAAGTTGGGGGGAACAGGATCAGCCGTAGGGGTGCCTCACCATTATCATCAGCAGCAGCAGCTGATGGGAATGAGCGCGTCCACACTGCAGAGGCTGCCTCTCCATTACCTTGGCTGCGATGCAGCTGATCTCAAGTTTTCCATGTAGCTAGATTGAACGATGTGTCACCTGTTCCTGGAGAAGATGACGGGATCTCGTAATTTTGGGTACGGTGGTCGATCAATTGGTGGATCAGTTTCCTATATTGTTTTTTCTAAGGGAAAAGTTCGGTTTTCGAAATGTTTATAAGGTTTTCTAGTCTTCACTAATAAAAAACGATGTGTAGCACGTCCTGTTTTTTCCAAGGGCGGGTCAAAATATAACCCGTTTCTATAAAAAGAGCGGTGTAATGTAGCAGCTGACCCGCCCTGGAATTCCATCTTCAGGGACGGGTGGCGCCTTCATCCGCCCCTAAAAATAAGGCTTATTTTTAAGAGCGGGTGATGGCATCACCCGCTCCTGGAAATGCATCATTAAAGGTGGATGACGCTAGCACACGTCCCTGAAAATGCCCGTAAAAATCTGGATGTCACCATTCTTCCTTCTCCTAACAGCATAGCGTTTGCTTGGGGGAGGTGCTGTTAGAAAATCCAAAAAAAAGCAAAAGTAGAGGGAATGTTTTAAACTTGATTTACTTCGAGTTGGGGGCTCTAGAAGGTAAGTTAATGGTAATTCTATATCTTTTCTAAGCTTTTTGTATAGTTTTAAGGTTTAAATGGAGCTCTCTTAGCTCTAGCTAGATCTAGATCTACATGGTGTGGATTTACCATTTGAGGCTCCATTTACCTCAAACTTTTGGATGAATTTAGTTTATTTTAGTAGGAGAACAAGATTATATAATCATTTCAGTCCAATCTTTATATTTTATCCTCATTCCTAAGTAAACAAATTCATAGATCTATATAGGACAGATAAGAAGCTTTATTTTTTCTATATTTACACAAATGCGTGATAGCTTTTTTCAACAAAATTTAGTATTTCAATAATAGGTTGGTTTTTAATTTTTTGTTTTACATGTTAAATTGAATTTTTCAAATATCTACATATATATAAAAGTATATATTTATGGTCATTTTGGGCTCTATTAGCCTCAAACTCTTGGATGAAGATCATTTGGACCCAATCTTTAATCTTTATGTTTTTGCCTTATTTTTAAGTAACCAATTTCCTAGATCCATGGAGAAGATAGAAGAAGATTTGAGTTTTTTTCTATATTTACACATATGCATATCTACGCGTATATAAAGCTAGGTATATATTTTAAAAATTATTGAAGAGCTTGTTTTAATCCATTTAAAATCATTTGTTGATGTTCAGAGGTGGATAGAATATGGATGTACAAAGCACGCAGGACTAATGCCTATTTCCGTGGAGAACTTGATAAATTCATTCAAGCTGCGGAAAACCACGTAAGAAATAAGAAGACACAGAGGATATCTTGCCGGTGCAAAATATGCAAGAATATGAGAGTATTTAGCGACACAACTACAATCAGATCGCATATGTTGGTGGATGATTTTGTTGAGAATTACATGATCTGGACGTATCATGGCGAGAAAGCATCCCCTCCAATGGAGAATACCCTCGATGAAGTGATAGAAGACATCAAGTTTGATAGATTGTTTGATAGTTATGATGAATTTTGTGCGGATGTCGGCGACGATGATGATGATGATGATGTCGGTGAGTGGCCCATCGATGGTGGTAGTGATGATGGTAGTGATGACGAATTTGATGACGGTAATTTCCTTAGCCAGTTGTTGTGACACGCCAAAGCAGAGCTATTGGTAGGTACTGCAAAGGGGTTAACAAACTTCGAGACGGTAAAATAAATCAGCGGAGGAAAATATATACGAGCGTTCGAAGGGATTTCCGAAACACTGGACTATTTGATGCTTCGTTTCATACTTGAGCTATTGACTCTAAAAGCTAAGCATAGTTGGTCAGATAGTAGTTTCAATGATCTCCTGCGTATGTTGGCTTGGTTACTTCCAAAGCCAAATAAAATGCCCACCAACACCTATCGAGCAAAGAAGCTTGTCAGTCCGTTTACGATTGGTGTGGAAGGAATCCATGCATATCCAAATTATTGTATTTTGTATCGTGGGGATACTTTTAAAGATGTGGACAAATTCCCTGTTTGTTTTGCAAGTCGATACAAAAATAATTCCGGTTATTATGGTGGCGACATTCAAGGTTCAGGTGATGGGAATAAAAGGAAGATGAAGGGTGCAAGGAACAGTGTTGCCTCTGTTGAGTTAGCAGACACTAGTTTAGGTATTTCTGAGAAGTAGAGTAGAATTCCTGCGATGGTTATGTGGCACCTCCTAGTTGCCAATTGTCTGAGGCATTTATTTTCCAACCAAATAATGCTGAACTGATACGGTGGTGGGATTTGGATAAACGCAAGAAGGCCAATGGAAAGATCCGATATCTAGTTGATGCTCACCACTATGCGTAGTATTTCTTCTCTGTGATGCTTATTGGTGTTTGAATTTTGCTTTGTGGCATAAATAAACTCATCTCCCTATTTGGCCAATTTAAAACTCCTCAGGTTAGATATTATTATTGATGAGCAAAGGCATTGGATAGCTTCAAACGGGAATTTAGTGACCATAATTGAAAGGTTTAAGGATGAAATTGACAAAGTGAAGTAAGACAAATAATATTTTGAACAAATTTCATTCTCAGAAAATATTTTTGAACTTACTATAAGGGTTGAATAATATAAAATAATGATCTTTGTATAGTATTTTTAAATTGCATGCGGTACACATTTTAAAAAATCATCAGCAAAAATAAAATGACTGGAAAAAAATTAATATTATAAAGACATGTAAATTTTAAAAGATTATTTGCACGATATTTTTTAAAACCACACGAATGAATAATTATTTTTACAAAAAAATCAACCATGACGAAAAAATAATATATAAATTTAAAAATAATATACAACGAAGAAAATATTAAAAATCACAAACATTTGATTGTATAGGATAAATAATGAAAAATACATACTCATAGTCTATTAACTACTCAAATTTGACTTGCAAAAATAGTATCCAAGGAGGAAAGAAAATAAGAGATGCATGCATGCAAATGGAGACAAATTGATGACATCACCCACACGCAAAGAGGTTCATATACTAAAAAAGTCTATATATCTTGACATATATGTCCAAATTAAAATTTGATTGCACCGCTGTATTTCTTTTGGCAAGATCCTCAAAACAAGATCACACTTGACTATATTTTTGGATAATATTTAAAACATATATTTTTGTTAAGCTGAAATATTTTAACAACTACGGACAAATACATATGTAAGAGAAACAAATAATTAGTTTTATCGAACAAAAGATTAAATATGATGAACAAATAATAGTACACTACAAATAAAAAATTGAAAAGAACAACATGTAGCTAACTTATCTATTGCGTTTGTTAGTAATATGGGTGGGCTGCATCATTTTATTTTTTATTTCAAACCTTTTGCACAATTTAAAGAAGATAGGGATGCATGCATACACCAAAGATAAAAATAATACTATCACCCTAGGTGCAAAGAAGTTTAAAGCTAAAATACAATAAGTAACGGATCAAGAATTCAAGTTAATTTCTGATTGCATGACTATATTCTTTTTACAAGATCTTAAAAAATAAGACCGCACTTGATAATTTTTAAGATAAGTTTTAAAATATTTTTATAATATTAATGATGCTTTGGAATATATATACAACTGAAATAAATTATATAAACTTCTGGAAAAAAATTACTATGAATAAACTACAATTATAGAACAAAAAATTATATAGTTGGAACAAATCATATGAACTTGCAGAACAAAATAAATATATGTATTGAACAAATAATACGTGCTCACATAACAATATATTTATACATTTGAAATAAATTATATAAATTCATAGAACATTGATATATACATTTAAAATAAATTATATAGTATCAAGGAATAAAAATATATATACATAAAACACAAGAAAAAATAGGTAATATGATTGAAACAATTTATATGAACTTGTGGGACATAAATTGTATATTTAGGATAAACAAATGTTGTAAGGAAAAAATATTAAAACATATAGGAAATAAAAAATCAACTGAAATAAAAGATACAAAAGAAGAGAATAAAAGGATCAAGTATTAATGTATTACTACAATTCTCACACTTAAATTATTGGAAAAATAAAGAAAGAGAGAAATAGAAACTATAAATGATATAAATATTATATACTTAAAGTAAAAAGGTGAAAATGAAGAATAAGAAAATTTAGAATAAGAAGGAAATGCGGTTTTCAAGCTAAAAAGAAATTATCTGTAAGAAAATTAGAAACAAAAAAGGATAATGAAAGTAGGAAGAAAATATGTTCACATGGCAAACAAGTTAGTATATATAGTAAAAAATCAGTCTACACAAATAACTAGTCAATATACAATATGAATAAATACCATGCATTGCACATGAATTATTCTTCATTACGACATATAGTTTAGCTAAAAAAACAATTAAGTATAAATTTTTTAATATCCAATTCTAAGATCTAAATTATTATAGAAAGATTTGTTCCAAATTGGGAGAAAGGGTACCAAGTAGATAAAACCAGGAAAAAAATAAAGAGTAGATAAATTATATAGATATATATGATTAGAAAAGGGGAAGAAATAAAAATTGGGCTGGAAGAAGTAGGAAAGGAGAAGAAAAGAATAAGAAAAAGAAATAAGAATAGAACTCATGGAGCATCAGGAGAAAAAGGCAACCCACCCACTAGGCACAGCTGCCTAGGAGCAATAGAAGAAAAAGAGCACGACTCCCTATATTTCCACCGTTGTCAAGGTTCCCAGTAGATTGCGCTGCAAATTAATTAATGGGCCAAATTATCCCCACCACAAGCCCACCAATAGTCTTTCATGTGATGCATTGAGATTTTATCACGCGGGCGATATCTAGCCATAGCCAGCCGATGAAGTGCATTTTCTTTCTATATGTACTCAATATTTTTTTTAAAAAATAACGAGCGCCAAGATTTGAATCACATGTGATAGATGGAGGAGTACCCTCATGGCCACATGATATGATGGTTTGTACACACCATATTATTATACAAAATAAGCATGTTGCATCTTATATATTAATCTATGGCAGGATAGATTAAATTTATATAAGCAAGTGTGCTAGTTTCTGTAGAAGAGGTGGTCCAAATACAAACAGATTGACTATACTTAACCAACCAAAATATGCTAGTACTTGCATTGTTAATTGTGAATGGAGAATGAAGTATATCTTACTCTCCGTTTCAAATTTTAGGTCGTTTTGGCAAATCTAAATTCATAGCTTTACTATACATTTAGATATATACTATGTATATATACATATGTAAAAACTATGTGTCTAAATTTATCAAAACGATCTACAATTTGGAATGGAGGAAGTAATTAATAAGAGGAATGTGTAACCACTCTGTCATCATCGTCAACGTACCCATTGTGTGACCTACTCTCATCTTGGAGACTATTTCAATTAATTCTACGATATAAAAGTTGGGGTCCACCGAAACATTTCAGTAGAGCAGCACGCGTGGGCTGGCATTGTCAGACCTTGTCCTTGCATTGACTTAGACTTCGTCAGAGAGAGAGAGAGAGAGAGAGAGTAAACGGAAGTTGCTTCCACCTCACTAGCGACAGATGACATGTGTATATTTGCACACGAGTAAGCAGGTGGATGCCCCTGCTAATAAGAGCCAAGCGGCATCCCAGGTCCATGCTACGGAGAGCTGCAGACGGCCAAATTGCTGGTTCCATTTTTGCTAAGCTGCAGACGTCCACCCCTGGAGAAGGTAACTACACCAAAAACTTTGTAGCCGTGGTTGCTTCTCTTGTAATAAAAATTCGGCAAATCTTTTATCGTCCTCTCTTTTAAGAAAACTTTGATTCACAAATTCTGTTTCCTTCTTGAGAGTGATGTTTTTAATTGCTTGCAATATACATCTACAAGATCGATCAAGCTCCTCAAAGAAAAAAAAGGCTACAAAATAATCAAGCAACATTATACCTCCAAAGATTTCTCTTTCTCCTGCCTGTTTTTTTAAAAAACTTTTTCTCCTGCCTGTTAGCTAGCTATTTCTGGCTGTCATCTGATTGTTGCGTGTAGTCAATTAAGCTTTTCGCGCGGCCATGGCTGGAGGAGGAGGAGTACCTGCGCCGTATGTGCAAGGTGGCACCTGCGAGAGGAATCTGCCGGCACAGGCTCGACACAAGAACGAGGCAAGGCCGGCGTACACCATCCCCGGCGTCCCCATGCCCGTCCGGCCAGCTCCAAAACAGCCGTCAACGCGGCCAAAGGCCCCTCCGTCCCCATCTCGGCCGGGGCTCAAGGACAAGGCCAAGGCCAAGGCGGCGCTGCACCAGAAGGCGGGTGAGACCAGTGAGATGAAGGACAGAGTGGAGAAGTTTTTTTCGATTTTCCTGGGAAACAGAGACAAAAAGAAGTGAGACGGTCGAACTGTTGGGAGCAATCAATTGATGAGATATCTGAAGATCAGTCAGGATAGTGCAATAGTGGTGGATGATGAATAGAATCTAGTCTTGGCTCTTAGCATGTGTGTTTAATTAGTTCAGTATATTTTTCTTCAAAAGAGAAAGAAAAAGTTCAGTGTGCCAAGTCTGCTTGTATGCATACTGCATGCGTGTGCCGTGTGGTGTGCAAGTATGAAGTACATGCAAATGAACCTTGATCTGGACATGTCTAGTGAGATGAACTGGTCAAGCAACTACAACGAAATGGCTTTTCTCGTCATATAAAATTCTGTCGTCCTTTCTTTTTTTTCTAATAAAAATTCGGTAAAGCTTTTTTCTTCCTTTAAAAAAAAACTTCAGTTCACAAATTCTGTTTCATTCTTGAGGGTGATGTGTTTAATTACTTGCAATACATTTATAAGTGTACAAGATCACAAAGCTCCTCGAAGAGAAAAAAAGGGCCCACAAGATCATTCAACAAAAGTTACAAAGATTTCTCTTTTTTTCCAGCCAGGTAGCTAGCTAATTCTGCGGACGAGTCATCTAATCACATATAGCTTTTCGCCAGGCTGAGACTCGAGGAGCAGGAGGGCCATCAGCTAATAATCAAAATTGTTTACCCTGTGCTTTCTTTTTATTTATTAAATGTTGTAGCACAATACTCATAAAGATACATAAATATCTTTATCCAATTGATCAGCTGTGACAAGCTTTAGTTAGTAATTATTATATACACTTTTTCATCCATATTTATATTCCTTTTTCACTTTGCATCGCACCTTCATGTATTTAATTGAGCCCTTTGTTTGATAAATATGTTTAATATAGCATCACTTCCTCCCTATATGTATACATGGTCTAGAATGTGACGCACGTTATACTTTATACATTAAGTATTTTCTATTTTAAGAATTACATGTTGTTATGCCGTGGGTTTCCTTTTTGATGGCGTAAGTAGCTAATTTAGATCGAGATTAATGGGTTATTTTAGTTTATTTGAGTTATTTTAGTTTATTTATAATAATAACATGTGTGCCTAATTTGGGTTTAAATTTAACGGCTGTTTTAAGTTATTTTTTTACAATTTTATAGGTGGGTAATTTAGACAAAAAAATAGGAGATTACATTACGTTATTTTTCATAATTGGATCGATGTATAATTTAGATATAAATTTAAGGGATTATTTTCGTAATTTCTAACACAGGCGGATAATTTACTTTTAAGAAAACATAACAAATTCGACGATTTGATCCTATCGAATTTGATACACAAGATTTATGATTAAGATTTTTTGGGATTTATCTATTTTCTAGCGTGTCTCATTAGAATTATCATGGAGATTTCAAAAGGAGTCTCTAATTAGTAATAGTATGATAAGATGTCATGTCTCTGACTAATTTTGGCTAGTTTACTCATATCATCTCAACCAACCATATATTATGACACTAACACTGGTCTCAATTATTGAAGGGTTTTAGGATAAAATGTTGTAGGAGATGAACAGAATTTATGTGAGGAGCTACTCGTGATCAAAGCTCACGCTTCCCCACCCCCTGCGGCATCCTCCAGTGGGGACTCGGGCGGGTCCACGAAACCCCCCCCCCCTCTCCCAAGCCCCCTGCCGCTGACGCTGCCGCCGCCGCTGCCGCCGCCGCCCCCACCCAACCTCAACTGACCCTCGCTACCTCTGGAAGTCCACGCGGCTGCTAGGATTGTGGCGGCGGGGGCCTTTTTCCTCTACACCGCCGCGGCCGACGCCCGTCCAAGCTGTGCGGGTGCTGCCCCTCACGCCGCCGCAGCCGTCGCCCCCCACCCCTCCACCTGCACCTCAGCGCTACCAGAATCGCCATGCGGCTGCTTCGTGGTGGCGGCGACGGGTGCCCCCTTCCTTCCTCCACCAGATCTTGGCAGGGCCTCCCAACAACGTCATCGGGGCCGTTGCCCCCTACCCTACCACCCACTCCTCGCGGATCCAGGGCCAACAGCTAGGTCCGGCCTCAACCGAGGCCGATCTACAGGTTGGCGCGTGTCACACCCGGTTTAGAAGAGGTAACCCAATGCATCCTATATGTGCGTCAGGATCAAGTTCTGCACATACAGTAGACGTCGCAAGTGGATACCCGAAATAATACCTTAACGATATAGAGTATAATAGTACTTTAGTACATAACCGACAGTCTTAATCTTAAGCGAATAAATAAACATTTATAACTAGCAGCGGACTTCGAATTCACAGGCAGATGACTGGAAGACATACGCCTAGTATTCCTCAAAATCTTCAGAGAACTCTGGACAATTATCTTGTGCTGAGCAGCATTATTTTTAATAAAGCAAGTGTGAGTACACTTGTGGTTGGTACCAGCAAGTGGAGTAAATTATATGACATGCAAAGCTATAATCAAGAAAAAGCTGATATGGTTTGACTGCGATAAGCATTTTCAGTTGATTAAGTTTTATTATGCAAGCTTAACTAAGTGCAAGTATATACCAATCCCTTAAACAAAATATCAGTAATAGATAAGCATCAACATAAATAAATAAAGAACATCGATTTAGATCATCTTTAAGGTCAATTATCATGTGAGGGTCCAAGCCGCTCTTAACCGTGAGCACAGCTGATATACCAGTTTTCACTCTGTAGAGGTTGTACACTTTACCCACAATTCGTATTTCCCTTGATGCCCGGGTTTGCAAGGCCCTTAAACACTTCCAAGGTGAGTGACAGGGATTCACTACGAGGCATTTATAAAGATTCCCTAACTTATGGCAATCCGCTAAGATTTCAAGTCCAAGAGATCATAACCCTCCCTAATGAGATAATGTCTTAGCCAAGGACCACATATATCAATATGCCTCAAGAGAACCGAGCTATACCCTGACGATGCAACCCCTCGCGCCTTTTCGATAAGATTATCATAAGCTAGAGTTTCTAATTAATTAGTCAAGACTAGAGCCATGTAGTACTGTGGTTGCACTATTTTTCTAGGTGGTTCTCCATATTCTAATTAATGCAATGATCTTAATTATCACCAATAAAGTATTCCATAGCATGTGTGAACCAGTGTAATATGATTTCCAGGTTATCCAACCAAAATCTAAGTAAAAGCAACTTGCGTTGCTACAACATAAATTTAATAACCTAGGTTTAATCAAGAAAGTTTAATAGAAACTAGGCACATCCTTAAATCCATCATATTATAGACTCATGCATGCATATAAAGTAAATGTGAGTATTTATAAAGTTATTGGGACCGGAGTATGATCAAGGACCACTTGTCTTCATCAACGAACTGCTGCTGCTCGGGAACGTCTTCAAAGCACGGCTCTTACGGATCCTCGAACTGCGTACCGTCTATCGTAGCACACAAATTTATACAAGCAAACAATTACAATAATTAAGAAATAATACACCAATCAATATAAACAGAGCAAAATAATATAATAAAGCTACTGCATATGTCATAAGGATCACGTGAGCGCAAGAATCGATGAAAACGGAGTTAAAACGGAGAAGTTAGGGCTAAACATGACTCTGGGGGCTTATTTGTAGAAGATTTGAAACTAAAAGGGCTCTGACCAAAGAAACCGAGGGTTTGATCATAAATAAACCTTAGATCTAGGGGTTAGATTGTAAAACAGAATGATCTAGGACTGCGGGTTCTATTTTTAAAAAAAGTTAGGGGTCTAAACAGAAGAAAAATAATCTATTCGTGAATACTTTTGAACTACCATGGACTGCGGGTTGATTTCTACAAAACTCAAGGGCTTAAGCGCAAATTGACCACGGGTTGACGGATATTTGGATCTGTTGCCTCGGGTTAGATCTAATCTAACCCGTTGGATCTAAATCCGACGGCTGGAACGTGAGGGCGGCGCGGGGCGGCGGGTCGGTGCGGTGGCGAGCGACGGTGAGCGGTGGCGCATCGCCAGGGAAAACGCGTTAACGCACTCCCGGCCTCGGTTTCGAGCGGGGGTTGCACTGGGAGCAAGTGGGCGTCACAGGGAATCGATCTAAGGGTTTTGGGGGTGGCAGTATCTGCCGGAGCGGCGCCACGGCGGCGAGTGGCGGCTCGGGATCGGCGGCGAGGTCGTGCTGCCGCAGGGAAGCAAGGGAGAGGGAGAGGAATGGCGGGTGAGTATCCTTACCCCACCGCGGTGCTCCGGCGGCGCTTGTTCGATGGCGGGGAGTAGTGGAGCGGCGGCGCGGCGAGCTCCGGAGGCACGACGGCAATGGCGGCGGTGGAAGCTTCGGCGCTAGGGTTTCGTGGGCGGAGGCGCCGGCTACGGCTTGGGGACGAGGAGCTAGGGCACGGGGCACTTAAATAGAGGCGGCTGGTCGCCTGGGCATGCGGGCCCAAGGCAGCGCGCGGCGGGGCAGCGCCGGACCGGGGTCGGACTCGAGTTTGAGTCCGATCCGGTCGCGGAAAGGGGACGGGCCCGATAGGCGGGACCCACCCGTCAGCGAGGGAAAGGGGGAAGGGAGGAAGAGCGGGCCGCGCGGGGAGAATGGGCCGGGGAGGCTGCTGGGCCGCGCGAGAGGAGAAAGGAAGAAGAAAGGCCGCTTGGCTGGGCCGTGCGGGAGAGAAAAAGAGGGTCGGCTGGGCTGGGCCGCAAGGGAAAAGGAAAGAGGAAAAGAAAAAGAGAAGTGGGCCGGGCCCAACTAGAAAATGAGAGAGAAATAGAAATGCACTCAAATACATTTGAATTTAAATTTTAAATTTAAATTCAAATGGAAGGCAATATATAAAACAATGCAAAGGGGCATGAAATGCGTAAAACCTATAGTTCCTTATATTTCTTTTTATATTTTATTAAGTTGCTATTAATTCATGATGAATGCTCTAAAATCAAAATGAGAAGATAAAAAAATCTTATGGTTCCTAAGAAAATTCTAGCAAAATTTATTTAAGTTTCTAATTTCAAAATTAGGGTGTTACAGTGCAGATCTGGTGCCGTGGGGGCCACTATGCTAGAGCTTCCTTCTTGATGCGACTTGTTTGTTCGTTGTTGGCTCGCCGAATGTTCCTCCACTTCGTCCGCGAGACCGTATCTATGCTCTGCGTTGGTTGGTGGCGATCCATGGGTGAACAAGTAGGAAGAAAATATGTTCACAAGGCGAACAAGTTAGTATACATAGTAAAAAATCAGTCTACACAAATAACTAGTCAATATACAATATGAATAAATACCATGCATTGTACATGAATTATTCTTCATTACGACATATAGTTTAGCTAAAAATCAATTAGGTATAAATTTTTTAAGATCCAATTCTAAGATCTAAATTATTATAGAAAGATTTGTTCCAAATTGGGAGAAAGGGTACCAAGTAGATAAAACCAGAAAAAAAATAAAGAGTAGATAAATTATATAGATATATATGATTAGAAAAGGGGAAGAAATAAAAATTGGGCTGGAAGAAGTAGGAAAGGAGAAGAAAAGAATAAGAAAAAGAAATAAGAATAGAACTCATGGAGCATCAGGAGAAAAAGGCAACCCACCCACTAGGCACAGCTGCCTAGGAGCAATAGAAGAAAAAGAGCACGACTCCCTATATTTCCACCGTTGTCAAGGTTTCCAGTAGATTGCGCTGCAAATTAATTAATGGGTCAAATTATCCCCGCCACCAGCCCACCAATAGTCTTTCATGTGATGCATTGAGATTTTATCACGCGGGCGATATCTAGCTATAGCCAGCCGACGAAGTGCGTTTTCTTTCCATATGTACTCAATATCTTTTAAAAAAAATAACGAGCGCCAAGATTTGAATCACATGTGATAGATGGAGGAGTACCCTCATGGCCACATGATATGATGGTTTGTACACACCATATTATTATACAAAATAAGCATGTTGCATCTTATATATTAATCTATGGCAGGATAGATTAAATGTATATAAGCAAGTGTGCTAGTTTCTGTAGAAGAGGTGGTCCAAATACAAACAGATTGACTATACTTAACCAACCAAAATATGCTAGTACTTGCATTGTTAATTGTGAATGGAGAATGAAGTATATCTTACTCTCCGTTTCAAATTTTAGGTCGTTTTGGCAAATCTAAATTCATAGCTTTACTATACATTTAGATATATACTATGTATATATACATATGTAAAAACTATGTGTCTAAATTTATCAAAACGATCTACAATTTGGAATGGAGGAAGTAATTAATAAGGGGAATGTGTAACCACTCTGTCATCATCGTCAACGTACCCATTGTGTGACCTACTCTCATCTTGAAGACTATTTCAATTAATTCTACGATATAAAAGTTGGGGTCCACCGAAACATTTCAGTAGAGCAGCACGCGTGGGCTGGCATTGTCAGACCTTGTCCTTGCATTGACTTAGACTTCGTCAGAGAGAGAGAGAGAGAGAGAGAGAGTAAACGGAAGTTGCTTCCACCTCACTAGCGACAGATGACATGTGTATATTTGCACACGAGTAAGCAGGTGGATGCCCCTGCTAATAAGAGCCAAGCGGCATCCCAGGTCCATGCTACGGAGAGCTGCAGACGGCCAAATTGCTGGTTCCATTTTTGCTAAGCTGCAGACGTCCACCCCTGGAGAAGGTAACTACACCAAAAACTTTGTAGCCGTGGTTGCTTCTCTTGTAATAAAAATTCGGCAAATCTTTTATCGTCCTCTCTTTTAAGAAAACTTTGATTCACAAATTCTGTTTCCTTCTTGAGAGTGATGTTTTTAATTGCTTGCAATATACATCTACAAGATCGATCAAGCTCCTCAAAGAAAAAAAAGGCTACAAAATAATCAAGCAACATTATACCTCCAAAGATTTCTCTTTCTCCTGCCTGTTTTTTTAAAAAACTTTTTCTCCTGCCTGTTAGCTAGCTATTTCTGGCTGTCATCTGATTGTTGCGTGTAGTCAATTAAGCTTTTCGCGCGGCCATGGCTGGAGGAGGAGGAGTACCTGCGCCGTATGTGCAAGGTGGCACCTGCGAGAGGAATCTGCCGGCACAGGCTCGACACAAGAACGAGGCAAGGCCGGCGTACACCATCCCCGGCGTCCCCATGCCCGTCCGGCCAGCTCCAAAACAGCCGTCAACGCGGCCAAAGGCCCCTCCGTCCCCATCTCGGCCGGGGCTCAAGGACAAGGCCAAGGCCAAGGCGGCGCTGCACCAGAAGGCGGGTGAGACCAGTGAGATGAAGGACAGAGTGGAGAAGTTTTTTTCGATTTTCCTGGGAAACAGAGACAAAAAGAAGTGAGACGGTCGAACTGTTGGGAGCAATCAATTGATGAGATATCTGAAGATCAGTCAGGATAGTGCAATAGTGGTGGATGATGAATAGAATCTAGTCTTGGCTCTTAGCATGTGTGTTTAATTAGTTCAGTATATTTTTCTTCAAAAGAGAAAGAAAAAGTTCAGTGTGCCAAGTCTGCTTGTATGCATACTGCATGCGTGTGCCGTGTGGTGTGCAAGTATGAAGTACATGCAAATGAACCTTGATCTGGACATGTCTAGTGAGATGAACTGGTCAAGCAACTACAACGAAATGGCTTTTCTCGTCATATAAAATTCTGTCGTCCTTTCTTTTTTTTCTAATAAAAATTCGGTAAAGCTTTTTTCTTCCTTTAAAAAAAAACTTCAGTTCACAAATTCTGTTTCATTCTTGAGGGTGATGTGTTTAATTACTTGCAATACATTTATAAGTGTACAAGATCACAAAGCTCCTCGAAGAGAAAAAAAGGGCCCACAAGATCATTCAACAAAAGTTACAAAGATTTCTCTTTTTTTCCAGCCAGGTAGCTAGCTAATTCTGCGGACGAGTCATCTAATCACATATAGCTTTTCGCCAGGCTGAGACTCGAGGAGCAGGAGGGCCATCAGCTAATAATCAAAATTGTTTACCCTGTGCTTTCTTTTTATTTATTAAATGTTGTAGCACAATACTCATAAAGATACATAAATATCTTTATCCAATTGATCAGCTGTGACAAGCTTTAGTTAGTAATTATTATATACACTTTTTCATCCATATTTATATTCCTTTTTCACTTTGCATCGCACCTTCATGTATTTAATTGAGCCCTTTGTTTGATAAATATATTTAATATAGCATCACTTCCTCCCTATATGTATACATGGTCTAGAATGTGACGCACGTTATACTTTATACATTAAGTATTTTCTAATTTAAGAATTACATGTTGTTATGCCGTGGGTTTCCTTTTTGATGGCGTAAGTAGCTAATTTAGATCGAGATTAATGGGTTATTTTAGTTTATTTGAGTTATTTTAGTTTATTTATAATAATAACATGTGTGCCTAATTTGGGTTTAAATTTAACGGCTGTTTTAAGTTATTTTTTAAAATTTTATAGGTGGGTAATTTAGACAAAAAAATAGGAGATTACATTAGGTTATTTTTCATAATTGGATCGATGTATAATTTAGATATAAATTTAAGGGATTATTTTCGTAATTTCTGACACAGGCGGGTAATTTACTTTTAAGAAAACATAACAAATTCGACGATTTGATCCTATCGAATTTGATACACAAGATTTATGATTAAGATTTTTTGGGATTTATCTATTTTCTAGCGTGTCTCATTAGAATTATCATGGAGATTTCAAAAGGAGTCTCTAATTAGTAATAGTATGATAAGATGTCATGTCTCTGACTAATTTTGGCTAGTTTACTCATATCATCTCAACCAACCATATATTATGACACTAACACTGGTCTCAATTATTGAAGGGTTTTAGGATAAAATGTTGTAGGAGATGAACAGAATTTATGTGAGGAGCTACTCGTGATCAAAGCTCACGCTTCCCCACCCCCTGCGGCATCCTCCAGTGGGGACTCGGGCGGGTCCACGAAACCCCCCCCCCTCTCCCAAGCCCCCTGCCGCTGACGCTGCCGCCGCCGCCGCCGCCGCCGCCCCCACCCAACCTCAACTGACCCTCGCTACCTCTGGAAGTCCACGCGGCTGCTAGGATTGTGGCGGCGGGGGCCTTTTTCCTCTACACCGCCGCGGCCGACGCCCGTCCAAGCTGTGCGGGTGCTGCCCCTCACGCCGCCGCAGCCGTCGCCCCCCACCCCTCCACCTGCACCTCAGCGCTACCAGAATCGCCATGCGGCTGCTTCGTGGTGGCGGCGACGGGTGCCCCCTTCCTTCCTCCACCAGATCTTGGCAGGGCCTCCCAACAACGTCATCGGGGCCGTTGCCCCCTACCCTACCACCCACTCCTCGCGGATCCAGGGCCAACAGCTAGGTCCGGCCTCAACCGAGGCCGATCTACAGGTTGGCGCGTGTCACACCCGGTTTAGAAGAGGTAACCCAATGCATCCTATATGTGCGTCAGGATCAAGTTCTGCACATACAGTAGACGTCGCAAGTGGATACCCGAAATAATACCTTAACGATATAGAGTATAATAGTACTTTAGTACATAACCGACAGTCTTAATCTTAAGCGAATAAATAAACATTTATAACTAGCAGCGGACTTCGAATTCACAGGTAGATGACTGGAAGACATACGCCTAGTATTCCTCAAAATCTTCAGAGAACTCTGGACAATTATCTTGTGCTGAGCAGCATTATTTTTAATAAAGCAAGTGTGAGTACACTTGTGGTTGGTACCAGCAAGTGGAGTAAATTATATGACATGCAAAGCTATAATCAAGAAAAAGCTGATATGGTTTGACTGCGATAAGCATTTTCAGTTGATTAAGTTTTATTATGCAAGCTTAACTAAGTGCAAGTATATACCAATCCCTTAAACAAAATATCAGTAATAGATAAGCATCAACATAAATAAATAAAGAACATCGATTTAGATCATCTTTAAGGTCAATTATCATGTGAGGGTCCAAGCCGCTCTTAACCGTGAGCACAGCTGATATACCAGTTTTCACTCTGTAGAGGTTGTACACTTTACCCACAATTCGTATTTCCCTTGATGCCCGGGTTTGCAAGGCCCTTAAACACTTCCAAGGTGAGTGACAGGGATTCACTGCGAGGCATTTATAAAGATTCCCTAACTTATGGCAATCCGCTAAGATTTCAAGTCCAAAAGATCATAACCCTCCCTAATGAGATAATGTCTTAGCCAAGGACCACATATATCAATATGCCTCAAGAGGACCGAGCTATACCCTGACGATGCAACCCCTCGCGCCTTTTCGATAAGATTATCATAAGCTAGAGTTTCTAATTAATTAGTCAAGACTAGAGCCATGTAGTACTGTGGTTGCACTATTTTTCTAGGTGGTTCTCCATATTCTAATTAATGCAATGATCTTAATTATCACCAATAAAGTATTCCATAGCATGTGTGAACCAGTGTAATATGATTTCCAGGTTATCCAACCAAAATCTAAGTAAAAGCAACTTGCGTTGCTACAACATAAATTTAATAACCTAGGTTTAATCAAGAAAGTTTAATAGAAACTAGGCACATCCTTAAATCCATCATATTATAGACTCATGCATGCATATAAAGTAAATGTGAGTATTTATAAAGTTATTGGGACCGGAGTATGATCAAGGACCACTTGTCTTCATCAACGAACTGCTGCTGCTCGGGAACGTCTTCAAAGCACGGCTCTTACGGATCCTCGAACTGCGTACCGTCTATCGTAGCACACAAATTTATACAAGCAAACAATTACAATAATTAAGAAATAATACACCAATCAATATAAACAGAGCAAAATAATATAATAAAGCTACTGCATATGTCATAAGGATCACGTGAGCGCAAGAATCGATGAAAACGGAGTTAAAACGGAGAAGTTAGGGCTAAACATGACTCTGGGGGCTTATTTGTAGAAGATTTGAAACTAAAAGGGCTCTGACCAAAGAAACCGAGGGTTTGATCATAAATAAACCTTAGATCTAGGGGTTAGATTGTAAAACAGAATGATCTAGGACTGCGGGTTCTATTTTTAAAAAAAGTTAGGGGTCTAAACAGAAGAAAAATAATCTATTCGTGAATACTTTTGAACTACCATGGACTGCGGGTTGATTTCTACAAAACTCAAGGGCTTAAGCGCAAATTGACCACGGGTTGACGGATATTTGGATCTGTTGCCTCGGGTTAGATCTAATCTAACCCGTTGGATCTAAATCCGACGGCTGGAACGTGAGGGCGGCGCGGGGCGGCGGGTCGGTGCGGTGGCGCATCGCCAGGGAAAACGCGTTAACGCACTCCCGGCCTCGGTTTCGAGCGGGGGTTGCACTGGGAGCAAGTGGGCATCACAGGGAATCGATCTGAGGGTTTTGGGGGCGGCAGTATCTGCCGGAGCGGCGGCACGGCGGCGAGTGGCGGCTCGGGATCGGCGGCGAGGTCGTGCTGCCGCAAGGAAGCAAGGGAGAGGGAGAGGAATGGCGGGTGAGTATCCTTACCCCACCGCGGTGCTCCGGCGGCGCTTGTTCGACGGCGGGGAGTAGTGGAGCGGCGGCGCGGCGAGCTCCGGAGGCACGACGGCAATGGCGGCGGTGGAAGCTTCGGCGCTAGGGTTTCGTGGGCGGAGGCGCCGGCTACGGCTTGGGGACGAGGAGCTAGGGCACGGGGCGCTTAAATAGAGGCGGCTGGTCGCCTGGGCATGCGGGCCCAAGGCAGCGCGCGGCGGGGCGGCGCCGGACCGGGGTCGGACTCGAGCTTGAGTCCGATCCGGTCGCGGAAAGGGGACGGGCCCGATAGGCGGGACCCACCCGTCAGCGAAGGGGGAAGGGAGGAAGAGCGGGCCGCGCGGGGAGAATGGGCCGGGCAGGCTGCTGGGCCGCGCGAGAGGAGAAAGGAAGAAGAAAGGCCGCCTGGCTGGGCCGTGCGGGAGAGAAAAAGAGGGTCGGCTGGGCTGGGCCGCAAGGGAAAAGGAAAGAGGAAAAGAAAAAGATAAGTGGGCCGGGCCCAACTAGAAAATGAGAGAGAAATAGAAATGCACTCAAATGCATTTGAATTTAAATTTTAAATTTAAATTCAAATGGAAGGCAATATATAAAACAATGCAAAGGGGCATGAAATGCGTAAAACCTATAGTTCCTTATATTTCTTTTTATATTTTATTAAGTTGCTATTAATTCATGATAAATGCTCTAAAATCAAAATGAGAAGATAAAAAAATCTTATGGTTCCTAAGGAAATTCTAGCAAAATTTATTTAAGTTTCTAATTTCAAAATTAGGGTGTTACAGTGCAGATCTGGTGCCGTGGGGGCCACTATGCTAGAGCTTCCTTCTTGATGCGACTTGTTTGTTCGTTGTTGGCTCGCCGAATGTTCCTCCACTTCGTCCGCGAGACCGTATCTATGCTCTGCGTTGGTTGGTGGCGATCCATGGGTGAACAAGTAGAAAGAAAATATGTTCACAAGGCGAACAAGTTAGTATACATAGTAAAAAATCAGTCTACACAAATAACTAGTCAATATACAATATGAATAAATACCATGCATTGTACATGAATTATTCTTCATTACGACATATAGTTTAGCTAAAAATCAATTAGGTATAAATTTTTTAATATCCAATTCTAAGATCTAAATTATTATAGAAAGATTTGTTCCAAATTGGGAGAAAGGGTACCAAGTAGATAAAACTAGAAAAAAAATAAAGAATAGATAAATTATATAGATATATATGATTAGAAAAGGGGAAGAAATAAAAATTGGGCTGGAAGAAGTAGGAAAGGAGAAGAAAAGAATAAGAAAAAGAAATAAGAATAGAACTCATGGAGCATCAGGAGAAAAAGGCAACCCACCCACTAGGCACAGCTGCCTAGGAGCAATAGAAGAAAAAGAGCACGACTCCCTATATTTCCACCGTTGTCAAGGTTCCCAGTAGATTGCGCTGCAAATTAATTAATGGGTCAAATTATCCCCGCCACCAGCCCACCAATAGTTTTTCATGTGATGCATTGAGATTTTATCACGCGGGCGATATCTAGCCATAGCCAGCCGACGAAGTGCGTTTTCTTTCCATATGTACTCAATATCTTTTAAAAAAAATAACGAGCGCCAAGATTTGAATCACATGTGATAGATGGAGGAGTACCCTCATGGCCACATGATATGATGGTTTGTACACACCATATTATTATACAAAATAAGCATGTTGCATCTTATATATTAATCTATGGCAGGATAGATTAAATGTATATAAGCAAGTGTGCTAGTTTCTGTAGAAGAGGTGGTCCAAATACAAACAGATTGACTACACTTAACCAACCAAAATATGCTAGTACTTGCATTGTGAATTGTGAATGGAGAATGAAGTATATCTTACTCTCCATTTCAAATTTTAAGTCGTTTTGGCAAGTCTAAATTCATAGCTTTACTATACATTTAGATATATACTATGTATATATACATATGTAAAAACTATGTGTCTAAATTTATCAAAATGATTTACAATTTGGAATGGAGGAAGTAATTAATAAGGGGAATATGTAACCCACTCTGTCATCATCGTCAACGTACCCATTGTGTGACCTACTCTCATCTTGAAGACTATTTCAATTAATTCTACGATATAAAAGTTGGGGTCCACCGAAACATTTCAGTAGAGCAGCACGCGTGGGCTGGCATTGTCAGACCTTGTCCTTGCATTGACTTAGACTTCGTCAGAGAGAGAGAGAGAGAGAGTAAACGGAAGTTGCTTCCACCTCACTAGCGACAGATGACATGTGTATATTTGCACACGAGTAAGCAGGTGGATGCCCCTGCTAATAAGAGCCAAGCGGCATCCCAGGTCCATGCTACGGAGAGCTGCAGACGGCCAAATTGCTGGTTCCATTTTTGCTAAGCTGCAGACGTCCACCCCTGGAGAAGGTAACTACACCAAAAACTTTGTAGCCGTGGTTGCTTCTCTTGCAATAAAAATTCGGCAAATCTTTTATCGTCCTCTCTTTTAAGAAAACTTTGATTCACAAATTCTGTTTCCTTCTTGAGAGTGATGTTTTTAATTGCTTGCAATATACATCTACAAGATCGATCAAGCTCCTCAAAGAAAAAAAAAGGCTACAAAATAATCAAGCAACAATATACCTCCAAAGATTTCTCTTTCTCCTGCCTGTTTTTTTTTGAAAATTTTTCTCCTGCCTGTTAGCTACCTATTTCTGGCTGTCATCTGATTGTTGCGTGTTGTCAATTAAGCTTTTCGCGCGGCCATGGCTGAAGGAGGAGGAGGAGGAGTACCTGCGCCGCATGTGCAAGGTGGCACCTGCCAGAGGAATCTGCCGGCACAGGCTCGACACAAGAACGAGGCAAGGCCGGCGTACACCATCCCCGGCGTCCCCATGCCCATCCGGCCAGCTCCAGAGCAGCCGTCAACGCGGCCAAAGGCCCCTCCGTCCCCATCTCGGCCGGGGCTCAAGGACAAGGCCAAGGCGGCGCTGCACCAGAAGGCCGGTGAGATGAAGGATAGAGTGGAGAAGGCACTGCACGAGAAGGTTTCTTCGATTATCCTGGGAAACAAAGACAAAAAGAAGTGAGACGGTCGAACTGTAGGGAGCAATCAATTGATGAGATGTCTGAGGATCAGCCAGGATAATGCCATAGTGGTGGATGATGAATAGAATCTTGTCTTGGTTCTTAGCATGTGTGTTTAATTAGTTCAGTATGTTTTTTTCAAAAAAGAAAGAAAAAGTTCAGTGTGCCAAGTCTGCTTGTATGCATACTGCATGCGTGTGCCGTGAAACCTTGATCTGGACATGTCTAGTGAGATGAACTGGTCAAGCAACTAAAACGAAATGGCTTTTCCCGTCCTATAAAATACTGTCGTCCTTTCTTTTCTTTCTAATAAAAATTCGGTAAAGCTTTTTTCTTCCTTTCAAAAAAAAACTTCACTTCACAACACTAGTACAATATGACTCTACACAAGCGGTAGCCTTTTTCCATCACAAGCGGCTAGGTTGGAAAACCGCTTGAGATGTGCCAGGCCATTCAAACCGCTTGTGATGTTTAAGTATCACAAGCGGTCCGAAATTAAAAAGCGCATGTGATATCCGCGTCAACATCACAGGCGGATTATAAGACAACCCGCTTGTGAGTTTATCATCATCACAGGCGGTTTTTAACCTGACCGGCTGTGATATAATTTTGAAATCACAAACGGTCAGTAATACGAAACGCTTGTAATGCGGGATACGTGTCACAAGCGGTTTTAGAATCTTAACCGCTTGTGATGGATTCATATCTCAAGCGGTCTGTAACAGGGAACGCTTGTGATTCTGGATACGTATCACAAGCGGTCAAGCTAAATAGAACCGCTTGTATGTGAATACCAAACCGAGTAAAATTGCATAGACAGAGGCCCTTCGTCCAGAATCACAGAATGAAATATACTCAAGTCCAATATAGATCAGTACAGAATCACAGAATCGATATTCTTTCAAGTCCAATATAGATAAATACAGAATCACAGAAGGGAAATTTCTATAATCTACAAGTAACAAATTAATATGTAACACTATAATGAGCTCCAACAAATGAAGTTTCTAGCTGAGTCCTCTCCTGTGCATTGCTGCACATATAGGCAAAACAAATCAGTTAACCGTGACCTTTAGCATCAACATGAGCATTTATATTGTTAGTAGAAAACCACCATATATATATGTGAATGAATTTAAATAGCACACATAGAGAACTTGAGAGATTTTAAATTCATTGGTAACCACAATACATAGTCGATCGGACACATGACAAATACAATTTGATTCATACAATTTTTCATGAACTACCATTTTTCCGCATGTATGGCTTCAAGTTCTTATCAATTTTCTTTTCCACACGCTTGATTCTCTCAGGACCATTAAAGACGGACATCTCTTCATACTTATTGTATTCCTCATCTCCGTCTCCCACATTCTCAACTCCAACAATTTTTTGCTTTCCAGAAACTGGCACTTCTTATTTGATGGATCGAGTACATAGAACACTTGTGCAACACATTCGGCGAGAACCCACGGGTCATCTTTATATCCTACTTTCTTTAAGTCTACCAGTGTGAGTCCGTAGTTGTCCACTGTCACCCCCCGGGATGTTGTACCCATTGGCACCTAAATAAGGGTATTTTCAAGCTCGGACCATAATCAAGTTCCCATATTTCCTCTATGAATCCAAAATATGTGGTCTTCTGTCCCTGTAGGTCAAAAGCATCAATACGAACACCGCTATTTTGCACAACACTTTTCATATCTTTTGATTTAGTGTGGAATGTGTACCCATTGATGTCATATGCTTGCCATGATGTCACTAAACACGATGGTCCAGAAGCCAAATTCCTCATTGTTTTCTCTTCCAAAGAGTCTCCGGATGGGATGTTTTTGTCCATTAACCATTCGCTAAAACGATGTTTGTGCTCCCTCATGATCCAGTCCTCTGTGCGGTTCTGATTTTCTTTACGAAGCTCATCTAGGTGTTCCTCAATGTAAGGCTCGGCTATCGCGAGATGTTGTAGTACACTACCATGAGCACAATGTACTATCTTGTAATCCTCGACGTGGAAAGTTTTCCTGCCCATTCTCCCTCTCCCACATAGTTTACCCTCATATTTAGGTACAGGCACACCTATCATTGTTCCATCTCTGATGTAATCTATACAGCTCTCAATCACTTCTTCTATAGTGTATCCCTCCATGATTGAACCCTCTGGGTGAGCGCGATTTTGTACATAACCTTTTAACACTGCCAAGTACCACTCCAACTGAAACATATGATGTAAATATAGTGGCCCTAATATTTTTATCTGATCCACGAGATGTATGATAAGGTGTACTTGCATATCAAAAAATGATGGAGGAAAACACATTTCAAGCTTGCACATAGTCTCGATGATGTATGCCTTCAGATAGTCCAAGTCTTCTAAAGCTATTACTTTTTGTGACACTGCATTGAAAAAGTAACACAAACGTGTGATGACAACTTTGACATGCTCTTTTTCGAGGGCTCTTACCGCAATTGGGAGGAACACCGTCATCATCATATGGCAGTCATGAGAGTTGTAATCAAATAGAGACAAGTCCTTCATCCTAACTAGTTTGCTGATATTGGATGAGAAACCTGTGGGCACTTTGATCCCACGCAAACATTTGCAAATTTTTGTTTTCTCCTCAACTGTCAAGTTGTAGCTAGCTGGGGGAAGGTAAGGCTTCCCTTTGCCACTATCCACTGGATGAAGTTCTGATCTGATTTGAAGATCTACTAGGTCCTGGCGTGACTTAAGTCCATCCTTTGTCTTACTCGGCATGCCCAGTAAGGTTCCAATGATGCTATCAAAAACATTCTTTGTTACATGCATCAAATCAATGCTGTGGCAAATTTCCATATCCTTCCAGTATGGGAGGTACTTGAAAAAAATCTATTGCTTCTTGAAAGTTGTGTCAGTTGAAGGGTCAGTTCTCTTTCTCTTTTCTCCTTTGTTTTTTCCCCTTTCCGAATACAACCTGAATGTTTTTTACAATTTCAAAAACGAGTTTCCCGCTATAAGGCTTTGGTGCACCTTCACTTTCCAGTTCATTGTTAAATTCCTCTTTCATCTTTCGGTACTTATGCTGCTTCATCAAGAACCGTCTGTGTCCCATGAACACCAACTTCTTGGATGATTTAAGGTATAAGGAAGCAGTTCCATCCACGCACACTACACAACCATTCTTTCCTTTGGTCTTTTGCCCTGAAAGTGTGGCGCCCCCGGGAGAATCATGGATGGTAACAAATATAATTGCTCTTAGGTTGAAATACTCCTGGCGATACTCATCCCATATTCGAACTCCTTCATTCCAGAGCTTCGCCATATCTTCCATAAGAGGTTCCAGGAACACATCAATATCAACACCAGCTGCTTTCGGACCTTGAATAAGAATAGTCAACATAATGTACTTCCTTTTGTGACACAACCATGACGGAAGGTTGTACATCGTCAGAGTCACGGGCCAGGTGCTATGTATACTTCTTTTTTCACCAAATGGATTCATTCCGTCTGTACCCAAAGCAAATCTTACATTTCTGATTTCTTTGGCAAACTCAAGATACATATGATCAAAAGTTTTCCACTGTGATGCATCAGCAGGGTGTCGAATCTGTTTGTTATTCTGCTTGCGACTTTCAGCATGCCAGCGCATAAGCTCAGCCTCCCTAGGGTTTGAGAACAAACGCTTCAAGCGATCAATTACTGGAAGATACCACATCACCAAAGCTGGGATCTTTGACCTCCTTTTGCCATCCATGTCATCAAAAGTGTCATCATCAATTTCAGGTCCGATAGCGGCTTTCTTGTTTCTATTTATCTTTGCGATTTTGTTTACACACTCTTGATTGTAGCTCTTCTTGTATCGACTGACATCGCAAACTGGGCATCTTGTTGCGTTCTCAAACTCGCCACGATATAGAATACAATGGTTCGGACATGCATGAATTTTTTGCACACCGAGAGCTACGGGAGATATAAGCTTCTTCGCTTTATAAGTGCTGGTTGGTAGTTTGTTGGGTTTTGGTAGGAGTTGGGACAGAAAATTTAAAAGATCTGTGAAGCTAGTATCAGACCATCCGGTGCTAGCCTTCAACTTAAGAAGTTCAAGAACTGTACGCAGTGTAGTAAACTCTTTGTCACAGCCCTTTGATTCATCATATAAAGGTTCTTTTGAGGCACTTTCCAGACCCTCCAATTTAGGTAGATCTTTCTTCTGTGATCCCATGGCGCAACATGTTTTCGCAATCAAATTCTACAAAATCTTGATTGGCATCCACAGAATCCACTTTACCATCCTTTTTAGCTAACATTCCCACAGCACTTTCGTCATTACCAAGCACTTCACACGGATCCAGCTCACCATGTTCTGTCCATATCGTGTAATTGTTTTTGAACCCTCTTTTGAGCAGATGTGATTGGATTGCTCCTGTATCTCTCCAAGCTACCTTATTATCACAATCGATGCATGGGCACAATATCTCCTTACTTTTTCGCATATTCGCGTGCTTGTTGGCCGCTTCAATAAAGCTTCTGACATTTCGAATGTACGACGGATGTGGTCTTGGCACATTGTACATCCAACCTCGGTCCATTGCTTATCCCTATATTGATTAACGTAAATTGAATTCAAGACCATATGACGATAGGTACATGACAGAAGTCTGAATCTTCAAAATTCTATGCCATGAACTACAAAAACCCCTAATTAATTGAATTCGATCACTAAATCATGAACGAATGTGCATAAACAAAAGCAACAGACAAATTTGATGAGGATACCTTGCGGCTTGGGGTCAGTTCATCAGCTCGTGGACGCGCGGCGCTCTGCTCGGGGACAGCAGCTCGTACACGGTGCGACGCTCGGGGACGGCGGCAGCTCCTGGACGGCGCGACGCTCTGGGACGGCGGCAGCTCGTGGACGTACGGCGTGGCGCTCTGGGCCGGCGGTGGCAGCTCGTGGACGTGAATCGGCGCTCGGGGCCCGCGGCGCCAGCCCGTGGACGGCGCGGCACTCGGGGCCGCGGCGCTCGTGGACGGCGGCGGCAGCTCGTCCCACGTCGCGGCACTCGGGGCAGGGACGGCGGCAGCTCGCCAACCGCAGCCTTGGCGGCGCTGTTAGGCAACGGTAGAAACTCGAAAGGGTTCCTCTGCAACTCAATTCCAACCAGTTTATAATGTACACACACCACAAGCGGATATAAACCAAAATCCGCTTGAGATACACGGAAACCGCTTGTGATGTAGAACTTCACAAGCGCTTTCTCCTTGACGACCGCCTGTGATGTAGAACATCACAAGCGCTTCTTCCTTCACGACCGCTTGTGACGTGGAACATCACAAGCGTTTTTTCCTTCCCGACCGCTTGTGAAACCGCTTGCGATACGCTTTTCCTTCCCAACCGCTTTTTCCTTCCAGTCCGCTTGGGATAACTTTTTTCAAATTTTGGTCTTATGAAATTTTGTTTCAGAATAATCTGTGTGTGAACGTTGGATAAATCTTTTGGTACAATTTCTACATATCATATAGTGCATGAGTGTCGCTGCATAGAATTTTCATGAATTTTTGAGTTCGGTAACTATTTAATTGTATTTAAATGAATTTCTACATGCTTCTTGAGAGTAATTCGAACTTGAACTAAGACTACAAACAATATGTCTCAAAAAAATTCCTGAAAAATATATATTGTTTGATGTATTATATTATTGACTAATTTCCAGAAAATGATCCAAAATTTAATTGTTTATTTACTAAAAAAGGTACCTTTGCTCTGTGTGATGGCAACAAATAAATCTAATAATATGGATTTTTTGTCCAAAAAATCTATAACTTGACATGGCATCATATTTTAGGTTACTGAACTCCTAGAAAAAAATCACTTTATTTAGACAAACTTGGAAACACACTTGTTCATAGGATCACAAATAAGAGTCACATGGTTAGTATAAAGTCAACTAAATCAATGATCCTATGAACAAGTTTATTTCCAAAGTTGTTGAAATCAAGTGATTTTTTTTCTAGGAGTTCAGTAACCTAAAGTATGATGCCATGTCAAGTTATAAATTTTCTGGACAAAAAATCCATATTATTAGATTTATTTGTTGCCATCACACAGAGCAAAGGTACCTTTTTTAGTAAATAAACAATTAAATTTTGGATCATTTTCTGGAAATTAGTCAATAATATAACACATCAAACAATATATATTTTTTAGGAATTTTTTTGAGACATATTGTTTGTAGTCTTAGTTCAAGTTCGAATTACTCTCAAGAAGCATGTAGAAATTCATTTAAATACAATTAAATAGTTACCGAACTCAAAAATTCATGAAAATTCTATGCAGCGACACTCATGCACTATATGATATGTAGAAATTGTACCAAAAGATTTATCCAACGTTCACACATAGATTATTCTGAAACGAAATTTTATAAGACCAAAATTTGAAAAAAGTTATCCCAAGCGGACTGGAAGGAAAAAGCGGTTGGGAAGGAAAAGCGTATCGCAAGCGGTTTCACAAGCGGTCAGGAAGGAAAAAGCGCTTGTGATGTTCCACGTCACAAGCGGTCGTGAAGGAAGAAGCACGTGTGATGTTCTACATCACAGGCGGTCGTCAAGGAAAAAGCGCTTGTGAACAGATGGATGCCTATGTGTCCCACACAGGCGCGCCCCAAACAAAATTTTCATCTCCCTCCCGGAGGCGCGCCGCCAGACAAAATTTTCATCGACAGCCTACCGCGCCAGCCGTGTCCATCCTCGCCGCCGTCCCCGAGTGGAGCGCCGCCGTCCCCGAGCGGAGCGGCGCCGTCCCCGAGCGGAGGGCCGCCGTCCCCGAGCGGAGTGCCGCCGTGCCCTAGCGGAGGGCCGCCGTGCCCGAGCGGAGCACCGCCGTCCCCGAGCCCAGTGCAGCCACGGTTGTACCTGTTCCTGTTGGCCTTCTCGTAGTTGATTCTCTGCCTCACAGTTTACATATACGTACATCAATTGTTCTTCCTAGATGCTGCTCTAGTGCACTGCCCTTTACAGAATACAGTTGTTCTTCCTAGATGATAACAATACATGAACTGCCTCTTATGTTAACCTCTATTTGTTAGCATGAACTGCCTCTTATGTTCTAAGATAGCATGTATTCTTGATCTGAATTGCATTGATTCATCATTTTTAGTTACATAGAATTAGCTTAAATTTTTCTACTGATGTGCAGTGCTTATATTTGTTACTAGGATGGATGATATGGACTTGACCGGTGTCTGTAACAAATCTAATGAAGACGCGACCAGACTCCATTGGCAGACATCAAGCAGTTCCAGTGAAGGCAGCGGGGAGGAGGATAGTTCTAGTGATGACAATCCTTCAACACCCATACCTCCGAGACAGAGAAAAACTTCAGATGAGCTTGATGCTGACTATATTCCCAACAAAGAGGAGGTAAATAGAAATCAACCTGATAACTTAAATTATGTAGCATCTAAAATATGTCCATATATTAAAGGCCATCAATTGTTTGAATATATAGGTCTCAAATGAAGAGAAGAAAGAGGAGGCATGCTCTACAGGAAACACAGAGGAAGCTCCGGTGGCTGAATCATCTGTTTCACAGAAGCGGAAACGAGGGCCACGAGGTCCCAATCAGCTGAAGGCCGGTGCAGTCATGTACATAACAAAGCTCAATGCAGAGGGGTTTCCTGAAGAACCAGTTGATGTGGTTACAATGTTCCGAAATGCCTGTGGGGCTATTGTCAGAGATATAGTGCCAATCACACTTCAGAAGTGGAAGGATTTGGATGAGGACACCCACAATAGGCTATGGGCTAAGTTGTCAGAGTCATTCAGGGTCCCGAAAGGCATGGAGGATGCAGTAAGGAAGTCGATGCTCTCTGCTATGGCCAGGAGGTTTCGTGGGTGGAAGGTTGAGATGAATAGGGATTTTGTTAAGAAGAACAGGGTTCCTCCGCCGAAGAAAATGGGGAAAATCACACAAGCTCAGTGGGAGGAATTTGTTCGTCAGAAGATCGAACCGAAGGCCAAAGAGCTGAGCGAAACTAATTCTCAGAGAGCAAAGAAAAACAAACACCCCCATCACCTCGGGTCAACCGGATATCTCCCTAAAGCAATGGAGTGGAACAGGATAATTGAGGAAGCTATAGCCAATGGCACTTTGGACCCATTATTAAAAGATATCGATGAGCGAGCTCTTCGTTGGATCTTAGCTCGTGCAGGTTTGACTAATGAGGGCAAACTGTTGCATCCAGAATTGGTTGGTGAAGTTGCAGAAAAAGTTCAAGAATATGCAGAAAAGAGAAAGAAGGGCGAGTTTAAGCCTCGGAGGGAGAATGACATACTAACTGCAGCACTTGGCACTCCTGAACACACTGGACGGGCTCGGGGAATCTCTTCTAAGATTTCCTGGAGAGAGGCATTTCCAGAGTATGCAGCGTCATACAGGAAACATGAGAAGGCGAAAAGGACCCTTGAAGAGGCTATTGATGAAAGGGTACAGAAGGCTATTAATGAAGCAATGAAGAGAATGAAGGAAACAGGATGTGTACCGAGTGAACAGCATCCAGGCCCCATGAGTCCACCTCTAGTCCCTAGCAGTGTAGGATCTATGCAAAGCTTGGGATCGGGCACCAAGTTCCGTGTAGACTTCATTGTTGAGGACACGCCTTGCCGTCTTCATATTCCAATCAATCGATCTGGGACAAAAACAAAACATGCTGCTATTGGTGTGGTAAAACCAGGACTGCTTTGCTGCAATGATAGTCCTGTTCCGCCATTCTATGCTGTGGTCCAAGTTCTAGAGATCACAGATAGTGGTTGTGAAGATTGGGAGATAGACTATCCAGTTGAGGGGATCATGACTTTGCAGCAAGCAGTGAATAAGTTGGTCCTTTGGCATCGACGCGACATTAAGTTGGGTGATGAGCCGATCTCAAGCCCCCTATCGCGTCATAAGTCACCAACACCAACTTCAACACCCATGCAACAGAAAGATAGTTCAATCCCCATGGTGCAGGAAAGTATAGCACCGGACTCCCACAAAACTAGTGAAACAGTCATATCACCTCTGAAGAAGGCAATTGAGGAGGGGGATGTGGACAGAATTGTTCCTCAGAATGTTGATGCTGACATTAGAAAGGAAGCAAAGGTTGACACCAATGTTGCAGGGCCAAGTACTTCAAAGAAAATTCATCAACAAATAGCCACTGACAATGTCAAGAAACCGGCAGAAGTTGTGACACGCTACTTGGAAAGGTTGAAGAGAGTTATGACGGATCAGTCAAAAGCAGAATCAGCATCTTGTGGAGTACGCACACGGTCCCAATTAAAAGACAAGCTCGAGGTATGGGAAGAAGATGGAATGATTCATACTCGAGATTCATTACGTCTTAAAGTCGATATCCCAATATACAAGAAGGAGGATGTTCCTCCTAAATTTGTGAATGGGAGGCCGTTCTTGACAACGGTGCAACTTTCTAAGTTGTCGGCTGCAGAGATTACAATGCATGAGTGGTACATGGTGGCTAGCAACAAACACAAACTCGAGGGCTTCTCATATGTTGTGCCAGATGATGCATTTTGGAGCAAAGATAATGTAGATGCTGTGCGGCATTTATTCTTTGACGATCTGTGGTCGTTGTACCATCAAAAAAGGATGGAAACCAACTACTTAACCCTCTTTTGCTTGTAAGTACCTCTAAACTTTAATGTCTGTTAGTTTTGTACAGCACAGATTCTAACAATTATTGCTTCTTACATGTAGGATGCAGTACATAGATGGTAAGAAGAAACAACTTCAGACAGGGTTTCTTGATCCATTGATGATATCCCAAGCTCGCTACAAAGAAGTTGTTCGGAGACATGGAGAAGAATACAAAGACCTTGATGATGATGAATTTGAGAGAGCAGTCAAAAAGAATCAAAGAAAAAAAATGAGGCTAATGGCAGCATACATCGGGCGAGCCATGTACAATCATGTACAACATGGCAAGGAGTTAATAATAGCTCCGCACCACTTTAAGTAAGTTCTCCACATGGTTTTGAACTACAAAATATGGCAATCATGATCTTAACATGTGTTTTCGTATATGTATATGTAGTGACCACTACATTTGTATCAAGATCTTTCCAAAGAGTGGTACGGCCATGGTCTTCGACTCGCTAAGAATGGAAAAGGATGCATATAATGACTTCTTGAGGATTTTAGAGAAGTATGACTATTTTACACTTGTACTTACAACTTAGCAAATGTATTCTCTTAATCTCACAATGGTATTCTTATATGCAGCGCATACCGTTTTTATTGCAAAGATCTTGGCGGCGAGCATCCAAAGGACAAGCCTAATTTGTCAATATCATTATGTTCAACCAGTCAGAAATAACATCCTGGTACTGTCCTATGCGGTTATTATGTATGTGAATGGAGTCGTGTCAACCGTGAGGATGTAAGTTCCCTATCATTGTCTATGTTTCATTTTTTTTATTGCAGCCCATGACATTACTATTACAAAGCACCTTTTGCTTTCATTCCAGGTTTCTAAATCCAACATCAAGGATGAATCGCAAGGAAGAGATATGGCTACTGTCGGCGTGGCTAAGGTTGTAAGAGACTTGCTTTCCTTTTTGCACCGTGAAGTTCTTCCCCAAATGGACTACTCTTCAATGAAAAGGGAAAGTTGTCTGATCTCCCAGAATTGTACAATCTACCTCACAGTGTTTAGACCTTGAATTTGTTTAGCTTATGTCATGTGTGGGCTGTTCTTCAATGTTGATGTATGGACTTGAACTTGAGCTGCTGTAAATTATGGTTTGGTGCTAATACTATTGTTGTCGTTCTGTGAATGTGATCTGTGATTTGTATGAATCTGTATATCTATTTGCTGTATGAATCTGGATATGATTTATGAATGCAAATTGAATTTGGATATGAATCTGGACATATTAAACCGCTTGTGATGTGTTAGATCACAAGCGTCTGGGCTTGCAACCCGCTTGTGATATGTATTTATCACAAGCGGCTGAGCTTAAAACCGCTTGTGATATGTTCCTATCACAAGCGGATTGGCTTACAAATAGCCTGTGATATGAATTTATCACAAACGGCTCGGCTTAAAACCGCTTGTGATATGTTCCTATCACAAGCGGATTGGCTTATAAACAGCCTGTGATATGTTCGTACCACAAGCGGCTTTTCTTTCAACCCGCCTGTGATGTCTCTGAAACACAAGCGCAGTGTTTGTTTCTCACAAGCGGTCCGTTTAGATCAAACCGCCTGTGATGTTTGTCTATCACAAGCAGTGCGTTTGGACCAAACCGCCTGTGATGTTGGTCTATCACAAGCGGTTTGTTTGGACAAAACCATCTGTGATGTGTGTCTATCTCAAGCGGTTTTTGATCAACCGCCTGAGATGTTGTTTTACATCACAAGCGGAGCGTCTCAAGCGGTTCCTGAAAGCGCTTGTGTAGAGGCTAACCGGACCGTTTGCGTAGAGCTTTATTGTAGTAGTGCAAATTCTGTTTCATTCTTAAGGGTGATGTGTTTAATTACTTGCAATACATTTATATGTGTACAAGATCATAAAGCTCCTCGAAGAGAAAAAAAGGGCCCACACGATCATTCAACAAAAGTTACAAAGATTTCTCTTTTTTTCCAGCCAGGTAGCTAGCTAATTCTGCGGACGAGTCATCTAATCACATATAGCTTTTCGCCCGGCTGAGACTCGAGGAGCAGGAGGGCCATCAGCTAATAATCAAAATTGTTTACCCTGCGCTTTCTTTTTATTTATTAAATGTTGTAGCACAATACTCATAAAGATACATAATATCTTTATCCAATTGATCAGTTGTGACAAGCTTTAGTTAGTAATTATTATATACACTTTTTCATCCATATTTATAGTTCCTTTTTCACTTTCATCGCACCTCCATGTATTTAATTGAGCCCTTTGTTTGATAAATGTGTTTAATATAGAAATTGGTATTCTCATCACTTCCTCCCTATATGTATATATGGTCTAGAATGTGACGCACATTATACTTTATACATTAAGTATTTTCTATATTAAGAATTATATGTTGTTGTGCCGTGGGTTTCCTTTTTGATGGCGTAAGTAGCTAATTTAGATCGAGATTAATGGGTTATTTTAGTTTATTTGGGTTATTTTAGTTTATTTATAATAGTAACATGTGTGCCTAATTTGGGTTTAAATTTAACGGTTGTTTTAAGTTATTTTTTTACAATTTTATAGGTGGGTAATTTAGACAAAAAAAGGAGATTACATTAGGTTATTTTTCATAATTGGATCGCTGTATAATTTAGATATAAATTTAAGGGATTACTTTGGATTATTTTCATAATTTCCGACGCAGGTGGGTAATTTACTTTTAAGAAAACATAATAAATTCGATGATTTGATCCTATCGAATTTGATACACAATATTTATGATTAAGATTTATTTATTTTCTAGCGTGTCGCATTAGAATTATCATGGAGATTTCAAAAGAAGTCTCTAATTAGTAATAGTATGATAAGATGTCATGTCTCAGACTAATTTTGGCTAGTTTACTCATATCATCTCATCCAACCATATATTATGACACTAACACTGGTCTCAATTATTGAAGGGTTTGAGGATAAAATGTTGCAGAAGATGAACAGAATTTATGTGAGGAGCTACTTGTGGTCAAAGCTCACGCTTCCCCAACCCCTGCACCGTCCTCCAGTGAGGACTCGAGCGTGTCCGCGGACCCACCCCCCCTCCCCCGCCGCTGCCGCCGCCCCGTCCCAACCTCAACCGACCCTCTCTGCCTCCGGAAGTCCGTGTGGCTGCTAGGATGGGGGCGGCAGGGGCCTTTTTCCTCTACACCGCCGCGGCCGACGCCCATCCAAGCTGTGCAGGTGCTGCCCCTCACGCCGCCGCAGCCGTCGCCCCCCACCCCTCCACCTGCACCTCGGCGCTACCGGAATCACCACGCGGCTGCTTCGTGGTGGCGGCGACGGGTGCCCCTTTCCTTCCTCCACCAGATCTTGGTGGGGCCTGCCAACAACATCGTCAGGGTCATTGCCCCCTACCCTACCACCCACCCCTCGCGGATCCAGGGCCAACAGCCAGGTCCGCCCTCAGCAGAGGCCGATCTACAGGTTGGCGCGGATCTGGTGCCGTGGGGGCCACTATACCGGAGCTTCCTTCTTGATGCGACCTGCTTGTTCGTTGTCGGCTTGCCGAATGTTCCTCCACTTCATCGGCGAGACCCTATCTTTGCTCTACGTTGGTTGGTGGGGATCCATGGGTGAGTAGCCCATGGTCACTCTAGGATGCGGAGGGGTGGGTCCTGTGGACTCCAGCGTTGAGCCTGCTAGTTCTGCATCAGCCCTTGGCATTTTGTGGTGTTCTTGAGGCCAAATTTGGAGGTTCACCATGGCTGCACAATGAAAGTTCCACGCTCGATGCGTGGGAGGTGCCCCACCTCTTCTTAGAGAGATGCCCTACTTCTGTTCGCAGATCCGGTGAATTTCTAGGTGTTCTTGACCCCGTTTGCTGCCTTATGGCTGCTTGTTTTATCGGTGGTTCGACACTGAAAGCGTCACGCCTGGTGCGCGGGGAGGTCCTGACCTCCGCTCGCTTTACCTCTTGCAAGCATATATGCTACCTTCGCACTTGTCACCACTCTTGCTGAGTTCATCCATTTGTTGCTGGTGCTATCTGTCAGACCCGGGGCCACCGGGCTGGGCACATTACGTAGTCTAAGAGATTAAGCCCGTCTTATCTCTTATTCATTTCCTTTATCTCTTGTTTATCCCGTTTAAATAGGAGATAGAGCTAACCAACACGGAGAGGATCTACTCGAGATATGCTCTGGTATGATCCCTTGACGAAGGTTGGTTAGCATCTTTATAACTCTGACCTCTCGGATATATAAGGGAGGTCAGGGACCCCCCTCAAAACAGAAGATCATTAGGTCATTCTACATCAAAGGGAATACTAACCACCATACAGGACGTAGGGTGTTACGCTCCGTGCGGCCCGAACCTGTCTAAGTCTTGTGTTCCTTGCACCTTCGAGTTCCTGATCTCGGCGTCTCCTCACCCAAAACTTACCACCTTGGGTATATCCCTCGGTGGTCAGCCGGTTAAACACCGACAGCTGGCACGCCAGGTAGGGGTGCGCGTCGAAGATCCACCGGCGAGCTCGATGGCATCTTTCAACTTCATCAAGTCAGTTCCCTCTCAGGGCACGACATTCGTTTTTGGCTCGTGGGTTTGCATCGCACATGGTGTGGGCAACTTTCGGCGATTCCTCGTCGACATGACGCCGAAAACCTTCGCTGCGGATCCCCGCAACGGCCTCGACAAGTTCGTCGACGAACTCGACAACTTGCCGCTCCATAATTCTGCAGCACATGTCGAGGTGAAATCTGCTCCAAGTTCGACTTCTTCTGGTGTTGTGGCAGCTTCCCCTGGTTTGGATTTGTTCCAATCTAGGGATCTGCATGGTCGAACTCAAATCGGTCCATGCAAATTGGCCACTGATCTTCAGGAGGCCAACGTGTCTGGATCCCTCTCCATGTTAGAGAAGGATCTGGACTTGCTGCTCTAGGACGGAAATCCTGAAGCCACCGCGCGTCGGGGGGCTTCAGGTTGTTCTGGTCCCGGTGATTTGGTGATCACCTCCTTGCCGAAGGGGCGCATTGTGCATTGGAGGGGCATGACGTTCTCCAATCTACCCGAGGCAGAGGGTCGCCTTGTGGCTCACCTTGAGCCATTGCCCTTCCAGGAGGGCAGGCCATTGGCCACCGCGGCGGAGGAGGTGACCAAACTAATCGACGAAAGTTCTCATGAGCTTTCCTCCCGCCAGGTGCTAATGGCCGAAGAAGGCGAGGACGGTGGGGATTTACCCATCGACAACTTTGAAGCGATCTCCGAAGATGAGATCACGGCCGACGTCGGTGACGAGAACGACGCCGATCGTGAGGCGCGGAGGGCCAGGAACAAGGCCCGCACAATCCGGCGGAGGAGGGCTAATGAGCGAAGGCGATCTATGCATCGCGAGCTCGACCCTGAGTTTGCTGCCGCAAGCGAGCGGGGTTTCAGGATTCCGGTGGCCAACATCGCCAGGGTGACGGCCATCCTCGAGCGCAGCCACGATCCGGAGGTACGTCAAGCACTCCTCTACGCGCAGAGGGCTTGGATCCAGCTGGATCAACACAATCCGGCGTCCATCATCCGGGAAGAACGCGTGGACGAGAGTCGAAGTCAGGCTCGCAGTCGAACGGCTGGTGGTCGTCCTCAACACCAAATCAGCAACGACAACGCACGTGGGAGCCAGGCCCCTGTCGGGAGGCAACCGCCACCACAAGGGGGTCATCTGCGACAGGCCAATCGACGACCTCCGGAGGTGGACCTGCGCCAGCACATCAATGAAGGTCGCGACGCACGCACCGTGATCTCCTCCAGGCGCAAGACCCGCGAAGAAGTCGAAGCTGAAGGTACTAATTGCAGTGATCGATTCCCTGCTTTTTCTGCTCGTTTTAGCAGCTACAAGTATCCAGAAGGCTTCAAGCCGATCGGCATCACCAAGTACGACGGCAAGCAAGCCCCTCAACAGTGGCTCCGTTGCTACTCCACGGCTATTGAGGTCGCAGGGGGCTCAAATATTACCAAAGTCGTCTACTTCCCAATGGCTTTGGATCCTGCACCGCTCACTTGGCTGGAGAGCCTCGGTAGCAACTCCATCGACTCCTGGGAATGACTTAAGAAGGTCTTCATCGACAACTTCCAGGGAGCAATTACCCATGCAGGTACTCGACACGCGTCGCTTCTTCGACGTCCGCGCCACCATCGCGAACATCTCGGAGGACGACATCATCGACTGCTTCTACAACGGCATCACCGACCCGGGCATATACAGGGATTTCGGGCGAAACAGGCCGAAAACTGTTGCGGGCCTTCGCGATATGATGCACGATTGGTCCGAGCAGGAGGAGAAGATGCGAGAGCGGTTCCCGCGGCGTCAAGACAGCAATCTGCGGCGCCCAAATGACAACCGCAGCGACAAGGGCCAGCGGGACTTTTCGGGGCCACCCCGGAAACGAAAGCCAGATGAGGTCATCGCGGCTATCGACCGTCCTTCGCGGGGCAAGAAGTCGATGACGCAGGAGGAGTTTGAAAAGCTCCTGCAAAAGAAGTGCCCATGGCATCTGGGCGCCAGCCATGCTGCCATCGACTGCTATCACCTTCGGAGGACGTTCAGCAACTCCGGTGGCGAAAAGAAGAACAAGAAGCCTGCTGACAAAGAACCCGAGGATGATGATCAAGAGGATCACGGGCGCAACCCAAAGTTTCAGGACGCGTCAAAGGTTGTCAACGTCATCTTCGGGGGAGACGAGGATTTTTTTTTTCGGGCGGGATCAGAAGCTGCTCCTCCGGGAGATTTTGTCCATCGAGCCGGCGGTACCACGACCACTCCGTTGGTCGGAGGTCCCCATCTCATTCTCTCGTGACGACTAGTGGACGAGCTTTTCTGAGCCCGGCAAGTTCCCCTTGGTCCTGGATCCTGTGGTGGTGGAGGTCAAGCTCAGCAAGGTCCTCATCGATGGCGGGAGCGGGCTCAATCTGATCTTCGTCAGCACTTTGAAGAAAATGGGCCTGGATTTCAAGGATATGCTGGTTCCCAGCAAGTCCCCCTTTTACGGCATCGTCCTAGGTAATGCGGCGCACCCGCTTGGTACGGTGGTCCTCCCAGTCACCTTCGGCACGCGGGAGAATTATCGTACTGAGTTCATCAAATTCGAAGTGGCTACTTTTGACTCTTATTACCATGCAATACTGGGTCGTCCGGCACTTGCCAAGTTCATGGCAGTGCCGCATTATGTCTATCTGCTTCTTAAGATGCCAGGACTCGGTGGAGTGCTCACCCTCCGCGGCGACTTGAAGAAGTCATACGACTGCAATCAGGAGGCGATCCAATACGCTTCGACTACTCGTGTGCCAGATGCTTCGGGAGAAGTACTCACGGCCGCGCAGCAGCTCTCTCAGACCGGGCTGGAGATTCCTTCTAAGAAGGCCAACAAGTCGAACATCCAGTCGACTGATGATGTGACCCTCAAGACGATCCAGCTTCAGGAGGGCGATTCATCTAAGACCGCCGTCATCGGTGCGGGCTTGGGTGACAAATAGGAACTCGCGCTCGTCAGCTTTCTTCGGGCTAACCGAGACATATTCGCATGGAAACCCGCGGATATGCCAGGGGTGCCCACGGAGTTGATCGAGCATGCTTTGAATGTACACCCGAAGGCTACGCCTAAGAAGCAATGCCTGCGGAGGTTTGCCCACGACAAGCGTGAGGCCATTAAACAGGAGATCGCTAAACTTCTCGCGGCTGGATTCATTAAAGAAGTAATCCATCCAGAGTGGGTAGCGAATCCCGTTCTTGTAAAGAAAAAGAATAATGAATGGAGAATGTGTGTCGACTACACTGATCTCAACAAGCATTGCCCAAAAGATCATTTTGGGCTGCCGCGCATTGACCAAGTTGTCGATTCGACGGCTAGTTGCGTCCTTCTTTACTTTCTTGATCATTACTCAGGATATCATCAGATTGCACTCAAGGAGGAGGACCAAATCAAGACTGCTTTCATCACCCCGTACGGGACTTACGCCGACAAAACAATGTCCTTCGGGTTGAAAAACGCAGGAGCAACATACCAGCGTGCGATCCAGATGTGTTTCGCAGATCAGCTGCACTGGAATGTTGAGACCTATGTGGATGATGTAGTCATCAAGACCAGGGATTCCGGTAACTTGATTGCAGATTTGGAAGAAACATTTAGCAGTCTGCGCAGATTTCAATGGAAACTCAATCCCACCAAGTGCGTCTTTGGGGTACCTTCAGGGAAATTGCTCGGGTTCATTGTCATGAACCAGGGCATTGAAGCCAACCCTGTAAAAATCACGGCCATCACTGATATGGAGGCTCCGGCCACAATCAAGGATGTGCAAAAGTTAACAGGTTGTATGGCGGCCCTGGATAAGTTCATCTCCCGACTCGGGGAGAGAGGACTACCTTTCTTCAAGTTCCTGAAACGCCAAGATAAATTCCAATGGACGGAGGAGGCCGAGCGGGCATTGCAGGATCTGAAGCATCATCTGCAGTCACCCCCAATCCTCTCGGCACCGTTGCCCGGGGAGGACCTACTACTTTACATCGCGGCGACAACCCACGTTGTCAGCAGTGCTATTGTAGTCGAGCGAGGCGAAGAAGGCCATGCGTTTGGAGTGCAGAGGCCTGTCTACTTCGTCAGCGAAGTCCTCTCCGAATCCAAGGTATGGTATCCTGCCGTTCAAAAGCTTTTATATGCAATCTTGATCACATCGAGGAAGCTACGCCATTACTTCGACGAGTACAAGATCACCGTGATCACGGACTTCCCGCTGGTGGATATCCTTCATAACCAAGATGCCACGAGGCGCATATCCAAGTGGGCAGTGGAGCTGGGGGCTTTGTCAATAGACTTCAAGCCACGCACTGCAATCAAGTCACAGGCTCTAGTCGACTTCATGGCTGAATGGAGGGAGAATCAAATCCCAACCCCAGTGGACAAGCCAGAGCACTGGACCATGTACTTTGATGGGTCCCTCAAGCTCGACGGCGGCGGTGCTGGGGTTCTACTTATTTCTCCGCGAGGTGAACAGTTGAAATATTTCCTTCAGATCCTGTGGGCGGTATCCAACAATGAAGCTGAGTATGAAGCTTTGCTTCACGGGCTTCGTTTGGCGATATCACTAGGGATCAAGCGACTACTTGTATATGGCGACTCTCTTCTTGTTGTTTAGCAGGTCAACAAGGAATGGGACTGCAACAAGAAGACAATGGATGCTTACGTACAGAAAGTGCGCAAATTGGAAAGCAAATTCTCCGGCCTGGAAGTTCATCATGTGTCGCGGGAGCACAATGTTGCCGCGGACACCCTGTCCAAACTGGGGTCCACGCGTGCCCAGGTCCCATCGGGAGTCTTCGTCCAGGAGCTCAAACAGCCATCCATCAAGTCTTCTCCACAGGTAGCCATCGACGTGGGTCCCCAACAACCCGATCGAGAGGTTATGGTGCTGGAAGAGGACTGGCGAGGGGCTTTTATCGACTTCATTTGAGATCAGCGATTACCAGCGGGAATCGACGCCAGGAGCGCAGAAGCAGCTCGCATCTTATGAAGAAGCAAGGGTTTCGTCCTGGTCGACGGTAATCTCCATCGGCGAGGCGCTCGGTCAGGAGTTCTCATGAAGTGCGTCACAAAGGAAGATGGTTACGGCATACTGCGGGAGATCCACGATGGCGTCTGCGGCAACCATGCGGCTTCAAGAACGCTGGTGGGGAAAGCATACAGAGCCGGTTTCTGGTGGCCCACCGCAGTGACCGACGCAGAGGATCTCGTGCGCAGGTGCCAAAATTGTCAATTCTTCGGCAAACAGACGCATGTTCCAGCTCACAGCCTCATCACCATACCGCCATCCTGGCCTTTTGCCTGTTGGAGTCTTGACATGATCAGGCCCTTCACGATGGCGCCAGGCGGTTTTACCCATGTTCTGGTGGCTATCGACAAGTTTACTAAGTGGGTCGAGTACAAGCCGATAGCCAAGCTCACGCCGGATCGGGTCGTCGACTTCATCTCAGATATTCTGCATCGTTTCGGCTTCCCCAATTCCATCATCACAGACTTGGGGTCAAACTTCACGGCGAACCAGTTCTGGGAGTTCTGCGAGAATGCTTGCATCAAAGTTAAATATGTCTCGGTTGCACACCCAAGGGCCAACGGACAAGTCGAAAGGGCGAACGGCTTGATCATTGACGGCCTCAAGAAGAGACTTTATGATGAAAATAGCAAGAAGGAAGGCAAATGGGTGCATGAGCTGCCACATGTCGTCTGGGGGCTTCGGACTCAGCCGTCCAAAGCCACAGGACAAACACCTTTCTTACTTGTGTATGGATCTGAAGCTATTCTACCAGCCGATATCATGTGGAAGTCTCCAAGGGTTGAAATGTACAACGAAGGCGAGGCAGACGAGGCGCGGCAGTTAGAGCTTGATTCTGTGGAAGAAGCTCGCTGCACCGCTCTTGTTCAGTCAGCTCGGTACCTGCAGGGGATCCGGCGATATCATGATCGCAACGTCAGGGAGCGGTCATTCAGTGTTGGTGATTTGGTCTTGCGTCGTATTCAGGATGAATCCAGCCTACACAAGCTTAATTCAAGGTGGGAAGGCCCGTTCGTCGTCAAGCAGGTTACAAGGCCCGGGTCTTATCGACTACAATATCCTAAGGGTCAGGATGTTCGAACTCCTGGAACATTCAGAACCTGCGCAGGTTCTACCCTTAAGACGAGGCCCGGTGATAGCTGAATCCCGGGGGCTGAGACAATTTCTTTTCCCCAATTCAATTTGGAGGCTACGAGCTACAAGACTCGGGTTGTACATCCCTTCCTACTTGCACGACGGCCATGGTCACGCGCAAACACTTATATAAAAATCGACTTCTCATCGTGAATAATGCGGGGGCTACGGCCACGCTCATCCCCCTTCGACTTCAGTTCCTGATGGAACCCTCGGCTCCGTCTAACACCTCTACATATCGAGTCCCGCCGCGACCTCGGATGCTCGCACGCGACAGCAGTCGCATTTTTTCCAACGCAGTCGATCCGCTCGACTAGCTTAATAGCAGTATGCTGGAAAAGGCTCGCATAAAGAGCTATCTCGACTACATCCTGAGTGGCTGCACTCAGTTTCTGCCAAAAAAGAACGGCAAACTCGCGGCACCGCTCGCATCTGCTCCCTGCAAGCTTGATCCGTCCGTCCAGGTCTTACCTAGCTAACGGAGCATGCTCACAACAGGAGCGACCTTCGACTACACTCCGAGTCGCCGCACTCGGGGTAGTCCCCTTCCTGCCCTATGCACGGCAATCCCGCGACGATGCTCGCGTTCTGTCCTAACAAGTTTAGACCCGCTCGTTCGAGTTGTGGCTAATCTGTTAGACGAGTGTTAGCTACCCGTCGGGTCTTTGCACCCAGGGAAGCGTCTACTACTTACTCCCTGTGAGCCTGAATATCAATTCAGCACAGGCACACACACACACAAGTAGAGACATCAAAAGAAGCCATATATACAAGGAAATGAATACTTGTTTCCAGTACCCTAATCCTGCATTACACTGTGAACTATGTGTTCTGATACAGGTTGGGCCTCTAGGAGGTATTGGTCGAACTGCTCCTCGGTGCAGTCCGCCGCCATGCCTTGAGCAAATATCTCCAGCTTCGCGCTCGGCAGGAAGGACTTCACGATTGCGAGGGCATTGTTGACGCACGTGACAGGTGCCTCGGAAAGAAACTTCATCACTTTCTTCGGGGCCTCACGAAGACGCTCTAGCAGGGGCCGGGGGTTCGCTTCGCCTTCTTCCGGTGGGTCCACCACGTCGACCAGCTCCCGGGCGGCCCCCCTGATGCTCTTGAGTTCCTCGCCCAGCGCCTTGATTCGTTGAAGGCTGTCGACGAACTGCCGCTCAGTGTCGCCGATCACCTTCCGTAGCCTCTCGACGTCATCTGTACGGCGATAGAGCAGGTTCTTCACGTCAGTAAGTAGCTCCTCTTTACTGATTAAATTTCTCCTAAGCTCTGTGGCGGCAAGCATTTCAGAACCCAGGGTGAGTCATACAGAGCAAAATACTCGAGGAAAGTAACAGTTTACCTTGGTGCGTCTTCTTTTGCTCCCTGAGCCGCTCCTTATGCGCCTCGAGCTCCTTCTTCTGTGCCTCGAGTTGTTGCTGGAGCTCAGCGTTGACTCTCTCAAGATGTACATTCTCCGTCTTCTCGTCGTCAAGGCAATTCCTCAGGGCATCGAGTTCCTTACGGTCGCGGGCAAGGGTCTTCAACTCCTCCACCTGCTTCCGGGAGCGGGCGACCATACTCTGCATAAAAAGGACAAAGCCAGATTAGCAACTCGACTCAGCCACTGACCGAAAACGCTCTCAGGTTTTACCATGGTCAAGTCATGCGCCTTCTTGAGGATATCGACATTGTCATCCGTCAGTAGCAGGTCATCTGTCAGGTCTGTGGCAACGGCTTCCTGACTACCCGACCCGGTCAGCAGCAGCTCATCGGGTCCCCCAGAAGTTCCCACGGTTTCTTCAGTAATCAGACGCTGGGCACCTGCAACCACAAGTGTTCTCAGCACACATCATGCGGATCCTGGCAGCTAGCCGGGGCGGTCAGACACTCACCTGCACCATCTGTTGGAGCGGCGCCAGGGGCCTCGACCTGTTTCTCACCACCGGCCCCGGCCTCGACTTGTTGGAGCTCGGGAGGCGGCAAGTCGGGCAGCGCGATGTCGGCCCCGGGGGTTGGCTCTGTGGGCATCGACCCCTCGGGGGCCAGTGCCTCGGGGGCTCACGCAGTGATGGCTGGCCCAGCACTCAGTGATTCTTCCCGGGTCGAGGACTCAGGGGCTGGGGCAGCCGAAGTCGGCGTCAGCTAGAGGTCCGCAGCACTTGCAGCACTAATGAAGTCGAAGTTAGTCAACACAAAAGCCGAAAGATCAACTCATTTGCAGTGCACCAAGAGGCAGACTTACAGTGCAGATTTTTTCTTAATGGCTCTCTTCATCCGCACGGCCTGATGCGGCGTCTCCGTTGCCGGCGGCGGGGTTTCACCGGCTTGTGGCGCGGTCCCCGCCACGGCGATGGTGATAGCGGCGGCGATCGCTGGGCTTGCCCTTCCTCCTTCGGGCTCGGCCCGGGCGGAGGATGCGGAAGGACTACAGGTGGATGGTATAAGTATGACTCAGCATCAAGGCAACACATTACAACAAGCAAGTAGGCTCGTACCCGGTGGACTCGAGTTCTTGCGCCTTGCGCTTGCGCGCTAGTCGATGGCCTTGTGGCACCGGTGGCAGAGCACTGGTCAACTCCGCGCTCTGATCGGAGGAGTTGTCCTGGGGCATTCTTCCTTCGGATCCTTCTCCCGCCTGCAAGCTCATGCCTTTCGGTCGACTCGCTGCTGTGTAGAGCTGCAGCAAGGCGAGCCCTCTTGGCTTCAACGGCGGCAGAGGGGAGGAGGTGGTCTGGTCGGGGGACGTCAGGTCGCGGCGGGTAGCTGCGATACAGCTCCGTGTGTCCCTGCAGAGAGTTCTTCGGTCACACAACGAAGCAAAAGCGGTTATCTTCAGCAAAAGAAGTCGAATACTCACTGGTTTGGGTGGATTCCGGGCGGAAAACAATGTGGGCACGTATGGCACGGCATCCATGTCTAGCAGCACCCGCTGAACTCGCTGCAGCACGACTTCATCTGGCAAATCCTCTGCGCACATGCGAGAAGGATCAGCGGGGCCTGTGTACTCAAATCCCAGGCGATGGCGCTGCTGGATGGGTTGGACGCGGCGTTTGTAAAATGCGAACATGACGGAGGCACCGGTCACTCCCTTCTTCTTCTGAGCCTCAATGACATCCAGCAGCTCTTTGACTTGGTCCATTTCCTCGCCGGAGGGCTCCAGGTTCCGTTCCCCCCTGATTACAGGTGGTCTGTTCAACTTCGTTGGCAGATGGGGAGCATGGTTTTCGATGTAAAACCAGTGGTTTTTCCATCCAGGAAGGTTGGAGGGAAATTTGTGTGTGAGATATTTGTCGCCGGCCTGCTGACGCAGTTGGATGCCGGCGCCCCCCACAACGGAAAGGTTCTTGGAGGTAGGCTGTGGTTTGATACGGAAGAGAAAGCGGAAAAGATCCCAGTGGGGTTCGATTCCGAGAAAAGCCTCGCAGTAATAGATGAAAATTGAAATGTGGCATATAGAATTTGGGTTGAGATGGTGGAGCTCAAGCCCGTAGTAATACAGAAGGCCTCGGAAGAAGGAACAAGAGGGGAGGGCCAATCCCCGTTCGGCAAAATGAAGAAATGTGACGATTTCGTCAATATTTTCCATGGGAAAAGGTTCGCGATAAGAGGGGCGCCAGTTGACAAGGGTTTTCTCTTGCAGCAACCCCTCGGAAACCAGGCTCTTAAGGTGGTTGAGGGAGCACTTACTGTGTGACCACTCCGCGGTTGAAGACTGCGCCTCCTCCGTCTTCTTCCCTTCGATCTCCGCCTTCTTTGGCGCCATCTCCGATTCGCTGGCCACGAGACGCTCGGGGGCTGCGGGGAGAGTGGCGGGGAGGTTGGAGCGGGACGATCTCCTTGGGGGGATGACGGCGGCGCTTGGGCTCAGATTGGGGATTTTGATGACTTTTGGCGGAATGCGGTTTGAAAGCGTGGTTTTTTCCTACCATTATCGCGGGGTTAAATAACCGGCGGGGTGGGGAAAAGTTACTGTTCCGAAGTTCAGGAGACACTTCCGAAAATATTCCGAAGTCGAGGGGTCATTTGGTGGATCGTTTGGATTAAATATCGGATTAACCATTTTTCCAGGGTTAGTTAGCCCGAAAAAAGGGGGTTTTTTGAATTAATAATCCAATACCCATCATCTGTGCCATCATTTTGGTAATTTTATAAGTCGTCATTTTTTGCCTACATGCCACGGTTGTTGGATCCTTATCTCCAAATTTTATGGGATTTGGCTTCAAGGCTCGGGGGCTGCGGGATACGTGGCGTCGACTACTTATTTTTCAAATTTCTTTGAAGGATAAAGAGGATTACAGGCAAGTGGGACCCTCAGCCTGATTCTCCGATTTAACCTAAGGCTCGGGGGCTACTCCATATGGAGTGCGCACACCATAACAAAAATTCGGGGCATGAGCACCTCATAGCTTCGACGCAGCCAAACAAGTACTCGAAGAAGGACTTCAAGACGAAGCTTCAGAAGAAGTCGAAGACTGCTTCGAAAGTACTCGATAGGCCTACGGTGCTTAGCTACGAAGAGCTCGGGGGCTTGTCAGACCCGGGACCACCGGGCTGGGCACATTACGTAGTCTAAGAGATTAAGCCCGTCTTATCTCTTATTCATTTCCTTTATCTCTTGTTTATCCCGTTTAAATAGGAGATAGAGCTAACCAACACGGAGAGGATCTACTCGAGATATGCTCTGGTATGATCCCTTGACGGAGGTTGGTTAGCATCTTTGTAACTCTGACCTCTCGGATATATAAGGGAGGTCAGGGACCCCCCTCAAAACAGAAGATCATTAGGTCATTCTACATCAAAGGGAATACTAACCACCATACAGGACGTAGGGTGTTACGCTCCGTGCGGCCCGAACCTGTCTAAGTCTTGTGTTCCTTGCACTTCGAGTTCCTGATCTCGGCGTCTCCTCACCCAAAACTTACCACCTTGGGTATATCCCTCGGTGGGCAGCCGGTTAAACACCGACACTATCTTCATGAAGTCTCCTGCCTTCTTCTCTATTCTCTCTGTTCATACTCTTCGTGGACCTGCTTGAAGTTGGTCGGTGGCATTACCATAGTTCAACAAGTATTCTTCTTCGACACCTTTACTCCATCGACTTTGTTCTTATTGGTGGACCATCGAATCAAATGCTGGATGGCGTTTCTATCCGCCTCTTCTGTTATTCCCTTTGAAGGGAGTTTTCATGGAGTACGTGAAGCCTGGATGTACTACAAATGGTGCTGCCTCCAACTTCATGGGAGATGGGCGTGTCCAGTGAGCAGTGCACCTTCCATTGCCCTTAGTCACCACTTCTTTGGGTGGTCCCTCAGATGGAGGGCAACAGTGGAGCGGCGTAGCTACGAGGTGGTGCGGATGCGTAATGGTCGTGGTTCATTCGGCGAGCATGTTGTTCGGGATGAGTCTTTTCGGCGATTGGTGGACATCCCTATCCCGTATAAAGTATTGTTGAACCGTACAAGTTGTGTTGTGTTGAGTTGTATCTCTCTGCTATATAATATGTGGTTTAACATAATTTCTTAGGCTGGTATCTTGCCCGCCGTAGTCCCTTTCAAAAATAGAATTCATGTGAGAGGATTAGCATCAGAACTGGTTTTGATGGTATGGCGGGAGGCGATCTCACAGCTAGGACCACCAATCTACTTTTGATACGTAAATGTAGAAAATGATACATCAACTACTCCTGCATCCTTAAATATAGAATAATAAACTAATTAGTTTGTCCTAAATATCATATATTTAAGTATAGAGAAAGTAACAAATTGGTACCCTCTCTTGCTACAATAGGTTGTATGTCTCTCTTGGTGATCAGTCAGTACAAGATTTCTCTCACCTGCCACTACTCTTCTCATCAAGACCACCTTGGTGCTAGACTCCCAAGCTAAGTGTCCAAGTCAACTCATTGGTGATGTTAAGTAATTACAAGCTGCGCCCATTTGAGAGTCTCGGAGCACGACACCTAACGCGCCATGGCAACGGAGACCGAGTTCGTAACCGCGCCGTCAACGCCGGAGCCGGCTGATCCCATGGCTCCCGTCGTCGCGGAACCACCACCACCAGCCCTTCACGATACCTTCGAGATCGTGGTGGAGCAAAGGCTCCGCCAGCACGCCCGCGACGGCGGGAGCAGCTCGCCGATGACCATCTTCCGGGTCCCCGCCCATGTCCGCGACGCCAGCAAGGAGCTGTACGAGCCCCGGCTGGTCTCCGTCGGCCCCTACTACCGCGGACGGGCGGCGCTGCGCGCCATGGAGCAGCACAAGTGGAGGTACCTGCACGAGCTGCTAGCGGAGTTCCCGGAGGCCTCCTTGGCCGACTGCGTCAGAGCAGTTCGCGGCGTTGAGCACCAGGCGCGGCGCTGCTACAGTGAGCGGACCGACATCTTCGCCGCTGGTGCCGGCGCCGCCGCCGAGGGGGAGAACTGGCAGCCCCGGCAACAAGGCGATACGGGCCCCGGCGACGGGTTCGCGGAGATGTTGCTTCTCGACGGCGGCTTCGTCCTCCAGTTCTTCATCAAGTGGTACAGACGAGAGCCGGACAAGCTCTGCGACGTCGGCTGGGGGCTCCCCCTGCTGCTCTCCGACCTGCTGCTGCTTGAGAATCAGATCCCCTTCTTCGTGCTCGAGGCGCTCTTCGACGCGGTGAACCCCGAGGCGAGTAGGCTGGGTCTCCTCAAGCTGATCGTTCCCCATTTCAAACTCGACGACTCGACCTTCTGCAAAGAAGTGCTGGCCGGCGTCGTGCCAACCGAAGCCGGAGAGATCCACCACCTGCTGCATCTCTTGTACGAGGCTTTCGTGCCCAGGGCCGAGGAGCTGGCCTCCTCGCCGCCGCCACCGCCGCGGTACGACACCCGGCTCGCCCGGATGGGGCTCAGGTTCAAGACGGCCGTGTCCAAAAGGTTCGTCTTCGTCCGCGACATGCCGCGGGTGCCGGGCTGGAGGAGACTGTCCGCGTCCATGACCCTGCTGCGCAAAGTCAGCGCCTGGTTCGGTAAGGCTCTGATCGGAGTGAAGACACAGACGGAGGCGGAGCCGCCGGAGCCGGATGACCGAAGCACGGCGCCACCGCCGCCTATGGTGGTCCCGTCCGTCACCCAGCTCCGCGAGGCCGGCGTCCGGTTCGAGATGGCGCCGTCGCCTCGGCACATGTTTGACGTCACGTTCGACGCGGCGCGGGGCGTTCTGAGGATGCCGCGGATGGAGGTGGACTACGCCAACAAGGCGCAGCTCGTGAACCTCGTCGCGTTCGAGCAGACCATGGGCGGCCTGCAAGGCGGCGGCGGCGGCGGCGCCAGGTTGCTGTCGAGCTACGCGGCGCTGGTGGGCGCCCTGGCGAGGACGGACAGGGACGTGGAGCACCTCCAGGAGCGCGGCGTCGCGGAGAACCTCCTCTCCGGCGACGGCGACGCGGCGACCAGGTTCTTCCAGCAGCTGGGCGGCTGCAGCAGCCTGGACTACGGGGACCACCACTTCGCCGCCATGTTCAGGGACCTGAGCGGGTACTACCACTCGAGCTGGCGCAGGCACAAGGCCAAGTTCCTGCGCGACCACTGCAGCAGCCCGTGGGCGGTGCTCGCGCTCGTCGTCGCCGGCTGCGCGTTCTGCTTCGCGCTCATCAAATTCGGCACAACCATGTACGGCCTTGCCCATCCTTACTGCCACTGCTAGTGCTACATCGACACATGCATGTGTCTTGTGTCGTGTAGTATTGTGCAGACGAGACAAATTAGTTTTCCTGATCGCAAAAGAAGTTTACCGATTGATCAGTAGCCGTCCTTTTGTAACTAAGTAATAAGTTGATTAAAAATCAGAGCATAATCTTCCCGTATATATTTTCATTCATATTTTTTTATAAAAAAGCTGAGTATAGTCATTTTTATTTTTAAAAAATAAACCAACAGATTATCCAGACTGAGCATTAAAACGGACCAGTTGAAATGAAACATCAACGCCTGCCGCAAAACTAAAAGCAACTATCAGCAATTAACAATATTAACAAATCAGATCGTGACATCAACACGACACCACTCAACCGGGACATAGTCCACCATACATCGTCGCCGTCGAGCTTCATTGTGCAACAAGCGATCAAGCAGCTCGACTTCCCAAGGAATCCGGTAGCAAACCAACACAAATCCAATTCTACGCACGAGCGCTAGCGAGACCGTTCGGAAAAAAATTGGCTACAGCGCCCTTCAAACGCAACGCGCTGCCGCCCCTCAGGTCTTTTCTTGCCAGGCCCATGTGACATCAATTTGGGAAGGACGCGCTCGGCTGGGTCGGCTCGCGCTCGCGCTTTCTCCTCGGCTGGGAGTGGAGCCGATTGAAAAGGCTGCGCGTTTTGTAACAAAAGAAGGCTGACAAAAGACGGGTCCATATCATAACTATTGGATACTCCAGAATATTTGAATAGTACCTGAATACAGTGATCAGAATGGGCTCCAGAATATTTGACAAGGACCTGGCAAGTAGACTAGCAATTCCTCCTGTTTCGCAAAAAATAGACTAGCAATTCCTCCCATGCCTGACTAGCGAAGCACTGCACGAGATATCTGAATAGCAATGTACTAGCGATAGCAATGGTCTAGTAATTCCTCTCAAATAAATTGTGTAGCTGGATAAATAAATTGTTCATCAAATAAATTGTGACAATATGAAAGAACAAGTAAATTTCAGTAACATGATTGTCACACTATCAATAACTAAGCTGCCCTATTCTTCAAATGTTGTATCATTTGCTCCTATATCAAATTGTAATTTCCGTGCAGCTGAAGCATTTTGATCAATACCAAGCAAAAGACTTGTATGTACTCCTTGCATCAAATTAGGCGCAGTGGTCGGAAAGTTGATCAAGATATTACTGGAATCATTTGGTACTGCCACATTAACACCACTATTGTCTCTAGTGTTCCTCATTTCTTCTCCAGCAACAAATATATTTGAAACAATTAAAAATACGAGTTGGTAATAAAAAATTCAGTACATGCAACAATAAAATCAGTACCTTTTCTTCACAACTTTTCTTTTTTTCCTTATCTTCTTTTCCACAACATTCTTTGCTCATTTACTTTTGGGGCCTTTTACTACATAAGGAACTCTAAATGATATTGTACTATTTTCTATATCCATAACGTGATCATTTGAATTAATTAAAGGAAATGAATGTTCAGTGATTGATCAGCCTCCACTTCCCACTTTTCTAATGACTTCTCCAAATCATCAAGAGGTGGTTCAGATGCTGAACACTTCAATACAAGAGATGTTGCCATTCGAGATATACGTGCAGCACGTGCTTTCAAGCTTCAATTCTCCCTTCCTTTCTTCTCAACATAATGCCCTTTTTTGCATATTTTTTCCATCTTTTTAGTATATACTAAGATAGTAAAATGAAAATATCATTCATATTGAATACTTTAAAGGCATGCTTGCATAATATACCTATAAGATATAGAAGATACTGGTCAGCAATATATATTACAATCGAAATTCTATTTTGGAATTAGAGTACATACATGTGGATTCAAACTTTCTGCAAGAGCATGTAATGGTCATATCTGCAATGTTGAATACAATTGTTGCTCCATAATCTGAATGCATATGTGTAACCACGAATGTGGACATTATCCCCTCAATCTGTAACAATTTGTAGGAATACTCATGCTGTTTTTTAAATTCTGTCTCGAACTCTGTATACATTCTCTTAGTATATGATTCAGTAGCAGACTTCAACAAAGGTAAATTTGGAACATAATTAATTGGGATCTTTATAAATGATTTAAAATCTTCATCCAACTCATTTTCATGTAGAGAAGCGGAAACTTTATCACATTCAACAAGGAGTTCAGAAATACCAAGTTTCCTACGAAATCTTTTCTTAAAGACATTATTCATACCTTCACTCCTTTGCGTTGTGGTCATATCAGCTGTAAAAGAGGTACGATAGACAGCAACCCACTTTCTTCTCAAATCATATAGATTTAGCAACCACGAGTTCTCTTCCAGGCCATATTTAGTCAACAATTTATTCCACTTCTTTGTGAAATACTCTTCTGATCTATCTTCATAGACACATCTTTTAAAAGCATATAGAAACTCAGGATGCTTATGAATTACATGACCAAGATATTTAGCTGCATTAAGATAAATGTGCCACAAACAAAGACAATGACTTGTATTCGGGAATACATAAGCAATTGCTCCTGCCATGGTTGCATCTTGGTCAGTGAAAATTGTGCTTGGATGTTTGCCTGACATTGCTGTCAAAAATATTTGAAATAGCCAAACAAATGATTCAATAGTCTCATTAAACAACAATGCAGCTCCAAATATTATTGTTTGCTTGTGATGGTTGGTTCCAAGGAGTGGAGCAAAAGGCATCTTAAACTTATTTGTCTGAAATGTGGTGTCAAACGACACTGCATCGCCAAAGCATGCGTAATCCATGATAGACTGACCATCAACCCAAAAGAAATTAGCTATCCTTCCATCTTGCTTATCAATTTCCATGGCATTAAAAATGCAGGATCCTCTATCTTCTTGTTCTTCAAGTATTCCAACAATATTTGTGCATTATTGGATTCTAGATACTTGCTCCGCTCGCGACCAATCTCATTATTGCAATCCATCCGTAAGAAGGGAACTTTGTCGGCCCCACCATAATACTGCTTCATGAACTCATGAACTTGTGTTGGCCTCATCCCGGCTTCCCGTATTTGAGCAATGAGTTGTTTGTCTACATCTATAACATGTCGTTGGGACCTCAGCATGTGCTTTTTTTTGGTGTTGATAACACATGATTGTGATCAAGTTCAACCTTTTACAATGTATAAATCCCCTCTCTGCTGACCTCAAACTTAATAAGAGCTTTGCAACCTGTCCTCGTAGTGGCATTTGATGAACCCGCTTCTGCATGTCCTTGGCTGCTACAAACTATAACTCTAGAATATATAGTTTTATCTGCTCGACGCTTTAAATCGCTCTTTCGGATGCTGAACCCAACCATACCAGCATAGCTGTCGTACATCTCATAAGCATCAGTCTCCGACACAAAAGACATTCCAACTTTAGGAACAATCACATCTGGTCCATCTTTATCAACAATCTATTGTAAAAATATGGTCAGGCGGATCGATAATAATTACAACACAAGTAACGTATGACCATAAAACACATGTAACACATGATCATAGAACACAATTCTACCTGTGTTGTCTGCTGGTCATCGGTTACACAATCCCTAACGCTTGTGGATTCCTCGTGCGCAAGAGAGAGTGGGATCTGTCTTGCCATGTCCTCCTGTCCCGACATCTCCTCGTACCCTCTTCCCTCCATGGTTGCTGCATGAATCACGGTGGCACGGTGCCGGACGGCTGCCCTGGAATAGACAGAGGAGAGAAGGCTTGATGAACAGACAGAGGAGAGAAGGCTTGATACGGCAGAGTAGAAGATGCGTGGCACGGTAGAGCGGAGGAGAGGAGGTGGGCACCTGATCGGCGGCGGCGGCGCCTGTACATCGTAGTACCAGAGTCGCAATAAGGCAAGCAATATCACGTAAAGAGATCGACCTTTGCCTGGCAAGAAAATCAGATCCAATACGTCGTGTACCTACGTGAGGGCGGAGCCGGCCGAGGAGAAAGCGCGAGCCGACCCAGGCGAGCGCGTCCTTCCCGAATTGCTGTCACGTGGGCCTGGCAAGGAAAGGCGTGAGGGGTGGCAGCGCGTTGCATTTGCAGCGCGCTGTAGCCAATTTTTTCCCCCCAAATTGCTGTCACGTGGGTCTGGCAAGGAAAGGCGTGAGGGGCGGCAGCGCATTGCGTTTGCAGCGCGCTGTAACCAATTTTTTTCCGAGCGTTCCAGCGCTCGATTTCCGGACCATCTGTGTTGCCTCCACGTGCATAGATCCTACCAAGTACCAGCCTGCTTTTACTTTCATTCCCCTTCTCCACCGGACGCGTCTCATATTTATCTTTATCCTTCACGTCCGGTGGGAGGGGGACGGCCTACGCGGGGCGACAGGCACCGGGCGGCCTCGAGGTCCACACCGGGGCACGGAGGCCTGCGCGCTGTGGCAAGCTGGAGGCTTCGGGCAGTGCCGAGGTCCATGGCGGCCAGTGCATTAATATTGCGCCCAGGAGCTCCCGCACGCAGTAGCTCGGCGGAGCGGTGAACCACGGAAGAGGGCAAGAGCGCGGCGAGCTCAAGGAGTCGGAGTCACTAAATGCTCTCCTCGTACCGGGGGTTGCGGCGGCACGACGCCGTGCAGACCAGCGGTGGTTGGGTGAGCCGGGGAGAGTAGCTGCAGTAGATGATAAGCTCCCTCCCTCTTCCCCTTTGCCGCTAGTAGGCGGCTCGTGCTCCGTCCGACACCTCGAAGCGTGCTCCTCCCCGGTTCCCCATTCGGCGAGGCGAGCCACGTGGCGCCGGCGCACGGCAGGCCGAAGGCGGAGGCGGAGTGCTCGCTTTTTTCCTTTCTTTTTTTTCTCTCCTGAAAAGTTGCTGCAACTGAAACATAACTTTGTTATTAGAGAAGTTATATGTATCATTTTTCTTTTTGTATATTAGTTTTGGCTTCTTTTTTTCACAAGTTATATACGTAGCTTTTATATAAACTTTTTGCTTCTTTTGCATAAGTTATATCAATATTACTTCTTTCTGAGAATTATCTTTTTGCACAATTTTTTCCTTCATTTTTTTGGGACAAAGTTTTGTGGGAAATGTTGATCATATGATTTTCCCACAAAAGTTATATGTATAAATTTAGCATATAAACATTCTTCCATATTTTTAGCTACATAAGTTTGTTGTATAAATATTTTGCTTCTTTGTGATATAAATATGTTGTTTAATTTTGGTGTATAAACTTTTTGCTTTATATAATTTTATCTATATAATTTTTTTATATTTACTATTTCTAAGAAGCGGACCGATTCTGCGATACCTTTGACTCCAATACGTCATTAGTCACAGACAAGTGGACCCGTTCGTCTTGTGCTCAGACCCCGCACGCCCCCTGGCCTCGTGCGGCTTCATCCCCCCTCCTCCCTTTTCTCCGGCTGGCGTCCTGCGCACGAGCAAATCCCCGTCCCGCACTTCATTCCCCTCCCTGCCCGTCCTCCTGCGCTCGCACGCGATGGTTCTGACCCCTCCTCCTGTTCTCCTGCGCACGAGCAGATCCCAGTCGCGCGACTTCGTTCCCCTCTACCCGTCCTCCTGCGCTTGCACGTGATGGTTCTACGGCATCGGCCATCAGCGGCGGCGGCCATGGTTTCAATCTCCCCTTTCTGTCAACAGCGGCTGCGGTGTAGAAAAAATATGATTTCGGAAATGAGCGTTAAGACCTCTCCTGGTGCGCACACGTACTAGCAAGCCCCGCAAACCAACCCAAAGATCGCAACTTGGAAGTGACCACCACACGACACTGATGATGAAAGATCCTCCACAACCATGTCTCCAATAAGAAAACGACGCCATCGCTGTTGCAGCCAAGCGAAAGCACGGCTTTCATCGAAGATTTTCCACCAAGGGTAGCTTGAGGTGGGGGAGGACATCACCGCGACGTCTTCAAGGAGGAGAGTGGCACCCAAGAGCATCATAGTTGCAAGTATACCTGATCATGGGCCGTCCGATCCGACAAACCCGAACCGACGGTCCAAAATAAACCCAACCCCCCCACCGCGTCGCCCCCCTGGCAACTTGGGGGTGACCCCGCTCCGTCACCTCCTTCCCGCCCTCCGTCGCTTCCGGTGGCCGCCGCCGCCGCCAGCGACCGGCCGGGCGGCAGCGTCGGCGGCCCGCGGCCGAGCCGAAGCCAGCTCCGGTTGCCTCCTTCCCTCCCTTCTCTCGTTTTCTCACCCAGCCACCAAATTTCGTTCAAGCTCCGCCGCCGGCCACCGCGGACCAGATTCAACCTACCCTTTCGCCGGATCTCCTCCCCCCCTCCCCCCGGGCTGGATCTGCTCGCTGCCCCCTCCCTCGGCGGCATTCACGCAGGGGGTGTGGTGCGCCTTGCTAAGGTCCTATGGTGCTGGGGCTGGCCGCGCCCATCCTCATCACCACCGTGTCGACCCCGTGGCCGGAGCTGCGGCTGCCTCCCCCCAATGCCCTTCCTCAGTGTGTGGCTCGTGGGCTGCAGGGCGCCGTGGCCGGGCGCCGCCCTCGGTCTCGATCTGTGCTTCCTCAAAGTCGGAGATGGCGGCTGCCAATGCCTTCCTAGTTCCCCTTTGCGTGGTGAACATGGGAGAGGCCAGTGGCCTGATCCAGCCGACTCAGATCGGCATGTGGAGCTGCGATGGCCGTCAGATGGCTGGCTTATCCGCGGTGGCGATGACAATGTCTTGCAGGAGCTTCGGGCGAAAGCTATGTTGTGTCAGGTCAACATCGGTGGCGCTATTTGGGCGTCGTTTTCCTCCCTGGAGGCGTTGTTGTGATGCTTTCTGCAAAGGTCAGCAGACCTCCGGATGAAAACCTAACTCTGGCTCGTCGGATGGCCGATGATGGCGTCTTCAAGTTTCTAAGCATATGAGTGATGTGTTGGACTGGTGCTGCATAAAGATTTGTTGTAAGAATGAAACGTGAACGAAGAAGAAGATTAAAGTGTAGTCTTCTAGCTTTCTTTCTTGGTTTTAGAGTTTTCTTTCTTGTGTTTGTATCCCTCATTTTGAGGTTTAGAGTCTAAGTGCTCTTGTAATCCTTGGCTGTACATATCCACCATGTCGATATAAAAAGCCGGTTTTAAACCTTAATAAAAAAATAAACCCAACCTGATTCGACCCAACAGGTGCATGGGCCGTGCACGGGCCTGTTTTTTTTTTGACCCTGTCAGAAATTCAGGTCGGGCGTGGACTGCAATTTTAACCCGTGGGCTGACCTGACAGCCTGAAAAAATAAAAGGACAAAAAGAAAACAAACAATACAGGCCACTACCTTAACGGCCCACCCAACAACTCAGCCCACTAGCAAGTCGTCCAGGCATCCAGCTACTTTAGTTCCTTCACGTACCCCAAAGAAAAACTTTAGTTCCTTGGAGGCCACAGCCTTATCCTCCTGCTCCCAACATGGATTCTCTACGCACGTGCGTTGCTACGCACGGTACTGGACGGTCGGGATAGAGGGCAAACGGCTGCGATAGCAGTATGTGCAGAGCGCAGCATACTCAGTGACGCGATCAACCACGGTCAATGTTTAATCGGTCGCCAATATGCGGCATAAACAAAGGTCTTTTTCACACTGTAATTAGTTACCTGTGCGTTGCTATGGATAAAATAAATTCTCTTTATAAGTATGAAATATTTGAAACAACACAGCCATAAAGGTAAAAATTTTACCTTCAATAATATTTATGTTCAATGTACATATTCAAACCACTCAAATGAATTATTGGACACGTCGTGCGTAACCCAATAGAATAATTTATCTTCTTTGTCACACCCTCTACTTTCGATCCCGTATGCCACTCCTGCTGCTTCTGCCACCAAACCCTAGGCAAGGTAGGGTATCTCCGGAGCTCTGCGCTTAACGCTTCCTCAATCTCATCACCTTCCTATCCTGACCCTACCAATTCACCATCCAACATCACCCCATCCAGCGACGTCCAGACACATTGCCGTCCTGTACACGAACTGAGGCTAACAAATAATTTAAGTGGCATATAGGTAGGTGTAACTTAGAATAACTCAAATTCAGATTGCCTGCAGTACTTGACAGAATGCTGAAGGACACTGACATGAAGCTTGGCTTGGCAAAAAGGCTCAGGTGTCTTGACCCTCTGAGTGAGCTCAAACACACGTAGCCATCAGGTACGAAGCAATACCGTACCTTTGATGGTTAGCCCTGATGTGTTGAACTTGTTTAGTAAATTATCTTAAGTGTAGTGTAGGATATGTTCTAAGATGATGTAGCATGTACTATTGGCTACCCTGACCTACATACCTAGAATATGTTCAAAAAACTATTTGTTTGAATTTGGCAGGAAGTTGCGACTACTCTTTCATGCCTCTATTGGAACCCTATATATTGTGAAGCAAGATATATTGAAGGGATAGCCAGCTTCCTTTGGTACTACTGGCATAGAAAAATTTCCATTATCCAGAAGTAGGTTGATCATTAAGATGCTTTGAATTTCGGAATAGACTTAAGAATTAGCAGAAGAACAATCTCACGAATATAGCTTGTCAAAATTATACTATTGGAGCAACCACATAAGATCAAGTTTGTCAGGAGTTAACACTAAATAATCTTAGTTCCCTGTTACTATCAACGGCCAAATGGCAATAATATATACTTTTCCAATTTTATATTTAATGACGCCATTTGCAGTTGTCCTTCTTCTCATTTCGTCGAGCAGTTCAAGGGTATCCCAAAAATACCTTTGTTGGTGTAAGCGTCATCCAACATGAAGCTTCGCAAGGATGAGCATGCACGGAGGCTGGTGCTGGAGAGTTTGCTGCTGCGGGAGGAGGAGCATACGGTAGTCAGCGTTGGAACTTCCGAAGCTGAGCACACGGTCATCGGCCGGCGAGAGGCTGATGTGGCTCGCCTTAGCCTCATCTGACGCGACCTCGCATACTGCGGGGAAACTCCGCGGGCGCCGCTGGTGAACCGCGTTGCTGGTGGTGACAATGATGGCCCGACCTCCCACGCCGACCAAGTGAGAGCGTGTCGCTAGGGTTGAGGTCGTCGCATGGATCGATGAGGACGGGCTATGCGACGCGACATCGATGGTGCGGACAGAAAACACCGTTTGTTCTTGCAAAGGCTCGGAGTTCTTCCCCATGCCCGATGGCAGCACAAGCAGGCTACCTTGCCGGCGGGCGCTCCGGCGAAGGAGGGGCTCCGGAGAGGGGCAAAAGCGGGAGAGGGAGACACGACGAAGCCGCATAAGTGCTCACCTGATGACCATATAAATTCTTAGGAACAGAGAATTCTCACAATGTATCCATGTAATGCAAGTGAGCATTTCATAAAGCTAAATGCTTGATTAGCGCAGAATTGGTATGCAATGTTTTTAAAATGCTTTGCAATTACCTAAAGAGCTAAGGTATTCTGAACAAATCTTCGCTGCTCCTGAATGTCTGATAGTACAGAGAAATGAAATGATGCAGCAAACGTAACTAAAAGAGCACGATACAATTTAGAAACACATGTGGTTATAAGTAAACTAACTAGGATATTTTGCAAAGTCCAGCACATGAGGTGTTGATGTATGGTAATCAGCAGCCATCTCAGAAAAGTGATTAGCAATGTCAAATGCAACAGGGTTAAAACTGGCATATTCGTAGTCCTGCAGGATTTGATCAACAAAATAGCAGTCAGGTATAGGAAGACATGGCTACCAACCAAGTTGTCTCCATCCCTAGCAAACAGGTACCACATAATTATGCAAACAGTTACCACACTATGCTTAAATCAAGAATCAGAACGCCTCGTGAATCCATTTAATCAGAACTTACAATCAATGTGACTTGTCTGGTCTCTTCATATATCATAATATTCCCATACTGCAGATCATTATGTCAAAATCCTACTAACTGATTGACCCCCGACAGCGCCTTCTCCAGCAACGCAATCTCATCGCCTAGCTTATTCAACTGAAATTGCTTGGACTCTTCCTGGGAACACCTGACACGAGCCTGCTCAAGCCACCTCCTGATTCAGACAACACCAAGCAAATCAGCCTCTGATCAGCAATCACTCACATTCTCGCCATGATAAGAGAAGGTGACATAAAACAATACATGCCTGAGACTCTACCACAACGAGACATCCTTGGTCCAGGGCTCCAGGCATGTCGAGATCGTGAAACTCCCTCAGCTTCCTGGCAATCAGCGCTGATATCTCCGGGTCACGCAGATCTGCCGCAGACAGCGTCTGAGAAAGCAAGAGTGTAGGCAATACGAGAATGAGATGTCACCATTACCGATTCACCATTCCAACAGACAAATTACGAAATTAACAAGGGGGACGCGCGCGTACCCTGGCGTTGATGGACTCCTCGACGCGGCCGTTGGCGAATCGCCCGACGTGGCAGGGCCCCAGGCCGTGGCACGACATGCACTCGAAGATGCGGACCTAGCGCGGTCGAAGAAGACCTCGATGCCCTGGCCGTAGATGCGCACGAGCACCTTGCGCGGGTCGCCTCGCCGCCGGGCTAGGTGATTCGGAAGACCTCGTTGGTCATGGCGCCCCTGAGCTGGGACACGACGAGCGCGGCCGGGTCCACGTCGCCGCCCTAGAGCTTGCCGGTCAGGTGGAGCAGGATGCGGCGCGCGTCCTCTGGGATGCGCTCGATGCTGGGGCTCTGCCGCAGCATGGGCGCGGCGAAGTGTCGACGGCGTGGGTGCCGGCGAGCGATGGGGTGGCGCCGGCCGAGCAAGAGAGACGCAGGCTGGGAGGAGGGTACGCCGCCTTGTGCGCAGAGCCGTCGAGTGGGTGTGCCGAAAGAGCGTGGGTGCCGCGCCGTGTGGGAGAGCGCCGGCGAGCGCGCGAGACGGCGGTTGGGGCTGGGGGGCGACACCGCCGAGGGCGAGATCATGCCCATATGGCCGTATGAGCAGTCTACATCATGCGGCGGCGACTACTCGAGGAACGGGGTGGATGAGGTCAGGACGCTGAGGCGGCGCGGTGGAGGGTGAGGGCGCCGGGCGAAGGGGAGGGCTCTGGGGCGTCGCTGGGAGGAGGCCGGGGCGTATTCCCTCTCCGGTCACGCATCTGACCCGTTGCTTTTCTATCCAACCATCGGTCCAGCCAACTCCAATCTCACATGCCTGTTCTCAGCCCATATCAGCCCAGCCAGCGACTCCTTTCCGTGGCTCCTCGTGTCGCCGTTCCCCTTCGCAACCGGCCGCCGCCGCGACGCTCGGAGTTCCTCGCCGGAGCTACCCTCGCCTCCCTGATCCGGCGGCGTACCTCACCTCAGCGTCGGAGACCTCGGCCATCAGCAGCATCTGGCGCTCCTCCTCCATCTCCTACCACATCCGCAGCGGCGCAGCAGCTCCACCTCGGCGAAGACTGGCGGGTGTTGCCGAGCTCACGCTCCAGCTTGGCGTCGGCGGGCTCTGGCAGGAGGCGGTGCCGGTGCTCCTCCCTAAGGGTGGCAGCGGCCTCCAGCGTCCGGCGCCTATCGTCGGCCATCCTCCGCAGGAGGCGCTGCAGCCTCCTGGCCATGACGCGCCGCTCTTCCTCCGGCTCGCCGATGTGGCAGCACGTTTCTCCAGCTCCGCCTGCAAACTCATATGGCTGCACAAAAGAATGCATATTACTGCAAGTCTGCAATTTTCATATGGCTGATTACACAGAACTAGAAAACCAAAACTACCAGAACATGATGGCCAAGGAGGCTGTCGAGCCATTCTCTTGAGTGCATATGGGATATAATCTATAATACTAGAAATCATCCAAAACAGCATCTGTGATTGCTCCCTGAGAATTAGAAAAATAATAATTCAACATAATGGGCCATCTATGATTGAGAGAAAAAGTGTATTACTTCGAAATATTACTAGAATTCAGCATCTATTCTCTGAAGCTCTCAAATTCAGCATCAAGATCATTGGTGAATGGTCCCTGGAAAAGAAAACAAAAGAAAAGTGAACTCTGTGTGTCATCAGTAGATTGATCACTGGAAAATAAAAGAAATCAAAGTGAACTCTGTGCAGATACCGTTAATAGTTGAGAGAATGTATTGATGGTCATGTATGCTTCAGACATCCCTTCCTTGGGTAGAGATGTACTAGTGGAAATATTTTGTACCGGTACACCATCAACAGATGGCACTTTTATATTTTCTTGTTCCTGCTAATAAAAGAGAATAAAAATTAGATACAACTAAGCCTTTTTCCACTAAATACAATTAAAGAGAATGAGATATATTTTTCTGCTACTACAAACCATTGAGCCTTGTCCCTTTTTCTTACTTCCCTTCTTTGTAAATTTGCGTTTCTTATCAAGCCATGTTTTTTGGCGCTTCAAGGTTTTTGTTTGCACCTCTTTTTTCTTTAGACGTGCAGTGCTCACCAAATCACTTTGGGGAGCAATATTTATTGGAACAGTGACAGGTTCCACATTATCAGTGCAGCCATTGATTTCTTCTTCAACTTGCTTGCTAAGCACACCAAGGGTGTTGTTTACTAACAAAGTGCAACCTGGATTGCTGGCTGCTCGGAGTGCTAAACTGAGAAATCTGCGAGTCATGTCTTTGTAACGAAGCATATCATCTAATTTTGTATTCTCTATTATGTTTCGACCTTCATTGTCCTGTACGATTCCACAACGTGCCTCCCGTGTCCATCGCTTCAATACATATTGTGCAGGGAGTGATTTGATATTCATCAAATCAAGGACTTTTAGAGCATGGCCACGCAATATTCCAAATCTATTGAACTGCCCACAACTGCATGTACTGGTTTGCTTTAAAGGATCACCGGTAACTTTATACTCCTTCTCAAAGCAAGTAAAATTTTCATCAAGGCTCCCAATTGCTACAAGGTATTCATTATTGCCTTCCAATGTTGTGGTGCATGCTACCAGTGACCTTTCATATTCACCTTGAAAAGCTTCAAATATAATTGGTGTGTAAAGCTTGCTTGCTTGGAGTAGCATAGGTGTCTTCATTTTTATTCCAGGCTGTTTTGTCCTTGATTCAAATTCAGCATCCAACTCTTTTTTTCTTTTATCTGCCACCACCCTTTTGAAATGCTTAAGAAATCTAATGATATCGAAGTCAGATTTGAAATGTCTCTTCAGCTCACTATTCAGACTCTCACTCAATTGCATACTTCTCATCCCCAATGTGAAAACATCCTGCATATAGCATTCAGCCCATTTCTCTCTCACCTTGTATATACTATCCAACCAAGTTTGCTTGCTCGCCTTTGTCCTCATGAGCTGAAATGCATGTTCAAGTGTAGCCTCATCCTCATACTCATACATACATGCACTAAAGTCGGAGAGAATACTTAGTTCTTCCTCACTGCCTTCGTCATCTACATGTTTGGGATCTTTCTTGCTGCCTTTTTTCTTGCTGCCTTCATCTTCATCTTCGGGTTCAGCTAGATGTTTGACAGCATTTTGCATAATGTGAAAAGTACACAAGCCATGCCATGCTTCTAAAAACACTTCCTTAACTGCTTTTCCCATTGCAAAATCTTGGTCAGTATAAATTGTTTTTGGTTGCTTGCCATTATGTGCTTTGAGGAAAGTCTCAAATAACCACTTGAAGGACTCAAATGTCTCATCATATAAGAGAACGGCACCAAAAACCACTGTTTCTCTAAACTGATTGAACCCAACAAATACACCAAAAGGTCTACTTTCCTTGTTTGTTCCAAAAGTAGTGTCAAAACTAACAACATCACCAAAATATGCATAGTCAGTGAGCATTTTAGCATCAACCCGAAATATATTTGCTATTTGTTCTTCTATGTCCATCTGCAATGCATATTGAAATGAAGGGTTCTCAGCAATTTTATCTTGAAAATACATAAGCATGCTTCCTGCTTGACCATATGCCATCTCTCGCTGACGCTTGGCCCGTAAATAATTCTTGTGATCACGAAGAGTATAACTGAGATTGGATGAACCACCAACTTGCACACACGCCAACTCATGTGCTGCTTTGGGCCCAATTCCTGCATCGTCAGCTGTTTCAATTTCAAAACCTTGTAACTCTGAAATTTTTCTTTGAGACACCATCAAGTGCGAGGTTTGTGGCAACTGAAGCATGTGATTGTGTTCCAAAATCAAATCAGCAACTTTATAAGTTTCCTTCTCCCGATCCATTATAAGACCCATGCGAACCTGACAATTAGTTCTAGTTTCAGCTCTTGGACACTTTGTTAGATGATCCCTTTTATCTTTCTTTCTATGCCCCTCATTTGCACAAACATATCTGCAGGACCTAACTTTCCCATCTGACTTTCTTTTGTTTGTGTACATTTTTCTCACCTCAAAGCCTTTTTGACCCCCATAGCTAATCCAAAACATCCAGGCCTCATCTATAGTATTGAACTCCATGCCAACTTGAGGTAAAAGACTAGAAATCAAGCCTTCCCTACAAGAAAAAAGAATAAAGATGGCATGATATTAGGCAGCGAATTGAACGACTCAAATCTATACCCTATGCAAATAAATAAAAAGAAACAACCATGGCATTACGCACCTATTTTCTTCCATCTTCGGTATGCAGATTTAATTTTGATGCAAGCGAGTTGATGTTTCCTTCAAGCTTCTATACCGGTCTTTATTCAATCGATCAGTTCGAGCACAATTCAACAAGGGAGGACGAAAAACAATCAGAACAGAACAAGCACAGTATGCAGGGTACTAGCTAAAGAGATGGACACGGGAGCAGTTCAAGCACAATCCAAATATATTTTGGCACCAGTTTGCAGATGGATGGAGAGCACAAGCAGAAACCTGAGCCTGACGCACGGCCTTCGTCGATCCGTGATCGCCGCCGCATGACGTTCGCTGCTCGCGCCAAAAATGTGAGTCCGGCGCCAAAGCAGCGATTATTCGTGCCAGGAAACTTACAGTTCCCCACTAGCAGATATACGTACGCGTCATCCCTGATGTTGTTCCAGCACAGCAAGCCTAATGGGGCACCGTCTGTGAGACAGGAGATGGAACATCTGACGATTGGATAGGAAAGCAACGGGTCAGATGCGTGACTGGAGAGGGAAGTTGTTTTTGCCGACTTTAGAGGATCTCGTTCCGGGGTGTGTGCGGGTGGGGAACCGTCGGCCAGGACGTCGTAGGTGGGGGGAGGAGGTCGCGGGTGGGGGCAGAGGTGGGGTGGGCGGTTGAGATCGGACGGGGTGATGATCGGACGGCTGAGATGCGAAGTTGGCAGACCCACAGGGAGGCAGACCCATGAGGGAGATAAACAGACTTCGGTTTTTTTTATTTGAGGTATAGATGTAGGTGGCAGGAAACAGCGAAGGTGCATAAGATGGAATAAAAAAGAAAAGTAAAAAACGCAACCATCCTTTTTCACACTATCTGCCCCTGGTAGAGGCCGCAACCCGGAAGAAGAAAACTGGACTTGGTGAAGAAGAAACCACAACCGTCACTCCTGACATAGAAACTTCCTTTTGATGAAAGCAACTTTTCATTCTTTGGCTTACCATAATTATCAGCCACCGATAGATCTTTGCATGGGATTCCAAAGACACGGGCCACATTCTCCTCCTCAAATACAACTAGCAACGTGTCCCGCGCAAATAGCGCGGGTAGCTAGTTTTTTATTCTATATATTTTAATTTTAAAATAGATCCAAATAATTTTTTTAAATAGTGTTATTATAATTACTTTTTCAGGTGGCCTAATCTGAGGTATCATCTATGCCTTTTCTCATCTTTTATATTCTTTTTGAACACTAGTAGTATTTTTGGAACATGAGTTTAGAACAAATGTAATATCTTATATACAATTATATTCTTTTTCTATTTCTCTAGTGCTCATGTTATATTACATAGAATAATTTTAGTAAGAGTATAATTTTTAAAAATTTTGACTGGTGATACAACTTTTCCGTGAGAGTTTCATCAATGGTATGGAAAATTATCCTCATATTTTTAGAGAAGATCTAGATGAGTAGTTTAATGTATAAAGTAGAAATAAATGATCGCCTTTTCTTTTCTTTATTCTCCAATCTCCGATACCTAAAACCCCATACATGCATGCTCCCATAATGTCTTATGACTGATGCATATTTTTTCAACACGTGTCGTGAACTCAATCTACATATTCACTATTGCAGCTAGTAAGATAGAGCCTTTTTTTGTACTTGTCCCCTCTCTCCTTCTGTTCACTGACATCAGACAGTGCGTATTTTTTCTCTTTTCAGACACTCCCATCAGCTTTCTATAGATGGTCATGGATGTCAAACATTGACTTCCATGTTTCTTTGTTCTAGATCATAACAGCGTAATATATGACTGCATCATCTTCTTTTTTCTTCAAAACTTTTTAGATCCATCTTGTTGCTTCTTGTTGTCACTAGAAGTGATCACCATGCCTCTGCGGCTATGTTAGGGGTGGTACTCAACCTTGTGACCGAGCTAATATCATGTTACGGCTATGACATGATTGTACCGTCATCCTTGAATTGTGGTGCTGCTAATCTTTGTATACTAGTTTTTGTTGCACTTTCGAAGATGTAGCAACTCTTGTTGCTTTCAAGCTTAAATTTACTAATCATGCATGTGTTCTCTCTATGCTGCTATGTGGCTATACTTCTTCACGTCCAACCCACTTCTTTCTCTATGGTCATTATCACTCTTTCGGAGTCTAACACTTTGATCTTTTTTTACTCTCCATTCTTTTGATTATAATTGTTCCCTATAAATTATTGTTATTAAGTTGTGCTTCTCCATGGTCAGTCGAATGTGTTTTGTTGTGGTTATAATCACGCTTTCCAAATTGCACACTATCTTATAAAGAATAAAGTTTACCAAATATAGATCACATCACAAACGTACCCTTCTAAAATAATTTTAATTTTAGCTTCAATGGTGAAGCAAATGTTTTTGTGGAGCTCTTAGCGGTAATGTGGTAATCCAAAGAAAATTTTAGTGCTTGGTTAGGGAGGAGAAGCTAGGGAAGCTATTGTTTCTCTCCTCCATAGTGTAAGTTGTTTTGCGGCTTTTACGTGGGCTTCTTATGTGAAGCCATTATATTTTTATCGGTTGAAGAAACCCTAACGAACACATTCAAACAATTGTCATGGACACCTGTACCATTATCAATGGTTAACTGTTTATGAAAGCATGTACTCCTAGTGTTAGTAGCATGAAATAAATGGCTACCATGATAACTTTAAGGACCTATGCCTTTTATGTAAGTAATTTGTTTCAAAATTTAGGTACCATTTTTCATTATATTTTCTTATATTTAGTTATTTATCATTTCTTATTTACATTGACATTTTATTTTTCTATTTTCCTCCAAATTCATATATAATACTACTTATTTTGTATTATAACAATTTCAAGTTAAACTACACATTAATTGTATTCAAGAAACTCTTTGAATTAATTTAAACCATTAGATTATCATAAAAATTAATATTGTTTATCACTTTTTTTATTAGTAGCTATTTCAAGCCATATTTTTTAGTGTAGCTTAGATAATTTTATTCTACATGGACTATTTACATCCGTAATTGGCTTCCCAAACTCAACTAAAATCAAATTATCAATACAATTATTCGATCAACAGTTAATTTTCTTATGTTTTAAATTCTGGATTTAATTATTTACTGACGGCATTCAACATGTACTCTTTTATCAAGTGCTAATTTCTTATTTATTTAATTCTGAATTTTACTTAATAATTGCATTCAATATGAACTCTTTGGCTATTTACTTAATAAATTTCCTTATTTTGTAATTCCAAATTTAGCTATTTACTAATCTTATTCGCCTAGGACACTTTCATCAAGCTCTAACTTTCTTTTTTTTAATTCTGAAATTATATTTTATTTATCAATCGAATTTGATATGGACTCTTTGAGTTAGGTTAAACCGTTAGATCTTGATAAAATCCAACAGTATAATTTCTTCTCTTTTTAAATTAACGTGGGAATTTATAGACCCTCTCGGCAAATATGGTGACTTATTTTAACATTCCCTTATTAATATAATAGATCTTCCTGTTGGGGCCGAATTCCTATTCGTGTGCAAGTGGATCAACTTTAATTTGCTCATTAGCCAAAGTATGAACCTCCTATTAAGCTGCATAATTGGAGGAAATAGTAGCAACCCTCAAATCCGATAATCTTCACCAATTCTCTCTTCCTTTGAGATAAGCCCGAAACTAAATCATACAAGTGGCTTATAGTTTACCTCACATAAACAAGTGACCCTCATTAACAGACTTTGATTGGGAGTGCACAATACTCCACCGCCTTTCTGCTTCTTCCTTGGTATGTCCTGGTGTGGCAAAAATGAAAATTTTAAGAGATTGTACTAGTATTTATGTAGAATCATTATAAATCTTAAAATAATATCACATGGAGTATTGTCATATCAGTTGAATAAATAACAAAATGAATGAAATATAAAAAGGAAAATCTGAGAAAGTTAAGGAAGACCTACAGATTAAAAAGCACCACCTAGTTCTGCTGGATGCAATACATCATTATGCAGCTAAATTAAAAAATCATATCAAACTATTTGCGCAAGAACACATCTCAACTTGACAATCCAAAGCGGATGACATTGGTAGAAATGGTTTGGACTGAGATGTAGATGTATTGCAAGCCGAATCATCCATCACCAAGGATCTGATTACAAGGCGGATAGCTCCGAACTCTTGGAACCTACAGCACCATGTCCTCTTCACATTGAGACCGGTCCTAAGGGATCCGTGAATTTAGATCTACTTCATCTACTTGCGCCCGCAACCTCGGGCAGTAGAAATTATCCTTCCAAAGCGCTATCCTAATATGAAGCGCATATTAGAGAAGGAAACCAAGAAGCAATTGCGAATTTGTAGCAAAATCCAATCTGCGTCAACACCGCCTTGATCCCCGAGCTATAGGAATCCTACTCGACAGCAACCCCTCCTCTGCCCCTCGCCCTCTCCCTTTCCAGGTCCTTCCTTTTTTTACCCCCTTAGAAGCGGAGGCCCTATGTGTAATGGTACTAATTGTTGTACTATGGGCCCTATGTGACCCAACCAACATTCAATGCTCCATAATTAGTTAAATTATTTAATGCTTGTAAGAATGGGACGCGTCCCGAACTCATTTGCCGGTGTGAATGAATAAGGCATAAACCAACAATTGCTAGATCATACTCCCTCCTTCCATTTTTCTAGGGCGGATGATCAAGGCAGCGCTGGAGCCTTGCACATGCTTTTAAACCAACGCTGGGCCTTATGCCATGTTGCAGGATTTTTGCATGAAGGTATGCAGCGTCCCTTCATTCCCGTCATCGTTTAACCGAAAAAACAATTACCCCCACGCCAAACTTCCTCCGCACCAAACTGAAAAAACCGCAAGATATTTTTCTCCCATATCCCAACCGCGCGCACCATTTGCCTCGACAAATATTTGCCCATCCGTGGTCCTCCTTTCTATTCTCCGCTCTCGATTCAAATTCTTTCCCCAAAACTTGAAACAAAATGTGAAATTTCAGTTCCCTCTATGGCCTCATCCTCCTTGTGTATAAATTGGGTGCCCAACTCTCTTGTGCTTAGCCTACCTCCAGAAAGTCATGGCAGATCCACACCAAAATGAAGCCTTTGATTTGAACCAAGCGCCACCAGTTATAGAATTTGATCTCAATGTTCCAGTAGTTGGAGATGATCCTGAAGATGGTCAGGAGGTGCGGCGTGCTCAAGTCGAGGTTTATCTACCCAACCCGATTGATTGGGATGAGGTTCAAGAAGATGCGTTTGATTTCAGCAATGCCATGTTTTTCAATGGCAATGAAGGTTTGGCCATGTACTTCTAATCCATTATTTTCTCTAATTTGTTGCCTCTAATATGTATTTTAATTCTCTCATAGATGAGGATTAGGAAGGTCAGGCTAATGAAGGGGAGGATCCACATGATATAGAGTGGAACATCGGTGAAGCGATGTATACTAGTCGTCGTTGCCGGTTTGTATTCACGTGGGACCGATACAATCAACGTGGCTTAATTACGTGGGTTACCGAGGGGACAGGCTGCCGAGTCCCCAGAGGCGACGTGGGCCGTTTCGAGGGCTGCGCACTACATACCTAGAAAAGTTGATTTTCCTCATCTGACCTAGAAAAATGGATGGAGGGAATAAGATACAAGTACGTCATTACCATAAAATTGCCCACAGGTTTGAATAAAAGATTTGCTGAATCTCAAAGCATGAATCTACAATGCTTGGATGCAACTTGCCTCCGCGCTCGCTGGCCAGTATGACAGGCCGTCCTGCGGCATGGAGGCGCAGCAGAAGAGGAAATGGGTGACGGTGATGGCACAAATTAGGGAAAGCGGGTGGCTGCGGTGGCGCGCTGGCGTGGAGCAGATGAAGTCGGCAACTACGGTGGTGTAGGGTGGGCGAGGGAAGATGACGTCAGCCCGACATTTGCTCAGGTCTAGTCACAAGGCTTTTGCATGTTGTTGAACCCCAATCGGCGATGCAGCAGTGCTTAGCACTGGACAGACACATGGTGGGGCACATATCTAAGCGTGTCCACCATGGATTCGCTTCAAGCAACACGGCCGTAGTCGCACCACCGCCCATCGTGGTGAAGAGACCGCCCCAAGAAGCAGTGGCGGTCTCTGCGGCCTGCCCACGCAGCCTAAATGGCCAGGAACCACAACGAAGCCGCCAGCACTCACCGGTGAGGGGGCGCCACCACCGACCACCGGATCCGGGAGGGATTCGTCAGCCACGAACAAATCCGATGACCCCCGTTGATGATATATCACCAGAGCAAGGCGAGAGAAGGTGGGAGGAGAGAGAAGGGGGAGATGAGGGATGAGGGTGGGAGGGAGGGAGGGAGGAAGAGAAAGCCACCTGCAACTACCTCTTAGGGTCATTGCTGACCATCACCACCACTGATGCCATTGCCCAGGCAATAATTTTGCATTTTAGCCCTTTTTTGGAAAGTTTTTACATTTGGACCCTCGATGGAAAGATATGCAAAAATGGAGTCTCGACACGGTGCCAAAGGCCACGACGCCAAGGTTTAAGGGCTGTTTGCTTTGTGGCCTAGGGCGCCGCACCGTGCCTAAGGTGCGGCGGCCGATTCGGCCACCACACCTGCGGCGCGGGATGTGCGGCGCGGTGTGGCGCCGTAGGCCAGAAACCAAACAGCCCCTTAATGTCATGCGCTGTAGCCTTTGGCGCCATCATTTTCCACGTGGACGCCATCATGGCGAGGCCAAAACCATAGCGCCAAACATCACTGCGCTGTGGCCTAACAGCACAACGCCGAGTCTTAACATCACGGCGCCGAGGGCCAGGGCGTCATGCTAGTTACCGTCTGCCAGCCTAGCTCTGTTTGATATCAAATTTAAAAACCTTGCTGATCTTTTTCAGAAAAACCAATGGCACATTTTTATATTCCAAACATCCCTCTACTTAGTGGTAAACTTTTTATCCAAAGGTTTTACATAAAACTTTTTTATGTAAGTCCAAAATGAGCCACTTGTCACTGCACAACCCAGACTTAGATAAATTCAAGTCTTTAAGGAAAACAGCATTTGTCCCTAACTTTAGGATCTTCAAATATGTCCAGGACATTGTTCAATTATTCTAAACTTGATTCCATTGCAAAGTATGTACTTTATATTGCATTTTTTATGTTTACCAAAAGTTGAATTGTTCAAACAGAATGCAAAATAGAAGGTCTTCAAGAGTGCTAAGCAACCACTTCATTATTTCATGTGAGTTGTTGAATTGAAACTCTCTCTCTCTTTGAAAGCAAATTTGAAACTACATATTTGACATTCATTTGAGTTGTTCTGCTGTTTTAAATTAGTGATGTGCGTACGTGTTGTAGGTGCATCCACGTCATGCATGAAGTATTTTATAGAGTTGACGGAAATAAGAACAATGATGTTAGCCATCCCCGACTTTGAAATGGTTACAAACTACATGCCCGAAAGGTTATGGTTTTGACTCTACTTGTTGCATAGACTAAGATACATTATGCAACATGGTGAGACCATGAACCTTTGAAGTAAATAATAAAATGCGAACAAAGCAGTGGCATGTACAACAGCATGTTATGTGAACATACGCCGCTTTAAACCTAATACGCTTTAGGTAATTGAAATAGCCGGGGTACAACCGAACTAGGTTATCGGTAGTACTGGCTCTGAGAGTACTGTGAGGGTCCTGCCCCGTTGTAGCCACCATCTCCACCAGAGTACTGGGAGGATCCTACAGCTCCACGAGAGGAAGGTGGAGATGGAGGTGGTTGATTCTTCTTCATGTGGTACGGATACTTGCACCAAAAATTAGGGCAAAGCGGGTCCGGTGAGAGGCTAGCAGTCCATGGGTATGGAGTGGCTTCTTTTAGATCTTTTTCCAGACCCTCCACCTTCCTCTCGAGATCGAAGATCCTGTTTCTCAAGATGTTGATGTACTCTTGGGTGTGCTCGAAATTGTTAGGATCTATCCATCTTGCGTAGTGGCAGTTCCCTTCATCGTAGTAGGACTAAACATGGGCCATTGGTTAGCATATGTAAATATAGAGCGGTGATGATGTAAAGGAGGAACAATACTCACCTCACCAATCAGACACCTGAAAAAGCAACGATAAGTAAACTAACCATAAAACTATAACTTAAGGCAAATACTAACTTCAAACTGCCTACACAAATCAAACCCAAGCCAAACATCGAACTATTGAATAAAGTTCTAACATGTAAATGAAAAGTATCATCAATACAACTTCTTCATTTCTTCCATTGTATATAACAATTCTTCTATTGTATATAACAATTTTCAAAAGTTAAATAATACATCCAATCGACATAGAGGTGTTATCGCCATAATTTGACTGGGCCAAGGGATGGGCCGAGAGCAACACGGGCTGAAGGAAATCATCGTAATGGTCTGCGAATCGGCTTCTGTGCGAACATATCAAGGGCCGGGATGGCCATGTATCTAATAAGGATAGTTTAAATGTAGTGAGTTAGAGATTGTATCGTAATCAGATAGGGTTAGTTAGAAAAGATCAAGTTTCCGGACTATAAATATGTATCGTGAGATTCAATAAATCAATCAATCATTCGCAACAAATTCTCGGCGCATCGCCACCCCTTTCCCAAGGGTTTCTCCAGGTAACTGCCATGCTGCTCCGATCATGCTCCGTATGATCGGGGCAGCATTGCGTTTATCTATTTATCTTTGTGTTTCTCGTACTGAAGCATTGTTGATGGTGAGTAACACTAGTTATCTTAAGCGATTATGATGCTGCATTGGTTTCGAATAGTATATCCATGATCTGCTTGCTGTTCGTAATCGTTTAGCTGCCTTTGTACGCAATCCCGGGTGCAAGGGCAGCACTTTGCTCTGTTCTTGCTTAGTAGATCTAATCTGTTATGGTAGTTCTTTGTTTTACAAGGAATTAGTTTAATATCCGTATGATTAGGCCCTTCAAACAGGTTAAATGTTCCGGCTGCATGATTGGTGCTTCATGGTAATCTAAGGAGGGATTGTTCCGGGAATCGACTTGTTAGTTGGTTTTTATGCCTCTTTTTAGGTTATCGTCCTGTCATCTTTCATGTTCGTTAGGCTTAATCACACGTAGGATGTTCCGGTTACACGGTGAAAACCCTTACTGTCATGGATTGGATTAGCTTGGTAATTACAGAGCATACTTTTATCTTTTTCTATCGGATTCGTACAAGACGCTTAAATATTAATAGATCCGATCTGTTAAACGGGGCAATCGGCTTCTTTCAACTGATTCTGAGAGGTACTCGAAGGTCCATCCTGGTACGAAAACAGGTTTGGCCTAGTGCAGAGGCTCCATCGGCTCTTCTAGCCGATCTTGAGAGTCATGTTAAGAGCCGCTCGCGGCTCGAATTAATGTTTGACATGGCTGTGCATGCAGAAAAGTAACTGACAACGACTTCTACACCTTCCTGATCAGGTATAGGTCAGGTGGCACGCCTAGCACTTCACCAAGCCAGGGCGTGTGCCGAACTTCTGGACCGTTGACCGAGGGACCGGGACCCATCAGCAGTTCCGGAAGCCTCCCGGCTCCTCGTGTTGCCTGTCGCTGCTCGCCGGTGGGTTTTAATCGACAAAAAGAGGCAAACAACTATATTGACCCAACTAAACATACATTTTGAACTACAAATAAACCAATTAACAATCTATAAAACTAAATTAGAGGCAAAGTACCTAAAACCATCAATTATTTCTATTCCAATACTCACCATCCTAGGAATTCTTTAAATCCATCATTAAACAACAATTACTTCCATTCAACAACTAGCATGACAACTACCATACCTAAAATGACCTACCTACACCTTCAATTTCAACTAAAACCAAGTTAAATCCGCATCATTCATCAACCTTTACCAATTGGATTTCTTCAAAATGCGGCTAAACCAAACCATTCCACCGGACAAAAATGAAGGAGGGGGATGAGCTCATCTTGCTACGCGTCGATCCGACCTTTACCCAGCCGGATTTGGCCCCAAATGGCCGGATCTAGGAGGGGGGAGGTGAGGAAGAGAGGGGGAGGGGGCAAGAAGCTCCCTCTGTTCGAAGAACAGAGGAGCAGACGCGGAGTTAAGTCCTGGCGCACGGCACCACAATAGTTAGCGTCATGCTCGGTAGTGCCGTATGTTAATGCCACAGCGTCGTAGCCTTTGGCGTCGAGTGGCCAGCCCATCCACGTGGAATTACACGGCGCCAAAGACAACGGCGCCGTAACATTGAACCACGGCACCGTTACCTTTGGCGCCATGTCGGGGTCTATTTTCGAAAATCTTTCCTCCAAGGGTCCAAATGTAAAAAACTTTCTAAAAAAGAGCTAAATTACAAAAATTTGACTTTTGGGGGGGTATTCATGGATCACTAGTACAGAAATGGTCTTTGATTCTTGACATTAGTCTCGGCTATTGTTGGGCCCGGGACTAATGAAGGCTTTAGTCCCGAGTCCAACGGCTAGGGGCATCCTTTAGTCCTGATTGGTGGCTCCAACCGGAACTAAAAGTCCTAAATATTTAGTCTCGGGTGGTAACACCATCCGAGGCTAAAGGATAGCCCTTTAGTCCTGTTGGTGGCTCCAACCCATACTAAAATGATCTTTAGTCCTGGTTGGTGGCTCTAACTGGGACTAAAGGGTACTTCACATGTTAGTTTAAAAGGAAGACATCCCATTCAAAGTCACATGTGCTGTGTAGATGGGGTAGTAAAGAAGTTGTGCGTGAGGCAAATGGTCTCGGGTTCGAATCCCGCAGACTGCAGAGTTTGGAGTATTCTCCTCCTCATGTTTAAGTAAACACCCGAATTCAAGCTAAGAATGAAAAAATAACAAGCACGAAATAAGATAGTTAAAAGAATCAATGTCGCAATAACTAGGAACGCAAAACTGCACTTCATTTCCATGTGGCTATTGGGATTTGGGCATCAGGAGCGGACCCACGTAGAGCCCATTGAGAACACGAGCCGTCGCTCTATTTTATTTTCATTTTAATGGACTTTAAACCTTATTTATGCAGCTGCAGAGGTTCCATAATTAGCAAACCGTCACTCAATACTTGAGCTGGATCCACACGTGCTGGGCGTGATCGGTTGCAATGCATAGCAAAAGCCAGGAGTAGGGCTTGGTCCAAGCTGCAGCATGTAGGTGGTCTTATTATTTGCTTCATTGGTATGACACATCGTCTAATAAATTGGAATTGACACTCACAGAAACAATAGGATAAAACTCTTCATGAGGATTGGCATTCTTAAAAACAACAAAATGGGACCCTTGTCTCTTAAAGTTTGGATTCACGTACGAATCTCTGTGCAGACTCGGAATAAAAAAATTATAGTAGGAGAAAAAAAGTAAATCCTTTAGCTGAAAGCGTTCCGAGGTGTGAAAACACAGGCAATTAATTGGGCCTTTTTATCACCGGGTCCAAGTGAAATTGGGCCGACCACCGTAGCAGACAACGGTGCAGCCTGGTGAGCAAGGCTCGTCCAGTTGAGCACTGTTTAAAGCTGTACGTTCGCTCGGTTAATCCTTATTTGGTAAGTAAAAAGTACTATCATGTTTATTTTCTAGCACGTGACCGGTTCGGCAGTTCCTATATCGGAGTTGAAAAAAAACTACTCCCTTCATTTCAAATTGTAGGTTATTTTGACTAATCTAGATACATAATTTTTACAATATATCTAGGTAAATGTTAAGATGTATAGAAAAAACTATATATCTATATTTATCATCAAATTATACTATGGAAGTAATTGTCACGAGAAGATTCATTGTCATCAATTTAAGTTTGTTTCAATCAAAGTTCATTTCTTGAAAGTTGAAACTTGCTGGGTAACTACGTATATATACTAGCTAATGTGTTTGCTGGTGTGTATGGACTGTGTGGACGTCACTAAACCAAAACGGATTTACTTTGGCGGTTTGGATTTTACTTGGCGGTCAGAATTGAGCCGCCAAGGAATATAATATTTCCTTGGCGGTGACAATGCGGTCAGAAAAATATATTTTTTTAGCTATTTTATGAGCCGTAGAGAGAAAACGGTGTTTTTTCTTAGCTGTTTTGCCGAGCCGCTAAGTAAAGGGTGCTTTTCCTTGGCTGTTAAGCCCAGCCGCCAAGAAAATGGTATTTTTGCTTGGCTGTTTGGTCGAGCCGCCAAGAAAACCATGTGTTTTCTTGGCTGTTTCGGTTAGCCGCAAAGAAAATGTTGTGTTACCTTAGCCGTTTGGCCTAGCCGCTGAGGAAATGATTCATCCTTGATTATTTTTAAAAGTTTTCAAGCAAATTTCAAAATTAATGTATATTCAATGGACAAGCAAATTGCTCATTGTGTTGGGGTTATTCTAAATGACCTAGCATATTACTACTTGTGTTGGGGTTATTCAATACCACATGGAAATTTGGAAGTAAAAATCCAAATGTTTCTATACTTTACAATCTATTTTTCTTAGTCACATATAGTTTATAAAAGTTAATAATACCCTAGTTATGTTGGAAAATTCTAAAATTTGGTTGGGCACCAATATACAGCCTTATAACATCTCTGAAAAGGTTTTAAAAAAATCAAATTAAAAATCATTTGCTTCGTTTGGTGATCATTTTAAAGCACATGTGTATATGGACTCTCAAATCACTAGCAAGGTTCAAGTTGTTCAGTAGTTAAATTTATCTTTTTTGCATGAAAATTTATTACAACCTTAATATAGTATTTTTACTCATAAAATTAATATAATTATAATTTTTATGCAACAATATATACTTTTAAGAATTTAATTGTATTTCCGCTTAAGTAATAATAAGATTTGTAAAATTTTGTTAAAAAGGCAAAAGAACCTACGCTTGGGCCGTTTTCTCGGCGCGCGTCCGCACGGCCTGTACGGCCCAACTCTTCTTACCCTTCCATTTTTGATCTAACGGCTCGCGTCGCATTCACGTTGTATAAAATCTATCTGTTGACTGCCACCAAAACCCTAGCTCTTCTCATCCTCTGTTCACGGCCGCCGGCGGCTGCGAGAGAGAGAGAGAGAGAGGCGAAGGCGTCATGGCAATCAAGCCAGCCTTGGCCGAGGCCGCACCGGTGTGCGACGCGTGGACGGGGCCTGCGCTCTGCCCCCACGCCATCTTCCCCCAAATCTCGCGCAGCATCAGCTGAGGATCTCTGATGTGGCTCCACTCCGCCGTCGCTTCCAGCGCGGTGGATCTGTGTGAAGCTCGCAGTAGCATCGTGTCCAGAGGTCCGGCGAGCGCGGAGGTCCGGCGGGCAACGGGATGGCCCCAGGTCGGGGCTGCCGAGGTCCTTCGCTGCCTCCGTGCCTGCAGTGATGGGCGCGTAGTTGCGGCACGCCAGGCACAGCGCGCAAGCCCCGTTAGCGGCCGTGATTCCAGCAGGGACTAGCGGTCAGTTTCCTCCCTCTCCTCCCTTTTACCGTCCTTGAATCAAGCTGTGCTAGCTAGTGCCGTGATTCCAGCAGGGACTAGGCGGTCAGTTAACTAAGTGTGAGAGTGCATGGGATAGATCTATGTGCCTATGCTCCTTTTGTACTGATATCGCAAGAAGACAAGAAGCGTCTCACAGTAGAACAGGTTTCCGATTCCTTTTTTGTTCCACGTAGCCGCGATTAGAATATTTTCCGGTTAGAATATTTTCTTGATGCTTAGGAAAGTTTGTCAATGTCAGAATTTACTTGGCGGTAACACCGTGACCGTCAAGAAGATTATTCTTAGTGGCCAGCTGCTAAGGTAATCAGATTTTACTGGTGCTCTATTCTTGGTTGGTGGATTTTGCTTGATGGTCGGCCGCTAAGAATCATTTACTTGGTGGTTTCTGTGCTTTTCTTAGATAATTTCAGTTTCTGGTAGCGCGCGTCCATGAATAACCGCGGGTTAGTCAAGGCGTAAACAAAGCGTGTCCTGGTCCACCAGAGCCATCAGATCACGTTGTCACCATTGACGCTGGCAAGTCTTGTTACGACCCAAAACTTTTTAACATGATAAAAAATTAAGCAACATCATCATGAGCATCATTCAAGCATAATGGAGCATCATGTGCATATGATTGATTGAAAGAATTGAATTTCTTACTTTGTTTAAAGAGAGAAGGGTTGTTGAGGAAGTTCAAATTTTGTTAAGTAATTATGCCCCCAAAAATTTTATTCAAATACTAGATTTCAAATGGTGAATTTTGAATATTTTTTGAGAATTTTTGGATGTTTAACCCGATCCATAAAATTTTTGTAAAATTTGAAAACAACAGTTTTGCTCGAATTTTTATAAGCAATACTTAATAGTTTTTTTTTGAGTCTTTGTTGTTGCATTATGTTCTTGGTGATTTATTCTTGCTTCAGTAAATTTTTGATGATTTTTGGAGCTCGGGAAGTACGAGATTTTGAATTTAGAATTTGAATCGCTGATTTTCTTTATTTCCTTTCTCACCCAGGCCCACCCGTCAGCCCCTCTCTCTCCCCGCGTGACGCAGCCTGGCGTGGCCGGTTGCCCAGCCGTGGCAGCGTCGCCACGCCGTCGGCCGCTGGCTGGTCCAGTGTGGCCGTGGGGCGACGCCACCCGGTGCCCGCGCCCTCTTCTTCCCCTTCTCTCTCCCTCGGGCGCATTTCTTCCTCCTCGTGAAAACCCTAGCCCCGCCTGACCGCCGCCGCTTCTTCCTCCTCCTGTCCGCCGTCGCCGCGAATCTCCGCTCGATTCCGCACACGCACAGCACCCATTGCCCCTCCTCGCTCGGCCTCGGCCCTTAATCGCCTCCCTCCTCCCTTGCAGCTGCTTCCCAACGCGCGCCTCCGTCTGCAGCCGCCGCCCTCCGCCGCGTCGCCGCCCGTCCGTGCCGCAGGTGAGCACCCCCAATGCGTTGAGCCTCTCCCGCGCGCTCTGCATTCCCTAGTTCGCGCCCACGGCCGAGCCCCCTTCGTCGCCCGCCGTGCGCTCGAGCCGCGTCGTGCCCCCGTGGCGAGTCAAGGCCCGCGGCCGGCCTTGACTCCGCCCGGCTGGGTCTGACCTCCTGAGCCCACCTGTCGTCGCCTAGGAGCGCCAGATCCGGGTGGCCCTAGCGATTTTTCAGCGTTTTTCTTTTGTTTAATTATGCTGCAAACTTGTAAATTGCATAGTAAATTGTGTAGACCTCCAAAAATTGTGAAACTTGATTTGTTTGATTCCTAGGTGATGACTCTATTTAGAAAAATTGTTGTTGTGCATGTTAATATCCTGTACACTCAGAGCTGAGGTTCCATGAAGTGAACTTAAAATTTTGCTTCATGGATTGAGAGCGAAATAAAAATTTAGCACTTGCATTAATATTTTTTTTTGTAAAAACTTAAACCTAAGGATTAATCGCTAACTTTCTCGCATGATATTAAAGCTATTGTCTCCTCTATTGCTTCACTTGTTATTTAAATGTGCTTAACTTCTCTTATCTTTATGGTTTGATTAGATGGCTCCCAAGTTGATCATGGCGACTCGCGCCCCGGAGACGATTGGATTCCCGGCTCTCCTTAATGAGATGTTGAGGCGGGCGTACTGCACTTTTCAACCCGAGTATGCGGTTTATGCCCTTGGTCATGGAGTCGGCTTGGTGGATTACATGGCGACTCTCCACCTTGAGGCAAGGATGGTGGTTGGAGCAGAGACGTATGACTTCTAAGCTTGGGGTACCTCGGTGGAGATGGCTAACCACATTCTACTAAGGACGAATCAGGGAGTAAACCCTAATAGGAGGAAAAATTAGGGTTATGCGCTCATACCTGCCTGCGTGGATGGCTGCGGCTGCCGCGCGACGGCTACGTAGGACTCGCGTCACCGGCCGACGAGCTCGCTCCCGCGCCGCGGACTGGTACTGAAGGTACCGCGCCGCCGCGTGGTAATTCGCGAGACAGAATGTGCTCTAGATTTCGTTTTGGCAGAGTTCAAATGGGTTGGGAACGGGCCTCTCAGTGTGCAGACCAGAATAACTGAGTATTGAGCCGAGAATAACCGAGTTGGCGCATTAGAATAACTGAGTTATTGGAACGGAATAACTGAGTGATTGGCGACAGAGCAACTGAGTGTGCAGACCAGAATAACTGAGTTGGCACATTAGAATAACTGAGTTATTAGGACCAGAATAACTGAGATCTTAGAATAGCACATCCTGTATCTTGGAAAAGCACTTTCTGTATCTTGGAAAAGCACTTCCTGTATCTTGGAAAAGCACTTCCTATATCTTGGAAAAGCACATCCTGTATCTTGCAATAGCACATCCTGTATCTTGCAATATCACATCCTTAACTCTAAAGTATGCAGTAGCACGTCCGGATTTATGAAATATCACATCTGTATCTAGCAATAGCACGCGGTGTGGGCACGATTTCCCTACCATTTGATTTGTACAGCAAGCACGCCCACTATCTTGGAATAGCACATCCAGTATCTTGGAATAGCACATCCTGTATCTTGGAATAGCACATCCTGTATGCTATTACTACTATTTCCTGCAGTAAAATCTAAAGTATCTTGGCCACGTAAGCCAAGCAGGGGACCTGCAATAGTAAAAACTAGGAGTTGGTGGAAGGTATGTCAATTGTGAGGTTAGCAAGAAGTTCTTTGTGGCCATGTTCTGTGGGATGACTCCTGTCCAGCGAGAGGGGAACGCAAACAGGCGTCGAGCACATACTGTATCTAGGAATAGAACAACTACAATGCTACGTGATAATAACGGTACGTGGGAATGAACGTAAACCATAGCATAGCATTGCCAAACGTGATAATAACGGTATGTGGGAATGAACGTAAACCATAGCATAGCATTGCCAACTACAGATCGGTACATGGGACGGCGGTTCAGTGGGAATCGCCAACTGGACTGGCGGTACGTTTGCGTGCTATTTGGGGGTACTGGACGTGCTATTCCTTTAAAGGTCATTGTCGCCGGTTAAGGCACTGTCGCCGGTTAAGGTCATTCAGGCAAATTACTGAGTACATCCAGTCATTTGTTAAATTTGAACAAACTCAGTCATTCTATCTTAGACGCGTTTAGCATCAGGGCTGCCGTTACGGCATTTAGCAGGCTATAGCCGGCTATTTAAAACTTTGACTCTGATGAAAGAATCTGGAGTTTGTTTGAAAAAAAATGGCAAAGCTGGATGGATGGAAAAAAGACAGAAAAGGGAGGTTAAGCAGACCATGATGTCGAAGACATCCTCGTTGCCGTTCACCGCCGGCCGGTCGGGCGGTCAGGCGCGGTAGAGAATTTGGTACCGATTAGATGAATTAGAAATAAAAAAACGACATTATAAGCCCACAAAGGCTTGATGGTCCTTGGCTAGGCCGCGCTAAGCGCACTTCCTCCGTTCTGCAATCTATGACCGACAAGCCCGCTTCCTCCGATCTTGGCTGGGCTGAACCTAAGCCGCTAGGCCGCGCTAAGGCCGCTTCCTCCGTTCTGCAATCTATGATCGACAAGCCCTCTTCCTCCGATCTTGGCTGTGCTGAACCTAAGCCGCTAGGCCGCGCTAAGCCCGCTTCCTCCGTTCTGCAATCTATGACCGACAAGCCCGCTTCCTCCGATCTTGGCTGGGTCGAACCTAAGCCGCTAGGCTGCGCTAAGCCCGCTTTCTCCGTTCTGCAATCTATGACCGACAAGCCCGCTTCCTCCGATCTGCAGCCCCCAGCCTAGCTGCCGTCGCCGTCGTGTGCGCCGCCCAGGGCATCTCCTTTCCGGCGAGTTCAAGCTCCACCGCATCCTAGCCGCCGCCGCCGCGCGGTCTTCTCTGGCCCCAGCGTCTCCACCACGCCCTAGCTTCTGTGGTTCCAGCGTTAAAATGGCAACTGCACAAGCTTTGTTCAAAGAGGTGCTATCATTTCCAGTAGATGATATTTTGAAGCGGAAGCAGTCACATTTCAAGGTATGAGTCTCTCCCAACAGGTAACATTCCTTATTTTGCACCTGAAACGTCTCCATTTCAAGGTTTCATGTTGTTACAGGTTGAGACGATTCCCAATGAATTTGCCACCCGTCTGGCATATACAGAAGCATTTCGCAATCCAAAATTAGAAGAGATCTGGCATCATATTGACTCTAGCATGGATACCATATCCAGAGGCCTAGATGTTGTTTCCTATAAGTGCTCCAAGAACCGTAGAGGGTTAAATGAGTACAACATCAAGCTCAATTTAGAGAATGTAGAGAATATGCCAAGAAAAGGAGACCTCATGTTATTTCTAGAAAGGGGATTGGAATCAAGAGACCAAATTATCAAGGCTGGCTCCTTTTGTACCATCATAGTGGTTATAGACAACACTAGAACATATAACCATACAACTTCAATGCTTGTCTGGATGTCACGGTCACCTTATGGAGGCAGTTTAAATGACCAACGTTCTTACCAAGTTATGAGCATGTGCAATCTGACAACTTTTGCATGTAGTTGGGAAGTTATGACGAGAGGTTGCCAAGACAATCCAGAAATAATCAATCTCATGTTGACTAAAAATAAGGAGAATGTGGATAATATTCTGCTGGCTGATGGAAAATATGGACAATTCACAGGTAAGGATTTTGGATTGAACAAATCACAGAAAGATGCAGTGGCAAGTTGCATTTCAGCCTCTGAATGTCCAAATAAATTATCTGTACGTCTAATTTGGGGCCCACCAGGCACAGGTAAAACTAAAACAGCTTCAGTGGTTCTGCTTATGCTTCTAAAGAATCTAAGCACACGTAGAACTCTTGTATGTGCTCCAACCAACACAGCTCTCACACAATTGGCTTCCGTCTTGTTTCTCTAGTTGAAGAGTCCACCAAAACCAGTCATTTACTTAAAGACATCATTATATTTGGGAGTGAGAAGCTTATGAACAAAGCAAATGACCTGTCAAAAATTTCATTGGATTGTCGAATAAGAGAAAGATATTCGAGAACCAGAGTTTTGAACGATGCAAAACTTGTATTTTGCACTCCTTGTAGTTCATTTAGGTTTGTAGGAAATCAGCGATTTGACACCTTGGTTATTGATGAGGCCGCAAACCTAAAAGAATGTGAATCATTGATCCCTCTCTCTATTGGTGGGATAAAACACGTGGTGCTTATGGGGGATGACAAGCAGCTACAATCAGTGGTAAAGAGCCCGGTATGTCCTCGTTATAAAACCATTTGAATATTTCCTCTTAATTTCGATGGCAAACAACTATGATATATCCTTGAGGGTCGATTACATGTGGAAGTTGTTTTGGCTCTGGTCGGTTGTGCTTCTTGCATACATGGAAGTGCGCCCAAAATGATTATTTTAGCATACATGGAAGTTGTTTTGTTCATACAAGTGGCACAAGAGATTGCTCTAGCTTATTACTTAGACTTGGAAGTTGTTTTGTTCATAGAAGTGGCTTTGTTCTATGTTGATAGTAATATAGCTTATTACTTAGACTTGGAAGTTGTTTTGTTCATAGAAGTGGCTTTGTTCTATGTTGATAGTAATATGCTGTCACAGGTGCAGCCAAAATGATTATCATACATGTGGAAGTTGTTTTGTTCATAGAAGTGGCACAAGAGATTGCTCCAGCTTAGTAATATGCTGTCAGGCATCTATGGACTAGTAAACTCAACTGACCTAAACTTCTTCTTTCTGCTAATTTCCTAATTTGTAGATTGCTAAAGATGCTAAGTATGGACGAAGCCTGTTTGAGAGATTGAGTGAAATCGGTCACCACAAGCAGATGCTTGATGAGCAATATAGAATGTACCCCTGCATCAGCAAGTTCCCAAATGGCAATTTTTATGGTGGAAAAATTAAAGATGGCACTAAGCCTTATGGAAACTTCGACATTTACTTGGATCTATTTTTCAGAATTACTCATTCATGTTGAAGGCGGTACAGAAAAACATGTTTGTACGAGTTTTGTAAATAAGATTGAAGCTGAAAAGATCGTTGATAAACTTGCTGAAGGTATATTCTCCTAATTTTTGGTGGTTTATTAAATATAATTCGTTTATGGCTTATCCGTGTATATTTGGTCCAACACTACTGTAGTATGCACCAATAATGAGAAGAAAACCAGTGTTGGTAGAATATCTCTATATTCAGGCCAAGTGCTTTATTTGCTAGAAAGACTTGAAAGATTTCGTAAACATGGGTTTCTTTCTGTTAAAGTACAAACTGTTGATTCATTTCAAGGTGATGAGAAGGACATCATAATAATTTCAACTGTTAGATGCAATCATGATGGGAACATAGGCTTTCTCGATTCAGATAGGAGAGCTAATGTGGCCTTGACAAGAGCACGATATGTTAACTTTCATTCTTGTTTGTTGCCAAAGAACATACCTTTGAATTGACAATTCAATCCTACTATATTTCTAAATAAATCCCCCCTCCCTGCAGGAAATATCTTTGGATCCTTGGACATGAAACAACTCTCCTGAGAAGTAATTCAGTATGGTCTAAGGTAGTCAAAGATGCAAAGAAACACTTTTGTTACTTTCGTGCTGATGAAGACCAGTATCTTGCTATAACCATTGATCACTTCAAATCAACGGAAACAAATTTACATATGGGTCAGGGCTTGAAAGCTATGGAAACAAGTTCAGATACAGGTCAGGGAAAAGGTTCAGAAACAAATTTAGATAAAGGTCAGGGCCAGCTTTCCTGTCCATCTCCACCTCGATGCAGCAAGTGTTCTATATATACATAGCTCACAGGTGCCAGCCTGATAGAGGCCACAATCGAGGAAGAAGACAGCATGGTGGATGCAACAATAGAGGAAGCAAACATTGTGCCGGGAAAAGGTACAGAAACAAATTTAAATATGGGTCCGGACTTGAAAGCTATGGAATCAAATTCAGATACAGGTCAGGGCCAGCTTTCCTGTCCATCTCCACCCCGATGCAGCAAGTCTTCTATATATATATACAGCTCACAGGTGCCAGCCTGATAGAGGCCGCACTCGAGGAAGAAGACGGTCTGGTGGATGCAACAATAGAGGAAGCAAACATTGAGCCAGTTTCCAGTCTATCTCAACCACAATGCAACCAGTTTGCTGTAGGGGCTGTAATAGAGGAAGCCAACAATGATTTCTTACCCAGTCATGTTACTTCAAGGAAGAGGCTCCGTAAATCAGCAGATGCCAAATCAGAAGTACCAGAAGCCGAACCAGAAGTTGCACAAGCAGTAGAGGCTGCGGTAGAGGATGATGGCGTGACTATAGACGTGTTGCCTCCACTAGTTGAGGGATCAAATACAATGAAGGCTTATACATCCATGAAAAAAAGAGCAAAAAGGGAAAATCTCTACGAAGAAGCCAGATCTGCAACAGATAATCGTTTTTGGTCCATCAAGCAACAGGAAATGTACGAGAATGTTTATAAAACGAAGAGTTTTGCTGACAACAGATGGATTGATTGGGAATACATGAAGCGTTTCAAAGAGATGCTTGATGTTGAGACAAAATGTAAGAAAATTGGTCTTCATAAACTGATGGAATAAGAAAGGAATGGCATGAAGAGACAATCAGACAGTTCTTCTCAACATTGTACATAAATCTAAGTAGGACCTCCCTGACATGGATGAGTGGCACAAATATGAAGATTACTGTCACGAAGAGATTTTGTGAGAAAGTTCTACTTGTTGATCCCTTGCACGGTAGTAAGATTGAGGGTAAATTAACTAGCAAAGACGAAGAGGTGTTCAACACTTGGAAAAAAAATGATGCAATTTTTAGTGTAGCAAATCGGCTGTTGAGAAAGACCATCTACCCTAAGGCTGGAGATATCAGTAAGGTTCACAATGACAACAAGGTCATACTGTATCATCTTTTGACCGAGAAGCCTTTCGACATTGTAGACATAATGTTCACGGAGATGGAAAAAGCTCAAAGAGAGAAGAGACGTTTGATCCCATATGCCCCATACATCATGTTACTAATTGACAGTGCAACTAAGGGGAAATTTGTACCTAAAACCAAAGAGTTCCGAGCTCATAATGTGTACCAAATTATGCAAATTGAGACTGTAAATACGCAAATGGAGACTGAACAGCATCAGAATAAAAAAGCTGTTTCCAAGGACAAGGCATCTTTGTCTGTGCCTGAAATGCCCCGGTCTAAACAATCGGAGCTAAACATGTATTTAAACACCAGAAAATAGTCTCTGGTGAAAATACATTACACAAGTGGTGCCACAGTCATACATAGCTTTATTTAATGCGTTCGATTACAACAATAATATAAACTAGGAATACAACAGTAGCGGTGATAAACGCAAGGGCAAACTCTTCATCTGACATGGTGGCTTCTACTGCAACGGCACCACTCCAGACTTGGGTATAGGGCACGAACTACTCACCTTCCTCAGGCACGAAATCAGGATCATCTGCAATAAGTCATAAACGGGTGAGTACAAAAGTACTCAGCAAGTTCCACCTCACCCTACGGGAGGGGAATGACATGCACGACGCACATTAAACATAATGCATTAGCAATGCAACTCATGGTATGCGACTCTTTCCGACACAACCCATAGTAGGTAGCTCACTAGTTGTCAGGACCACACCGTAGCCTGTCCATTCCGTGGACACGAACCATTCGAATGGATTCTACACTCTGCAGAGGTCGTACACTGTACCCACAAGCTCGACTGCCCGAACGGACAACCGACATTGCCGACACCCAGCCGTGGTCACGCCCCAGCCCGGCCGCACAAACCCTCGGGTCCTGACCCCAATGGTCTATACCCGCGGACCATCCCTGCGACCGTCAGGCTAACCAGTGGGATTAGGCTAAGTCCGGCCCATAACAGAACCTGTGGTCGTACTAAAGTAAGCTAGGTGAGATGTCAAAACAACTCGGTCCTTATGGTTCACCAGGGTAGCAACCATCCCTCAACATGTTAACTCGAGCCTACCTCCACGGTAGCACTCACCTGCCAGTCTACCACCACGGTAGCACCGGCTCCAGCATACCCAGCTGCCCTAGCCTCAGTCAAATCCCTTCATATCCTAGTCTCAACTCTGGATATGCATAACTACTCATATGCATGTATGAGCACACTCAATCACTCAAGCACCGATATATGTAATCGATCCTAAACCAAGGCTACAACTAGATGTCCTCACATGGATGCAACCGCTCACGTAGGGGTCGATGAAACTTGCCTTCGCTTACGTACACGTCGGCGGCGGCGGCTTCCTGCTCGCGGTACGGGTCTTCTGGCTCTGGCCCGCTGTACTAGCCTTCGTACTCCTTGGCAGGCTCCTCCTCGATCACTCCGTGATCTATGGTGGAAACGGCACAACCGGCAAACAAACACAAGCAAGCTATAAAATAAGCTCAAATGGAGATGAAAATAGGAGGAATAGATAGTATATGATTTGAGGAGAGTTTAGGAAGAAGAGTTATGTGAAAAGGAGTTGATATGAAGGAGATATTGGGTTTACAGTATTGGTTGGTATTCAAATAGAATGATTTGGATTAGGTGCTCACGGCCTGGTGGGTGTTTTGGGCCTTTATTAGTATTGCGGAGTTAAGGTCGGGGAGCTGCCTGCTATCTCACCTTGGCGCGGAACAGCTCGAGGAAGAGGGTTAACTGTTGGAGCTTCGTCTCGTGAGTGAGCTGGGCTCGTGAGAAGTGGTTTAGCTAGCGGAGTGAAGCGGCTCGGTGTGCTTGGGCTGATGATGGGGTTCGTCACGGCCTTGCTCCTTTTATAGGCGAGGGGAGCAGCGGCGGCGTCGCACAAGGATGGGCGACGGCGTGGGATGCGGCAGCTCGCCGTCAACTCAAACAGTGGCAGCGCTGAAGGCGCGAGCGTCGAGGCGGCAAAGCCGGCGAGGACGCTGCAGCGGCGTGGGCGAGGTGGGGACGTGGAGGTGGGCGGCACGGCGCGGTGCCGACGGCAGTGCGCGGTCCCGTCGTGGGGCCGGGCGTGTCGCGCGTGCGCGAGTGGGAGCGAGTGCGGGTGAGGACGGCAGGGAGGGGCGTCGGCTTCTTTTATGAACGAGGTGAGGCGGTTCGCGCGGTGGAAAAATCTAGGCCGGCACTGTGCGCGACGACCCCGATTTATGGCGAGGTAGGTGCCGCTATATTTGCATGACGGGTTATTTCAAGGTCCATGGTGTGGGTACTCTGTGGCTTACAGGGTGTGATGAAGTTATGGCGAAGAAGGTAGGTGCTGTCATGATTATCTGGGAATTATGGCATGGTGCGGTGACCCGAGAGGCTTCTATGGAAAGGGACGAGATGATTTTTGTCGTAGGTGCAAGCATGCGTATGCTGGAACGAATGTACTAACGCAGGGCAAGAGTATAAAATAGTCTGCCTAGTAGTTACGTAATACCTCATATAACGTTAGTATTATTTTACGTTACTAGTTTAATTGTAACATAAGTTTTATCTTAGCGGTTGTTGGAAATTGAGATGGCCCTAATACCCACTAAGTTTAACCAGGAGTCTAACATTTATGAAGGCACTTACCTTATTGAAGGAACACACACCTTTAAGGGGCTAGTCCAGCATTCACCCTCCTAGCCCTACCACAACTCATCTACCTTGCTCATGGGTGGATGCCATGGCAAGGAGGGAGCTCTATTTATAGGTCAAGGAGAGCCTTGAAAATATCTCACTCTTACTTAGTGGAGAAGGATCTAAAGGGTTGACTTGAAAATATCTCTTTCTTACTTAGTGGAGAAGGAACTAGAGGTTTGCCTTCAAAATATCTCTCTTGCTCAGTGGAGAAGGAACTAGGGGTTGACTTAAAAATATCTCTCTCTTGCTTAGTGGAGAAGGAATTAGGGGTTGACTTGAAAATATCTCTCTTGCTTAGAGGGTTGCCTTACATTCCTTTCAATAGGGATGAAAACTGGGATGTTACAGTGCCGCCACTGAATCCTAAGGGCCTGTTTGGGACAGCTTATGGGCCAGCTTGTGAGCAAGTTTAAGCCGCGGGCTGGCCAAACGCTTTGCTTATGGGCCGCTTCCCCCCAAGCGCTTCCTGACCGCCTTCATGAAACGAGCAGCTGCCCCGCACCAGCTTCCGCAGCTTCTCGCTTCCCCAATCCATTCCACCCACGCCGCCCCCCTGCGCCGGCCTCCCCGCGCAGCTCCCCTGCGCAGCTCCCCGGCGCCGGCCTCCTCGCGTAGCTCCCCCGCGCCGCCCCCCCGCGCAGCTCCCCTGCTACGGGCCCCCCGCGCTGCCCCCCCCGGCGCCGGCCTCCCCGCGCAGCTCCCCCGCGCCGCCCCCCCGCGCCGCTCCCCTGCATCGGCCCCCCCGCGCCGCTCCCCTGCGTCGGGCCCCCCGCCCCGCTTCCCTGCGCAGCTCCTGTGATTACCCGTCTTGGTGGCGGCCGATTTGAGCGACCAGAGCTGCCTGGCCACCGCCGACACCGTGGTGGACACGATCCTGCCCGCAATCCCTGCCACCCGACGCGAATCAATCAGTAGGTGCAGGCGGTAAGGTAGCCAACCAAGCAAACGGAATGATATAGCAAGGCCGAAAGGAGCTTACTTGCGAGGAAGGAGGATGCGGCGAACGCGGACGGGAAGAAGGCGCTATTGAGCAGGAGCGCGCCGGCCAGGAGCGCCGGCAGGCCTGGCTAATCAGTCTCTGTTATTCGACTAAGGAGCACTATGTACATTTCACGTGAATACACTGATGATCTATCAATTATCTAATTTCAAATTATGTTATCTAATTTATAATTAAGTTATCATTATCTTATTTAAGAGTGATTTATGATTAATTGTATGATATATTAATTGTTAATAATTTATGAACAAGTTTCAGCTGTGCCAAACAGGGTCGGTGACCAGCTGCTTCTTTAACCAGCTGCTTCTCTGGCCAGCGAGCCACCAGCTGGCTTCTGAACAAGTTTCAGCTGTGCCAAACAGGGCCTAAATCCAAAACTTTGGTATCCCTGAATCCAAATTGGTGAGCATATTTATGATAACATTCAGCAAGAGGTTTTTACATCCAACAGAAAGAAGATGAAGATGACTTGCAACCCAGACAAATAACAGGTCCCAGTTGCTCAGGGGCTACCAAGCACCCCAAATGTAATAAAATCATAGTAACCCCTGCAACTAGGAAAACACACACACCCTAATCCCAAGATAAGCATGTGTGGTCACATCCTGTCCTCTCTTCTGCGCGGGGCGCAGGTTATGATCTCATCGACCCTGAGGATCATCTCTGCCGCCTGTGTCGTGGACAGAAGGATGGCCTGCTTCGCCTTGAACGACTCTTGAATCCCCAGCTTCTGCATGTCTCCAACACTGCCCGTGATGACATCAATTCCAGTCGACACATGAGGAGGACATTCGTAAGTAGAGATTTTTTTTGCCTGGAACAATGATTACACTCAGCATTCTGATAAATGTGTTTTTGCATATATTTTTTCCTTTCTACAAGAATGAAGAATGGTTTGTATTTCATGTCGATACGAAAAGACTACCCATCATTGAAGCTCTGTTTTGCAAGACGTCAGCATTGTCGTTTGAAGATAGATCCCGACTAGGAAAGTCTATCATGGGCTGTCTACTCAAAGCCATGAAGGATTGCGGCTTCACGGTGAAACAATATGGTGATTGTAGGTTCACAGTTACTGTAACTGAACTCGAATTCAAAGATAGTGCCTCAGCGCTCATGAGTTTTATTGAGAGCTTCACTTCTAAGTTGGACGACAATGCCAAGAAACTGAAAAAGGGTGACAAGGTTAGTGTATTCCCCTTTTTACCTTGATATGATGTACAAAAAATTCCACACGACTGGCTAGAAACTTACAAGATTGTTTATTTTTTTTTCAATTTGCAGAACTGGCTGGAACCTTACAAGAAGTCGACAGTGGCATACCTTGTTTGTCACACTGAAAATAAGGTGGTGTTGCCTGACGATATTGTGAAGTACAAGCAAAAAAAGTGAGGTGGTTGAGTCGTTAATGGGTCCAGTGGCTGTGTTTTAAGACTTGTATCACACTACTTGTATGGCTGTGTTTTAAGACATGTATCAGTCTACTTGTATGGCTTTATTCTCTGAAGCTGTTCCACTGTTGCCGTTAGTAATAGGTGTTGCTTTTGTCTCTGCTCAGTGGGTGATTCATTTCATTCAGAGGTGCTGCAACTTTAATTAGTCTGTAGTGTTGGGTTCCTAGCCCAGTGTTGAGTTCTAAATGATCTTGTTGTGTTCCTACCAAGTGTTGAGCTGCTCGACGACGCGCGCAGCCGCAGCCGCACCGGCGAGGAGCGTTTAGAACTCTGTTGATCTACATAGTGTTAACACCAGCTCAACAGAGTTCTCATGTTGATTTTTGAAGGACCCACGTGTTGGGTTCCTGCTCAGTGTTGAGTTCTGAACGATATTGTTATAGTGTTGCGTTCTGAATGATAGTGTTATGTTCCATGGGCCCTTGTTGATTTCGGGAGGACCCACGGGCCGAACGGCGTGTCACTTTCATGCGTATATAGTGTTGGGTTCCTGCCCAGTGTTGAGAACTCAACACTGGGCACTAGTGGTTGGGAACCCAGCATTGGTCTACCTGAGGTGTGTTTTTAGGTCACTAGTGGTTTATCATATTGTATGAACAACAGTAAAATCTTGGTCCCAGCAGGCCTTTCCAACTTCACACCAACATCTTGCTAAAAATAATAATCGACAAGCAAAGTGTCTTGGCTACTACGCCATGTTAGCAGAGAAAATATAAACCAGTTCTGATTACATCTAGCTATACAAAAGTCCATCCTAAGTTCATTAGCCTCTCAGCATAAATCGGCTGGATCCTTCCTCCCCCCAATTCATCTGTCCCATCACAAACCACCCAATCAACGCCAAAACCAGAAAACACAGTGCCATATTCCTAGGTTTCACTTTAGTTGACCCTTTCAGCTTTTGCAGCTCATTCTCCATCAGTTTCAATGCAGCAGCTGTCGATTTCTTGTTTTCCTCAATTTCAATCATGGCTGCCTTCGTCGACTTTTTCACGTTATCCAGCTCTTCCATCACTAACTCCAGGTTGGACAGCTTTTTCTTCATATCTCTGATGGAATTGGTTACAGATTCAATGGCTTTGCCATGATCATTAAGTGCGATCATTAACAACTCAAGGCGTCGGTCACCACTGACAAACCCATCCTCGATTAACAAAACAGCATAGCTCGCTTGCCAGTGGAAAAAATCACATTGAGACCCATCCTATAAAGAAGAAAGCCTTGGGCCCTCAAAATTACCCAAACCATATAACTTATCAATTGAGCAAAAATTGAGAAATAACCGTTCTCTTGGCTCTGCACCGGTAGAACTTCCTCGATGTGGTTTCTGGTTGTTTGGAGACCTGCTCAATCATCACCCCATTGCAGAGCTTGCAAGGGATTAGAGGAAGCTCAGCACTCGCAGTATTGGAGCCAGAGAGTAAGGATGACGATGACGATGACGGCATCTCCTCAAATAGCCTGAAAGACCATAGCAATGATAAATTACCAGTTTGCTCAATCCTTAGAACACTGAAAACATAAGTTAACGGTGTTTTATTAGTTCAAAGTAAAGCACTGATTTAACATGTACAGTATGTTCAGATAAGTTCAGAGCTGATCTCATGAACATTGCTATGACTACCCAGGTTGCAGATATTGAAGCTGCTGAAAAGCAGAAAATGAGAGAGAAGGTGCAGAAGATTATAGCGCATGGGATCAACTATTTTGTCAACAGGCAGTTAATCTATAACTTCCCTGAAGAACTCTTTGCTGATGCTGGCATCCTCGCAATTGAGCATGCTGATTTTGAGGGCATTGAACGGCTAGCTCTTGTCACTGGCTGCTGCAGCAGTAAAGCCTGCCCAGGCTTGCACGCCACTCAGCAGCATGCTGCACATGCCACCCTACACCCTACAACCCTGCTGCTCGCCACCCTAACCCTACAGGCTATGCTGCACTTGAAATCGGATATCATCTTTGAATACCGGAGGAAATTGAAAGAAGAAAAGAAAGAATCAACCACTCCCACTCGGTTTAGACCCAGAGTGAAATTCCATGTCAAATGGACCATGATCTGCTCTTTGCTCAGCTCGGGGAAAAGAAGAAAGAATGGCACTGAAGGGGACATTCGAGAGAGATGGACAATAGATACAGATGCAAGTCAGGGAAAGAGCAGAGAGAATGGCGGTGAAGTTATGGCAGTTACCTCAGGCGGCACGGCCGATGATATCATGTCGCGGGGCTACGAGGAGCTCGACGGAGGAGGCCGCCGAGATCCGCGGTGAACAGAGCTAGGGTTTCAAACCCTAGCTCACGGGCCCGCCAGCAGGTGATGCGAGGGGGTCGGAGCTCCCACGGCACAGCCGACGAGGTTGCGTCAGTGGGGCAGCGAGGTCCCGTCGCGGCAGTGGACGCGGAGGAAGAAAGAGGTCAGAAGAAGATGGGCAGCCAGGCAGTGGGGCGGTGTTGTTTTTGCCGGTCGAGAAGATGGGCGTTCTAGCCTAATAGGCCACCCATACAGAAGAAATGAGCCCAACAGGCCCATCTCTCTCGCGCGCTCCTCATACTGGGAGTGGGCCGGGTCCAAACTAGTTGGACCGACCCACGAGAGGAGTGCTCGATATATGATTCAGCTGCCCAACAAGGGTCATTTCTCCGGTCTCTTGGAATACCAGATCCTGTATCTTGGAATAGCACTTCCTGTATCATGGAATAGCACTTCCTGTATCTTGGAAAAGCACTTCCTGTATCTTGGAAAAGCACATCCTGTATCTTGAAATAGCACATCCTGTATCTAGGAATAGCACATCCTTAACACTAAAGTATGCAGTAGCACGTCCGGGCTTATGAAATATCACATCTGTATCTTGCAATAGCATGCGGTGTGGGCACGATTTCCCTACCATTTGATTTGTACAGCAAGCACGCCTAGTATCTTGAAATAGCACATCCAGTATCTTGAAATAGCACATCACTGGCCTTAACCGGATTCAATGGCTTAACCAGCCGCTAGGCTTAAGTTCAGCCCAGCCAAGATCGGAGGAAGCGGGCTTGTCGGTCATAGATTGCAGAACGGAGGAAGCGGGCTTAGAGCAAGTAAATAACAAGTTATTACAGACACCTGTGCACGAAAGCCAACAGCATGGCCAACACTAGATATTACAGACATTAACACAGAGACAGACCAACATAGGATCAGGTACTGCTATCAGGTCCTTCACCTCCAATTCATGGCTTGCATCAGATCTTCCAAACGGACCAAAAACATCTTGTTCCTTCTTTTTGTGGTCTTCAAACTCCTCCTTGTTTCGCAAGTCCTGCTGCAAATTTGAGACATGTGTATCAAATTCCGGATCAAACCATCGAAAGAATTTGCATCTCCTTGTGTCAGACTATAGGACGAGCAGGAAGTCACCTAGAGACAACAAGCTCCCTTGATAGCAGGAAGAGCAGGAACTCAAAATGACCGGAAATCTGCAGGGAGCAAACTTGGATGAATGCCCTCCACTTCAAGTACCCTCACCATTCCAGTTTTCCACATATCAATGAGGTGTTGTCTCCTTCTTAGATAGCCATCCAAACACCAAAATACAGACACAGTATTTGGGCACGCCAGTGCAGCTGCAAATATTTGTCGCGCAGCCACTGAGGACTCACGTTCCACCATATACTCAAGTGCAGATTCTTTGTCTTTGGGTGTCGTGTCTTCCCTGGATTTCCTCTTCTTTGACCCCGCATCAGAACTTGTGGCTTCACTAGGACTGAATAATTGAGTCCACAATTGGTCATGGCCAGTGATTTCACCGCCCGAGGATGTATACTGGGATGCAAGACAACTTCTCATCAGCAATCTATATTCAGTTCAAGTTAACAAACAAAACGGCAAAGAATGAGCAGGAGTGGGGCAAATACCATCTTTTTAGATCCAGAGGGTTGTACTACGTGTTCATTGATGGGCAGGTTCTTATCTCCTCCCCCCACTCGAATTTCCATATTTTCTGGGTCTGTGTGGTCCATGAGGAATTCTAGCATGTAGCGATCTCCAAAGACATCTAAACTAAACTTTAGAAGCTCCCCAAAGCCCAACTCTTTGATCTTATTCTTTTTGTCCTGTGAGAGGGCCGCTATTGCATCTACTACACACTTTGGTGATGATATCATATTTATATCACATCTCTGCTTTAGAAAAAAAGGTTAATGTAACATGTTAACAGAAAGAATCACATCTCTACTTTAGAAAAAAACAAGGTTAATGTAACATGTTAAATGAAACAATAGAAAGTGGTTATCACCTTCTGGGAACGCTTTTTTCCTTGCTCTTCATGTGCTTCTTGAGAATGATCAAGATCTGAAGTGCTGATCGTAGCAGGAGGAGCCATCTACAGTTGAATTTGATTCGCACATAATCCAATTACATGTTAACACAGTGTGGAACCCATAAATCTAGAAATCCAAAGGGGACGGGGAGGAGAACCACATCTCCCAAAATAATAGAAACCAAACATGTATATCAGTATCACGGGAAGAAAACATGCTAACCACATTCTGCTAAGGACGAATCAGGGAGAAAACCCTAATAGGAGGAAAAATTAGGGTTATGCGCTCATACATGCGTGCGTGGATGGCTGCGGCTGCCGCGTGACGGCTGCGTAGGACTCGCGTCACCGGCCGACGAGCTCGCTCCCGCGCCGTGGACTGGTACTGAAGGTACCGCGCCACCGTGTGGTAATTCGCGAGACAGAATGTGCTCTAGATTTCGTTTTGGGAGAGTTCGAATGGGTTGGGAACGTGCCTCTCAGTGTGCAGACCAGAATAACTGAGTATTGAGCCGAGAATAACTGAGTCGGTGCATTAGAATAATTGAGTTATTGGAATGGAATAACTGAGTGATGGGCGACAGAGTAACTGAGTGTGCAGACCAGAATAACTGAGTCGGCACATTAGAATAACTGAGTTATTAGGACCAGAATAACTGAGATCTTGGAATAGCACTTCCTGTATCTTGGAGTAGCACTTCCTGTATCTTGGAAAAGCACTTCCTGTATCTTGGAAAAGCACATCCTGTATCTTGGAATAGCACATCCTGTATCTTGGAATATCATGTATCTTGGAATATCACATCCTGTATCTAGGAATAGCACATTCTGTATCTTGCAATAGCACATCCTTAACACTAAAGTATGCAGTAGCACGTCCGGGCTTATGAAATATCACATCTGTATCTAGCAATAGCACGCGGTGTGGGCACGATTTCCCTACCATTTGATTTGTACAGCAAGCACGCCCAGTATCTTGAAATAGCACATCCAGTATCTTGGAATAGCACATCACTGGCCTTAACTGGATTCAATGGCTTAACCAGCTGCTAGGCTTAGGTTCGGCCCAGCCAAGATCGGAGGAAGCGGGCTTGTCAGTCATAGATTGCAGAACGGAGGAAGCGGGCTTAGCGCGGCCTAGCGTCTTAGGTTCGGCCCAGCCAAGATCGGAGGAAGCGGGCTTGTCGGTCATAGATTGCAGAACGGAGGAAGCGGGCTTAGCGCGGCCTAGCAGCTTAGGTTCGGCCCAGCCAAGATCGGAGGAAGCGGGCTTGTCGGTCATAGATTGCAGAACGGAGGAAGTGGGCTTAGCGCGGCCTAGCCAAGGCCCATCAAGCCTTTGTGGGCTTATAATGTCGTTTTTTTATTTCTAATTCATCTAATCGGTACCAAATTCTCTATCGCGCCTGACCGCCCGACCGGCCGGCGGTGAACGGCGACGAGGATGTCTTCGACACCATGGTCTGCTTAACCTCTCTTTTCTGTCTTTTTTCCATCCATCCAGCTTTGCCATTTTTTTTCAAACAAACTCTAGATTCTTTCATCAGAGTCAAAGTTTTAAATAGCCGGCTATAGCTGTTAGGAAGTGCAGCCGCTATGGTATTTAGCCCGCTAAAGCTGGCTATAGCCTGCTAAATGCTGTAACGGCAGCCCTGATGCTAAACGCCTGTCAGGAAGTTCAGTACTCTATTTATGATATTCAGTATTTGTAATATTAGCGGTTGAGTTTAGGAAATCAGAAATTATTTGGCTCATGACAAACTTTTGGATTTGCCATATTCATGTTTTTCTATAGGTTTGGTTAAACTTAAGATTGTTTGGCTCAGATTTACAAATTGATTTTTTTATTTATTTTATGGTGGTGGGTGTTTAAAATAAACAACATAGATCAAATTACGAGCTATATTGTTTCCATACATACATAGTTTACCTCTATTGTGATGTTGTAGTTGTTGATCCTCTTTTGTATAAGCCTTCTTTTTTATTTTTGACAAGCTAATATTTTGTATATCCTGATTAAACATAAGATAGTGCATATGCCATTTGATAAGAGTACTGTCTCCGGTTAAGGAATCGTCTCCGGTTAAGGCATCGTCTCCGGTTAAGTGCACTGTCTCTGGTTAAGTGCATTGAAACCGGTTAAGGTATTGTCTTCGGTTAAGGACACTGAAGCCGGTTAAGGTAATGTCTCTGGTTAACGACATCGTCTCCGGTTAAGGACAATGCCTTAACCGGAGACATCGTCTCCGGTTAAGGGTATATTTGTAAAGACAATGCCTTAACCGGAGACAATGACCTTAACCGGAGACAATGCCTTAACCGGCGACAATGCCTTAACCAGCGATAGTGCCTTAACCAACGACAATGACCTTAACCGGCATCGATGTCCTTAACCGGAGACAATTTCCACCAGCTACATGTATCCCTGGCTAGTTGTATTACAATTTCCACCAAAACACAGGTTCACCCCAGCAACATGCTAGTTCATCAAGTGAGGTGGTATTATGTTTGTTCTAGATTTTACCAGCACAGATTTTACCATCCTGGACCCAAGCTTTTACCATCGTAGATTTTACCAGCCTGGAACAACAGATTTTACCAGCCAAGAGCCAAGATTTTACCAGCATAGATTTTACCAGGCTAGAGCCAAGATTTTACCAGCCTGGACCACAGATTTTAGAACGTCCGTTGTACGCGCACTTATAGTTAAAATATGTTCAAAGAGTTTTAGAACGTCCTGCGCACAACCAGGCGACTTGGATCTCGCATCCGCGAGATGAGAGACACTGTGTTAATATCAAGATCGATAACAAGATCACTAGTTTGTCGCTGGCACAATAACAAAGTATCACTGGGTCATTAGTTTCATGCCACAGAACATGATCATGAAAGAATGAAAATATAGTACTGGATCTGATAACAAGATCACTAGTTTCACACTGGCACAATAACAAAGTATCACTGGATCATCAGTTTCATGCCACAGAACATGGCCACGAAGAGCACAATCACTGACGCACATGGAGAACAAATATTCCTATTCCTAGGTTGGCCTGCCTTTGAACTATTTTTCAGTTTTTCTAGCTCACCCTGCATCAGTTTAAGGGCATCGACCATCATTTTCATTCCTTCCTTAGTGACCAGTTGATCACTAAGGCACTAACCATGCAGGCAGAGAGACAACAGCCAGCAGCAGCCAAGAGTCAGGCAACCGCAGTTGCAGAAATTAGAACATTCAATTATTGGCGAGAATAAAATTCTAGTAGGAAAATCTGATAATATTAACTGGACAAGGGTAATTTTATGCCTAGGGAGTAGGGACACATGCTAGCAAAGCAACAGCCACCGTGCCAGAATGAAGTAATAGCAATGAGGTACGTCTAGAAGTAATGATGCTGTCACTGCTTATGTTGCAGTGGCAATAGCTATTGCACCCGAATTGTGTCCATCTGCTAATAGATTATGTTCCATGTGTGCCAATTTCACAGGAAAAATGAACAAAGCTTGGATACGATAAGGTTGACTTACCAGCAGCCGGGAGCTCAGGAGTTTGGGCTCGTCCCCACAAATAGCTGATCGGTTCTGCTCAGTATTCCATCAAAAGAGCAGTAAGTATAAATAACTGACATGACTGTACAAGATCTAAAAGAGTTTATTAGAAAACAAAACAATGGCTTACCTCTAAGACACACTTGGGTTCATGCATCACCCTCCAGGTTCCGTGCAAGAATCTGATCTTTCTTTCAATGGTTGGAATATGTGAGTATGAATGCAGAGTTTTAGGGTCTCGAAGGCATTGACCAGCTATGATATTAAGTTCCTTCATCAACTTTATTGATAAGTTCACCCATTGCTTTGTCATAGTCTTGTATATCAGAGGCGCTGCCATTTTGTGATGACTCAAGCATGTCTGAGCTCTTCAGCCGAAGCTGGCGTGAGAAGGGCTCATCAAGGCTACACTTTTTACTTGAAACACTACTGTCCCCACTGTATCGATCACTGTGTTCAATATTGAACCTGTACCTACCAAGTGATTTTGCCTTGGATTCATAAAATTTTCTATAGATCGTGTTGAGCTTTGTTTCATGTCTCCTAATGAAGTTGAATTTATTAGCATAAATATCACCAGTTCTCTGCAATGGAAAGACTATATTAGCGGTTCGATTATATAAATAGAGAAATATAGTGTTCAGATGAGGTACATACAAGGCCCGATGCATCTGGATCCCTTTGTTCTTGTAGCTGCAATGGAAAGCCTCACTTAGTGGTTCAGTTCTATAAACGAAGAAAAACAAAGACAGTGACATGTTCAGGTGAAGTACATACCTTTGCCATTTCATTATTCTGCAGAAACTCATGGAACTTATTCCATAAAGTTCTTACTCGTCTAAACTGTTCAATCAGATCCTCTTTACTGAGTGTAATATCAAAAGATTGCCTGGACATGGAGCGTTCAAGTACATTAAAAAAAACCCCTTCATTCGCTGGCGATTTACCATCCTCAACCATCTTGGAACACTCATTCACAAAATAGTCCATCATGGGTCTAGGCCATTTAAGCGGTGCCATGATCTCTAAATGATCCACATAAAAAAGGGAAACAACAATGTATCATTAGGTATACCAATGTTAATCTTACAGAAACAACAATATGACAATGTACCGTTAGGTAATACCAATGTTAAGCTTATGGAAACAACAATATGACCTGCTGACGAGTTTTATGAATGTGACCTAACTCCTAAGGAATGAAAACTCATTTTGGAGCGAACTAACTGTATGGATAAAAAACTGTCGGTGAGCTCAGGGTGGAGGCTCAAAGAATGGCTTAGGTTTCTAGTTTGCTACAGATTCTAGCCACAAAATATTGCAACTATCTACGCATTGACTGGCTAGATATGTGCAGAAATGAAATTAGCTGCAAAATAGTTGCTAAAGATTGTAGTTACCTGGCAATCGACCCGGTAAAGACCGCGAAGATCTGAGCCGGGCACTGGTCCAGCAAGGATATGATCCAGCAAAGATAAGTCGGTTGGACAGGGAAGAAGATCTGCTGATGATGCGTCGGCTGGACCGGCAAGAAGATTTGCCGGTGATGCGTCGGCTGGACCGGCAAGAAGATTGGCTATCGCCGTGCTGGTGTGAGGACGAACCAGCTGAAGCGCAGATGTCCTCCATTTCTTGGGAGAGGCCGGGAGAGAGCCTTCAGTTTGGGGATGGGGGGTGGGGGGGAGCCTTCAATTCGGGGTGGCTGTGGTCAGCTACTCTTCCTTCAACGAGCCTCGCCGGTGGCTGTGGTCAGTGACTCAAGAGGAACGGCCTCGGGGTTGGCGACTGGTAGCCTCGTAGGGGTGATGGGTGGGAAGCAGATGAAACCGGTAAATGCTACGCGGAAGATGGAGAAACCGGCGAACCGGGCGGTTCTGTTGGAACAGGACTCAAGAGGAAGACTGACTGCGGCCATCCGAGCCTCACCATCTCCGCTGCCGCAGCGCCTCCTCCCCTGTCTACCTGAGACTGTCCCTTGGCCCGCGGGTCTGACATAAGGCTGAGTCCATTGGTGGGTGGAGATATCTCCCCGCCACGTCAGCTCTCACCCCCACTCTCACCCCAATCTCACCCCACTGAAAGGACCTCAAGATGCCTAGAGGTGGGGGGGGGGGGTGAATAGACTAATTTGCAACTTAAAACACTTTGAACACGGTTAGTAACACAGATGTCCGGATACTCCGGATATTGAGTCCGGAGTTTCCGGAGATAATGTCCGGACTATCCGGGTATGAAACAAACTACACAAAAATAAAGATAATGATGCTGTAAATTAGATCCAGTATATTTAGAGGGACTAATGGTACCTTTAGAGTATTTCTCACCAGTTGTCTTACTCCTAAGACTTGTGTAATAGTGGATCGACCTCAAACCCTAAAAATTTAGTCTCACAAGCAAACAACCACAAAGACAAGCTAGAATTGCACGAGTGAGACAGAATTTGTTTCCCGAAGTTCACTCCCAAAGGAGCTACGTCTCCGTTGAGGAAGAATTCAAGAGACGGTGCTCAAGAACCCCTATGCTCCTCTCCCAAGGGTGAGACCAACGCTCAAACCCAAGGTCACTTACTATGAATTTCTCGGAGAGGAATGATGATTACAAACTTGCTGTGATGCTCACAACTCAATCACGCAATCACAAGCGACGCCTAGCCGTCTAGGAGCTTGAAGCTCCAAGAGTAACAAACTAGAATCCACGGGTTAGACTTGGATGATGTGCTCAAGAGATGGAATCAAGGCTTAGTTGCGCAAATCTTAGCTCTTGCAACAATCTCACTTCAATCTCCTAAGAAAATTACTAAAGAATGGAGCAAATGGGAAGTGAGAGGGCTCTCTTTTGCTTATAGGCAGTTCTGGTCGAAATGAGCAAGAGAGGAAATGAGGGGGTATGGGGGGTATTTATACCCCCTCACCCAGAAACTAGCCGTTGGGAGAGGGGTACCCGGAAACTCCGGGTATATGTCCGGATACTCCGGACATAGGTGTCCGGAGACTCCGGACCAGTGAGTTTTGCGGACCGGTAACAGTAACCCGGAGACTCCGGGTATACGTCTGGATACTTCGGACACTCTGTCCGGACATTCCGGACTGGAACCTGGACACTCCGGGTTAGACAGTGAATTTCAGAGGAAGTCCCTTTTTAAGTGGTAGGATTGTTTCTCATGGTTTTTGTAGGTTCTCTTGAGCATAACTACCACGTCCACGCTTGTGGATCAAAATTCCTCTTGATAGTACGGCGTTCCTATACTTAATTTCAAAAATAAAATCTAGTCTTTTAGTACACTTGAGAACACCGCTTTTCATATCCTTTTTGAGGGTTCATGCTTCGTTATATGCTTTGCTCAGTCACCCTTAGCACCTGCACACATGCTTAATAACACGATTAAATATACATGTGCTTTGTCATTTATCACCAAAACCCACTTAGGGGCCTAGATGTCTTTCAATCTCCCCCTTTTTGATGATTGATGTCAACCCACATGTATCTCATTTGATAACCATAAAGATGTAATCTTAAGCATGTCAAGAGCTCCCCCTTAATGTATGCCATGAATTTGAATTTCAAATTGACTTCTCTAAAGTCAAGGTTGGCACATTAGAAAAAGATATGAATGCTCTTTATACACTCTACAGTGGGGTGAGCAGGTGTGTGCTGAGATAGTGTGTAATGCAAATGTCATGTTATTCAATCAAGAAAAAAACTTGTGTTGACAACAGAACCCGGAGACTCCCGTCCGGAGACTCCGGACCACGTGTCCGGAGTATTCGGAAGAATTTTTGGAGTATCCGGACCATCAGCACAGAACACAGAAAAATAACATTGCATCACAATCTAAATAAGAGTCACACTATCACTTTAGCCTTAAAAACAAACTTTAAACTGATAATCAACACAGAGTAGCACACATTACAAGTTTTCTCACACCACATAGTCCTTACATGAAGATTGTTCAAGCGAAACGATAAGACAACATTAAGTTTGATACAAAGCCCAAATGAGTACATAAATGATCATTTTCACTCCCCCTTTGTCATCAAGTGCCAAAAAGGAAATGAAAAAGAGCAAGGAGGGCTTCTACTTATCATCATCCTGGGCGTCCTCATCAGAGGTATCCTCATCCTCATCCGAGTCGGGGATCTCGCGGTAGTTGGGGGGTGCTTCTTCCTTGGTCTCTTCCTCTTCATCAAAAATCTCTTGGCCGCGAGGAGGAGAGCGACGAGAGCGAGTAGGGGCACGGGTGCGGTGACATGGGCGAGGAAGTGGAGCATGAGCAGCAGCAATGGCGGCCTCATCCACAGCATCCCATTCGGCAAATGGGTCATCAAACTCGGGCAACTCATGGTAGGGATCCGCCGGAAGCTCCAAGTGACTCTTGATCTCAATAATGTCACGGCGGTTTTCATTGATTTCTTGAGTTGTAGTTTTGCACATGCAGAAAATACTCTTCAGTGCCCTCTTGACGAATGAGTCATGGTGACCACGGCGAGAAGATGATGGACCCGAATAAGATGGAGCTGGGTCAAACCTCGGGTTTCTTGTAGCACCGGCATGAAGAGGAGGGGCGTGCGGTGCATCACCGGACCGAGGACGAAGATGAAGTGCTGCACGCTTGCAGTCCTTAGGAAAAGTGACCTTGGTAACCCTCTCGATCATATACATGATATAAGGAGCAGATGGTAGAAATTTCTGGGGATCATTCATCGTCCTCCTTAACTCATTCCAAATAAAGTATATAATGGAGAAGGGTCTCCCACCGGGCATGACACGGGCAAGAAGGTTGCAAGCAAAGTATCTAAGTGCAGTAGCATCACCATCCTTAGCATCAATGGTGGCACGAAAGAATTGATTCATTGTGTAGTAGAAGGGTTGGAGGGTGCTTGCATTGCCGGCTTCCGCTAGAATCGGATTGTAGAAGAGAGCCGGTAGCTGATTTGGCTTCAACTGATTTTCCACATGAATTGGATCTCTCTTCTCATCCTCTGAGCCAAGTCCAAGAAGCCTAGAGAATGTCATGTAATCTATCCCATACTTCACTCCCTCGGTGGTCCAAAAGAAGGCAATTTGCCTTGCATCATAAAATAGAGAGGAGTGAAATTGAGCAAGTATCTCCTCATTCCAATCGTACCGAAACCCCATGATGTCATAGAGACCGAATTCCTTGCACTTTGCAATATCTTGATTGAAGAATGGGTCATTGATCTTCTCAAAATATGCCCAGTCAACATACTTGCAAGAGACAATAGGGGCCTTGCCCATGCGCATGACAACAGAGGAGTAGAAATCTTGATGCAACTGACACCAAAATCTCCTTTCCAAGTTTTCCGCCTTCTCATACTTGTACACGTCCTTCTTGCGTGCATTGGTGAGTGCCACTGTTTGCTTGAAGTAGTTTCTTCCCATGGAAATAGTAAACTCAGGCAGAATTTGAGGACGGGCAAGCTTCGGGCACCTAGGATATTGACGTTGATCTTCTTGATATTCGATTTGAAGATGTGGAGGTGTGCGAGGGCAGATTTCTCAAGCAATTCCCCGTCTTGATGGATTTGCCCGAGAAGGAGGAGGCACAGCCATGCTTGGCATCATGTATGGGGCTTTACGGAGCTTGTGAGCTGCTCCCTGCGGGCTCTTTGCCAGGACGATGATGTGGACGCAGTTCCCTTGGAGGAGGACTCGGAGGTGAAACTTCCTCCTCTTGAATTTGTGGATCATGTCGGCGTTTTTGCCGTCTCTGCCCAGTAGAGGCATGTGCACGGTCTCGTCCCATAGCCTAGACATAGGATTGAGTGATTAGGAGCAATCAAGAAGTAATAGAAAAGAGATGTGCTGGCTGGAATTCTAAGAATCCGGAGAGTCCGGGTATATGTCCGGATACTCCGGCCACACCGTCCGGAGTATCCGGACAGCATATCCGGAGTCTCCAGGCATCGAATTTAAAACCCTACTTTCATGAAATCTAAAGATTCGACCATGGGATTTGAATGAAATTTGGAGTACAAGCTGCTAGACATGAGGGAAGACAATGCCCTAAAGGATATCCAGTTTTGTCAACTACATTGAGGGATCGGGCGATTTGAAGTTTGAATACCTTAATGGAGTTGAAAACGCGGGAAACTTCAAATCCAATGCGTTCTCCGGAGATTCCGGATGGGAGAGTGCACTTCCTTCAACGATTTGCAATCCTTATGGGCGAGGAAGGTGGAAATCACCCCTTGGGCGAGAGGGAGGCAGTGGAGAGGAAAAAGGGCTCGGTGGCGGTGAAAATAGAAGAGAGAAGCGTTTTGACCAACCCCCCACGGTATATATGGGATGGTTTTACCATCCGGAGTATCCGGACATATGTCCGGAATATCCGGCTCCCCCTAAATCTGAGAAGGATTTCAATGAAGGATAGGATTGAATTTTGATATGAGAAATCTAGTGATGTGAGAGGCTCACTTAACTTGAGACTAGCCAATCAATCAACAATGGGAACAATAGTCTCAAGTAAGCAAGAAAAGATTCAAATTATTTTGAAAATGACACTCCTAGCAATTCTAGTAGGTTTTACAAAAGAGATTTCTCTATATCAATCAAACATGTGCATGGTCTCAAACTAAGTTACGAGAATCCAAAATATTTAGCTCACTCCTCAAGGTACAAAACCTTTGCTCATCAAGTGGTTTAGTGAAGATATCGGCTAGTTGTTTATCGGTGCTTACATGACTCAAAATGATATCTCCTTTGGTCTCATGGTCTCTCAAGAAATGGTGCCTTATATCAATGTGTTTGGTTCTTGAGTGGTTTACTGGGTTGTTAGCTAGCTTGATTGCACTCTTGTTGTCACACAAGAGTGGAATCTTACTAAGCTTACAACCAAAATCGCTCAAGGTGGATTTCATCCAAAGTAGTTGCGCACAACAAGCACCTGCAGCAACATATTCGGCTTCGGCAGTGGATAAGGCAACGGAATTTTGTTTCTTAGAACTCCAAGACACAAGGGACCGGCTAAGGAATTGACAAGTCCCCGATGTACTCTTCCTATCTATTTTGCAACCGGCATAATTCGAATCGAAGTAGCCAAGTAGATTGAAAGTGGAGCCCTTGGGATACCACAAGCCAAGGTACCGAGTGTAAACCAAATATCTTAGAATTCTCTTAACAGCCATAAGATGATATTCCTTAGGATTAGCTTGAAACCTTGCACACATGCACACACTAAGCATGATATCGGGCCTAGATGCACAAAGGTAAAGAAGGGATCCAATCATGGAGCGATATACCTTTTGATCTATGGCCTTGCCATCTTCATTTAGATCGAGATGTCCATTAGTCGGCATGGGTGTCTTGATAGGCTTGGCATTCTGCATGTCAAACTTCTTCAACATATCTTTAGTATACTTGGTTTGACAAATAAAAGTTCCTTCTTTGAGTTGCTTGATTTGAAAGCCAAGAAAGAAAGTCAACTCTCCCATCATGAACATCTCAAATCTCTTCGTCATGATCCTACTAAAATCCTCGCACCAAGATTGATTAGTAGAACCAAATATAATGTCGTCGACATATATTTGGCATACAAAAATATCTTTATCAATTTTACGAGTGAAGAGAGTAGGATCGGCTTTGCCTATCTCAAAGCCTTTCCTTAAGAGAAAATCCTTAAGGCATTCATACCATGCTCTAGGAGCTTGCTTAAGCCCATAGAGCGCCTTATGGAGCTTGTAGACGTGATTAGGAAACTTAGAATCTTCAAAACCCGGTGGTTGCTCAACATATACCAATTCGGAGATTGGTCCATTAAGAAAAGCACTCTTCACATCCATTTGATATAGCTTGAAATCATGGTGAGTTGCAAAGGCAAGCAAGATTCGAATTGACTCAAGCCTAGCTACGGGTGCATAAGTCTCAACAAAATCCAAACCTTGGATTTGTGTGAAGCCTTGAGCAACCAACCTTGCTTAGTTTCTTGTCACCACGCCATGTTCATCTTGTTTTTCCGAAAAACCCACTTTGTTCCAATAACATGCTTGGGCCTTTCTACTAAGGACCAGACTTCATTCCGTGTGAAGTTGTTCAATTCTTCTTGCATGGCCATCACCCAATCCGGATCATCCAGAGCTTCTTCAACTTTAAGTGGTTCCAAGGAAGAAAAAAACAAGTAATGTTCACAAAAGGTTGCCAAACGAGAATGATTAGTTACCCCTTTGCTTATGCTTCCAAGGATGTTATCTACGGGATGATCCTCTTGAATATTTTGATGCATTCTTGGATAAGGAACTTGAGCTTCATGTTGTATTGGCTCAACTTCTTGTTCAGCCTGAGATTGATCTTGATGTGGAGATGAAGGTTCATCTTCAGTTACCCGGATACTCCAGTTCTCTGTCCAGATACTCCGGACAGGGGATCCGGAGTCTCCGGACATATTACCGGAGTTTCCGGGTTGTGCTGCGGAAGTGGATGTAGATGACCCTTTGAACATCAACACATCATCATCATCTTGATCCTCTTGTTCTTGTGGCTTTATTTCACCAGTGGCTAGCTTCCTAATCGCCTTGCTTGGTGATTCTTCCATGCCTACAACATCATCAACTTGCTCCCCTTGAGAGCCATTAGATTCATCAAATGTCACGTCACATGCAACTTCAACACAACCGAAGGTTTTGTTGAAGACACGATAGCCATGAGTATTTGAGGCATAACCAAGAAGAAAACCTTCATCATCTTTAGGTGCAAATTTAGAGTTCTTGGGCTTCTTGTTAAGAATGAAACACTTAGTTCCAAAAACTCTAAAGTAAGACACATTGGGCTTTTTACCAAGTAGAAGCTCGTAGGCCGTCTTGTTCAAGATCTTGTGTAGATAAAGACAGTTGATGGCATGGCACGCCGTGTTGATTGCTTCCTCCCAAAATTGATTCGAGACCTTGTATTCATCAAGCATTGTTCTTGCGGCTTCAATGAGAGTTCTATTTTTCCTTTCAATAATTCCATTTTGTTGTGGAGTATATGGAATGGAGAACTCATGGCCAATGCCCTCTTCTTCAAAGAATTCTTCAATGTTGGTGTTCTTGAATTCGGTGTCATTGTCACTTCTCACTTTCTTGATCTTGGTCTCGAATTCATTTTGAGCCCTTTTTGCAAATTTCTTGAATGTATCTTGCACTACACTTTTGTCATGCAAAAATAATACCCACGTGAAACGAGAATAATCGTCAACAATAACAAGGCCATATTTGTTACCACCAATGCTTATATAAGCCACCGGGCCAAAGAGATCCATGTAAAGTAGTTCAAATGGCTTGACGGTTGTGATGATGCTCTTTGATGGATGAGGAACACCAACTTGTTTTCCGGCTTGACAAGCACTACAAATACGATCTTTCTCAAAAGAAACATTGGTTAGTCCTAGAATGTGATCCCCCTTTAGGAGCTTGTTGAGATTTCTCATCCCAACATGAGCTAGTCGACGATGCCATAACCAACCCAAGATAGACTTTGCCACCAAGCATGTATCAAGTTGAGCCTTTTCTTGTGAAAAATTCACTAGATAAAGCTTTCCCTTGAGTACACCCTTGAAGGCAACAGAGCCATCGCTTCTCCTAATGACGGTCACACCTTCGTTAGTAAATAAACAATTGAAACCCGACGCACAAAGTTGTGATATGGACAACAAGTTATACCCAAGAGATTCGACTAAGAGAACCTTTGAAAGAGAAAATTTTGAGTTTAGATCAATGTTACCGGTGTCAAGCACTTTTCCCTTTTGATTTCCGGCAAAAGTAATATAATGATCATCATTGGATTCCTTCAAAGTTTCAAACATACTTTCTTCTCCGGTCAAATGATTTGTACATCCGCTATCAATCACCCATGTTGATCCACCAGAGAAGTATTCCTACAAAATAAGATTATTCCTTCCCTTTAGGTACCCAACAATATTTGGATCCTTGAGTGTTAGTCAAAAGTACCTTGGGTACCCACGCATGGCTTTTCACCTTAGTGTTCCATGAGCGCTGACCCACAAATATAGCAACCACTTTACCACGATGGTTCCTAGTTAAAACATAATCCACATAAGATGATATTTGAGATAATGATTTTTATATCTTAGGTGCTTGGAACTTGTCTTGCTTTAATGAGGATGCAACAAATTTGGCACCTTCTTCACATGTTGTGCCTCTCTTGATAAACTTGATATGACCTATCCCTTGTTTTTCACCAATTTTCTTGTGGATGGGAGTAGTCATGTTCACTAGACCTCCTTTTGCCCCTAAGGCGGCCTTCTTATTATTCTTGACATAAGAGATGGCTTGAGATGCACCATCTTCATTCTTTCCTAGTCCCTTACCTTTCTTAAATCCATATTTGCTCAAGTACTTCGATCCAAATCCCTTGGTATGCTTCTCAAACTCACCTACCCTTGGTGAGGAATTTGTCTTGAGTACTTGCATGTGAGATGGTGCTTCTTCTTGCACTAATTGAGTGAGCCTACTAATCTCTTTCTTCATGGCTTGCATTTCGGCATGGTTAGTAGCACAAGTTTGAATATCAACATTAAAGCATCATGCACAACCATTACTAGTTGAAGGGCTAGATGACTTTGATGACTTACGAGTGTTGGAGGAGCTTTCCAAGAGAGTATTAGCTTTCACTTCAAGTGCCGTGTGAATGACTTGCAAGCTTGTTAAGCTTTCTTGAAGTTTCTCATTGTCTCTCTTCAAGTTAGCATGAGTGTCTTCAACTAAGAAGAGTTCTTTAGTTAAGTCATTTACTTTACTCTTTTTACTAGTAAATGACTCTTCTACCTCAAGAAGTATGCTATCCTTGGCTTTTAGAGTTTCCTCAAATCTCTTATTTTCCTTCCTTTCATTGGTAAGGTGCTTTTCAAGAGTTTTGGATTTTTCTCTCTCAAGCCTAAACAATTCTTCTTGTGATTCAAGAGTCTCATCTAGGTCATCTAATTTTATTATTAATTTCATTATTCTAGTTACCGCACATTTGCCATATTGTTTAATGAGACTAGCAGTTTCATCTTCCTCATCTATTTCATCATCCGATGAGTTTGGGGATATTACCTTTGAGTTCTTTGCCATCAAGCACATAATTTGACCTTGATCTTCATCATCGGTGAGATTTTCAAACAAGCTTGGTTGATGTGAGGATAAGGTCTTGAATGCCATGATTGCAACATCTTCATTGTCGGAGTTGCTTTCTTCATTTGAATCCCATTCTTGACCAAGATGAGCTTCACCGACATGCTTTTTGTATCTTGGCTTATCCCTCTTGAATGAGTTCTTCTTTGTGTCCTTGTTCTTCTTCTTTTCTTCCGGACAATCCGCAATGAAATGCCCAATTTTCTTGCAACCAAAACATGGCTTGCTTGATCTTCTTCTTGATTCATGCTTGTTCTTGCCAAAGTTTCGGAAGTTGCTCTTCCTTAGAACTCTTCTAAAGTTCTTGATGAAAAAGGCTATTTGCTCATCATCAAGCTCATCATCTTCACCATCACTAGAGTCATCATTCTTTGAAGATTGGATAGCCTTTTTCTTGCCCTTCAACTTAGCTTGAAGAGCCAATCCATTATTCTTTGCAGCTTGCTCTTGTAGGTCGGCCAAATCTTGATTTATCTTGACCCTCTTTAATTGATCATGATGAGCTTCAATTCTTCCAAGAACGTTCTCGGCGGTGAAATGTTTGAAACCCCTCTCCGCTCTTATCAAACTAGGTAATGTGACATCCCTAGCCATGTAGACGGTCAAGAGCTTGTCCACTATCTCACGATCACCCTATTTATCTCCACCAAGAGACTTGATTTGATTGGTGATCTTTTTCAAGCGGTTATACATCTCCTTGACGGTTTCATCTTTCTTCATGGAGAATAGGCTTAGTTCATCTTCCAAAATCTTGATTCTTGACTCTCGGACTTTTTTTGACCCTTGATGATTTACTTGGAGTGTATCCCAAGCATCCTTGGCAGTGAGAGCATCTTCAATCTTGTCAAACTCTTCCGAACTCACGGATGAATGAAGAATGTTCAATGCTTGATAGCTTCTTCGTAAGATATATGCTTGCACCGGCGTTGTGGCTTCTCCATCTTCTGGGATATCACAACCTACTTCAATGATCTTCCAAAGATCCTTGTGAATTGCACTCAAATAACCGAACATTTTGGTCTTCCATTGATTATAACCCATTCCATCAAAATGAGGTGGCTTTCCCATATGTATTGAGGCATTGTGTTCACTTGGGATTTGAAAGGTGTAGTCATGACCCACTCGATGATAGTTGACTCTTTTCTTCCCTTTTGATGAGCTTGAGGATCTTCTCTTGTAATCGGTGTCCGAGTCATCACTTGATTTGATTATAATTTTGGTGCTGGATTTTTCTTTCCTTCTTTGCAATTTCTTCTTCTTCTTCCATGCCTTCCATTCTTGGAATGACATCTCGTCATCGGTTGTTTCCAAATCTTCTTCTTCTTGTTGTTGCCTATTCTTTTTCTTGTCCTCAGGTTTTTCAAACGTCTTCTCCTTCTCAACTTCAACGATCGGATCGACTTGAGCCTTGTATGAGGTGTCACTTGACATCTCGATTCTCCAAGCGGTTAAGCTTCAAAGACGGAGAACCTTGCTTTGATACCAATTGAAAGGACCTCAAGATGCCTAGAGGGGGGGTGAATAGGCTAATCTGCAACTTAAAACACTTTGAACACGGTTAGTAACACAGATGTCCGGATACTCCGGATATTGAGTCCGAAGTTTCCGGAGATAATGTCCGGACTATCCGGGTATGAAACAAACTACACAAAAACAAAGATAATGATGCTGTAAATTAGATCCAGTATATTTAGAGGGACTAGTGGTACGTTTGGAGTATTTCTCACCAGTTGTCTTACTCCTGAGACTTGTGTAATAGTAGATCGACCTCAAACCCTAAAAAGTTAGTCTCACAAGCAAACAACCACAAAGACAAGCTAGAATTGCACGAGTGAGACAGAATTTGTTTCCCGAAGTTCACTCCCAAAGGAGCTACGTCTCCGTTGAGGAAGAATTCAAGATATGGTGCTCAAGAACCCCTATGCTTCTCTCCCAAGGGTGAGACCAACGCTCAAACCCAAGGTCACTTACTATGAATTCCTCGGAGAGGAATGATGATTACAAACTTGCTGTGATGCTCACAACTCAATCACGCGATCAAGGGCGACGCCTAGCCGCCTAGGAGCTTGAAGCTTCAAGAGCAACAAACTAGAATCCACGGGCTATACTTGGATGATGTGCTCAAGAGAAGGAATCAAGGCTTACTTGCACAAATCTTAGCTCTTGCAATAATCTCACTTCAATCCCCTAAGAAAATCACTCAAGAATGAAGCAAATGGGAAGTGAGAGGGCTCTCTTTTGCTTATAGGCAGTTCTGGTCGAAATGAGCAAGAGAGGGAAATGAGGGGGTATGGGGGGGTATTTATACCCCTTCACCTAGAAACTAGCCGTTGGGAGAGGTACCCGGAAACTCCGGGTATATGTCCGGATACTCCGGACATAGGTGTCCGGAGACTCCGGACCAGTGAGTTTTGCGGACCGGTAACAGTAACCTGGAGACTCCGGGTATACATCCGGATACTCCGGACACTCTGTCCAGACATTCCGGACTGGAACCCGGACACTCCGGGTTAGACAGTGAATTTCAGAGGAAGTCCATTTTTAAGTGGTAGGATTGTTTCTCATAGTTTTTGTAGGTTCTCTTGAGCACAACTACCACCTCCACGCTTGTGGATCAAAGTTCCTCTTGATAGTACGGCGTTCCTATATTCCATTTTAAAAATAAAATCTAGTCTTTTTGTACACTTGAGAACACCGCTTTTCATATCCTTTTTCAGGGTTCACGCTTCATTATATGCTTTGCTCAATCACCCTTAGCACCTGCACACATGCTTAATAACACGATTAAATATACATGTGCTTTGTCATTTATCACCAAAACCCATTTAGGGGCCTAGATGTCTTTCACCCACCCCTCCAATGCACAGGCTATAGTGTCAGCTCTCACTTCTCTCTCCTCCACGTCAGCTTTTCTTTTCCAGATTTAATTATTTCAACCTCCTTTGTTCGTATACGCAAAAGAATTCAAGAAATAAATTTTATTCAACTTAAAAAAGTTACCGATTACATAATAAATAAAAAAATTACATAAATCTAAGGATGACTATGTGCCCACATATGCTCAACCAAATCCTGCTGGAGCTGTGCATACATCGGTGAGTCCCTCATCTTGGTGTCCATCTGAATTCTGGCAGCTAGGCTTGGTGGTGCATCGTTGTGGATCACCGGACCGACATTGGACGCAACTGTCTCATAGATCTCGTCCAAATCGGTATCACGCTCGTCATCGATGATCATGTTGTGTAGGATGACACATGCACGCATGATCAACCCAAGAGTACGCTGTGATTAAGAGCGTCCGAGAACTGCTATAATGTTGAACCTAGACTTGAGCAGTCCAAATGAACACTCGACATCTTTGCACCAAGCTGCTTGAGCATTTGTGAATACCTGATGCTTCTCACACTGCGGAAGAGTAATACCCTTCATAAACACCGGCCAAGAGGGGTAGATGCCGTCGGTAAGGTAGTAACCCCTATTGTACTCATGTCCATTAACCGTAAAGTTCACTACGGGTGCTTCTCCTCTAAGCACATCAGTGAATAACGGCGACTGATTGAGTACATTGAGGTCGTTGTTCGACTCGGCCACTCCAAAAAAGGCATGCCAGATCCAACGATCATACGATGCAATGGCTTCTAAGATAATGTTGGGATGTTTTATGTCCCCCCTTGTGAATTGCCCCGCATGTGCCACCGGACAGTTTCTCCACCGCCAATGCATGCAATCGATGCTCCCTAGCATGCCCGGAAAGCCACGCTCCTCGGCTTTCGCTAGTAGATGCAGAGTATCCACGATATTTGGTTGGCGGCAAAACTCATCCACGTAACAGTGAATGATGCCTTCACAGAATTTCTCTAGACAATCTAATGCAGTTGATCTAGCTAGCTTTAGGTACTCATCTATCGAATCCGCAGCGCCTCCATAAGCTAACAAGCGTAAGGCCGCGGTACACTTTTGTAGCAGAGAGAGACCATGACGGTTGCAAGCATCTTCTCTTTGGGTGAAATATGGAGAGTATTCACCTAATCTACGCATAATACGTAGAAAAAGTTGATGCCTCATTTGGTACCTTTGTCGAAAGTAATTCGGAGGATAAACGCAGTTGTCGACGAAGTAGTCTTGGAACAGCCGATCATAGGCACCCTCACGATCACGCCTGATGTAGCATCGACGACGTTGCCTTCTGCTTGACTCCTCTTCAAGATTGAGCATCACCTCCTCATACTCCGCTTGGAACGCATCGATCATTTTAGCCTCCATTCCTTCACTCGAATTCGTGGTAGATGAAGACATGGCATTGAGAAGATTGAAATTGAAGTGTGGATGGAAATTGTGACAAATTCATCAAAGGAGTCTGAGGTTGACCAGATCCTGTTCTTTAGTTTTCCCTAGTCAGCTGATGATGACGAAGAAGGTTTGTTCCTTTTTTCGACTTTAGATGCATTGCTCTTTATTGACTTTGGTTTTGATATATAGAAGCCTGAACGACACAAACATATATGGACTGATCCAGAAGAAAAGGCTCTGTTTGAATTTGCTGGGATAGTTGCAGTGGGACTATCGTATCAGGCCAACAAAAGAGAATTCTGCAGACGTGTTGCAGTCATGATGAATGACCATTTTCAAGTGAATCATCAATATGTTCCTTTGGATGCTACCAAGGTTAGAATGAAACTTGATCGATTTCAAGGATACTCGGAAGTACAACCCTCTGGATCTAAAAAGATGGTATTTGCCCCACTCCTGCTCATTCTTTGCCATTTTGTTTGTTAACTTGAACTGAATATAGATTGCTGATGAGAAGTTGTCTTGCATCCCAGTATACATCCTCGGGCGGTGAAATCACTGGCCATGACCAATTGTAGACTCAATTATTCAGTCCTAGTGAAGCCACAAGTTCTGATGCGGGGTCGAAGAAGAGGAAATCCAGGGAAGACACGACACCCAAAGACAAAGAATCTGCACTTGAGTATATGGTGGAACGTGAGTCCTCAGTGGCTGCGCGTCAAATATTTGCAGCTGCACTGGCGTGCCCAAATACTGTGTCTGTGTTTTGGTGTTTGGATGGCTATCTAAGAAGGAGACAACACCTCATTGATATGCCCTTAACCGGAGAAAATGCCCTTAACCGGCTTCAATAGCCTTAACCAGAGACAATGCCCTTAACCGGTGAGAATTCCCTTAACCGGCTTCAATGCCCTTAACCGGAGACAATGCCCTTTACCGGCTTCAATACCCTTAACCGGATACAATGCCCTTAACCGGCTTCAATGCCCTTAACCGGAGACAATTACCTTAACCGGCTTCAATGCCCTTAACCGGCTTCAACTAGGTGTAAAGACTAGGAGTTTTTTTTGAAAAGGGGTTAAAAAAATTAAATTCGAAAAAGGGGTGCCGATTGGTAAAATTTCGGAAAATGGGTAACTCCCGCCCGATCAACAGGCGGGAGGCGTGGGCCCGTAGACTGTGGAGGGGCATCCCGCCCGTTGGGCGGGCGCGAGGTTCTATATAAGTTAGGCGCCAGCCACGTGGTCCGCTGAGGGGCCGCGGGAATAGGGGAATTGGCCCGGTCTCCAACGAGTAATCACTGGGCTGTGGAGTAAGGTATACTCAATGACACGTGGGTCCGTACTGGAACAGCCTGTGCGTCCCGCTAACCCAGGCTGCTTTCCGATTACTTTATCTATATTTCCTCTGCTAATTAATTCTAAAAAATTCCACGCGTGATCGAGCGGGACCCATGTACGAACCGCATGGCGATGCAGAAAGGTCCATGACGAAGAAGTAGTACAGCCTGGGTTACAAAAGAGTATGGCGAATAAATCTTGTATTTCAAAAAATTATGAATTTTCAATAGTTTGTAAAACATAAATTCTAACAAAAAATAATAAAAAATAAGCAAGGTGGGCACCTCCCGCCCGTTGGGCGGGCGGGATGTCTCAGGGGCCTCTTCGCGAATAAGAAAAGTTTCTTATTCGCGAAGAGGCCCTCGGGAGGGGCCTGGAAATAATTTTGGGACCTCCCGCCCGTTGGATGGGCGGGAGGTCCCCGGCCCCACAGGCGGGAGGTACCCATTTTCCGAAATTTTGCCAATCGGCACCCCTTTTTTGAATTTAATTTTTTATCCCTTTTTCAAAAAAACTCTAAAGACTAGCATGCATGACATCAATGCGAATGTATGCGCTATGACTTATTTAGTGACGAGAATTGTTTCGAAAGTGTATGCTACTAGGACAGAAAGGTAATGTAGGCATACTAATTTTGAAATTTCTGAGATATTGTATTTATCTTCGAGGATGAAAACTTTTTCTTACCGGTATTGTAACAATTGCTTAGCACCTAAACTAATAAGCAATACCAGATGTATAAGAGAGGGCCTCAGGTTTAAGTCTTGCCCCGGGCCCCTAAAATCTCAGGGCCGGCCCTGGTAATAACTTATAGCTGACATTCTAAAGATTCTACCTGCTGATATTTAGGCCCTTCCGTTGAACTTTGAATGGAGGCCACGCTCACGGGTGCCTGAATCTGTTGCTTTAGCTGCAGCCAGGAAGAAAGGGGCATAAGTGCATGACTTATTTAGTGATGAGAATTGTTTCGAATGTGTATGCTACTAGGACAGAAAGGTAATGTAAGCATACTAATTTTGAAATTTCTGAGATATTGTATTTATCTTCGAGGATGAAATTTTTTTCTTACTGGTATTGTAACAATTGCTTAGCACCTAAACTAATAAGCGATACCAGATGTATATATGTGTTGTAATAAGAGAGGGCCTTAGGTTTAAGTCTTGCCCTGGGCCCCTAAAATCTCAGGGCCGGCCCTAGTAATAACTTATATCTGATATTCTAAAGATTCTACCTGCTGACATTTAGGCCCTTCCGTTGAACTTCGAACGGAGGCCGCGCTCACGGGTGCCTGAATCTGTTGCTTTAGCTGCAGCCAGGAAGAAAGGAGTTAGCTAGCGCTGCAAGGCTATGCTCCCTAGGCTATGCTCCCTAGGGAGGAGTTCCGAAGAGGTGCTCGCCAATGCAACTCAACCACCATCTTGCATCGGCGGTCACCTCGCCGCCAATTGTGGATAGGTCCTCCTCTAGCATCCAGCTAACGACTCGATCTGCTACATCGGATGCGTCGCCATTGATCTGATTCATTCCTGCCTGGACAGCCGGGGACGACCAGGATATGAGCCTGACCATTCGCACGGGCGGGGCTTACCAATTCTCTGAGTGCCAGGGCCACGAGGTTGAGCTTCCGCAACCCACATAGCAACAGGAGAAGGAGTTTAAATGTCAAGATGGAGCGTGCTGATGTGGTCCTCCTCCTTCCTAGCATCGGCGGATGAAGAAAGCTCGGCGGTCACCTCGCTGCTGTGGTAAGAAACATAATTATCAGCTTGGTTGATGGCCACAAGTTGCCACACCTAAAGTGAGGCAGCAGCCACACTTGTGGCCAGCCAAAGCTAAAGTAGCAAAACCCGAAATGGTTTTTGACCTATAGGTAGCAAAACCCTCGTCGCCTGCGTTTAGAACTTACCAAAAGAGGTTCACCGCGGGTCTAGAGCAATGGCGGAGGGCCCATTATGGCGCATTGCGGTGTGCGCCATACATAAACGGCCCACGCCGCCCCACACCCACGCCCCCGCCCACGCCCCACGCCCCCGCCCCGCTGCCGGCGCGCCGCCCCCCACCCCACGGCCCCGCCCCAGTCCCAGGCCCGGCGCGCCGCCCCCCGCGCCGACGGCTCCTACCCGCAGAACTGCAACCCCGACACCGCCTTCAACCCGTCCAAGTTACCATGCTGCCCTTCCTCCTCAGGTCCTCCTCCCCCTTCGTGTTCTTCTTCCCGGTTGCCATGCCCCCGCCCCACGCCACCCCCCCCCCGCCGGCCCACCCCGAGCGCGCCGCGCCGGCGCGCTGCCGCCCGCGCCCCCGCCCCGGCGTGCGGCGCCCCCCGCAGCCCGCCCCTGCCCCACCGCCGGCGCGCCGCCCCCTACCACACCTCATTTTTTGGCCGTCCTCCGCCACTGGTCTAGAGGACATTTTGGAGAAAAGGGTACAAACACCAAACAACGTGGTGCTTGACTTAGAGTTCAAACACCAACCGAAGTGGTTTTTGACTTATAGAGTTCCAACGCTACCCTGGCTGGGCCTGGAATAAATTCATCTTCATCCCCTCGTCTTCCTCCCAACCTACCCCTACCTAGCCTGTCTAATCGCCATTCATATCCGTCAGTGGGAGGTCGCGGTGCCTGATGTGATGACAAAAGGCGCATATATGGCGAAGGTCGCCGTGGCATTGAGTTCCGCTGCAGATCCCGCTCCTCCCTCTCCTGGCGATTTCATAGTCGACGAACCCGTCAATGCGCGTGCAGTTCAGGCAGTTCAGGTGGCATTCAGGTCGCGGATAGAGGTTTCGAGGCCGCTCTCAGCTTCCGAGCCGGGCTACAGGTTCCGCTGCTGACCCACTCCTCCCTCTCCTGATTGCTGGCGATTTCACCAACCAGCCACTGTATGCGCAGTTCAGTGTCCACCTAGCAATCGTGTGTGGATGGAAGGCCGCTCTCAGCTCGAAGCCCTAGTCAATTTCAGGTTTGTTTTAGTTGACTTGAGGTGTTCCAAAGTTATTCTTTCCGACTTGATCCAAAGTTATTCTTTCCAGTTGACTTGATTCATGGTGGTACTAAAACAAATATTCAGTCGTAGCCACTACTAGGCAAACACGATAAACCAGGAGAAGATCTTGCCTGGATAAATTTGGCTAGCCAGAAGATCTTTCCAAGATAGCAGAACAGGGTAGCACAAATTTGGCTAGCCACAAGATCTTTCTGAGATAGCAGAGCAGGGTAGCAAACTTTTCATCACCATTGCCCGATGTCTCATACAACCCAAGATGTCTCATACAACACAACAAGTTGATTGCATACAAATTCCCCAATGACTTATTGACTTATTCTTTCAGTTGAACACCCAGTTGGAAAGAAGCTCACCTGCAAGGTTTAAGGTTTACCCCCAGTCGGAATCATGTGGAAGCTCACTTGCAAGGTTTAGTTGTCCTTATAATTTGTATAAGAAATTGTATGCACATTTTCAAAAAGTTCACACGCAAGTTTTTTTCATATTATTAGTGGATTGATGGAGCTAGAATATGAAATGTAAGTTTCTCTCCATCCTTCAAATTTCTTTTCATATTTGTGGATCAACAAGAAAGTCAAATGTTAGCTTCTTGCTTTCTAAATGCTATATGCACATTTTCAAAAAGTTCAGGATAATATAAGTTTCTTTTCACATTTATAGTTTTCCAAGTGTTTCGATGGACCTGAGAAGAAGAATCCTTCTAAGTTTGTATAATATAAAGTTTTCAAATGGAGATGATCAGTGGAGAGCTACTGATCCTTCTGTACTGACAGAGGTACAGAAATTTCTTAAAATTGTGAAGCCCGACTTGAGTACTGATAAAATAAAAGAACAAGTTATTGCAATGGAAGATGATGTCAAACTCGATACGGTAAGCAGTGCAATCCATATCATAATCCAAAACTTATTTTCATCTTAAGACCCTTCCCAATTGACATTTTCTTTTTGGTTTATGGAGGCACAAGTTAAACGAATTTCGAAGGATCGGGATTCGTATTTTGTAGTGTTCAACTATGTTATGCCTGAATTTGTCCAAGAGACCCCTCCTACTGATGTTTTAGCCACTGTTGTTATGCTTGAGTTTGCCCAAGACCCCCCTCCTACTGATGTTTTAGCCATTGCTATTATGCCTGAGTTTGTCCAAGACGCCCTTCCTACTGATGTTTTAGCCACCACTGTTTTTACATCCAACAGAAAGAAGATGAAGATGACTTGCAACCCAGACTGCTCAACCAGCAAGTTGCCAGTTAGATTCAAGAATTGGTGAACATTTTCCTAAGCTGATGGAAAACAAAGAGGCTGTCCAGGTACTTTTCGGTGGTGAATTGAGTATGAAGAACTGTACCAAAAAAGCTAAGAGATGTTGTTTCGATGGGGACACACTTTTCAAAGCTATCGACCTATTGATGGCAAATTGGGAGTATCGTCAGATATTCATGGAGCTAAATATTGAGGAAGCAAAAGCCTTTATACTGACAAAGTTGTGAGGTGTGGTTTCAAAGGCAATGCACTGTCTTGTTCTCGGCTTATTTAGGTTCAATTTGAAGCACTGTATCGATCACTATGTTTAATATTGAACCTGTACGTACTATGTGATTTTGCCTTGCTTCCATAAATTTTGCCTCAGCTTATTTTTGGTTTATGGTTAGTGCCTTAGTGATCAACTGGTCACTAAGGAAGGAATGAAAATGATGGTCGATGCCCTTAAACTGATGCAGGGTGAGCTAGAAAAACTGAAACAAAGTTCAAAGGCAGGCCAACCTAGGAATAGGAATATTTGTTCTCCATGTGCGTCAGTGATTGTGCTCTTCGTGGCCATGTTCTGTGCCATGAAACTGATGACCCAGTGATACTTTGTTATTGTGCCAGCGTGAAACTAGTGATCTTGTTATCAGATCCAGTACTATATTTTCATTCTTTCATGATCATGTTCTGTGGCATGAAACTGCTGGCCCCGTTTGAAATGGCCTTAGAACCAGTGATGTTTATTGTAATGGGTTCCTGTTCTATTCCTGTTCCATGACCAAGATATTCTGCTTTTGGTATGTAACATGTTAGAACCTAAATACTAGTAAACACCTGTCTGTGGATCAGCAGAAAAAAATGCTAACAAAGTGTTCCATGGCCGTCAATGAAAAACAGATCATGGCCCGTGAGTAGCTCATACCGTTGGGATGCTAGCACGTCCGGCCACGCTCAGTCGCACATTACGCAAGCATGAACAGCACATGGTGGCACCATGACTTTGAGCCATCTACGGCTAGGAGGCTAGGACGTCCGGTTTCAGCCAGTAGTCAATCCCAGCACATAGTGGCGCCACGATTTTGAGCCATCTACGGTTAGGAGGCTAGCACATCCTGCTAGTTTCCGTAGAACATACCGCTGGCATGAATAGCACATGTGCTAGGTTTTACATACACATTCAAGTTTAGGGAGGAACCACCGGTATTTCTATGGTTCAAGGGCCTTGCTTTTGGTTTAGGCTTGTTGTTGTAATTTCAAGACATCGATGTAGTGTGCCATGTAATGTGATTCTCAAAGGGCACGATTTTCGTGCTATCTGGTTCATATAGCTAGGTCGTCCAGGTTAAAGGAATAGCATGTTAAAGGAATAGCATGTTCAGTACCCTCGAATAGCACGCAAACGTACCGCCAGTCCAGTTGGCGGTTCCCACTAAACCGCCGTCCCATGTACCGATCTGTAGTTGGCAATGCTATGCTATGGTTTACGTGCATTCCCACATACCGTTGTTATCACGTAGCATTGTAGTTGTTCTATTCCTAGATACAGTATGTGCTCGACGCCTATTTGCATTCCCCTCTCGCCGGACAGGAGTCATCCCACAGAACATGGCCACAAAGAACTTCTTGCTAACCTCACAATTGACATACCTTCCACCAACTCCTAGTTTTTACTATTGCAAGTCCCCTGCTTGGCTTACGTGGCCACGATACTTTAGATTTTACTGCAGAAAATAGTAGTAAGAGCATACAGGATGTGCTATTCCAAGATACAGGATGTGCTATTCCAAGATACTAGGCGTGCTTGCTGTACAAATCAAATGGTAGGGAAATCGTGCCCACACCGCGTGCTATTGCTAGATACAGGATGTGCTATTCCTAGATACAGGATGTACTATTCCAAGATACAGGAAGTGTTATTCCAAGATACAGCATGTGCTTTTCCAAGATACAGGATGTGCTATTCCAAGATACAGGATGTGCTATTCCAAGATCTTAGTTATTCTGGTCCTAATAACTCAGATATTCTAATGTGCCGACTCAGTTATTCTGGTCTGCACACTCAGTTACTCTATCGCCCATCACTCAGTTATTCCGTTCCAACAACTCAGTTATTCTAATGCGCCAACTCAGTTATTCTCGGCTCAATACTCAGTTATTCTGATGTAAGAACTCAGTTATTCTCCGATCTCAGTTATTCTGGTCTGCACACTCAGTTACTCTTTCGCCCATCACTCAGTTATTCCGCGCGAGAGGGATCTTCGTACTGGTCCGATCTTGCCGAGGAGAAGTTCCGACCGGTCCGATCTGAACTGGTTGGCAAATGGGCCGTGGGCCATTCGTTGATTGGGAACTGAGATCTTGGAATAGCACATCCTGTAACTCGGAATAGCACATCCTGTATATTGCAATAGCACATCCAGTCCCTTGGAATAGCACTTCCTGTATTTTGGAAAACCACATCCTGTATCTAGGAATAGCACATCCTGTATCTGGGAATAGCAGATCCGGGAATACTTGAGTTCTGACAACAGAATAACTAAGTCGGCACCATAGAATAACTGAGTTATGAGGACGGAATAACTGAGTGATGGGCGACAGAGTAACTGAGTGTGCAGACCAGAATAACTGAGTCTGGACATTAGACTAACTGAGTTATTAGGACCAGAAGAACTGAGATCTTGGAATAGCACATCCTGTATCTTGGAGTAGTACATCCTGTATATTGGAATAGCACATCCAGCACCTTGGAATAGCACTTCTTGTATCTTGAAAAAGCACATCCTGTATCCAGGAATAGCACATTCTGTATCTTGGAATAGCACATCCAGTATCTAGGAATAGCACATTCTGTATCTTGGAATAGTAGATCCGGGAATAACTGAGTCATGACAACAGAATAAGTGAGTTATTAGGACGAAATAACTGGAGTGATAGGCGACAGAGTAACTGAGTGTGCCGACTAGAATAACTGAGTTCTGACACCAGAATAACTGAGTATTGAGCTGAGAATAACCGAGTTATTAGAACGGAATAACTGAGTGATGGGCGACAGAGTAACTGAGTGTGCAGACCAGAATAACTGAGTGTGCACACCAGAATAACTGAGATCCGGGAATAGCTGAGTCATGACGCTAGAATAAGTCAGTTCTTATAACTGAGTTATTAGGATGGAATAACTGAGTGATAGGCGACAGAGTAACTGAGTGTGCAGACCAGAATAACTGAGTTCAGGGAATAACTGAGTCGTCAGACAAGAATCACACCAGAATAACTGCGTGTGCACACCTGATCATGTTCTGTGGCATGAAACTGCTGGCCCCGTTTGAAATGGCCTTAGAACCAGTGATGTTTATTGTAATGGGTTCCTGTTCTGTTCCTGTTCCATGACCAAGATATTCTGCTTTTGGTATGTAACATGTTAGAACCTAAATACTAGTAACCACCTGTCTGTGGATCAGCAGAAAAAAATGCTAACAAAGTGTTCCATGGATGTTAATGAAAAACAGATCATGGCCCATGTTGCAGCTGCTTAAGTAGAGATGGTACACGCATCGATTACGCCCCCGTGAGTAGCTCATACCGTTGGGATGCTAGCACGTCCGGCCACGGTCAGTCGCACATTATGCAGGCATGAACAGCACATGGTGGCGCCATGACTTTGAGCCATCTACGGCTAGGAGGCTAGGACGTCCAGTTTCAGCCAGTAGTCAATCCCAGCACATAGTGGCGCCACGATTTTGAGCCATCTACGGTTAGGAGGCTAGCACGTCCTGCTACTTTCCGTAGAACATACCGCTGGCATGAATAGCACATGTGCTAGGTTTTACGTACACATTCAAGTTTAGGGAGGAACCACCGGTATTTCTACGGTTCAAGGGCTTTGCTTTTGGTTTAGGCTTGTTGTTGTAATTTCAAGACATCGATGTAGTGTGCCATGTAATGTGATTCTCAAAGGGCACGATTTTCGCGCTATCTGGTTCATATAGCTAGGTCGTCCAGGTTAAAGGAATAGCACGTTCAGTACCCCCAAATAGCACGCAAACGTACCACCAGTCCAGTTGGCGGTTCCCACTAAACCGCCGTCCCATGTACCGATCTGTAGTTGGCAATGCTATGCTATGGTTTACGTGCATTCCCACATACCGTTGTTATCACATAGCATTGTAGTTGTTCTATTCCTAGATACAGTATGTGCTCGACGCCTGTTTGCATTGCCCTCTCGCCGGACAGGAGTCATCCCACAGAACATGGCCACAAAGAACTTCTTGCTAACCTCACAATTGACATACCTTCCACCAACTCCTAGTTTTTACTATTGCAAGTCCCCTGCTTGGCTTACGTGGCCAAGATACTTTAGATTTTACTGCAGGAAATAGTAGTAAGAGCATACAGGATGTGCTATTCCAAGATGCAGGATGTGCTATTCCAAGATACTGGATGTGCTATTCTAAGATACTGGGCGTGCTTGCTGTACAAATCAAATGGTAGGGAAATTGTGCCCACACCGCGTGCTATTGCTAGATACAGGATGTGCTATTCCTAGATACAGGATGTGCTATTCCAAGATACAGCATGTCCTTTTCCAAGATACAGGAAGTGCTATTCCAAGATACAGTATGTGCTATTCCAAGATACAGGATGTGCTATTCCAAGATCTCAGTTATTCTGGTCCTGATAACTCAGTTATTCTAATATGCCGACTCAGTTATTCTGGTCTGCACACTCAGTTACTCTGTCGCCCATCACTCAATTATTCCGTTCCAATAACTCAGTTATTCTAATGCGCCGACTCAGTTATTCTTGGCTCAATACTTAGTTATTCTGATGTAAGAACTCAGTTATTCTCCGATCTCAGTTATTCTGGTCTGCACACTCAGTTACTCTTTCGCCCATCACTCAGTTATTCTGCGCGAGAGGGATCTTCGTACTGGTCCGATCTTGCCGAGGAGAAGTTCCGACTAGTCCGATCTGAACTGGTTGGCAAATGGGCCGTGGGCCGTTTGTTGATTGGGAATTGATGATTTTTGGAGCTTAGGAAGTACGAGATTTTGAATTTAGAATTTGAATTGCTGATTTTCTTTATTTCCTTACTCACCCGGGCCCACCCATCAGCGGGCCCACCCGTCAGTCCCTCTCTCTCCCGGCGTGACGCGGCCCGGCGTCGCCGGTTGGCCAGCCGCGGTGGCGTCACCACGCCGTCGGCCGCTGGCTGGTCCAGCGTGGCCGCGGGGTGACGCCATCTGGCGTCCGTGCCCTCTTCTTCCCCTTCTCTCTCCCTCGGGTGCATTTCTTCCTCCCCGTGAAAACCCTAGACCCGCCCGACCGCCGCCGCATCTTCCTCCTCCCGTCCGCCGCCGCGATTCGCTGTCGCCGCGAATCTCCGCTCGATTCCGCGCATGCACAGCACCCCCTGCCCCTCCTTGCTCGGCCCCGGCCCTCAATCGCCTCCCTCCTCCCTTGCAGCCGCATCCCAATGCGCGCCTTCGTCCGCCGCCTTGCGCCGCCCGTCCGTGCCGCGGGTGAGCACCCCCAACCCGTGCGCTCTGCATTCCCCCATTCGCGCCCACGGCCGAGCCCCCTTCGCCGCTTGCCGCGACATCGCGTCGCACGCATGAGCCACGTCATGGGTGCGCTCTGGCGCGCCCCCGTGGCGAGTCAAGGCCCGCGGTCGGCCTTGACTCCGCCCGGCCGGGTCTGACCTCCTAGGCCCACCTGTCGGCGCCCAGGAGCGCCAGATCCGGGTGGCTGTGTAGACTCCAAAAATTGTGAAACTTGATTTGTTTGATTCCTAGGTGATGACTCTACTTAGAAAAATTGTTGTTGTGCATGTTAATATCCTGTACACTTAGTTGTGAATTATTTTTGCCAAAGTGAATGAATTGCCTAATAATCGTTAGGATGCTCTAAAAATGTCAAATTAAATCCTATTGAAATCTTGGTGAAATGTTCTATCTATGGGTACAACTTGTGCAAATGATTTTATGCAGTTTAATAGGATTTTGGAGTGTTAAATGATATTTTGCTTGCAAGCTTGTCTAAATTGTAACTTTTGCTTAAAAGGTGATAAAATGTCCAGACCACTTCTGTTACTTTACCTTCATGTCTAGTTTCCCTGTTAATTTTCTGAGAATTTATGAAAATGTTTAACTTGTCTTTTAAGATTTAACTTGTTTAAAGTAGCTGAAAATTGTTCAATTCATAAATAATTCTAATAAAATAATTTTATTGCCAATCCAACTCTCATGGGTTCCTTTTGATGTCTTCTGTATGCAAACCTTAAATCTTGATTTATGCTTTCTATATGAGTTGTTTTGAGCGATCCTCGTTTTGATTCTTATATTTTGCGAATGTAATCGGTGAGCTCCTTATTTAGTGTTCGCGTGCTTCCATGTTAAACATGATGCTCATTCTTCATTTCATCATATCATTTTTATATCATCAACATCATGCTAATGCATACATTCCATTCATGCATTATAGTGACCGAGACGCCGGAGCACGAACCCGTTGAGCCCGCCGAGATTGTCGAAACCGAGCTGAGAGTTGATTTTATTGTCGAGCCGGAAGATAACCAAGGCAAGCAGCTAAGCATGATTCCTTGACCTATTTAATTTGATTGGATTTAGTTATCTCACTCGGGTATATATATGTTTATGCTAAATATTATCTATTGCATCGTCGATCGTATTTTATACCTCGACCATCCCTTATTTTTATATACCCATGTCTTGACACCGGTGGTTAGTAACTAATCAATTTGATAAATGCTTAGCTATGCTTAGAATTAATCCGTATCTTGGGAGATATTGTTGGGAATAGGATCACTTGCACAATACACAACTTTTACTTTGCTTGCGATTGTTCGGGTTTGGGATGTTGGAAGTTTGTGTCGGTCTACTTAGAAAAGAAATGGTTTCGTGGTTTGGGCAGAATGTAGGGTCTCGGGAAAGGAGTCTCGTAGGTATAGTCTGCTTGAATCGATTAAGGACCGTCCGTGGATGACCTTGGTTTTGAGCATGATATCGTACTACCACATATCTAATCATGGTATGGATGAGCCGATTACCTTCAAATTATTAATCTTTGATGCACGGTCCTAGATGCGTGGCCATAGGGCTTTGTAGAAAGGCTTAGGGGTATCCCTGGTGGACCTAGGTAACTTTCCGCGCAAGTTAGGTGTGATGTTCAACGGTTGAGACCTGTCGGAAAAGGTTGATGCAAGTACCCCTTGCTCAACGTGATCGGTTGAGTGAGTCGTATGGTCCTTGTGTCGTGTGGGGAAAGAAGTACACCCTTGCAAGGTTAAATAATCAATTCGAATTGCCGCGCTCTCGGTTATGAGCAAGCTCAATATCCAATGAATTCTTCGTAGAAGTATCGTTTTTGTTCGAACTCGGTTCATGTCAACTCTTGATACTCATTTATTTTGTAATTCAATTAACTAAAATTTGAGGTGGTTTGGGCAAGATAATTAAAATGCTAGAAAGCTGGGTGTTGGATTAGAAAGCTCATGCTTATGTAAAGTACTTAACCCTACAGCGAGCCCTCATTTGTATAATCCTTGGTTGTTAATTAATTCGTGTAAGTGTTGCGAGTACCTTTGTACTCATGTTGCTTTGTTAACTAAGTTGCAGGTGAGCCGGAGGTTGTGTTTGGCCACTTCTATCCCACCGACCCCGGTGCGGGTGAGGAGTTGGTCGATGGGGCCTAGATGGTGTCCTTGAGCAAGACCCCATCAAGTTATCGTTAATTAGTTTTCTGCTGCGTACTCGTTATTTTGGGGATGATAGGTTCAACTTTTAATTTGCTAAACTATATTCCCTCCTAATGTTAAGCAGTGAGCCCGTGGCTTGTAATTTGTTGTTGAACTTTAATTTCGGATTTAACCTATCACTTGTTGAACTTATAATGTTTAGCGTAACTTTTATTGCTTAAAATTTGCTCTTTGTGGTCCATCGGTGATATACCAGATTGTGATGGTACGTGTATATATGATCTTGGACATATGGTGGAGCACGTACCGAGACTATCGGATTTGATATTATTTTTGGCGAATGACGAGTTGGTCATTTATAGCTTAGATGTGGGTTAACACGTGGCACACTCTTAGCATGAGCGCGTTTTAGCTTTCGTGAGCGGCGGTTCATTTTAAAATGATGTTAAATTAGGCGGTTCTCTTGAGTCTAAAAGTTGCTCAAGGCTAGTTGCACGTAAGAAAACTCAACGTTAAATTTGTTGGCCTCCTCCGGTCAGTTCGGCACCGATTTGACGTGTGTAGGTAACACTCTCACTCGCCCTGTCGGTGAACCAGCAGTCAGCAAAGTTTCTTTTTTTGCATATAATATAATTTTCCGGTGAATATCTACAGAGAGCATGCACACGTGTATGGATGACAGTGCTGCAGCCACCGACAGTACTACCCGAGGGCAGTTGAAGTCTGATGAAAAGTAACCACAGCATTTTTAACAGAAGGGAGAGCAAAGGGTTAATCTTGTTCGATGCATAGCAACCCCTTCTATAGTACGTATTGGAAGGAATTGAGCGATCGTAGTGTAAGGAATTCTGGTGAAAATTTAATTCATTTTTCACTCTAATCCTTATACTATATTTCGCTGCTTGGGAGGAAATGAGTTTATTCAAACAAAATTTGTAACGATGAGAACCACTTAAATTTGAAAAAGGTAACTCATTTACATGTGACAAAATACTCGTACCATTCATAGATCGAGTACCTAGCATAAACATGCTTCATCGGCATGCCTGCCGGCCCGTGGTTGTGTCTCGTCCCTAGACCCTAATGGGCTAATACTAGCTATATTTATATACAAAAGCGTAGAAAAGAAAAACAAAAGCTGCAAATGCTAACACGACTTAATTATGAACTAGGCAGCTTGGACGTACGCTAATTACTTAGATTACCCCTAATGCACGGCTGCTAGTTAATGTAATCACTCTTCAGCAATGAACTTGGTCTATCCTGCAGTTGTTTTTTTCCACCACCGACTCAAACCAGAGGCTCTGGGAGGAGATAATATAATCCACGCGAAAGGAGAAAAGAAATACTCTTGACGGCTGCGGCTTCTAGCTAGTCGTCGGCGCCGGCGGCCGCCTCCTCCGCCGTCTCGGCCGGGCACTCGACGATGCTCTCGAGGCTGGGCCGCCACCCGTCGCCGCCGGCGCCCCGGCCCTCGCGCTTGCGCGCCACCTCGCGGAGCACGTCCTCGAGGCAGCCGTCGCCGGCCTTGAGCCGCGCCACGAGCCACCCCAGCTCGCCCTTGTTCATCACCACCTTCACCTTCACCACCGACGACGGCGCCGCCGCCGACGCCCCGTGGTCCTCTTCCCCATCCCCGCCGGAGGTCCTTGATCTCCTGCCGCTCCTCTCCGCCGGGCTGCCTTCTCCGGCGAAGGCGCTGCTGCCGCCCTGCTGGATGCAGTTGCCCATGGCGAAGGCTCGAAGAGATACAACCACTGGCTAGCAGCTTACTCCGTGACCGTACCCTGTACCTAAGCTAGCTCAACTGCTCATCAAAAGCTCAGGCAGCTGCGATGGTTGGTTCTTGAGTGGGTGGCTCGGCTCGGGTTGGTGCAGCTGAGGACGAAGTGAGAGGGTGGGGTGTGGGAGGAGGTGGATCGAGGTATATATTTTTGGACATGGTTGTAACTAACACTGTTGCTTGCTTTGTTTGTGTGCATCGATCCGCAATGGCAATGGCGTTGGCGACGAATAATCCAGTTGCAGTCGCTGTCTAGGGCACATGGTGGGGGCCTGGCCTGGTTGCTTGCTCGATCGCTTTGGTGCTGCGCGTGTGGACGACGTGCATCGCCGCAAAAATGGCCTTGGAACCTTGTTTCGGAAATAAGCTATACGTACTGCAATAATTTGTCTCGGAAATAAGCTACAAGTTCACACTGCACTGTTATACGTACTGCATTATTGGATTAGGCCGGCCTTGTTTTTCTCGCTTCTTCAAGCATTATGAAACTGTTACCCGTGCAGTCTACAAGCTAGGCTACATTTTAACCTGTATTATATTGCGTTACCCAATTGACCATACAAGATTGACATCATGTGAAAATACTTTCAAACATGAATCCGGTAGAAAGGATACAAAAGCTTGCATGCTATAATCTACAAAATCCTTACTGCAATTCATTAGTTAAGTAGTAAAGATTTTGAGGTTTGAATATTGAACCACCTAAACAAGGAACTATTGCCAATGTTATGCTGACGTACCTTATTTAGCTGTATCATTTCGATAGGGATGATCAATCAGCAGAATTAGCTAGGTGATTAGTAATAAAGGACATACTACAAAATAGGCGAACATGCATGTACAGGACGCCCTGACAGCAGGATGCATGCATGACCAGGACGGTTAGAGACCTGTCATGGTCAGGTCGGCCAGGACGTGAGCAAGGCGCCTACTACACAACGGGGTCGGGTCGGAGGCAGCTAGCTGGCCGGAGAGATCAGAGCCAAGGCCGCCGTGACCGCGACACATCGCGACGTCGTCGTCGAGTGCTCAGCGGCGACGGCTGCTAGCTACGTGGTAGTTTCGTTCTTGGAGTTCAGAATGAAGGCCGTCTTCCTGCTGACATGGGCGTGGCATCAGGCTGACATGGTGCCACTCGATCGCTCCAGACACGATGCCTAGTAATTTAAGGAAGGAAATTAAAAACATATATAGCCGATCGACCAAGGGTGTCGTGTATGGACATCTTTATACAAGTCAGGTAATAAGCATCTTCAGTAGTGTAAACGTTGGCATCTTACAAACAAACAAACAAACAAGCAGCACCTGCAATGTAACCACAACTTGATGAAACTGCATGCTAAAAAAACAAACAAATTGCATAATAAAGCTATGTAATGCAGGCTGCATGCAGAAGGCAAGGGTAGGGGAGAATCCTAAACTATTTGGGACCCAGCAGTTAGCTGAGGTGCGTAGCTATAAACACAAACAAAGAACCGGTGCTGCTGGCAGCATGTTCTCAACTCCCAGCGACTTGTCGGCCTCCTAAAGTTGCAAGCGCGCAAGAGCACGGCACTGCTACTACATTACAAGGAGGAAGATATGCTGACATCATATATCAACCCCCTGGGCTCCAGGGTTAATTTCAACCAAAAAAAAAGGCATTCTTTTCCATATAAATGATGGAAGAAATGATGCCGTGCATGCCTGCGTCTGGGGACCCTGCCTTGCTTGATCCCTCATCCATCCATCGTTTCGCCCAGAACGTAGCATGTCGACAACAGCAGCGGTTGGGGCATCACGGTCACGACGATGTCAGAGAGACTGCGAGGTTTCGGTGCGTTAGCCGTTAGGAGCTGCACTGGTAGAGTGATGATAGGGTTCTGTCAAGTATACAACTAGCCATGCATCTCCACAAAAATTACACGGTTTACATGATATGTTGCTGTCAACACGTCACCAATTTTTTTCCTTTTCTTTCCTTTTTTTTTTGAGAGAGAGAGAGAGAGAGATCGCCACTTCTCAACATCACCATTGATCCCAGCCTATAGCAGAGTGACACTCACTGCTCACCACTGTCTGAATAGGGAACGGCACCAGCAGAACAGCTCATTGTAAGGTACAGTCTATATATAAGAGGAAACTCGAGGCTGACCTCCTCCAAGCGTGACCAGATTTCCAACCTATAACGGTGCTAATAAGACATCCGAATGAATGCAAGAACAATTACATCATGCTTATCACATAGTGATGCACTACTGAGAAGACGGCAAAGATCGTTCCTTTCTTCTCTATCATCGATGATATCAGTGATTTTGCGGTTATCCTGTTTTCAAGGCCGGTCAGGTAAAAATCCCTACACTGTTTGAGGCAGATTGCAGTAGCCACCAGAGGAAGAGTAGACCAAGTAAGGATGTAGCATTTGAACCTGTAAAGAAAGTATACAACAAAGTCACGTGACGCAGCATTATTCCCCCATCCATTACACATTTACACGTTAATGGATTTCTCATCCTTCTTCACTGTCTAATCCTCCATTTGTTTAGCACCACCTCGCCTATCTAATCAGCGGAACACCAGCTTAAATACTCGTCCTAATCACCTGCTCTCGCTGAGTTCAGTAGCGTGGGCTTCTCACCCAAGTGGGGGCATCAGGGTGGTGAGGATGTTCGGTGCGTTCTCTGGGCCTGGGCCTGTGTTGGTGTAACTTAGCTGGCCTGCCCATTCCATGGCCTCTCCGGGCCTAGAGTGGCAGGAACGGCGTGAGGCTGGATTCACGGAGCACGCGGCCGCGGCGGCATCCCGCCCGCCTTATATTTTGTGAATAATTTTTAGTATTTTCAATAGATTTTAGGAATATTTCTAGGGTAGTTAGATTTTGAATAGTTTTTAGTATTTGCAATAGTTTTTAGAAATATTTCTTATGGTAGTTATATTTTGAATAGATTTTAGTATTTTGAATAGTTTTTAGAACTATTTCTTAGGGTAGTTATATTTTAAATAGTTTTTAGTATTTTCAATAGTTTTAAAAATATTTTTTAGGGTAGTTATATTTTGAATAGTTTTTAGTATTTTTAATAGTTTTTAGAAATATTTCTTAGGGTAGTTATATTTTGAATAGTTTTTAGTATTTTCAATTGTTTTTAGAAATATTTCTTAGAGTAGTTATATTTTGAATAGTTTTTAGAATTTTCAATTATTTTTAGGAATATTTCTTAGGGTAGTTATATTTTGAATAGTTTTTAGTATTTTTAATAGTTTTTAGAAATATTTTTTAGGGTAGTTATATTTTTCATGCAGATACGGCACGGACACCAGAGCTCCTTGACGCGAACACCGACGAACGGCACAAGTCGTACCAGGCAGCGGTGGAGGGGCAGTAGCTTCATGAGTTGCGCTCTCGTGTATATTTTTACGGAATGAATGTATTGCTTGTACGACAATTGTAACCATAATGCAAAATATACAGGTTACGTGAGGCTGGTTTGCTGCCACTCGCACGTATGCTTCAAGCCGGCGACGGCTAAGACGGTGGCGCCAAGAAGCGGATGCAGCTGGACCACTCTCTACTTGCGGTGTTGGCGGACAGGTGGCGTCCGGAGACGCACACGTTCCACATGCCGTGTAGGGAGATGGCCCCCAAGTTGCAGGACGTGTCGTACCTGCTCAGGCTTCCCATTGCGGGTGAAGCTGTTGGCCCGGTTTCCGTGCCACCTATCTGAAGGGCGGAGCTTCAGGAGCGGTTTGCTCCAGTGAACCCGCCATATTTTTTGGACGTACCTGAAGCGCCCGGCCCCGCCAAGAGTTGGGTAATACAATATAGGGTATGTACAATTATTTTTAATTAATTTAATTGAATCATATGTGACTATCTCTAAGCATTGGACAAATATATTTCAGGCTCAGGATCTCCACCCTCTGGCTGGGCAGTACAAGGTGTCGCGCTGCCTGGAGGCATATCTGTTGTGGTTGTTCGGCTGGACTCTTTTCTACAACTCTAGCGGCAACTATGTGGACTAGGTTCTCATCCAGTACGCGCGCGCGATTGCGGATGCGGAGCCGGGCCAGGTACCTGGGTGGAGCTGAGGATCGGCAGTGCTTGCTGCCACGTACCGAGTCCTTTGCTAGGCCTGTTTCAAGACGGAGAGGACCGCCGTCATCACAGGCTGTCCACTTCTGCTACAGCTATGGTCGTACAAGCGATTTGCCATAGCACGCCCCCTAATCAGCGAGGAGCCTTATACGCCCGAGATGTATGGGCTGTGGCACGAGGATAGCCCCACGATGGGTTCGCTTTGGACCGATCGACGGGTAAGCTCTTTAATTTATTGTTGTACATTCCTGTATATGCAAAGTACCGACGCAGTTTTGTAATTTTGCAGATGAGCTGGGCACATCGGCAGGTCCGAAAAGCATACCCGCAGTTCGTGTCCGAATTTGATCGGATGCGGCCACAGGATGTCATCTGGACCCCGTACACCGCTGCGGCTGTCCAGACACGTGCGCCGCACGGGTTATCCTCCCTCTGCACGCGTGACGAGGCGTACTGGCTCACAAAGGCGAACCTAGTGTTTGATATTGTCGTGGAGCCGTACTGCGTCGAGCGAGTGATGAGGCAGTTCGGGTGACGACAGCACTTCCCTCTCCTACCCCGAGCGTTCCAGGCCGTGCCGCGCAGCGTACACGAGTAAGTTTGTGATAACTCGTTTTCTATTAATTATATAACCGTTATCATAAAATAATGTTATCTTTCAAATGTTTGCAACAGATATTCGCGCAGGGGATATCATGCCAACGAAGTCAACTGGGTTGTCAAGCTATAGGAGTACGTAGGAGGGTGGCTAGATGCACTTGACAATGTGTGGGACGAGCCGCAGCCACACAGAGGCGTCTTACGGCGCATACCTCCGCTGGTACCTCACTCGCACGCGTCTGTACGTCACTCTTTCACGTATTGATGACGTGGAGCATCAGCACCCGCCGACCATCTCGGACACGTATCCCTTGTACCGTGATCAGGTGCAGCGTGGCGCGGTACGTCTTTCGCAACTTCAATTATTAAATTTTTTTAAAAAAATATCGATAACAATATTACTCTGCTTCCTATTACTCATGCAGATCAATCTGATCAACCGCGCGGAGGTCGAAGCTGCATCTCATATCACGTTGTTTGAACGTGGAGTACGTGTACCGGACGCACAGTATAAAGAGAGCTTTCGTCGGATTCATGACAACTTGACGCGAGCGTTACGTGCACTGATGCGTTGCAGCAGAGACGACGTGGGGGCCTCCAGTTCATCTCATGCGTCTGCCCACGTATACACAGCTGGCCCGTCGACCTCTGCAGCACCGCACGCAGCGTCCAGCGGTACTGCCGCCAGTTCGAGCTGTAAGTCCTTTATAATTGCCATTTCGATCAACTTTGATTTACACGACTAATTTCATTTGTTTTCATAGTCATGCACTCGACGGCAATGGGGTCTCCTCCTGCAAGAATGGAGCCTCAGACGTTTGGCGCATATGCTCCAGGAACGTCTCTCCCGTTGGGTTCGACGCCAGCTGCTCCGTATTCTCAGGACTATACCCAGCATGCTTGGTCGATGGGAGTTTCTGCACATGGTGGTCTGTTCGGTGTGCCGGACTGAAACGGCTGGGACGGCGGCTCCGTCAGTTTGTCGGAGTTGGTGGGCGGCAGCGCCGGGCCTGACATCATTGGTCCCTCTCAGACGTATGACGCTCCAGCTCCACAGTCCCAGGATGACCCGTTCACACCGGCGCCTCCTCCACCTCGTCCTCACCGCGCTCCAGATGCACTCACGTACTCAGAGGGGCACATAAGCCGACGGCCTAGGACTAGGGGGGAGGACCAAGAGAGCGCGACAACCGGGAGAGGCGGAGTAGATACTTCTGATTCGGTGGACTCTATATATTTAAACTTTTTTGTATGATACTATTTTATTTTTAATGGGTTGATGTATCGTACTATCGTAATATTTGGATTCTACGTTGCAAAACGTTATCGTTTAACCATCTTCATACGAGTTTTAGATACAGTAATCTTCTTCGTAAAATTGAATTAAAATTTTATATGTATACAAAAGAGTATGGCGAATAAATCTTGATTTTAAAAAGTATGAATTTTAAATAGTTTGTAAAATATAAATTCGAACAAAAAGTAAGAAAGTGGGCACCTCCCGCCCGTTGGGCGGGCGGGATGTCTTAGGGGCCTCTTCGCGAATAAGAATTTCGCGAAGAGGCCCTCGGGAGGGGTCTGGGAAAAATTTTGGGACCTCCCGCCCGTTGGGTGGGCGGGAGGTCTCCGGCCCCACGCCTCCCGCCCGTTGATCGGGCGGGAGACACTCATTTTTCAAAAATTTCCAAAACGGCACCCTTTTCGAATTTAATTTTTTTTAACCTTTTTTTAAAAAAATCAGCGATCACTGCCCGCTTCCAACGGTGGGAGGATCATCACAGGCCGCTGCACCATGGGCCCGCTCCTGGCCCAGAGTTCCACTGCAACAGACCACCATCTTTTTTTCATTTTTAGATTTTTTTTTCCTTTTGCCTTGCTGTTTCTTTGTTCCTGCTGGCATGTTCCTGTCAACTGGACGGTGTGCTCGTGGCTGTGTTTGAACTTGCATAAAAGTATACAGCGCAGACCATATTGTGTACCTAGCAAAGAAAATTAACCGAGTATCACACTTTGACAGGGCGCGGACGAGCCATCGTTCGTGATTGCATTAGCTCCTCCGACACAATAAATTCATCTCACAAAATGCAACCTTCAATCATCCAGTGACCACTGATGAGACACGACAAATGGGACACTCGTCACAAAAGGGATATTGCAGACCTATATACTTTTGATCCAAGACTGGCTACGGCCTACGGCCATCCAAAATCAAGAACATGCTACATCAGTCATTGTAGATGCAGATGGATGGTCTTGCACAGAACAGCAAACAGAACGACAGTCCGCGACTTTGCATTCCAATATGATTCCATTGCATCGGTACATTTGTAACAGCTTCAATGTTCACAAGAGATGACATTCATTCATGAGGACAGACTAAACAATAGATTAATCGTAAAATACTATCACTGCTCAAAATTTCCATGCTTCTATCTGAATTCAGATGAGGTGGCGGCGTGGTATACAATATAGTTGTGATAGCCACCACAAAGGTTCTTAGCCTAACAAGATGGCACTAAACTACTTTCCACCAATCTAACAGCAAGTGGCTTCCATTTGGCTAACACAGCAACCGGGAAAGTTAAAAGCAAAATGCCCTTGATCTGCTAGTATCCAAGACAAAAATAAATAAACTTCAGCGCTCTTTACTCGGGGTTGACCTTTTGCTTATTCGAGTGCTCCTTGTTTTTCTTGGCCTCGCGGCGCTCCCTCTTCAGTCCCTTTATGTCGTTTGATAAGGTCAGCCTTCCAACCTGAATCCAGCCAAGCCATGAGTCAGGTTATCATCTAAGAAGCAATCTTGACCTTTACAATCGTAAACAAAAAGTTATATACCTGCTGATCAGGCATGTAGACCTTGCCCAGCCTGCCCTGCACTGGATCCTTGGTGACATTTTTCACCTGCAAGGAGATTAATGGTAGTTGTGAACACCATAGCGACCAAGGAAGATTTTTACGAGAACATAGGAGACAAGGGTATTAGTTGCTCAAAGCTAATGGAACCAAAGTGACAACAAGAATCTGAAGAATAAACTTTACAGACAGTTCCATTAGATTTACCTTCTTAGCATACTCAGCGGTCTTCATAGCTTCTTTCTTCAAACTTTCAACTGGAAGCCTGTGTCTCCTTACAACCAGATCCATTGAAGGCCCAACTTCTACCAGCTCCATTCTAGGAATAGGTGTGCCTGACCTTTTTAGACGGAGAGCACAGTGCATCATGTAGACAGTGGTAGGAGAGATTGCTGTGCACACATAGATCCGATCTACACCAGCAAGGTTTAGATTCTCTATAACCTGCATTCAGGAGCAACAGTTTATTACGAAGCTCAACAGATTATCTCTGTCCTGAATAGCAGCTTGTATTTATAAAAATGGCACACCTCTCCCCTGAAAAGATCAAGCAGCACTTCTTTCAAATGCTTCAGCTCTTCAACACTCTCAAAGTGTTCCCCTATGAAGGCAAAGAAAGGCTTCGATCCAAGTTTTGGTGCCAGCTTCTTATCATAAACATAAGATTCCATCGATTTGTAGTTCTCAACACCTACTTCAACAAGGTCATATATGTGGTGGTCATATGTCCTTCCCAAAATGAGATTGTTGGGCCTCTTCTTTGAATGAGAACCATACTGCAGCACAGGTAAAAAAGTACAGTTGAAAAACATGGATGGGGATAGTCATAAGACAATTCAATGAATCAACAAGTTTAAGATACGAGGACAAAGGACTTGAGTGAGCATTAAAAGTTCTGAACAGAAATAAAAAATATTTTACTCTGTTTCTGACATGTTTACCAGGATTGTCAGAAATCAAAGATACAGCTAACAGCTCAATAAAATATTCTACTTCTACTCCACACCATGAATTATTACAGTAAATATGCAAGGGAAACATATAATTCTTCACACCAAGCACCCAAAAGACAAACTATAAACCAAGTGGGATATCTCACTCACAACTATAAGGCTGCAATCTGTCTTAAGGGAGAAAAACTCCAGAGAAGATTCCCCACCACTTTCAAACGGCCGAATGTTGTCATTCTTCTTGGTGTACTTCACAGCATTATCTCGCTTTAGGTGGTAGATATCTGACAGCACTGAGTTCAACACAGCACTAGTCTTTGTACCATGGAGGATAAGCATCTTCTTGCCGGTCTCAACCTGGCAGAATCGTCAGAGCACAAGTCAGATGTGAGATTCATATTTCCATTTCTCAGATATGTTACCATCCAGGGCTCGTAGTATGAAAACCTTGTAATTGCAAACTCTGCCCAAAGCTCCAGTTTTTTGTTTCTTTTTTTACTTTTTCTACATGATTCATATTACCAGCTAGCTAGCGCCAAGAATTCTACATGATTTTCAGTTTTTCTTCACAAAGCACAGTGCAATTGCAAACTCTGCCCAAAGCTCACGTCTTTTCCAACTACTCAACCACTGCTGGAGTCGCTAAAGATTTAAGAGTATCTCCAGCAGATCACTCATCCCTCTCCCCAATACCAAAAAACTGTCCTTTTGGTATAGGAAGGCAAGACAGGAATGAACAGGAGACAAGAGTTGCTAAAGAATTATCCCAAGATTGCTTCATCGGTGCTGTTTATTCTAAGATGGTTCCTCCGCAATGACCCAGGCACCCAGCCCATAGGACAGCTGAGCAGCCACAGTGTGCCATGGCAGTGGCTGATTCAGGAATAACAATCGGTTACGACGACGTGGTACTCTATGTCCAGTAGCAACAGAGCATTTTTCGAGCCACACAGCAATCACCGATATAAGCTATGTACAAGTACAACGCTATAAATATGATGTGGAATTTCATCCTGAGTGTATATTGCCAAAACGGAACATTGAAGCGTGTCTTCAGCACGAATCCAAGACCGCGGAAGGCATGGATTGTGCTTGGCGCGCTGAGGTTTCAGGAAGATAAGGGGACCTTACGAGCTTGGGCGCGTGCTTGAGGAGCTCCCGCCTGGCGCGTCGGGTCTTGGGGACCCTGATCGCCGCAACCATCTTCTCCCTCGGCCGCGGCGGAGAAGCAGCTGAAGGGGGAGGAGGCGGCGCAGCATTCGGGTTCGGGAGGCGCCGCCCTAAAGCCTCGCCTCGGCTTTCTTCTCCACTTGTGTAATGGGCCGGTCTGGGCCTGCCTTGACAGCTAGTTTGAATGGGCTTGTCTCCACTTGTATGTAACATACAAGCTACACTTTTTTGTTTTTTTTCTGTTTTTTTAAGGAAGTGGTGATAGCAACTCTCCGATGCAAAGATAGTAGAGAATTTTTACCCACCTCCTCTTACTTTTTTTATTCATTTTCTTCTAAATTCCATAGTGATCCTTTTATTATTTCGGTATACGAAAAAAGTAGGTATCTCAACAAACACATTAAATATTATCTTACATTACATGTAGGGAAAATAAACAATGTTCCACATGCGATCAGTGGAGCAAGCAGCAAAAGGGTAGTAGCTGGAATGTAGCAGTTTTTTCGTCCCTTCTCCAATTTGTAGCGTCAGATTTTAAAAAAAACTAATGAAATCATGGTTCGAGACGCACAAAAATAATTGTGAAATGGTTAGATGAGAAGATTTCCCATACATCCACCAAAACGTTGATAATTCACAAATACCTCACTCTGGTGGTGAGAAATGGCCACCATATAAACGAGTACAAAACACAGCTCGACAAAAAAAGTAGGGGGGAACATGCAATTTGAAATGTCCATCGCTCATATCATACATTGCGCTGCCAGCTCGTCTTTTCCCTTCAGAACATGCTAATCTCATCTCATCGTTCAGAGCATGAATTATTAACAGATGGTTACAATATGTGATGGTACATGGCTGGGTTTATCCACTGGATACCCAAGAGCACCGGGAAGGAACTGTTTCTTGATATCCGTGATGGGTCGTGAGCCCCTGGTCTAGGATGCCGTGAGGATTTCGCTCTTTGAAGCAACAGAAATCTTTGGCGCTGTTGCAGCTGTTTCCTCTGGCTGTTCCTGTAAAATGGTGCGCAGGTTCTCTCCATGTGAGCTTGCTTTCAAAAATATTCTTAAACTGTGAAAACACACCAAATACAAAGTAATCGCAAGTACTGACTTGTAAAAACTTACCCTTTCTGTGGAAACGCAATATGCTTCTAGCTCTTTTTTCGCAAAGGTCGGAAGAACAAATGCTGCCCTATGCATCTGTTTAGTGACAAAATTAATCAGGGCGAATGAGTCTTAGCGGAAGTGGTCTCACATCAGGGATTCAGATGATTGCACTCAAAAGGAGTGAGCAAAAAATAGAACAGTAGGTATCCAAACATCCCCACATTATAAATAACACAGATTTCAAATTTCATCATAGCACAGAAGGGTAAATTAAAGCAGATTAGATTTCTAGATTATTATCAGCATAGTATAAGACAAAAAGGCTGGATAGGTTGAATCATATATTGGCACAGGAAATCCTATGTAACTGATAAAAGAAAACTGACCTCTGAATTATAAAATCTGATCTCCCTTCCAGCTTTTGTAGCTCCTTCCAGTTTTTCAATTGGATTTATAGGAGTTAGGAAGTTGACCGGCGGGCCTTCTTTGGCACATAGCAAAAACCCAATCACTCCACTGCAAAATTCAAGTAAATGTTCTGTAAGAAAAAAAAGTTCCAAATGGAGAAACAATTAACACTATAAAAAACTTCTTTGTCTAGAGCCGCAAAGCAAGGAATCTTGTGCATGGACAGCATATATCGCAAGATCTCCAGCATTGTCTACAGCAGTTAATTACTTCATGGTTACATACATAGTTTGGACTTCTCCTTCCAAAAACCACATATGCTGTCCTTCCGAACAAAATAGCATTTATCTCTGTTATCCCAACTTTTGCATGATACTTATCTTTCTTTTATGCACAATGTGAAGTACAGAATGAGTGTCATGTGATTATTTCCCTCTCTTGGTAAGTCTACTAAGGCCTATCCAAAATGACTGCTTCAAGAAGATAAAACTAGAAACCATTTGTAGCTTCAATAGTATGAGGGGCCAACAGAGTCTGCATTGACCAGCTTGCATGACTTGATTAGGCAAAATATATAGACAATGTCGGGAATATTTGCTCACTAATGTTTTGTCAGGCTATGACTGGTTCCTTGCATGAGTTGAGCTAAGCCCCAAATATCTTACGATTGCCAAATGAACCAGCGCTGGCACCAGTTCACTGTCAACAATAGTGACACTCATGAGGATTGCAGTACCATCTTGTTGGGACAGACGAAAAAGTAGCTGAATACAGAACTTGTTCTCATACCCAACCCAGGCCATCAAGCTCATGTCAGAAACGGATAAAACAAGAAATATTCACAGAAACCATAAGTTAAGGTCCCCCAAATATGCATCCATTCAACTCAGCAAAGCACAGAGCAGATTTTGAAGCTTGCACTGCTAGGCCCATATAATCTTCATTTTTAAAAGAAAAGGAGCAAAGAAAGACAAAAAAAATCAAACCAATAAATGCTATTTAAGTTAATGACTTTAACAATAGCCAGCCTTATCTGGTCCATGTCATTTAAGAATAAGAACTGTAAAAAAAAGGATATGGTGCTTAGTTAATGCATGTATAAAAAAAAGAATACTAATTTTTCATACGAATAATGGAGTGTTAGGTTTAAGACATGTACTGACCCTTGCAATGAAACAGAAATAGTTGATACTTATTCAAAAGGTAATGAATGATACTGAATGACTTCCGAGGGACAACTAAAAAAAACTAAAAAGTGAAACTGGAATTATATTTGAAGTATACACAATGACAACCCAAAACAATTTTTTAGGACCAATGGTAACCCAGAATAATCGCAGTTCATATACACCATGCAAATACATGGGTTGCAACAGGTCATCTTTAACTCATAATATACCAAAATCAGTATTAGATTGTGAAGTGCAACAGTAACATAAGAATGCCTAAATTAGTATTAAATACAGCTAAAATGTAAAGAAAGGTAAAGGTAAGGAGAATAGACAATAAAGAGTGTGAAGAACCTCGGGTATGTTGGGACACTAGTCCATGCATAGTGCACAGAACCCTTGAAAGTCTCATGGCAAATTGAAAGCATATCCTGAATCAGATGCGTATGCAACCACATACTCTCAGCTTGATTACAAAGAACTCCACCAGGCCTCAAGGCTCTAGCAATTGTATCAAAAAAAGGCTTCTCCACAAGTTCCTGAGCAGGCCCTGCAAATGCCAAGAGTAACATAAATAAGAACAGTAACATTTGACTGAGAATTTAATAGGGCAAAGTTCTGTTTGCAAGTTAAATCTGAACACATTAATCATCATTAATGCAGAATAGCTAGGGATGTAGTAACCTAAAAATAGAGAAGCATGGAGCTCAGGAACAATATAATAGGAAGCAATAAAACCAAAATGCACAGAACAGATATACAGCAACAAAGACAAAGTTAAGACTTTCCATGGCTCTGTGTTCAAGAAAGACAATACATAGCAGCATTAGCTCACCTATTGGGTCTGATGAATCAACAATGATAGCATCATATGTACCTTCGGGAGCATTTCTCAAGAACTCCACAGCTGAAAGTGGAAAAACGGCCATTCTGTTGTGAAATTACAAATCACAAAAATAGGGAATTTAATCACATATGAACAAGTAATTTAGTATTGACATACCATCACCAACATGAAGTTGAACACGAGGATCTTCAAATCCAACAGACAATTGTGGGAAGAAATCTTTGCAAACCTAAAAAGTTAAGATGTATATTTATATCAGCAAGGCATAGATAGTGATTACACTTCAAAGTGAATGTCAAAGAATCATAGGAGAAATTTACATCAATAACCAGCTGATCAATTTCACATATGTCAATAGACTCCACAGAACCATGTCTGGAAATCTCTCGGAGTACACCTCCATCACCACCACCAATAACTAAAACCTGCAAAGTAGTTCATAAGAGAATAAGTCACTATCATGCTACATTTTCCATTCAAGTGCAGATAAAAAATATTCCATGTGCTGGTATATAGCTGCAGAATATCTTCCTGTTCAATTTCTGTTAGTGGCAATACATCATGAGTATAATTTCACAATATTGAGGAAATCAGGGATCAGGGGATATACTTTTTTAGGGGATGGAATGGAACAAAGTGGGAGGTGAGTAATCATTTCCTGGTACGCACATTCATCCTTATCAGTCAACTGAACAATGCCATCAAGCACAAGGACTTTACCATAGGTTGACGACTGCACACAAAAATTACCAGGTTATACACAACAGAAGCCAAAGATAGTTTTTATTTCTGGTATCAACAGATGACAAGAACCTCAAAAACTAAGACTTCTTGGTACGGTGACTTCCCCTGGTACAAGATCTTCTCCACTTTCAAGGAATGGGCCTCTCCTATATACGAGAATAAAACCACAACTGATATGAGAAAGAAGTAGAATTGTTTCATTCTAGGGCAAATGAAAGAAAATACGGCAGTGAGCACAATTGGATATTCGGTTCAATGCCAAAAGAGCATATTATACAATGTCAAACGATGGTATTTGTACAAGGAAAAATCAACATACTTAAGGGCAAAGAATGCACACTGGTGAGTATAGCCAACACACTGATGATCCAAAGTTGGAAAATAAATTGAAGACATTACAGAGGTCAGGAAATGAACCCAAAAGAACATAGGCATTCTTGTGGAAATGACGAAACTATGCACACTACAACGGTCAAATAAAAAAAGCCACAGAGCATCACTAAGCTGCATATGCACTCTTATGTTATGTCTTATCAGCTTATGTAAGGTCTTTATACCATGAGGAAAATCTACGCAGACATAAGACACCACATCACTACTAGCACAGTCAACAGACTATAGAGTATCTTCGGTACAACAAAGTAAATAACAATGCAGACTGATAGCAAGCACAGTGCACAGTGCTAGGTCAAATTTCTCCAACAAATTCGTGAGAATTTTATTGTAATTGTAATAATAAAGATATCATCTTAGAAATATTCAGAACCATTATTTGAAGAAAAGCTTGGGAGGATACATGATAACTTTTATCAAATGCTAGAATTTTCTTTCAGCAAGAAAAACAAAATCTGATCCAATCATTCACTGAATAAAAAAAATCAGTAGCAGCAATTGAGCACTACAACCTTCTCTAACATAAATAAACACGGGCATGCAGTTGTCCAGCAAATACTACATATCTATCAGAATATCATTCTACAGACAAACAATTTAACTTTTGAACTTTGTACTAAAATCACTCCTGTAGACTATTGTTAGCGATATATTCATTAGGCAAACAAAAAATTGATATATTGGCAGTGGCGGGACAAGTACCTGGCCACATCGGGTTATTGTAGTACTGAACTTTGCTTGCTTTACCTGCACAATAGGGAGCAATTAGGGTCAGATAAAACAAGTGGAGATTGGAGAATGATAGTAAGTAATAGAAGCAAGATGATCGAGGATGTGAAGCGCGGCCTGGACATACCGCAGCGTGATCGTGGTTCCGTGAACCAGCCCGACACCACTGTAGCATGACACTTCGCCTCAGACTCAGGCGCCGCGGCCCTGGCCTTTACGCAGCAAGGGGGCAGCGGCTTGGCGGAGCCATCACCCCCAGTCCCCTTTGTCTGCGCCGTTCCAGTCAAACCATTTCCTGCGCCTCCACCCTCCATGGACCCTGTTCCTCTTTGGAGTTCCCAGCCTCTGGATCAATCAAGGCAACATCAGGCAGGGTACGCAGCAACCAATGGCAAACACAATATTAAGGAGCAGCTTTTCCGATGCAGCAGCGCGAGATGGTTAACAGGTGGCAGGCTATATCCACAGAAAACGTGGGCCACGAGCGTGGTGACAGATGGTTGGGGGGCAAGGGCAACAACGGCATGCTCACCCACCCACACCACCACAACCTATCGCTGGCAACAAGGACGTGACTAGAACATGGGATTAATCAACCAGTGGATAATCCTAAAGCATCCAAATTTCTGAAATTAAAATAACAGGGATTTGAAAAAAATAAGCCTTTTCCCTAATCGCCGCCGTACGTGCGCCACAAACACCACCTGCACAAATCGCAGGAACGCGCAAAACCTCAAGAACCGCCGCCGGCGGCGGCCAACCGCCCAAGCGACCCCTCCCGGCCGAAGAAAACAATACGGTCAGTACCGGCGCAAAAGGGATTGGGCGTAAGCGCGCGTACGGTGGGTGCTAGTGCTACTACTCCGGAAGCTTCTAGAGGATACAAGGTCAGTAGGGTTGCGGCGTCAAGTGGGGAAGGGGGGTCCTTACCTGGGGCGCGAATGGCGAGGCGGGGCGGGGATGGGGAGAGGGGCGGAGAGGCGGCGGCGCGTGGGGCGGAAGAAATAGAGGAAGGGGAGCAGGAGTGGCGGGCGCCGCGCCGGTGGTGGTGGGGGTGGATTCTCTGCAATCCCCCTGCCTCCCCCCTCTTTCTTCCTTTATTTCCTCCTCTTTCCTTGTGTGGTGTCTAGGAATCTTGTGCTCTGTTTCCTGCGGGAAGGAGAGGAGATGGCGAGCATCGTGTGGGTACGTGGAGGGATAGAGGCCGTCGGATGCTGGATGGGGTTACTAAGATGAAAGCTTTTTGGAAAGTTTTTTCGCCAATTTGGACGTGATTGGCAGGCTGAGCGGATGCAATGGCAGTTTGATTGGTTGCAAGCTTCTAATCGGCCAGATCACACGAGAACATAGCACATAAGATAAAATGCTAAGAGCAAATGTGGTTCCATGTTATTTTGTATAAGCATATTTCAATAGCTCTTAGTTTATCTCATTAAACCTTAATTATCCTGTAAACGCTAATATCACTTAATAATATTATTAGCATCAGTGCTAATGCGAGATGGTCCTCCACGCACATAAAGATTAAAACAATACATCGTAAGTTTTATATTAAGTATCTAAGTTAAATTCTAACTGTACCTTTGTATTTTTTTTATTATGAGATTTTAAAAATAAGGACACATTTGGCTATAATTTGAATGAAATTTTTTATAACATTTTTCCTAAAGCTAAAATAGTTTCACTGAGGCGAGCCTTTTTCTCAAGGCACATGGGATGGTCCCTCTGCGACAGTAGTGCCTCACTACTGCCTCCAACAGCGCTATGCGTAAAAACTCCAGGTTTTTGCAGGGAGAGTTATGTGAAATGACTGCAATACAAAGTTACATGAAAGCTTAGGTACTGCAAAATATTTGTCATCTGTCTCTATTAAGTTGGTGGCAAAATAAAAATTAACTTCGAAGTCAAGAGCTAAGGGGATTGGATGCATGATAAAACCGCTGTGTAGGGCTCCTCCTTTCTGAGTCGGCGAGGACTTCGTTCATACATGGATCGATCGGGCGCAACCACCTCTGCTAGCTCCTTGAGCATAGCACTGCTCGTTGCTCATCCCAAGTAGCAGCAGCGCATGGTCGCTCAGCACCGACGATGCTCAACGTGCGTTGACTTCATGTAAGACATGAGTGAGGCAGCTGTTGCCGATTTGCTCGCATGCGTGTGCACGGGAACGTACGCGCCGGAGCACACCGATCATACTGCTTACATCTTCAGAAAGCCTGTTCAGAGGTTGTACGCGTCAGCTCCTTTTTTTTCTCAGAGGTTGTTGACCTTCAGAACATAGTACGCGTCACTTCCTTTTTTTTCCTCCTAAAAAAATGCGTCTTGCTTATCAATTTTTTTGGACATGCAAATAGAACATCCAACTCAGCTTTGTGCTAAAACAACAACTGGAGCGTTGTGTGCTGTAATGCAAACCTTGGCATCCAGCTGCGGAATATCATACTTCAAGGAAACCAGTGTAAAGAAGATGCATTATTTGACAAGCAGAGAAGTGGATCATCAGCCACGACCTAATGAACAGTTGTGTGTAACCCTAGCAATAACCAGCAGCCCATGTACTCCTTAGTACGTTCAGCAAAGATTGCACTCTTCTGTAAGTTCAGCAAAGATAGCAGAAACTTTTGGTATCCTTCACATGTGCGCGCAACAGCAATCCACCAAATTGAGAAGCAGGGACTGCAAAGCTGATAGATGCTCTGCCCGCGTGATCCGCGTGCTGCAGCATTTCCTCCTCTGGCAGCATGCCAACAACCGCAACAACTTCACGGGAGGGACGACGGAAAGTCAGAAACCCAGAAGAGACTCTAGTGGTTTAGATTTTTGTCAAGTACAGTTCGCTAGCGTAATCAAATCTGACCAAGTGCCTACCTCTGACGGAAACTTCGTAATCCCAAGTGTCAAACATTCAGAAAGCGTGTTCGTTTCAGCAGGAGCTCATCCGTCGATCAACGTCACCATGCGAATAACAAATCAAGCCATCAACTCTCATGAGAATATATGCAGACAACTTTGCAAAAGTGAGCTTTATTTGCATGAGCATCTTTATTCTAGGGAATATGTACCTATCTGTCTAGATTATTTTTCTGCTTTCGTTCTGTTATCTATCCATGACGTAAGGGTTGATTCCTACTGTTATGTTTTTTATTGAAAAAAAAACATCTTTGAAAGTCCCCTTTGACAAAGAGTGGCTTCTTCAGATTTGATTGCACTTCCTCAAACCGGTTCAAGTCCTTGTTTGGATGGCGAAACAAAGGAGTATCAAAGAAGCGTTGGAAGTGTGATCAACAGGGATAGCATATCAAAAAGGAGATTATATTCGCCAAAGTGAAGCACCCTAAAAGGAGATGCTCCCATGGAGGGGGGAATTGCAGGGAAAATAGACTATCTCTCTCAAAGCTCGATGAAGGAATAAACCACAAAGTTCCAGCATCTTAGAAGAGACCACTAAGATAAGCTGAACTATTGCTACTATCTGTAGCTGTCTACCAATGGCACATGTGTGGTCTGAAGCTTGGCAGAAATTGGACTTTTGTACCATGCCGTTAACATCTGACATAACAAGGATCAGATGTGGTACAACGATTCCAACATCAGGTTATTCCTTAATGGCATACAAGAACGCTGATGCAGAGCATTTTATCCTCTGAGCATGAACTTCAAAAACCGATGGTCGAGTATGTTTGTGAGAGAGTTGACACTACTTGATGCTCCATCCATTCTAAATTATAAGTTATTTTACCTTTGTTCTAAGTCAACTTGTCTAATTTTGACCAAGCTCATGGAAAAAATATATTAACATCTACAAACTAGTTTGATATTGTAGATATCTGTATATTTTTCTATAAATTAAAACGACTTACAATTTAGAATGTACGGAATAGCATTGACAGTATCTTTCGTTTTCGAAGTTCACAAGAGGAAGGATGCAGAGTGGAAGTGGAATGCATACAGTACTACATGCATTGCGTTGTATAGAGCCCATGTCAATGTCATACATGTAACATTAATTTAAACCAGACAGCTTCAGCCCATTTGGTGTCTATGTACAGCATCCAGTTCAGACCACATTAGCAAGCACATCACCTGAGGGTTCGTTGTAACAATTACAGGTTGTCTGAGATGAACGTTGTTTAACAACATGGCACGGAAAAGATCACTCTTCTTCAGCGAAAAAGTTGGGTTCTGCTGGCTTCAGCAACAGCCTTGAAGGCACCCTTTCCAGCAAACGTGCCTTTCTGGCGGCACTTCTCCGTAAGACCCGTACCATGTTGCAAGCGAAATGTGCGGCATAGAGCGCTGCACCAAGGCTGCGAGAAGTAGAGCCGTCACTGACAATGGCCGCTTGGAACCTCATCTCCTTTTCGTACAAACTATCCTCCATCTTCTTCCTGCAGTACCTGTGCCAAGCTGCCTGTATGAAGCAAGCAGCCCAGGTCCTCCATTGCTGTGAGTAAAACCTGAAGGTGTGCCGGAGCTGTTTGCTGTGGAGCCTCCGGTACTGGGTGGCCACGAACCTCAAGTGATCAGCCCTTAGAGAGAAACCTTCGACTTCCGACAACGTCTTCACTGTCCTGGTGGAGCTGGGAAGGTTTGAGCCTGATGTGGGATCCAGAGCCCATGTGAGGAGCTCTTCGCCGCAGAAGTCGCCGCCTTTGAGAACATTGGAGTTGAAGAAGCCCATTCTCCCACCATCTGTAGTCATGCTCTCAAGCGTTCCTCTCATGATGAAGAACATCTCATTCACTGGGCCGCCTTCGTGAATGATGCAACTTCCTTCTGTGTACAGCATGGGCTTTAGACGATCACACATGGCGTCCAAGAGCTGGTCATCCATCTTTTCAAACATTGGAACCTGCAAAAGTAATTGGAATTAATGCTAGTCAATTAATTAATGAACAATATGTATTGATGAAAGCACAAAACAGATAGAAAGACATACTAACTCTAAATTGCGTATGAAAATTCTAGATCTCCTTAGAATCCATCTAATAACCTCCATTGGAGTATATATGTATTTCACATGGGAGCTTCCAAAAGTTATTAACTGACATTCAACTTCATAGGGCTAATTATTAATCGAAAGGGAAAACTTCATGGTGTATATATATTAAAAAGGAACAAAACTCCATAGGGTTAATTAATTAAGTAAAGCAAAGCAAATTTTTGAAATTTTCTAAAATACATACAGCAAATTAAACAGATTTAGAAGAGAATCAGCATTACGATGAAAGCACATGACTTTGTTGAATAACTTGATTTTCATATTAACCAAACTGTCCTAAAAAAATTGAAGAGAACAAATTTGTTTGACTGTCTGATCTATGATTTGCTTAGCATAGAGTTCAGATATCAAGATGGGGGGATAGAGTCTCAAGTATTCCTTTTTCCATATATCTCTGGATGGGACAAGAAGCAAATGACGAATCCTTCTGACTATGGATACAACCTAAAGGTATAGGAAAGTACCCTCATGAGAAGTGATAGACAAAGATGACGCTTTACATCTCTCCTAAGATCCTTAGGAAGATTTGTAAGGAGGTCTTCTTCATCAACCCCTTGCGTCTCTTGCCATTTATATTGATCGTGACGCAGTATTCGTTCCTTGATATGCTCAGGAAGTAGTCTGTGTGCCATCCATTGCTGCATGTCACGTCTTTTCAGTCTCATTTCTTCTATATGCCCAGAGGCTGATTGTAAATAGGTCTGCAATAGTTCAACCAAAAAATTTGGAAAAAATGGTCAAGTCACACATCTCCGCTGATTATATAATTCAATTTATGGTTCCTACTTACATAATAAACAATAAGCTCTTGGCCGGCTTGATATATAGCATAAATACACTGAAGTACAAAGCACATGGAAAAATTTTAAGGGTAAATATTATATGATAATTCATATAAAGAAAACTGATTGACATAGCTCGTTGATTTGAGGATTGTAAAAAAAAAGGGCCACTCGAAACCTCTTGAAATTCTTCCAAATGAAGATCTCGAAGTAGACTTTATCCCATGTTATTTTGAAAGAAACCAAGTCGGTACCAGCATCATTCGATTACATGTAACAAACATGCTTACAATGTCCAGCGTAAGGACAGGAGATTCTTTATAAAGATCTTGCGTTGGACCTATATTGAAGACGTGAATGTCAAAGGTTGAGGCTACTAGGAGCAGCAGCATCTCTAGACAGTAGCAAATACAGGCCTATAACATATGAGTTTAAAAATGGCAATATTGTTTTGTGAAGCCGGGATGGTGGTTGTGCCATATGTTTTTCATTTTCAGAGTTTTTAGTCTAACTACTATTTTTTTCAGGTGAATCTATTTCCTCTAGAACATCAATATCCAACTCCAACAGAACTAAGGAAACAAAATCTTCAAGTATATGGGGGGCACTCCCTCTGTTGAAAATGTATAATGTTGTGCCCATCTTGCTATACGGTCTTAAATGTTCAAATTTTACGTTACTATTATCTACGATGTGGTAGTAAAAAAAATATTAAGCTATGACATTGTGAAAGTACTTTTCAGGACAAATATTGTAGTACTTTTGGATAACTCATACAAACAGTTCGTTGTATTTTAGTGGTCAAAGCGGGAGAGGTTTGCTTTTCATTTTTCAAGGGAAATGACTCTGTTGAAGGGATGTTTTCATTTCACATTTGTTGAATCAATTCGAGTTTTGTTTTACAAAAAAACAATACTATAAATCTGCAGGTGCACAATTTGCACCTCCAGAAAAATAAATCCTTGCCACATATTGCCTTATAATAAATTGCCATTTAATGTAACAGGACATATAGCAATAAAATTCTACCAATGCTTAAAACTGTACCTGCACATTACCAATAAGGAGCGCCAATAATACTAAACCTGAAGTTGAGACAAAAACAGCAAACAAATTCTCCCATATGTAAGTGCTTGTTTTCAGGTTTTGACCATAAGAACTGCAATAGAAAAGGCAACACATAAATACAGGACCCAGGGTACTATTCTTTGGTGAGGAAAAAAAATTGTTTCAATTACACACACACCATAGACTTTGTAGCCCCCACCAAAAGCAGTAGAATAATTTTTCGAAGAAACCCGTTGACTGTGAAACATTCTGGAGAACTGGTAGGTAAATTCCAAAGATTGGATCTATATCGGCATCACCGTTTGTTGGGCAAGCATCTTGTAAGAAAGTATTATTTCCATATACAGCACTTCCACAATATAAAGATGCACGATCGCAACCATCCTGGCCATTGCAAGCTTCTCTCCAACAGGTTTCTTCTCGTTGAATGGCAAGAATGTACCAGAGAGCTCCAATGACCTATAAGAAGTCAATGCTTCGGTTATAATATACTACTGTTTTGACCATGCACAATGATATGTGGCAAATTAATTGTATTAAAATGATCTTGAGATTATCCTGTGTGAATCAAGAATGGACAAAAAAAATGACATCGTTTCAGAGATGGAAAGCGCTATTTAAAACTTACACTCTCATATCGACAAATGAATGGAGGACTTACATGACTAGCAAGTATATAAACTAGAAGGTTAAAGGCAGCACCCGGCCATGCTGTGTCCATAACTGTACCAGCTGATCTTGTGATTTGAATGTAGAGCGGTATTATTCGGATCAGTCGAGGCACATATTGACATATGACTATTAGCATTAGTATATTTTTCTCCGTCATAACCTTCAAACCTTGGAGATGGGGTCGCACTAACAGCACAAACACCTGATATCAAACATCAATATCAGCTACAAACTTACAATGTTATAAGACAAGGAATCATTGAAATGAAAATAAATCGTTTGCAATATTCAGTTCTAATTAAGAACAGTGACTTACTCCTATACATGAAAAATCAGTTTTTTCGTGTATCCTAGAAAAACCATCAGGATTACAAGGTTTGCATGATGTAGATACAGAGCCCCACAGTTGAAGGTTAACCAAGTAAAGTGGCATAAAAGGTACCTGAGGGAAGGGCAGAACAGCTAAGAAATCAATCGGAAAATATGTTGTCAAATACCGCTTTGCTATTTCAAATGTGTCCTCAACCAATACACCGCGACCAAACACTCTAGAGGAGGAAGCAGTAAAGCCTGTCCTGAACTGAAAAATTATACGGAGCAAATAGAAGATATCTGTAAGAGAGCGCAGGATACTTGCTATCTTTTCCAATTTATGATCCAGATACAAGCAGCTGTCGTCACCATCAATCGCCGGGGCGTAGAAGAACAGTGAGTCCACAGAAACTGAAATAAGACATGATATCACAAATATCTTGTTCCATGTCTGCAGGAATTGCCCCTGAGGATCAAGAACCCTTCCCTTGGACCTCATTCAGACTGAAGCTTATTTGTTCAGAGTTTCAGAATGCCACGTGTATTACAATCCTCAGCTAGCCGAAGTTGTTAAGACAATGTTATCTGATCCAATACATTGCTCTCATAGTCTGATCTCCAGTCTGTGCATAAAAAATCATTCTGAGCGCAATCCATGCCATACGTTTTCGCAGCGATTCATACTGTGGTGACTTATGAGTTCAACCGGTTGAATTTCATCGAGCTGGCAATGGCATCACACTATCTCCAATGAAGTAGGCTTTCCTCTGAAAAAGATACAAGTTTTAATTCAAGAAAAGGAAACCACCACTGTGCTGATACATGGTAAGCTTGTGTGCGGCGCGCGTCAGCAGTGCAATTTTGAGCCTTGCACCACATATCTATGTTTCATGTCATGTGAGCTATGTAATTTACAATGCGAGGATAGAAGGACAAGCTTTAAGAGCTTACCTCTCTGACTGTGACTGCCACTGGTTACGGCCGTGACGCAGACGCAGTTAATCAGTTCTTGGGTGCGCCATGGCAGCAACAACCTAGCTCTCTGATAAGCAAGAGAACTGGTTTTGTTTTCCCGGCAGCAGTTAAGCAAGAACGCCGGAACGACCGCCGTTAATTGAAAGGGCTCAAAGCTCCCTGCCGGATCGTGAAATCGTGAGGAGGAGGTGGCGGCGGCGCGGCGTCGCGGGCGAGGAGGTGGAGATGGGAACGAGAAGGGTGGAAGGATCGGTGTGGATGTTTACGAGGGTCGAAGAGGTGGCGGAGAAGGCCAAGCGCAGCTGCAAGCTTGGAGAGTCCGCTTGGTCGGGCAAGATGGACTCGATTCAATTGGGTAGCCAAGCCGGTGTGAATAAACTGGGGGGCGTCTCCATGTGACCATGCCATTGAACTGAAAGTCGAGAGAGTTTGGACCGAGTGATCGAAAGAGTTCATTCTATATACCTCCAGACATGCCTCAGCCGTGGCGAGTGGCGACGAGCTGCACGCACTCTTAGTAAGAGCATAGGCAACCGATTATTCGTACCTAGTACTTAAAATAATTTTTTCCCACCCATTAACAGAAATACTAGCTTTTATGATGTTTTTCCGCGTGATGCTTGAAACTTCATCGTCGAACAGACCATATCTATAACAAAAATTCCAGTTTAGTCGTAGTTCTTCGGCGGCAGCCCTCAGCACCTACGGAACTATAACGAAAATAAAACGTGCGTCACATAACAATATCTCATAGTTAAAAAAAGGTACGCCATCAACTCCTCGTATCTGTGATGACCGCGAGTCAACATAGAACCGGTGAGACGCATATAGCATTGGGATCCATAGGCCACATGTGGTGACAGAGGGTCCAGCGTGTCTATGTGGCTGCCACGTGTAGCCCGTCGGTCCACGTGCCAAGCTTGTAGGTTAACTATGTCAACGCGGGTCCATTGGAGAGGTGCGATCCGGGCGTCCACGTGTACAAGTGCGGGCCCAGCAGGGCGATGTGGCTAACATGTGTAACTGTAGGTCCCGGTTGACTAGTCCAACATGTCTACCTGGCAGCCACGTGTGCTAACTGGGACCCGAAGGTCCACGTGTTCAGGATTATGGGTCAAATATGTCAACCCGGGGTCCACTGGAGAGGTGGGATCCGGCCGTCCACGTGTATGTGTGCAGGGCCACCAGGTCGACGTGGCTAACACGTGTAACTGAGGTTCTGGTTAACTGGTCCAAGATGTCTATCTGGCAGTCACATGTGGTGACTAGAATCCGAAGGTCCACGTGTCAAGGTTGTAGGTCAAATATGTCAACATGGAGTCCCCAAAGAGAAGTTGGACCCGGCCATCCACGTGTACGAGTACGGGCTAGCAGGCCGACGTGGCTAACACGTGTAATTATAGGTCCCGGTTGACTGGTCCAAGATGTCTACCCGGCAGCCACGTGTGATGACTAGGATCCAAAGGTCCACATGTCAGACAGAGTTCTGGGTCAAATATGTTAACGCGGGGTCCACTGGTGAGGTGAGACCAAGCCGTCCACGTGTACGAGTGTGGGCCAATAGGCCGTCATGGCTAACACGTGATAATGCGGATCCCGTTGGGTGGGTCTACATGTTGCTTTCCAGATCCAGCGTGTCCACATCGTGGGCATGTATCATGGTGGTACCGCAGCATGGGCCTGTTTCAAAGCCAGGCCCGAAATAAAATTGTTGTGGAGCTGGACTAGATTTGAGTGAGCCACCAGGATCCATTTGATCCGGCTCAGGAAGAGAAAAAGGCCCACTGTGAAAATAGGTATGCCGAACACTCCCTGAAAAGGAGGAAAAATTTTGTTGTTGCACGGGTTCGAATATGGACCAAATCCACTTGCTATCAACCACTACGCTACATAAGTATTTTCACCCAGCCAGGGGCGAAGGTAGGTTCAAATTAGGGGTGCGCATGCACCCATGAAATTTTGCAAAAACAGTGATTAGATATATTTTTTCACCATATATGCATCCCCACAGCTCAATTCCATTCACCACAAGGTAAGTGCATCATTCTTCAATTTGCTCTAGCTTCGCCGCTGCGCCTAGCTCCATACTTGTATCCTCTTTGAGGATCTTACGTTACCCTTAAAAAATAAAAAACTTCAACGTATTTTTTTGGACGTTCTTGTTTAATTTTCTGAACGACTACTCTAAAAGAGTGGTGCTTTTTAATTCCCCCTGTGCCCGACGGTTCTTGTTCCAATAACTATTTTTATATTTTTTAATAATTGTTGCAGCAGACTATCAAAATAAAATTATCGAGAATAGGATAGTTCATTTAGATGAGAGATATGTGTGTTTTGGTAATTTCTAAAAGTAGTTTTTAGGTAATGGGGATTGGATTTATAATCTGCTGGAGCACCTTCAATCACCAAAGCATTTGGTACCAGAGAAAGATGAGTAATTTGTTGGAGATGCTCTTAGTAAGTAAATGCATCTCCTGATTACTTATATTAAAAAATTCTCTCTTCATAGCCAAAAAATTATTTTACATTTTACTAACAGTTACTATAACAAATTATCAAAATCTAATCACCAAAAATAGAGTAGAGGGATAAATCACTTTCATTTAGGTTTAGACGAGAAGAAGATGTATTTTGATAATTAAAAAACTACTTAATAATAGAATTTGATTGGTAATGTGCTAAGTACCTCTGATAAAAAATAGTCTTATAATATTAAACAGAGACGAGTAATTTGCTGGAGATACTCTAATATCCTATCCTTTTATTTAGAAATCTGGATAATCCAAGTGTTTGACCGAAGAGAAACCAGTACTAGCTTAAGTTGAAAGGGTAAAGCTGAAGCTGACAGTATCATTTCGTATGTTTCAAGCCTATTGTAGTTTGATATTAAAAAATTTTATGGTTCGCCCCTGGTTTGGAACTTGGGAAGGGAATGATATCGGTACCTCTACCGTTATATTATATCAAGGAAAAAAAGTGGAGACCTAATAATGGGCTGCCAAAGCTGATAAAGTGGACCTGACAAGCGGCCCATTAGACGTGCTAAGGCTCCAAATTTAGCCCAAAACACGGCCCAATCCGGGAAATGAAAACCCGACACATCAACACCCACACATTTCAGGCCCGCTTTTAAAGCTGGCCCAGTGGATTGATCAGGTCTGAGACTCAGAGGAATACACACAATACCAAAATATATATTACGTATTTACGGCAAAACCATGATTACAAGTGACGGATGCTCTACATCATTTCACAGACCCTTTTTCAGTTCATATCAACCTCTTCCTCTCACAGTTCACATGCGAGCCATCCCAAAATCAACAAACTATTGATCAGTAACATTTACAGAACCATCTGTTTTCGAGATTCACAAGAGGTGAAAATCTGGGATGCTTATAAATACATGCATCTGAATACAGATTTAATATGGTGTGTCCGATAAAAGAATAATAGATACATCGAATTCTGTGATTCAAACCAGATGGCTTTAGACCACCTGGTCTATATATGTACACTTGTGCAGCATCCAATCACGCGAGTTTTGTACCGGTTGGATCATGAATAATGTCTGCTTGTTACAGGGTGCCCCCGAAGACAGGATCACTGATCTTCAACAAAAAAGTTGGGTTCTGCTGGCTTCTGTAATAATCTTACAGGCACTCTTTCCTGCAAACGGGCCTTTCTGGTGGCATTTCTCCGTAAGATCCGCATCATGTTACCAGCAAAACGCGAAGCGTAAAGGGCTGCACCAAGACTAAGCGAAGTAGTGCCATCGCATACAATTGCTGCCTGCAACCGCTTCTCCTTCTCGTATAAAGTCTCTTCAAGCTTCTTTCTGCAGTACCTGTGCCATGCTGCCTGTATGAAGCAAGCCGCCCAGGTTCTCCATTGCTGTGAGTAAAATCTGAAGGTGTGTTGGAGCTGTTTGCTGTGAAGCCTCCTGAATTGGGTGGCAACAAACTTCAAGTCGTCAGCCCTCAAAGCGAAAGCTTCGACTTCAGTCAGCGTCCTCACTGTCCTAGTTGAGCCAGGGAGATTTGATGCTGAAGTGGGGTCAAGGGCCCATGTGAGGAGCTCTTCACCACAGAAGTCACCACCTTTTAGAACATTAGAGTTGAAGAAGCCGGTCTGTCCACCATTTGTTGTTGTACTCTCTAGTGTTCCCCTCATGATGAAGAGCATTTCATTCACAGGGTCACCTTCACGAATGATGCAGCTTCCTTCCGTGTACAGCATGGGCTTTAGACGATCACACATAGCATCCAATAGCTGCTCATCCATGTTTTCAAACATTGGAACCTGCAAACAGAAGGAAAGGGTTAAAGATGGAAATGCTAATAACACAGCATCTGTTGATCAAAGAACAAAATTAAAAGAAAGAAGTATACACGAATCAAGTATAAAATGTATAGGTCCCTCAAGTAACTTAAAATTCTCCATCAGAAGGTCTTTGAAAAGTTATTAACTGCCTTTCAACTTGTTAGGGGTAAATCTAAGCTCAGTGTATTTTATGGCAATTCAGAGTTCAGACACATTTTGAAGGGACCTGACATTCGGGTGCTAGCATGCAACTTTCTAGAACTTAGTTTTCCTACTGCTTAATTTCCTTTAAACAGTTGACGAAGTGTGGCTAGGTTTGCTGAGTTTCAAGAAAAAGAGAACATAAACGGTGAATAAACTAGCAAAAGAGTATCATTTTTCAGAAATTGTCGTTTCAGTCAATATTGGGGGTGTGAATGGATGCCTCTAAGAGTCTCCAGCGACCCTATTTAGCTCAATTACAAGTCCTAGTTTCTCAAAATGTGAAGCGCAAATCCACACCTGAGTCAATATCAATTCAATTACCCAATAACATTATTTAACTGCTTTTTTTTTCTTTCCTCCTCTCTTTAGCATTCAGCATATAAATTGAATCAAGCTCCATTCTAGTTTAGCAATGCTGTAAGAGCAGATGAAGATGATCAAATGATAGGTCAATATTGCCTGTCCATTAGGCAAGACCGCAAGAGTGGTGTAGAACCTTATCACATACATAGTTCAAAGCATCCATTAGGCCTATCCCAAGAAATATATGGGGGCATATGTTTGTATCAACCATTCTGCTTGCTAATACATACATTCCAAGCCAGAGTTGCACTAAAGCCCAGATGAGAACCAACCTGATCCAGAACAGAACCACAGCCACTATCTGCTAACACAATGAATACAAACTCGGCTGGCAGGGGAAAGACCGCCCCTGCAGTATTACAACTGAGAAGGAACCTCAGCCAAGATGGCTGAGAAAACCCCCAAACTCTGGCTTCACCCTATAGGACCGCACCGTAACCTCGGACGACCACAACCCATTGGGCTGGCGACCACTGCAACTGCCCCTGGTAGGAGGGCCCAAACCAACCACAGGTGACACTATTTTTTTAGGTTGCCAGCAAGGGGATTTTTTTGGTGCCACCAAGATTCAAACCCTCATTGGTGTCTCCATCAACTGGGGAGCTTACGACTACACTACAATAGTGTCGGCACCGACTACTTCAATAACTTATGGTTCTTGGAAAATAAAGTTAGGCATATCAGCATATGCATATATAATTATATATCATGACTACATGGCAAGAGGTCAAATATCCAGTCTGTATGGAAACAGTAGATAAACGCTATCTCAAGAAATGTGCTTGGCAGTATCTGTATGTATCCATTTCCGTACACCAAATGATGGGACGTGGAGAGAAGATGAGATAAAAGTTTAAGTACCTTCATCAGAAGCGACAAACAAAGATGTCTCTTTATCTCTCTTCGAAGATCCTTGGGAAGATTTGTAAGAAGGCCCTCTTCATCAACACCTCTTGTTTCTTGCCACCTATATTGTTCATGGCGCATAATCCGGTCCTTAAGATTTTCAGGAAGTAGCCTATGTGCCATCCACTGCTCTGTATCACGCCTTTTCATTCTCATTTCTTCTATACGCACAGAGGCTGACTGTAAATAGGTCTGTAATTCACCAACCATAAAAAAAGAAAATTAGGATAATATGGTACGTATCAACTTAGCTGCCTAGTTAGTAACTAAATAATTAAATTAATAATCCCTGATTCTAACTGAAATAATGAGCTTTTGTCTTTAAAAGTGACACAGTACACTGCAGGATAAATGTTTGGGAAATCAGAGATGCTGATACATAAAGGAAAATGGACTCGTTTAGCTTGTTATTTGTATTGAAATGAAGATCGTTTAAGATCATTAAGAAATGATGATCTAAAAGTTTATGTAAGCTTATTTTATTTTATTTTCAAAGCAACCAAGCCATTACAGGTGTAGTGTCTTGTAATTTTTTTGCTCTTCTTAATGCAATGATGCGTAGTTCTCCTGCTTATTCGAGGAAAAAAACAAGCAATTACAAGCATCAGTTCTGATTAGAGGCACACATGATTGTGGTGTCCACCGTAACGCGAGTAACTCTTGCAATCATACTACAGGGCTTGGCCCCATATCTAGAACTAGAATCACAGTTAATACTTTTCTCGATCTAAATCAGTAACATCAGAGCTAATACAGGTGTAAAGGATATGGAGTTAGCTGTTTGAGGAAAATGTATGGAGTTAGCTGAATGAGGAAAATGTTAATATTGAAGGTAATAAAAGAGAGACTTATCTTTTAAAGAAATAACTTTTATAATGTTTTTTCATTTCCAGTTTTTCCATCAGTGCAGTTCCTTTTTTCTCAAGGTATGTATGTACGGAGCACTTAACTTCATAGAATCATGTAAACACACTGTTCCTGTACAGTCGGTATTGGTTTAATGTGATTTTATCAAGTGAATCCATAGGCAGTTCTATTTCACATATGTGATATGTCCATTCGATCAATTTACTAAAATCAAGTGAATATACATCAACAATATGCCATAAGATTTTAGCGCAATTAATTAAAATTGCAGGCACACAATTTTGGACATCCAAACCATGCTTGACATAGGTTGACCTTTTTAATAGCTAATTAGCTGACACTTAATCCAACAACACATACACGACAAGAAAATGCCATCAATGACCAAAAAAACACTTTGTCTGTACCTGCACATTACCAATAAGTAGTGCAAATAGAACCAAGCCTGATGTTGAGACAAAAACCGCAAACAGATTCTCCAATGTATTAGTGCTTGTGATCATGTTCTGACCAAGAGAGCTGCAATAGATGAATTAATAAACAAATGCAAGTTGAAGAAAAAAAAGCTGGAAGCTAACTTTTTGTAAGCAAACCTTAGATTTTGTAGCCCCCACCAAAAGCAATAGAATAGTTTCTCAAAGAAACTCTTCGAACTTGAAACATTCTTGAGAGCTGGTAGAAAAATTCCAAATGTCGGGTCTGGCTTGGCATTGCCATTTGTTGCGCAAACATTTTGTAAGAAAGCATTATTTCCAAATGTATTAGTCTCACAATATAAAGATGTAGGATGACAGCCAGTCTGATTGCTACATGCTTGTCTCCAACAGGAGTCTAATCGTTGGATTGAAAGCATGTACCAAAGAGCTCCAAAGCCCTGTAATCAGTTGTAGCATCAGTTTGTAATAAACTCACCATGGACAATAAAATTGCGGAAATTAACTGCATTTATCAGGAGGTTAGCCATCTCATCTAGTTATTTGGAGGTGAGCCATATAATGGAGCACTTCATTATATGATGGCAAACTAGGTGGTCTACATATTACATTCTCTAGTATTTGTTTTGCTTCCTGGTTACTGAACGAGTAACTTTTTCCGATGTTGTGCCTTCCCCAATTTGTGACTAGACATGTGTACTTCGTATTATAAGGCAACTGATGCTTGCCACTTTGTTTTTAATAGGTATCCAAATATTTTTACAATCATTTAGTGTAGGCATCTCTAGTTGTTGTATGTTTCAAATTCTTCTCAGATTCAATTTCTGACAGGCAGATTCTGGATCAGAATGCCACCAGAACATGCAAAAATTGTAAGAAGCTCCCATAAGCCTTCGCTCTTTGTCCATAGATACGAATATATGATTAAGGTTTAGAAATTGTCCCCAACCTGGTGAAAGGTGTGGGTGCACACATTGTATTACAGCTTACAACCAAGGCAGAAGATAAGGTTTTAGTGAGCAAGCGCAAATACTAAATAATGTTTTCTTGCTAATAATATGTTAAGGGGACTTACATGACTGGCAAGCATATAAATTATCAGGTTGAAAGCAGCACCAGCCCATGCTGTCTCTGTAAGTATACCAGCAGATCTTGTGATTTGAAGGTAAAGTGGTATTATTCGGAGCAGTCGAGGCACATATTGACATATAATAATAATCAGTAGTACAATTTTTGCCTTCATAATTTCAGAACCTTCAAGACGAGGCAGCACCACCAACACAAATACCTGATAGTGAAAATATCAGAGGTAGTGACAACTACATGGAATTTAAGGATAGCAAGCATCAATAAGTAACAAGGACTTAGGAGAATCAAATCTAAACCGTTTAATGGACAGATCTAAAATTCTAAACTGGAAAACAAAAGCAATCCTATCTATTTTTTCTCGAACAATGCAGGAGAGTTGTGTGTCATTTCACTAAAAAGAGAGAAATATATGTACAGAGGAGAGATCAAAGAGAGCTTTCCCCAACACACCCAACATGAAGGAAATAAGGTTACATTCGCGCAACACTATATATTCTAGGCGACCGCAACCAGCCACCTCGCAAAACAGATTAGCAATCCAGAGCGAGCACCAATGAACGGAGGCAATTCCATCTGAATTGCCAGTTTTTCACTTTGTTGCACACTTGCACCAATGTACATATATGTCATAGTCTTCTAGGCCATTGATGCATTGAAGCTTAGTAAAGTATCCTAAAATAGTACTCCCTCCATACCCTTTTCTTAGGCGCCAGGAGTGGAAAAACGCATACCAAGATGAGAGGATGGGAGCGTGCGCTATATTAATTTCAGAACCGGGTGCCTCATCCGTGCGTATGGTGATTGGCTCAGCTTCCGGATATGAATGCATGCATGTATGCTGAGTGCTTAACTTGCTTCTTGTGATTGGTTCTCTTGTAATCAATGTCAGCCAGCTATAGCAGCTGTATGCCTTGGTAAGCTGGTCTGCCCAACATTTTGGCCAAAATGAAAAACGCTAATATGCCTCACAAATCGGTCCGGAGGGAGTAACAACAGCATTTTCTTGTAGCCTCTCATTATCGTATATGAGTAAACTAGAACTGTAGTGCGTGGATATTATAATTCTACAAGTTTTCATGTATCCTAGCAAAAAAAAAGACAACCGCATGTTGTTAGATACTTCTTCCACTCAAAGTACTCAATGTTTTGGACATGACAAAGTGTCTGATATGTATCTTTGACAACTAATTTCTACTAGAATATATTTATAAAATCTGAAAAACGTTATGAGATTAGGAAAGATTTTCAAGACATATCTACACATATGATTTTTTTTATTACAGACTAACATGTAGCTGAAGTTTCAAAAGTTTGACTGGATCTTTTCCGAAATGTCAAGTATTTGTGACTAGAGGGAGTAACTCAATTATGAAACACTAAGTAGATGGTACGTCATTTACCTGAGGGAGGGGCAGAACAGCTAAGAAATCAACCAGAAAAAATGTTGACATATACCGCTTTGCTATTGCACACATGTCCTCAACCAAGACACCCCGACCAAACACTCTAGAAGAAGGAGCAATAAAGCCCGTCCTGAACTGAAACATTATATGGAGTAAATAGAAGATATCTGTGAAAAAGCGCAAGATACTTGCTGCGGTTTCCAACTTCTTGTCCAAGTGCATGCACTTATTGTCACCATTGATTACCGGGATATACAAGAACAATGGATCCACAAAAACTGCAAAAAGACATGATATCACAAATATCTTGTTCCATCTCTGCAAAAATGGCCCTTGGGGATCAAGAACTCTTGTTTTGCGCTTCCTTTCCTCCGAAGCGGATTTGTTTAGAGTTTCGGAATGTGAAGAGTTCCCTAGGAATGAAAAGGCTCCTGCAGTTCTGCCCTTTAGCAACCCAAAGACGTTATGCCCTTTTTCTGAAACTACCCTATCTGAAACAACAGAAACAGATTGCTCTGATCTCCAGTCCTGAAACCTGGGCATAACAAAAGCAATAGAAAAGGTAGCACTCAGAACATGCAAAATTTCTGCAGACCATAGAATGAATCTGGCACCACACATTTCCACTGAAGCAGGGTTTCCTTCAAACGATGTGAAGTTTTTCTTTCAAAATAAGACAGCAGGTCGCTAAAATGTTTATGATGCAAACTAAACTTGTGGCACTATAATGCAATTTTTCACTACAGTTCTGATGCCATGTAGAATCAGAGGATAAAACAAGAGGCTGACCTCACATATCTATCCTCTCGGCCTGCCATGGCTTCCTTCTAATGCTAGAGGAGAAACAGGGCCAGCAAGGCAGCAACAGCTGACTAAATCTTCAAGTGCAGCATGGATGCATCAACCTCCCTGGAGATCACTGACCACATAAGCGTAAGAACCTTCAAAAGGCATAGAGAGCAAAGCGATCATCAAACTGTGCAGATTCTCATTTAGCAGTAACAGTCTAGTAAGTAAAATGAACAAGAATCCTCAAGCCTAAGCATGATGCCAACAGATGAGCAGCAGATCAAGCACCAAGCGTAAGTAACCAAGGGCAATCCAATGGACAGGTTGGGGAATTCGAAAGCTTATGCTAATAGGAACAGTTTTTGCCTATAACTGAGATGTTAAAGGTGGTGTTCCAATCCCCTCGGCTGGCTTGAGGGAAAGAACAGGCCAACAGCAGAACAAAATCCTGCCCCCCAACCCCCTTCTTTTCCCATCTCTGAACACCTCGAATGGGCTCACGAATTCACCCCCTGGACCGCAGTTCCAGCGCCAAATCGCATTAACAAGACTGTAATCCCCAATCCGTTCGCCAGAGGCAAGCTTGGCTTAGCCGACGCACCGTACCAGGACGCCGAATCCGCGTTCCAAGCATGAGAGTAGCTCTCAGTAAGTAGTCACCGCATCACGACATGCCACAATTCGCAGCTGAGCAGCCCCGGAAGCGGAGCAAAATCCCGCTGCCAGATCACGGCGCGAGCAAAGGCGGAAGCAGCCGGAAGCCGGAACGGATCTGAACCGGACTAAACCGAGAGGCAGCAGGGTAGATCGGGGGTCGGGCCGCAGCGAGAGCAGCAGGCAGCAGGGGCGAGCTTACCAGAGCGAAGGGTCCGGCCGAGGGCGGCGCCGCTGGCCGAGGAGGACGGTGGGGGAGTTCGTGGGGGCGTGGTGGGGTAGCGGATAGTAGTTACGAATTACGAGACGGCGGCGGCGGCGGCGAACGGACAGGAATGGCAAGGTTACCGGCGGTTTTCACGGGCCGGGACGGCTCGTCCGTGCATGACGGGGACACGTTCCTCGCGTGGGTGGGTGTGGGCTCCAGCTCGACCGGTGGCGTCACAATCTTACCATTTACCATTTAAAATATTAAATAAAATTTGTTCATAAAATCTTTTCACATATGATGTTAATTCGGCGAGACGAATTTAATGAGCCTAATTAATCTATAATTTGCTACAGTAACCATCCGCTAATTATGGATTAATATAGTTCGTTAGATTCGTCTCGTGAAATAGAAATTAATCTAGAGGTTCTCCGATTAATTTTATAATTAGACTTTATTTAATGCTTCTAAATGATAAATTTTTTTTAATGTGATAGGGTTAGGGTTAAAGTTTAGCCTCTTTTGAACGAAATACCTCCTAGCTGCCAGCGCAGTCGCCATCAGTCGCTGTCACACAACCGCAATTGGAGGTAAAGAGTTTGAGATTGGAGCTCAGTGGTAAGTTGCAACAGGAGTTCCTGTACTTTGGAAGAAATTACTGCTCGGGAATATTAAAAAGACAAAGCAAAGAATCCAAAGTCAATAGTCAAAAACTCATGCAATACACTTAGTTTTATATATTTAGTTTTATATGAATATATATATATAACAAAATTAACAAACACATGGGCCGCCACATCTTAAAATTAACAAAATTGCACATATCTTTCTATCAAGAAGCACGTCACGAATCATTAACAAAACAATTATTCATAAATACAAGCACGATGTCGATTGTTCTACATATTGTACTGTATTTTATTTTCTTCTCATATAATTTGAGTTAAAATTCATTTATATGATTTTCATATTGCTTTGCTCAATAGATGTTATTGCACTTGTAGGCTAATTAGCATTCCCAAATTAGCTTAGGGGAACAAATAACCAACACCTAAATGATGAAAAACGTGCATACAAAGGCATATGTTATTAGTGAAAAAGGAAAATATAAAAAGCATATTGAATAATATTGAATAAAATATGTATAAAAGTATCAATACATTAGTATTAACTGAATCACAGAAAGATTGATATTTTAATTGAAATTATCTACTTAGGGCAATATTATATGATGCATGCTTCTTCTCAAAGATTGTTAGATAGATTTCGCAAAAAAGTTGTTAAACAACATTAAAAATTCAAAACTGATAAAAGGAAGAAAATAATTGGATAGCTTTTATATCTACGATAAAGTCCTATGTCACTTTTTTTGTGCTTTTTGTTCTTTGCTAAGCTTAATTTTAGATCAAAATGCATGGTTATTTGATGAAAGAAATGTCTATTTATCGTAGAATTTGGTGAATAAACGACATTAAGAAAAAAATACAGATATGAGATATTCAGCAACAGATCTAAAATTTTTGAGATATAGTAGGTTCTACTTATAATATATGTGCAGTGGGCAGTGCAATAAAGAAGTGACTCTTCGTTGCCCAATGTCGACAACACATTTATACTCGTGAAGACGACAGATGATCACGATGGAGATGACTGCTTATAACATTGCACAACTAAAAGGATGGTGACGATGTTGTTTCATTAGATAAGAGAAATATAGTATTTGTAAGATACAATAGGTTATATTTATATAGGTATACATACGACCATTGAGAAAAAAAGTATTACGTGGTTCATTTCCTCGTAGTTTATATGGTTAATTCAAGTTAATATCTGTCATTATCAAAGGCAGTATTGCACGCATATTTTATTCTCGCTGACGGCAACAATGAAGTTTTTTATACTCGAAATTGCTGTAAAGTGGATTGCCAGCTACATACATCACCGCCTAAAGCACTGCAACCTTTCTCTATGCAATATTTTTTCCTCTGTTTGCCTAATCTAGGCATAGGTTTTTGTAAGAAATCATGCAACGCAACAAATATTATTATGGATAATAATTCCTTGAAAACCGGTGCCTTTTCTAGCGGGGAGGAGGCAGGCCGCAGGGGAATCTGGCACCGGCCAGCACGCCCCCTCCCGCCGCTTCCTCCTCCCTGCCTTCCCTTTCCCCAGATCCGAAGCCATTAAACCAGCGGATCTCGCCTCGGGGCGCGGCCGCGGCACCCGGGCAAGCGCGCGGAGAGGCAGCAGCCATGAGATGGTATGCATCGGTAGCCTCCTGAGGGCGCTGGTGCTGCGTGCGGCGGCGTCGTCTGCGGGCAGGCGCCGGGGGCCCAGGGTCCTGTGCGGCCGGGCGGCGGATGTGCGCGTGACGCTCCGGCACGGATACGGCTGGCGCGGGCTCCGGGCGGTCGCGGGCAGGATGATGCTGGACTCCTCTGACCCTGCCTCCCCCGCCGCGGCGGAGGCGGGGCAGGTGCAGCCGCAGCGACGCGCGGCGGGGGCGGTGCCCCAGGCGCACGACGGCGGCTACGCCAGCGGCGGATGGGAGAGGTAATGCATGTGCGTGTGGTTTGAGGCCTCGCTGTCGGCATTGAAATGTTGTGCCTTTCCGCAACGGATAGCTTGCCGCCTGCGGTGTGATGGTGTCAATAACAAGCATGCAGATGAGATGCTATATTGGCTTGAACACCCGAACATGCAAATGTACCTTGTGCTTTTTGTTGGTACAAATGTGTTGCCGTCTCCCATTTTACTATTCCTAACCAGGCATTAGTACCGTCTAACGGGTGCGAGTGGTTAGTGCCATGCCTTAGTGCTTAGGTGCCAACTGGCTCTCATGCGATAGTTGGCATAGATCATTCTTATTTGTAACTAACAGAAATACAGTACGAGTCAAACATTATGTGGAAGTTGATCATTGTTAATGGCCTCATATGTAAGTATATATATATTTTCTCATGATCGCAACTCAGAATCAGGTCTGAGTGATAGTTGAACATCTAAAGCACGAGGATGCTTCTGTGGTTCTATCTGTTGCACATAGAGGTAGGCAGGTAGCAGTATCATTTACAAGTTTGCATTGGTAGGGGCTCAGGTAATCAGGTTAAAGTAATCAGAATTCAACATCTGTTTTTAAGCAAATGGCAGTGTTCATCTGTTTGCATATGTGATGGGTGGGGTTGTTGTGAGGTTGAAGATTGAACCAGCTACAGTTACCCAAATCAAGTTATCTTAGGTCCCTCAATCCTATTTCAGTACTGTAAAGAAAAATTGAAAATTATAAAGAATGCTGTATGAATATTTGACTGGCCAAGTGCTGCTACAAAAATATATAACTAAAAAGCTTAAAAAGAAGAATAGGTATGGAGTCCATTCTGTAGTGATCACTAATTCACTATGAATAGAGCTCATTCTGTTGAAAAATACTACTGCACCAAATATTGCATATATTGTATTATTGTTTACTTTGTGATCTTGTTATGATGGGTTCCAATTCTCCACACAGTTTATAACTTGAACATTTAATTATGTATTTTTGTACAAGAATGCCTTTGTTTTGTCCGTTTATTCTGTAGACGCACTCTTTATGGTATTCTTTCTTGGGTGTTTGACATGATGCCTTGCTTAACACAATGCTAAAATTGTGACAGAGAAGATAGTAAACTGAGTTGTGGATACTCAAGTTTCAGAGGGAAGAGGGCTACTATGGAGGATTTCTATGATGTGAAGCTAACTGAAGTTGATGGACAAGCTGTTAGCCTGTTTGGTGTTTTTGATGGTATGGACTCCAATGTTGCCCTATTTAATTTGTAGTACTTTGCCTACCACGTTTTTCTCTCAAGATCTGGTGCATTAGGTCATGGAGGATCACGTGCTGCTGAGTATTTGAAGGAACACTTGTTTGAGAACCTTCTGAAGCATCCTGAGTTCTTGACGGATACAAAGCTTGCTATAAGTACCTTTTTTTTTCCTCATAAGGCTTTACTGTAGACTCTTCCTGTTGCCATTCTTGTTGCTGCTACAAATTGACTTGAAATTTATGTCTAAAAACAGGTGAAACATATCAGAAAACAGATACAGATTTCTTGGAATCAGAATTAAGTGCCTTTAGGGATGATGGTTCGACAGCTTCAACTGCAGTTTTGGTGGGTGACCATCTGTATGTTGCAAATGTTGGTGATTCTCGTGCTGTTATTTCAAAAGCTGGCAAAGGTATTGCATATTGGAAGTAGGTAGTTTAAGTAACTTATTTGTATTTCATGCCACATCCTTCACACGATGTCTAGTCTGGTCTCTGGAATCTAAATCAAGAAGCAAAATCTGGCATCATTCTGTTCTTCATATCTACATAATATCTAGTCAACCTATGCACTCAAGTCCCTGATCACTTTGCATATCTGTACATGAAAAGTTTGGTTCATACGGTTTCTCATTGAATTCGTGTTATTTGATTCCTTGCCACCTGTGATAAGTGCCTTAAAGTTTGTCTGTTTGTTTTTCTAGCTATGGCACTTTCAGAAGATCACAAACCTAACAGGATTGATGAGCGAAAGAGAATTGAAAATGCTGGTGGTATCGTCATTTGGGCTGGTAAGCATTTTCTCTCCATTCATTATTACATTGGACTAGTTTGCTTGTATCAGCTCAAGTTGATAAGTTAGGTAGGAAAAGGCTTGTGGTATTCATTTTAGTCATCTGGAAGCTGAAGATGTTATGTTTCCATACAGTCATACGAGTATTGCATAGTGTTATAGTGGAGCACCCTTATTTTTCAAGTCATGTCATTTTTTCTTCGAATGATAAACGTAAGACCTTGATGTGGCATTTTCCCAGGTACTTGGAGGGTAGGTGGTGTATTGGCAATGTCCCGTGCATTTGGCAATCGTTTACTGAAGCCATATGTGGTGGCAGAACCTGAAATTCAGGTATAAAACTGTAATTTGAGTTATGGCAAGGTTCCATGTATTCTTTTTTGTTGTGTTTCAATTTATTTTAGGGGAAGCCAGTTTTTACTTATTTTGCTGTAGTAGAATTGCTAAAGTGGTAAAACTACACGTTCTGTTTACTTCTAAACCTTAATTTAGAATGCTGTTTAACAGTTTATCTATTGATTAAGCCTTGGAACTAAGCAAAATTAGACATCAATATGCAGTTGTTACTACTGCTGATCCATCAGTTGGTAGCTGCTGCAACCATGCAAATTTGATGATCGATCTGTAGAACTTCATCCATAGACTTGCCCTTTGGCAATTAATGAAGTATTTTCTAATAAACTGCAGGAAGAACAGGTCAATGGGGAGCTGGAATGCCTGGTTCTAGCTAGTGATGGGCTCTGGGATGTCGTGGAAAATGAGGTAATAAATATATTACCATGTTCTGCAGTTCACTTAAATTCTTCCAAGCATACAATGGTTTATTTGATTTCAAATCAAAGCATTGCCTCACTCTCTTTCCTGTTTGCTTTCGGGTTGTGTTCGTATTGCTCACAAAATGCTCAGCTGTGATATTTGACACATATGCCTGCTTAACTCTATAACTAGACACATATTTCTGCTTAACTTTATAGCTATCGCACTAACATGTTAATGCTTCTCTCTTAAAGGAAGCTGTTTCCCTTGGGAAATTGGAAGATGCTGCTGAGTCTGCAGCTCGGAAACTGACAGAGATCGCCTACTCTCGTGGCAGCGCCGACAACATTACATGCATCGTGGTTCAGTTTCACCATGATAAAACTGGATGAGATATCGGACAACATTACATGTGACGTGGTCCAATTTCACCACGACAAAAGCTGGATGAGGCGTGGGGCGGCTGATTTCCGGTAATACCCTGCTTCAGGCTATTATTATCCTGCAAGCGGGTGTTGGGGTTTCTCCCAGATTTATCACTCATGTAGCAACTGCCAAGAACTGTTCCATTGATTCTTTGTTGCCCTCTAGGAAACATTTTTGTTCCAACCGCTGTAAGAGACATTTTTAATCTGATGAATTTATAATATATCGATTTGTGTTTATCGTTAGCTCAGTTCTTCTCGAAGCTGTTTTCCCTCGGTGTTCCGTAGGAAATAGGGGAAGGGGATGAGTAAGCCAGTGCAGAAACCTATCGGGCACTATGTGCGGTTAAATCGCCTTCCTGACTCCTAACATACATATTAGATTTTCCACTTGACATTTCGCTACATTTCCTCAAGTTTTACATGGAACGTAGCTATTACTATTATGAAGCTCTTCCCTGTTGTGTGGAACGGGAATTGGAAGACAATCATGCCATGAAACATTCTAGCTCTCGACAGGAGGGACAAAACATAGTACTTGACCTTTTACTTATTCTTTCTCCCCCAGTCCAGGTTCTTTTTCAGTGTTGCAGATATTTTCTTCAAGGTTACTTGAGGTGCTGCTATGCATACAAAACATTCGAGCAACACTTCCATCACTAGGAAATGGAATCACACTTGGAGGAGCTTGGCGCTTCAGGCATGGTTTTTTATAGACGTAGTGCTTTAAGGCCATTCTTTTTTTTTTAAGGAAGCTTTAAGGCATGGTTTTTGAAGTAACACCCGGCCTCATCTTTGTCAAATGTTATCAAAGCTGCCCCTGTCTGTTTACCTCCCCATATCATTATGCCTCGCTCTAAGTTTGGGATCTGATAAAAACACTACCTGGAGTTGGGCGGATCTAGAAAAAAAGAATCTTACTTCTACCTCTAGCTCCTTGTTTCAAGTTTTAATGGCTGTAATTCATAGAGGGGCTTAGTTAGGAGAGCTCACTTCCAGCAACGGTAGGAAGGGCCTAGCCCCATATGCCCTAGGGCTAGATCCGCCCCTTCATGAAGTTCTAACACCAAGACAACCAGATGGCACCAAATGGTTAGTCGAAGTTAAAAAAATTTAACCCAGAACAATACCTTTTGTGCAATAATTGGCTATGTTCTAGGCTGTTAAGATATACGAGTCCTCATAAACTAATCATCATCTCCATAAAAAGCGAACTTTCTTTGTAAGGCTATTCACAATGGGAGTTTTACGGGGTGTTTTATGACATTAATTAGCCTACCACATCAGTAATTTGGATGACATGGCACATCATTTAAGAAGTAAGAGTTTCATGGAGTTTCATGAGGATGAAACTATGTTAACCCATTTCCAAGAACTTGGAAACCGTGTGAAACCTCCATTGAGAGTGTTTTGTTTTATTTTCACACAATTGAGTAAATTCTATTGGTTATTTATTTGCAGCATTTAAGTAGTATGTTGGCATATGAAATAATGAGATGAAACTCTCTATTGAGAGAGGGTGTTTCATCCTTCTACAAAGTTGACGTGGTATTTTTGGAAATATGGACATGAAACTCCCATTGTGATTAGCCTAAGGGAGCAAGGATGACTTATTATAAGCAGCCTCTGTCTTTCTGCTTGTTTGGTTCAGTTCCACAGCTCGCTGTACAACGTGGCGCTCCACAAGCCTACGTGGTGATTCGGTGAAATTCGAAGAGAAGAGACGGCACTGACAGGTGGGTCCCGAGGGAGCCTTGCTGGGCCCGGCCCACCAGACCCCAAATCGAAATGGGCGACGATCACGGCGAAACCGACTCGGCTCTGCTTGCTTCTTCTTCCCCCAATTCCCCACTCTTCGTGCTACGAAAACGAACGCGTTGTTAGTTGTAACGACGGACGGGTCCACCGATCAGAGACGGAGGGAAGCCCAAATCTCGGACTCTCTCCTCGTGCCGCTTCGATCCAAACCGAGCAAGCCCCAAACCCTACCGCATCTATGGCCGACGGCGGCGGCGGTGGCGGCGCCGGCGATCCAGGGGCCGGCGCTGGCTCGGCGCCGTTGTGCAGCTTCGTGAGGAAACCACCCAAGAACATCCGGAAGCGCCCCGCCGCGCCCGCAGGCTCCGACGACGAGGACGACGGCGGCGGCGCCCTCGCGGCCTTGCGGTCGAAGAAGGGTCCGTCCTCCGTGGGCAAGCTCGTCTTCTCCTCCGCCGACGCCTCCTCCGAGCCGCGGCGGTTCCAGTACGAGTCGTCCCGGACGATCCAGTCCACGGACAGCCGCGCCACCGCCACGCTCGAGACGGAGACGGAGTTCGACCGCGACGCGCGCGCCATCCGCGAGCGCCAGCTCAAGCAGGCCGAGGAGGCCCTCAAGAAGAACCCCTCCGGGGCCGCCTCCGCCTCCGCCTCCGGGGAGGTCTACAAGGGGATCCACGGCTACACGGACTACAAGGCCGGGTTCCGCCGGGAGCACACGGTGGCCAGCGAAAAGGCCGGCGGCTCGCACGGCCCGCTCCGGGCCTCCGCGCACATCCGCCTCTCCGCGCGGTTCGACTACCAGCCCGACATCTGCAAGGACTACAAGGAGACGGGCTACTGCGGGTACGGTGATTCCTGCAAATTCATGCACGACAGAGGGGATTACAAGTCCGGTTGGCAGCTCGAGAAGGAGTGGGAGGAGGCCGAAAAGGCCCGCAAGCGGCGCATTGCGATGGGAGGTGGGGATGGGAGTGATGATGAGGCAGCGGATGAGGACGACGACGACGATGATGAGGCCCTGCCCTTCGCCTGCTTCATTTGCAGGCAGCCTTTTGTGGATCCGGTTGTCACGAAATGCAAGCACTACTTTTGTGAGCACTGCGCATTGAAGGTATGAATCAGTTTCTCCAGCTTTCGTTATATGTCGTATGCTTTTCATCTGTTTAATTGATGGGTTTATCACTTGTTTGCTCGGCTAGGCAACTAGTTTTTCATGTAGAAGATTATGGAACAAAATTGCTTAGTAAGGTTATTACTTGACTAGAATTGTGTGATATAGAGTCTCTTTCCTAGTTTTTTTATGTTTCCTTTCTAAGTAAATTGTCACACTAAAGTATTTAAGCTTGTTAGGTTAGTTATTGTGTAATGAAGTGATTGATTAGCAGTTTTGTTGTCTAGAACTGTAGTTGTGTGATTGTATCACTGTTGGTCTGTAATAAGCCCTTTGACAGAGCTCTGGCTTCAAGAATTTTTGGAATGTATTCGTATTTCCAGAAATTCTTGGAGCTGGATTTGTGGGCAGATTGAGGGTATTCAGTTGAGGCATTTTGTTTTTATTTGGATTAAACTCAGAGGTTTTAAACCATTTTAATTTATCAACAAACTCTATTTTATCCGTGGATCTTGGAACTGGAGTTCTGCCAAATACACCAATAGTATCATGTGCTTCCTAATTTGCTCCTTGAATAGTTAAATTCTTTTAAGGAGTGGAACATGTACTTTTGATCTGAAGGATTCACTTCAAAGAATAGGAAATGTTTTTACCAAGATAAGAATTATACACAGATGGATTGGGTGAAAGGAAATCGTATAAATATATGATTTACTTTAACAAATTTAGGAAACTTTGAAGGAGATAATGAAGATATATCTATTGGTAGGGATAATCTGCTTCATCAGTTGCTCTCTTTCTTCGGTGTACTGAATGCTCCACCAAATAACTCCTCGCTTCTTCAGACTTTTGCATGACACTGCATCAAGTTGTTACCCAAGTTGAACTGTTGAAACATTACCCTTTCTTGGGATTCTTTTTGGATTTTTTTCCTCCTTACTTTTCATGGCAGTTCTGCTCACTAAGGATTTCTCAACCAAGACCACATCGTCATGTAGATCAAGTGCCTCTGTACAGCTAGCTGTGCTTCTCTAATACAAGTGAAGCAGGATAGCACGATCATGCCATCTAGAAACATGTCCCTTAGTACCAAGAGATGTATGCAGCTTTGTCAACTTAACAATAAGTTGTTAGAGATGTCCATCTTTCGCTGCTGATTCTCTGAAAAGAAGTAGGAACACCATCTCATTAGGCTCCTTAGGAGCAACTTTTATAGACCAACCCACATGAGATTCCACTTCCTGCACTTCCGGGACACATTTTAACTCCCAGAGGTGGTGGATCTTCATTTTTTTCCCCCCAAAAGTGCAGTTACCTTTGAGCTGTCCACACAGTCTAGAAGCATTTGAACTTCCTTCCTGGGTCCCATGATGGCCAACACTTAGTGTGGGACAAGGGCTCATACATTATCTTGGGTAAGGAAGGAGTAGTGACCTATTCTCAGATGGCAGGTTACATACGCAACCTCTTTTCCTTGCAGAAGGATAAAACAGCTTCTAGTTACAAACAAAGGCTGGGCTATACAACCACGCAAGCCTTGAGATGGTTGCCTCGACACCTTGTCGGTCATCTTTCCTTAGAAGAAAGGTGGTTCAGTCACTGGCCATTGGACAATGATCTTAAGCCTGGCAAGTCAAATCCAACAATTTTAATCAGTAGCGGCATTTGATTAATAGTCATGGCTACCATCTAAGGGTTGGCCACTTCCTTGTGCTCCACCTTGAAGCCTCTTTCCTTTTGTTTTATTCTCATAGAAGAACTTTGTTTTATTTCTTCCTCCAGAGGAATTATAATGAGAAAAACAGTTTCTAGTGCCATTCTGATTATTGGTTTTAAGGAATAGTCTGCTGATCGAGATCCAATGCTAAATAAAAAATGTCATGCTCAAAGAAACTCCCGTTGTAACCATCTGCTCTGTCCCTGAAGTGTAGACTGAGGCAAGCAACATAGAGGTGAATCCTGCCTGAGTGCGTTCGATAAAAAATCCTGCCTGAATGATATTAGGCACAGTAGGCATTAGACAGAATACATCACATGAACACTGAACAATATTTACAGAAATTTTCAATATATCACTCCATTGTATGATTCCTGTATAGAAGCACAGGGAAGTCTATTAGGAAGCATTTCTATCTCTCTGCACTCTTTTGAATGCCAGTCGAGCAGTTAGACACCAAACATGAAGTCATATGGTACAAACAGTTAAGATCTGAATCCAATATAACTTGCAAGGGCCAAGTGCAGAAGTCTCCATAAAGAGAGGTTGGGAGCGTTACATCATGTGAGCCAGTCCCATGGGGTGGCGAATACATCAAGTCTGATTTGTGGGTGTAAACTAATTTTAAGATGTAATGTAGTTAGTGTTTTGTTGGTGATGTGAGCTATTTGGAGGCTTGTTTAGAGAATGGAACTGTTTGCTTATAGAGATTGTATTGAGGTTACTGTCAATTTAGTTTTACTGTGATTCAGATATGGCAGTAGCTTGGTAGTTTCAGTCCAGAAGCATCACATGCGGGAGTTTTTGTGATCTATGGAGTGGGACTGTGATAAATGAATCGGCGAACCTTATATTTTAGGAAATGTTGATTGTTGACTTTACCTGATCTATTGTTAAGAATTTGAACTGGAATGGTTTGTTAGCTGCCTACTGCAGTCAAGTATATGTATCCCGGCAATAGAACTTATTGGCAGACCATTGATAAATGAAACATAAGTCCCTAGTTAAAATTTCATTTTACAAGAGTTACAACTGAAGATTGAGGATAAAAATCATAGGTCGAGAATTCTGTACTGTGTATGCGTGATATAGAGCTAAGGATTTGAAATTAGACAGTCGAATTGGATTGCTGTTGTCCTCTTGTGGAACTATTTCTTGAGCAGACAGTTGAATTGGATTGTTGTTGCCCTCTTGTGGAAATATTTGTTGAGAAGTGGACCACATCCGTGCAAACTATAATATCAAAGTGGACATGTGAATCTGTAGCTGCTGATCATGTATTGCTTTGGTTGAATACTAGTTACGAAGTCCTCTTTGCACAACTACTTTGTGTTTGGGCAAAATTATAGTGTTGCATTGACATGAGACTGACTTGTATGCTTTTTAATCATGTTCCCTGTGGTAGAGCAAATTCTAACAAATTCTACCTTTTCTCTCTTAATGTTTCAGCACCACTCGAAGAACAAAAAGTGCTTCGTCTGCAACAAGCCGACCATGGGCATCTTCAACGCCGCGCAGGAGATCCGCAAGAAGATGGCGCAGGACAAGAAGCAGCAGCAGCAGCAGCAGCAGCATGATGAGGACTGATAACTCTAGGCATCCCATGCAAACTTAGCTGTTGTACGTTGATGTAATAGCTTTGTTCTGATATTTTTTTTCCATCAGAAAAAATGAGAAGAAAAGGAAATTTAGAAACCCAGCTTTGAACCTGTATCATGCATCACCACATTGTCTCTCTAGCTCAGCTTTCAGCTAGCCCAGCTTGCTGCTGTGTGCACGTGGTCCCATGCCCTCATGTCAAGTAGCCTGTCAGATGGTTCCTGGATGGATGTAAAGCTAGTATGAAGCTCCAAAGGTGCAGCGGCGCTGAGCTGCCAGTGTGCCGGTGCCCCGCAAGTGGAAAAACTCAGGTGAGCCAGGCTCCGGAAGCTGTTAGCGGCAGGCCTGCAAACTCATGTGCCTCGGATCCCTTGTGTCCAGTATCCTGTAGCAATCGGGTTGTCAGCTGCTGCTGCTCGGAGTTGGAGAGTTGCTAGGGAGGCTGCTTTCTAGCGTGCATGCGCGTGTTGGTGCTGGTTCTCTTGTCAGTCATCAGTGGTCACGCCTTTCTTGCGGCCCGGCCCCCTTAACCAAATCGGGGCTACTATAGCGCTCGGACATCCGATGTGAAGTTTCTCGTCGGATCCTCAGTCACAATATTAAAAATTAACTACTACAATATTTAAAATCACTACTTGCAACACTAAAAAATGCATATAAAAATAACTCCATCATCTAATTCTATAATAAAAATTTTCCGCCGCAACGTGACACTATATTTCATGCAACATCTAATGAGAAGAACAATACGTAGAAATAGAGTTTTGTAATATCAACACTTACCATTTGCAACGGTTAAAATTATAATTCCGATATTTTTGAACTACAATTGTAACATTTAAAAATTTATCTATTTTTTTAAAAATAAGAAAACAAATAGAATTAGTCGATTAGATTAAAAGATGCGACATGGCAAATCAACTATCAAAACGTCTAAAATAAATTTATGCAACATCCTAAAACAACCGTTGCAACACCACCTGACATCTCAAACATACTAAAAAGCACCAATGCAATATCACATATCGACCCACAAACAATCCTATAATAACTATTGCAATATCAATAATCAACTGGAACTCCCACTGCAATATTAATAATCAACTTAAACTCTTGTTGCAATATCATCGTATGCCTATCGCAACAAAAAATCATGTAAGAAGCCCACCACAACATCTGTCATTGAGGTTGGAATGCGTTTCTGCTGCAACATCAACTCCTACCTATAGTAACAAAATTATATGTAAAAAATTCCCACCGCAACATCAGTGCGCTAGGTTGGGACATCTTATTCTTTTTCTTGGATATCGGACGCCCTCACGCTAGCAATACCGTAACCCAATCATTAACCGGGTTGCCTGAGTTATCCGAGTCAAACTTATCACTCCTTCACGTTTTGTTGTTTTTCTTTTTCTTTTTCAAAGCACCCTTTGAAGTAACTTGCAAAATAATTATCTTATATACCCCCAATACATTATTTACACAAAATAGACAACATCTAAGTTGTTATATAGGAGTTTCAAGAATTTTTGAATATATTTGGTATTTTCAATCATTTAAATGAATTTCTACGTGCTTATCGAGAAAATTTCATATTGAACCATGTATGCATCTAATAAGATAAAAAAATTGCATAAAAAGTATATTTAGGCTCATGTGTTACATTCTAGCCCATGCACTAGATATGGATGAAAAATTCAATTGTATTTTAGGGATAATTCAAACTTCTATATGCAAATTACTGCATAATAATTACAATAATATCTAAATTTAACCAGAAAATTCTACAAATTGATGTGATAACATATTTTTGTCCATAATCTTGCCTAAAGAATTTAAATAATTTTGATAAAGTGGGACCATACATTGTTCACAAATGGATACATCTCTTCCATAGTTTCTTATAACTCAAGTCAAACTTTGAGATTTTAATACCTCATAATATTTTTAAACCCGTATAAACCTCAAATTTGGACAGAAACTTACCTTTACCATCCTATTCACAAGTGGGAATTTACTTTGCCACTTGTTATGCAAAAAAGTTATTTTTATTTTTATATAACTAATTAAGGCATCCTTGCGAAGTAACATGCAAAAATAGTTATCTAAAATACACCAATACATTTTGGAAATTTAATAGACGAATTCTAGGTTGTAATGTAGGACTTTCAAGAAGTTTTCAACACATTTGATATTTTCTATCATTTGAATAATTTTCCACATGCTTATAAAAAGTAATTATAAATTGAACTACGTGTACTTCGGACAAGATTTAAAGAAATGCATAAATTATGTTGAGGCTCATATGTTCAATTATAGCTCATGTGCCAAAGACAGATGAAGAATTCAATTGTTTCTTGGGATAATTCTACATTCTATCTCAAAATTAACGTAGAATGATTGCAATAATATGTAAATTTGTTTGGAAAATTCTACAAACTGATATGGTAACATTCGAGCGCGAGCTATTGTAGTTTTACCTATGCTTCCCACACAATTGGAGTGCAAACACTCACGTGGACAATGCAGAACTCACTGGCCGTGGCCGGTGTGTTGGCTTGACAGAGGGGCACACAGACACAGCCGTCAACTGCTTGCCCTACGGTCCTGCTGGAAAGTGAGTCAGTGAAGAAAGGTGGAACACATCCCTGTTTCCGCTATCACTGCTTGCCAGAAGTATACGCTCTGCTTAAAAAGGCTTTCCTTCGATCCTTTCTCGCGCGAAAATAAATCAAGCGACCGAGAGGCACAACTAACACGCAGAGCGCCGTCGACTTTGACCGCCGACGAGCTTGCAGCTTGAGAATGTTTCTGCTCCCATGGCTGCAAACCCGCAGGGTTACGACGCACTGATGGCGGTGTCCCTGGCCGAGATTGAGATTTCAGAGTGCACCATTACTCGAATCATCGATGTTGAGGCACCGCCGGACGACCACAATCTTTTAGCCTGCTAGCGGTTGGGAAGATGGTTGACCGGCGGTGGAGGTTTTGTGCTCTCCGACTCTAAAGGGATCTTCGGGGAAGCTGGTTGACCGGCGGTGGAGGCGGACGAGACGGCGGTGAGACGCGGTGGCGAGCCCCCTCCCCACCAGCGGGCGGTGGAGGCGGCAGGGGAGGGGGTGGTGTTGGCTGGAGAAGAAGAAGACGCACTCGAATTTGTGTTGGCAGTGATGGAGGGCGGAGGCGGCGGCTAGCAGCCGGAGCTGGGGGAGGTGGTGGAGATGGGGCGCCGTGTGTGCATCAAAGTAGCCAACAATATTTATTTCACCAGGCAAAAATATGTTAAGAACAAAGCCAACTCAATGTATTTATCTAGGCAGTTCATCTGATTTCATATGCGCAACTCAATGCATTTTATCTACGCAATAATGTGTTAAGAACAAGGCTAACTCAGTGCATATATCTAGGCATTTCTTTTGATTTTCATATATGCAACTCAATACATATATCAGGCAATAATGTGTTAAGAACAAGGCAAAATCAGGACATGTTCTATGAGTTTTCCTTGTTTATTTTACCATCAGGCAACAATGTGTTATTAATAAGGTATAATAATCCAAGTCCTTAGGCAATTATCTGTTATGCCTCACTGTTTTCCACTGTACTTCAAGTTCTCTAATCAAATCATATTCATTCTAAATATTTTGCAGGCATCCAGCAGGAAAGGAGGAAGGACTGGGGGAGAGGAAATAAGATGTGCAGATTTGAAGCAGATCACGTAGATAAAGCAGGCAAAGTAAATACTTACGTGTAGTCGTCTTGGTAGTATATCTCAAGTACATCAGTCAAAGTAAATACTTATGTGCAGCCAAAAATACTAGACTTCTGTTCATGCAGCTTTTTCCTCCGAACAAAAGAAGGTTTGGGTTCAGATCTTTATTTTTTTCTCTTTTGCTGTGAATTTTCGCCTGAGCAATTTTGGTTGATGTCCCCGTCGTTGAATCTGTGCGGTTGGAGAGGCAGATTTGCTTTTACTTGTGGTTTGGGGCGGCGGCGGATCCAGGCAAATTAGCGGGGGATGGGTCATGGAGGAAGGGGGTGGGTCCGCCTGGGCAGCGAGCCCCTTTTTTGGTGCGCGTGTAGGGCGAAACAACCAGAAAGACGGAAACATGTTGCCCCTTTTGCTACTATTTCCGAAAATAGCATCGCCGTACAAAAAGACTATAATACAGCCGGCCGGGTCATTTATATAAAACATGTCAGCGCTAGCAAAACACAACCAAATATCTAGTGCCGTGGTATCACTTATCTCCTCCAAGATGCAGGTAACGGGTTGGACTCTTCCCCAGCTCTATTTTTTTTCTTTTTATGCAATAATGGGCTGATAATCAAAGATAATAGGATAATACCGTCCAATATTATCACCCACGAAGGCACAGCTCAGTGGTAGGGTACGTGGAATTCTTCCTTTGACTTGGGTTCACTCCCCTCTCTCACGTCTCTACTATTACTAAATCAAGTAATAATTTCTTGATCCATCAATCGGAGTTCTAATACAAATTCGGGAGACCGTATGTTGAGTTAAGGGTCCAAAACTATTTAGAATTAGCTTTTGTCATGTAAAATAGAAAAAATCCGAAGCTCTCAACAAACACGTACTATGTAATTATAAAATACACATGGTGTATGATATATGCATTTTTATATGCTAACCAATATATTTATATGGCTTCCAGTAGCAGCGTACGGGGATATTTGGTAGTATACGTATAAAAAGATTAAATATCAAACTCTCGCTCCTTATCCTATGTGCGCTAATTTTTCTCACTTTTAATCAAGTTTAAAACATCTTTACCCTCATGTTGATCCATGACAAATTTTATAGAACATCGGGCCGAATTGTAACAAATTTGATAAAACATCACTATATTATCACTGTTGCAGATCCGCGATAGAAAATTGATAATTGTCACAGATTATATATGGTTAGTGACATTCTCTAGAAACGTTAAAAAAAATTCATCACAGATTAAATAGTTTCTCATAGTGATGCTATTTATCTATAATCTGTACAGCCTGTACAACGCACGGGCAGGATCCTAGTCGAAAAAAAGCAGCGAGGCCCATAGCTTGAGCTTATTAAGAAGACAGTGGGTGGCCGACTTGGCGGCCCATGGTAAACACGGCTTTACAAGGTCGTCCCCATTCAGAACCGCCCCCCCCCCTCCGAAGACATCATCAAATTTTGGGGATCTTTCCTCACTCCATGACGTGCATGTTGGGATTTTCCTAGGATTTCGTGACTCCGTCAAACCGGGATCTCTTCTGTTGGATGAGGTGGTTGTTTCGTTTATTGCTGGCCTCATAGTCTGAAAACTTGTGCAAATTTGCACGGGCCGGTACGTCTTCAAGAACACTTCCCCGGGTTTTTTACATGTGCTACTTGCAAAATGGGAGTTACCGACTAGCCTTCCGGCACTGCCATGGATGATCTCTCTTGCGAGCAGCCGAGCACCGAGAGCAAGTCTTTATTTCAAACAAATGCTAGTTCTCGTACGTGTAAAATTGTGTGCTGAATCTTCTTTTTAGAACAATTGCGTGCCGAATCTGTTTTCACCCTGCAACTGCAAATAGGCGTCAACGCACGGGCAGGATCCTAGTCGAAAAAAAGCAGCGAGGCCCATAGCTTGAGCTTATTAAGAAGACAGTGGGTGGCCGACTTGGCGGCCCATGGTAAACACGGCTTTACAAGGTCGTCCCCATTCAGAACCGCCCCCCCCCCTCCGGCCACATCATCAACTTAGTAGGAACCAAAAATTTTGGGGATCTTTCCTCACTCCATGACGTGCATGTTGGGATTTTCCTAGGATTTCGTGACTCCGTCAAACCGGGATCTCTTCTGTTGGATGAGGTGGTTGTTTCGTTTATTGCTGGCCTCATAGTCTGAAAACTTGTGCAAATTTGCACAGGCCGGTACGTCTTCAAGAACACTTCCCCGGGTTTTTTACATGTGCTACTTGCAAAATGGGAGTTACCGACTAGCCTTCCGGCACTGCCATGGATGATCTCTCTTGCGAGCAGCCGAGCACCGAGAGCAAGTCTTTATTTCAAACAAATGCTAGTTCTCGTACGTGTAAAATTGTGTGCTGAATCTTCTTTTTAGAACAATTGCGTGCCGAATCTGTTTTCACCCTGCAACTGCAAATAGGCGTCACGGGCCAGCGCTGCCAAGAAACCAATAGACCGCAGGTCTAGAACTGTATATATCCGGCATTAGGTACCACCGTACCACACTCAACTCTACAGACTGGATTGACAAGATCTAAAGATTGACTAAGTCATCACATATGACTCGCTGTTAACGGATGACACGTCGTCTACTACCAAAAGAATATTCTGGTTAATTTCAGACTCGAACCTGGGTGCACACATGTAAGTTTCACCACAATAAATTGTAGTTCAGTTTGTACCTCACCGCCGCAATTAAATTCGATTGCATTATTGTTGTAAGAAAGGTCACACATTTTTCCACAACAGGCCAGGACCACACAAAAAAAGAACAATGGCAAATGATAAATGACATCGAAACAATGAGCTGAAAAAAAAAATGTATCTCTGTCATTTGCTTTTCGGTCCAAGTTTGCCAATAAACTCTAGGATGCTATTATTGGAGCTGCCACCTTCGCTCATGGCCCTCTTGGCCTTCTTCCAATTGGTAGCGTTTTGGCGGTATTCCATGCTCCTCTCTCCCTCCATCACCTCCCTCACGCACCTCTCGACCTCCTCCTTCCTGACCACACCTCTCTCATCCGGGCGCACACGTACGCCGACTCGCCACACATCCTCAATATACTTGGCGTTCATGGTCTGCTCGGACCACTGGGGCATGGCAACCATCGGCACACCTGCACCCATTCCCTCCGTCGTCGAGTTCCACCCGCAGTGTGTCACGAAGCACCCGACAGCCGGGTGCGCCAGCACCTCGAGCTGAGGGCTCCATGTCACGATGAGGCCCTTCTCCTTGGACTTGTCGGCGAAGTTCTCAGGTACCTTTGAGATCTCTGAGGCCTGACAACCCACAGGAAGGCTTTGCCGCTGTCGTACAACCCCTCCGCCATCTCGGCCATCTGAACAACGTCTGGTTTGGCGAGGCTCCCGAAAGAGACGTACACGACCGAGCGCGCCGGCCTCGCGTCCAGCCAGGCCTTCGTCACCGCCGTCAGAGGGGTGTAGAGGTGGAAGCCGTAGGAGGTGTCGTCCGGCAAGCGGATGTCCGAGACGGCGGCGACGAAGGCGGGTCGCGGCGAGCGTGCACCGGACGCCGCTGGGCGCGGCGACGAGGCGCTTGCCGAACTGGAGGATCGGGTTGATGTGTCCTTGGCTTGGGTTCGGGAGCAAGAGGGCGTGGATGCCGTGCTCTGCCTCTGGCTCTGCCATGGCTGGTCGATCACTCAGCTGCGTGCGCTGCGGGCAGTGCATTTTTAGTGCTGGGTTTGTGTGCCGAAAGTCTATGTTATTGTCCATATTATTCAGTTTGTAGAACAATGTAACCCGGCTGCAGGACTCGCGTACTACGCGACATGCATAAGCTGCCGTGGACAAGATCATGGTATGAGTATGACGTTAAAGATATTAGCTAGCGTTTGTCCTGTGACTAGTTTCAAGATTTTTTATGTCATAATGTCCGGCGGCTAAGCAAAATAAAGCAGCACGTCACGATCGCTCTCAGTGTCAAAAGTCACCTTTCTGGCGTTCGAGCTCATCGTGCATCAATCATATCGTCAAAAGATTGCAGCAGAGGTTATTGTTGGCAAAAAAAGTTTGTCCAAGCAAGTATGTTGGAATCAACACTTAGCATAATTTAGAAACAATCAACGTGATGTGCAGACACAGCTAGCACACCACGAGGTACTAGTCCAGTTTCAGTTCAAGCCGCTACTACAGAAAATATTAGTATGAGCGGGTTAGGCGGGTCAAAAAACGCATCACCCCTGTTAATACGAGAGAACACCGTAAAATAGCGCCGGCTTTATAATTGTATCTCCAGGGACGAACAGAGGGACGAGCCACACACACCCTGTAAATAGGGTCCATTTCCAGGAGCGGACGATGGGGTGACCTGCTCCGCATGACCATTTTCAGGGGCAGGTGATGACATGGCCTACCGCTGAAAATTGTTTCGTACAAATAAATTTATAACTTTTTCATATAATCTCGGATGAAGATAAATTTTATATCAAAATCGTAGAGCTCGACGAGACCTAAAACTTTATAGTTAGTAGTTTTGTCATTTGAGATTGTTTAATAGTTAAACATATGTTTGTCATAAAATTTTTGCAAGTATCACTACAAGAAATCTGTTAATCTATGATGAATTTTTCGTGATATTTTCAGAACATTACAAATGGTACTACATCTACGATGTTTTTTCTGTTTTCCGTTATAGATGTGCATTGGTGGATATTCAAACCCAAACATAGTTGTCGGTACATATGGATAGGGGTACCTCCTGCTAGGATGTCCAGCCCTGGTGTGTGCGCCAAACGCGCCGTGGTGGACGCACAATCCGCCTCTACCAACTCCAAACACTTAGAGCACCGCTGCCACCTCTCTGGTAAAGGCGCGATAGTGTCTGGCTCCGGCGTGTGCGCCAAGCGTATTGTGGTGGACGCGTGCCACCACATGCTCGGCCGCCTTTCCTCGATCATCGCCAAGGAGCTGCTTAACGACCAGAAGATCGTAGTAGTCTGCTGTGGGGAGATCTGCCTCTCCGCGGATCTCGCCTGTCAGTAAGTCCTCTGACGGTGTGTCCAACCAGATGGGTGCAAGGCTATCCGTGACCTCGCCCTTGCCCTCCGGGTGACGAGGTGTACGGCTCGGGCCTGCCAGCTGGGATCATGGTCCCCGGACCTTCCTCGTTATAGGCCCGGCGTCTCCATGTACCCACAAGGGCAGAGTGCTCTGGTATGGCCTCCACGGGCCCGGACCCCCCCAGGGGGGTTCGGCGCTGCCATGTGTGGGAACCAGACCCCTCTGGGCCTGTCCATTCGGACTGGCCTCGGGGGCCCAGACCTCCCTTTCCCCCGGGAAGGGGTCCGGTGCCGCCACGTGTTGCCTCAAGCTGCCAAGGAGGTGGCTGCAGGGCCAACCCTGCCACGTGCCCGTGACACGGCCCTGCGTGGGACGCCAGCCCAGCTACCGCATTAAATACGGGTAGGTGGGTTGCGCGCGCCCAAGACAGGGCATGGCCTGCCCACTGACACACTGGGCAGGTATGCTGACACCACGGTAAGCCCGCCTGTTTCCAAGGCGGCGCGCCGCATCACTGTGCACTGTGCGCGGGCAGGCGGCACACAGTCAACTCACAGCGCCGCGCGCGTGAGCAAAGGGTGATGATGGTTTGCTGCAGGAGAGCCGAGGCGTGCGCTGCCACAGTGTGCGCGGAGGCGACGGCGCGGCGGGTCAGCAAAGCCCCTTCACTTGTCAGAGGTGCTGACCCAATAGCGACAGCACGACTTCCGCTGTGTGTAACACTGACAGTAGGTACTGTGCCGGTAAGGCGTCACAAGACCATATCCTAGCTGTAGATACGCACATCAACTTCTCAATCGAGAGGACTACAAGGAAGAGCTGGAGAGGAAGATCTCCATATCTCTCGTATTACAGGCTCCAGTCGGCCGGGCCTACCTGTCGGGGCCCCGCTCAGTGTATGCACTCTCCTTAGTCTATAAAAGGGAAAGTGCATCCGTTAGAACACAAGGTCGAACAAGGTTCACAAGCTCCGACAAACTCTCTTGGATACACAGAAAGTTTTCCCAAGCTTTCTCAAGCAATACAACACTTAAGTGGACGTAGGGTATTACGCTCCAGCGGCTCGAACCACTCTAAATCCTTGTGTCTTTCCCATGTTCAAGCTCCCTTTGATCAAGCGTTCCTAGATCTCCCCCAAACTCATCCTAGATTAGGATTAGGTGGGTGCATTCCGCCACCCGGCTGGAGATTTTCTCCGACAATTGTGATGTTTTATAAAATTCATCACAATCCGGCCCACAACACGGCGAAGTTTTAGCAAATTCATTATGGTAAATACATTAAAAATTGTATGTATGGAAAATAGAAAAATCAGGAAAAATTGAAACTCGTATGAAGATCATTAAGCGATAACGTTTTGCAACATAGAATCCAAATATTACGATAGTACGATACATGAAGTCAATGCGGCAAATATTACAAATGGTCTACTAAAATTACAAATACATATCCAGGTCTGATACAAACTCAACACGGCAAATATTACACATGAGCAAACAACGTTCAAATAAAATTACAACTAAACGATGCCTGATGACGTAGTAACACTCGATCGGCGACGTCTCCCACTCCTTGATGCAACCGGAGGTCTTCCATCTGTAGCATCACCTGTAGAGCCAGCTTCAGCAGAACTGGGGCCAGCATCATTGTTTGGACAACGTTTATACGTGTGTCCACTCTGATTACATACATTGCAGTGCGGTATCCTCGGACGGAGCTCTGACTCATCCGTGTCATTACGAATACGCCGTGTCTGACGGCGCCCTCTCTTAACCCGAGCTGTTCTCGGGTCTGAAATATATATCACAGGATTCACTGTCTCAGTGAACGATCCAACCATACGGAATCCATAGATCTCATACTGCCAGGTGCTGGCAATTGTCTTATTTCTGAAGTAATGGGAAACATATATATTGACAGGATATTCAATATCCGCACAAGCAGCCATTACATGAGAACCAGGTACGTGTAGCAAATTTGGCCTCATGCATGAGCAAAAACAAGTTCCATCAAACTTGAGGATGCACTCCTTTACAGGAGTTTGACGTCTCATGCCACGTCGAGCTTTGTCTTTGGGAGCTATCTCAAACTTGAGCTCCTGTGTACCACATTGCCGTACGTGGTGTAGCTAGGCGCTAGCTGCCTTCTTAGTCATATATTCTGTCATCATTCTTCCAAAATATTTGTCAGGATCTTGCATGTATGCCTGATTTTTAGTGAACCGATCCCTAAAATAATCGGTACACCCGCGGACGATGAATTCCACAATTGCAACCAGTGGAAGCCCATGAACACCTTTGTAAATCTCGGTGAAGTTGGTGGTCATTATGCCGTACCTTGCACCATCGGTATCGTAAAGCAACGCCCACTTCTTCTTCGATTCATTCTCAATCCATTCAGAAAAGGTTTTCACCGCTGACCCAGACCTTCTGCGACTACGTGCAGTATCTGTTGGCAAATGACACAAAGGCTCTGCTTCGTCCTGTACAGTTCTGGTTTTTGTTGCATCCTCGCTTCTTTTCTTCCGGTCAGTTCCAAGTTTCTGCCACTGCTTGTTAAATTTTTATTGATTTGTTTCCTTGCATAGCCTCTTGAACATATCCATAAGGTGCTTGTTCTTGAATTGTTTGAAAAAGTTTGCACCGATGTGTCTCATGCACCACCTACTGCGAACATCACGCCATTTGGGCGGCTCTCCGGTCTCCACACACCCCTCCTGCAAATCTAGTATTGCCCTCAGTATGCTGGCGTGACGATCATGAATCAGGCAGACATCTTCCCTATCTGGAACGACTGCAAGCTTAATCCGTTCCAGGAACCAGTACCAACTGTCTGTGTTCTCACTCTTAACAAAAGTAAAAGCAACAGAAAGCAATTGATTGTTTCCATCCACTCCAATAGCTGTCAGCATTTGCAATCTATACTTTCCTATGAGAAAGGTCCCATCGATGCATAGGAGAGGCCGGCAATGTTGGAATGCGTTAATGCATGGACCCAAGCTGAAAAAGACCCGCTGCAACATGTAGGGCGGACCTTCTACTCTGTCTAGACTTTTCAGGTCATAATAGCTTTCAGGATTTCTCTTATATAGGACGGCCAGCAATCGAGGAATATTATCATATGCAGCCTCGAACGTCCCAAACCTCATCTCCAACACTTTCTGTTTTGCACTCCACGCCTTGCTGTACGAGATGGTATACTTGTACTTTTTCTAAATATGCCTGATAATAGACTTTGGTTCAAATGACATGTTCTCTACTATCATCCCGTACATCTCATTTGCGATGTATTGCGATGTAAAGTTGCGATGGGTCTTCTGCACCCCCGGCAAATGACAAGTGTGCTGAGTGACAGTTGAGCATTCCCAATAATCTTTCCATTTACCCTTATAGGCATGCACCCGCCATGGACAACCCTCCTTCGTACATACCACATCGTACTTACGAGATTTGCACTCGACTGTTTTGAACTCTCGCATAAGAGAGAGACCAACACTTAACAGCTTCCTTCACCTCTTCAATTGAGTGGTACCTCACACCCTGGACAATTTCGTTTTCCCTGCAATCCGAAGGCACGCTAGATCCCTCATCTACGACAAGATGACTGAAGTCGCTGCTTAGCCATTCTTCAGGCACATCATCATCATTATCAGACGAATCGGCATTCATTGCTTCATTCAATTCACGTTCTTCGTCTTGCAGCTGTTCAACAATAAAGGGTATGTTCTACCTCTCATTAGCCACGCATTGAGATGCTGCGGTGCCACCTGACTCAATGTTTGCCTCCTCAACTTCTTCATTAATATTTTCATCCCCCGGAGTAGCTTCAATGTTTATTAAAGGGTTCTGGTGCACACTGACAAGGAGTACCAGTGGCCATTGCTAATGACTTGCATTTTGCAGATAGGTTAATCAGTCCTCGTTGCTTGCAAGTGGCATCAGCTCCCAGATCAAAGCGTGAGTGGTACGATTTATGACGCATTGAACACTTACAGTGTGTATCTCCTGATTAATCCTTAATCCCCTCATTAACCAGTTGCATAGGGATTCAAATATCCTTTCGTGCGGTTTGGTAATTCCTCTGACCGCACAGTTGAATTCACTTAAATCTACCCCATTCGGCCTATAAATCACATTTCCTTCTCCGTAATATATACTGAAAATACCCTTCTCGAAAGACATATCTGTCAATCATTTAAAAACTAGTTATACTACATATTAATACACAACAACCCTAAATTTCAGCGATTCCCATATAATATTTTCTAGAATATAAACTATTCAGAATATAAATTATACTAAAAATAATTAAAAATACTAAAAACTATTCAAAACATAACTACCCTAAGAAATATTTCCTAGATTATAGTTATTTTTAAATAATTATACGATTAGAATGAGAATATATCTCCAAATCGATGTGTGAATAGGGCTTCGCCGCTTTCTCTTCTCTCTTCCTCTCCTCACTTTCTTTTTTTCTAGTTTTTGCTGAATAAAATGATAATTTAGGGGCAGGTGGGGGCTTATATAGCCGGGGGACCTCCCGCCCGCCTAACGGGCGGGATGCCCCTCGGCACACCTCCCGCCCGTTGGATGGGCGGGATGCCCCCGCAGGGACCTCTTCGCGAATAAGAAAATTTTCTTATTTGCGAAGAGGCTCTCGGGGAACCTCCCGCCCGCTGGATGGGCTGGAGGTTCCCGGCCCCACGCCTCCCGCCCGATTGGTGGGAGTTACCCATTTCTCGAATTTATCCCATTCGGCTCCCCTTTTTCGAATTTTTTTTATTTTTTTTAAAAAACTCGGCAACTCCTTCCACCGCACACGCCTGGTGCCCGACTGCTTGCTGTCGGAGGTGCCCGACCTGGCCGCCTGCGCCCACGGGCCTACCAGCTGCTTCCGCGGCGCCGCACGGAGCGAACGAGCAGAGCCGCGCGCTGGTGCCGTGCCCGCCGGCCGATGGGCTGAGCCGAGGCGCTGGGCCGCATCGCGCACATTGCACGTGGGCCGCTCGCCGTCGCCGGTCGCCTTGCAGTCGTCTCCCCCCGCTGCAACTGCAACGCACCTGCGCCTGCTGTTGAGACCTGTGCGTGCCGAGCCGAGCCACGCGTTTCGTCGCCACCCGGCTGCCTGCAACGAGGACAGAGAAGGACGAACAGGGAAGAACAAGAAACAAAGAAGGCCAAACGTCAAATCTAAATTAGTTCCTCATAGAGCAACGAATCGAAGCAAAACTTGAGCCATAAAAGCACCTCCTCAAGGGCTACAGATCTGGAAGTAGATTCGAAAAAGCTCAAGTAAATCCAACGAATTTTGGAGAAAACCGAAAAGCCTCTACAAAGAACAACTCGAAGTTGTTCACAAGTGTCCTAACAACAAGAGCCCCCAACAATCATGGGATTTAGAGCCAAACGTGAAGAACATCAAGTCCCCAAAAATAGCTCCAAAAACTACAACTTTCTGACCAAATTAAGATATTATTAAAATTATCATATCATAATTTTGGGATAGAAGTCTGAATTATCCATAGCAAACTTTTGAGTATTTCATTTATCTTCAAAACATGGACTAGAATGGAAGATATGAGCCTAAATATAATTTTTATGTAATTTTAAAATATTTTTGAAGGTATACATAGTTCAACTTGTAATTACTTTCAAAAACTACATAAAAATTCATTTAACTGACAGAAAATACCAAATATGTTCAAATTTTTTTAAAACTCCTACGTGACAGATATTGTCTATTACATATAGAAAATGTATTGGGGGGTATATAAGATAATTTTTTTTACAAGTTACTTCACAAAGGTATCTTAATTAGTTATTTAAAAAATAGAAAAAAACTTTTTTGCACAACAAGTGGCTATGTAAATCCACAAATATTAATAGGTGGGTATATGTAAGGTTGTGTCAAAATTGGAGGTGTATACTGGTAATACAAAATTTTAGGGTGTATAAACTTCAAAGTTTAACTTAAGTTGTCTGAACATTTTGACACATCTATCAATTTATGAACAATATATACATAATTTTTCATAAAATATTATGAAACTTTTATATTAGGCTTATACATCCATTAAATGATTCTATCCCAATTTTAAAAAATTTCGGAGAAGTTTTAGGTATTATTATCATTATTGTATAATAAGGTTGCAAATAGAAGTTTGAATTGTCCCTAATAAATATTTGAAACTTTTATTTATTGTCAGGATTGGAGCTATAATGGAACTATAAGACTAAAATATTATTTTTATGTAATTTTTTGAATCTTATTCAAGGTACATGTAGTTCAATTTGTAATTACTTTTGATGGACAGAACTCATGTACAATTGCTATATCTCGATCTATTACCTGGCGAGCTCCTTGTTACATATGCAGCTTTGTCTTTTTAAGTACAATATCTGCTCTAGTTTCTGTTATCTTTTCTAGTTTTATATCAACAAATATTATGTTCACGGCCAAATAGAAAGTAGGAATCCAAAATGCTTTTCTATTAAGTAAGATTGATTCTTGGTTGAGAAAAGTAATGCAGCAGTTGTACTCACTATGTGTGCTATATCATGTGCAGGTATGCAATTAAAAGCCGAGAAGGTTGCAAAACTTGAGCTCGTGCTTGAAACATGGGTTTGCTTGAAGCTATTTTTTTGCAGTATCATGAGATTTTGTGGTAGATTAACTAGAGTTACACACATTTTATGCTGAATCCAAAAACTTTGATGTATGTGATGAGATGTTGGATCAAAATTTATCTATATATGAGCTGGTTTATATCTCGATTTGTTCTTGAATGGCAATGGACTATATTTTAATAGGCCGTATGTGAAATGGGTCCTGTTTTTTTTCATAAGCAGAAACTTAAATTGGCCCAAATTGACCCACTTGCTTGCTGCCACATCATCGTTCAGTCAGTATCCATGTGGCAGCCACATCATCACCACTTTCCACATTATTGCAATGTCAGCGGTCAGGTCATTGGCCATGTCAATGTACACATCAGCATTTTCATCCACATCATCGCCATGTCAGCAGCCATGTTAGCATACATGTTAACATTGTCGCCCACATCATCAACCATGTCATCCTCCATTTCATCAATATGGTGACGTGGCAATTGAATCCATGACATTTTTATTTCGTCACAAAAAATAGGCTTGGACTGGGCTGCGGGGGGTTGGGGATATTTTATGACAGTTTCAAAACGTCGTGGATTAAGTTAATCTATGATGATTTCGTTAAAAACATCACGCGGTGTAATCTGTGACGCTCAATACATGATGAAATTTGAGATCATCACAGATACTGTTTTATGACGGTTTTTCAGTAATCTATGTTGAAATTTAAACATCATAGATCAACAGATTTTTTAGTGTATATTGATAGAGAGTCCTGCGAGTAGCCGATGGAGAGTTCCGGAGAAGGCCGATTTGGTGTTTGGTCAAAGGAGTCAGGGAACTAGCCAAAACAGGAGGCGGAAACTACAATACGAATTGGACGAGGATGATGACGTCAACAGAATATTATATAAAAGTCCGATTTTCCTTAAAAGCTTTGTAAATATAGTAGTGTTCTTTTTTTGTTAATTTTGGTGTGTCATAGTCGACTAGAAGTCTTTAGCTTTAGGGTATAAATAGTTGCAATGATAGTCTGTACGAGAAATCATTAATAAATATAACTTTTCTTGGCTCATTATCAAAACCCTAGGAGTAGTAGTTGTGTAAATTTTGTTAACGAATTTTTTGGTGAACAGGGCTGCATCGGTTCGATCTCCGGTTTGCTTGTAAATTTCTTTCTATCGGATGTTCTATGCTTTAATTACTGGCGTATCGTTATAGTTTCGTCTAGTTTATCTACCAATGTATCGAGTTCTTTTAGATCTTTCAAGGCTGCATCGTTCCAATTATTTTTTGGTTTTATCAGATCTCACAATTTACCGATTTCTATCAAGTTTCTGTAACGCTGCATTATTTGATCTCTTGCTAGTTAATAGATTTTACAATTTATCCCATTATCGGCTCGGTTTATTGGAAATTTCGTTGCTCATCGAACGGTCGATTGGATCTTAATATAGACACTCTTAATAAATACTGACAATAAGAATCATTGGCTAATTTTATTTAATCTATCGCTATGCTGTCAACGCTGTCTCGGTTAGATTCGATCCGACTAATAGTGATGTTAGGTTAAATTCTATCGGCTAGAAACCTTTATAATGTGGTTTATCCTTAACATTATTTATTGTTAATGAATCGGCTCCATAGCCGATGACTTGTTTCTAGTATCGGACTTTATAGGCGATATATTTTCTGAAACTCTCTGGAATCCTGACTGATAAGTTTCTTGTTATTTACTGATTCAATCTTGTTATTTACTAATTAAATTTTCTTTTTTTATCAATTACAGGTCAAATTGTCTGGCACGCCCCGAACCCGATAGCAAGAACTGCACTAAGCATAGCTTCCATGCCTTAGCGTTTCGTGCTCCGCAAGAGTAATCGTCCGATTTTTACGACAACAATGTTCTCTAATTTTAAAGTCTAGAATTTTTAAAGCAATGTTGGCCAAGTACACCATATCAATTAGTAATCCTTATAGCGAGTAAATATAATAATTTTAAACTATCTTAAATTTAGACAATAGATTTTTAGACAAACTAATAGTATTATATATAGCCCATCACTAGTAGAGGAAGAGCCAAAGATCCACCTCAAAAGTACCGGAGTATCGGGTCATCTTCCTCCCGGTACTTTTGAGGTGGATGGAAAGGTCCAAGGATGTTTTTAGTACCGGGTGATAACAAAGTTAAAACCTTTTAGTACCGGATGGTGTTATCACCTGATAATAGAGGGTACTCCACGGATCAAAAGGAAAGTATAAGGGAGGTTTGCGCGAGTCAAAAGGTCGCGGATTCAAATCCTAGCCACCACACACCCGCATATTTCGTATGAAAAATCGTGTGACTTGTGACTTGGGTCATGCGCGTGTGCAGGTCTCTTCTCATGTTTAATATATTTTTTGATAAAAATGCTTGGTACCGGGTGGAATCTTTGCTCGGTATTAGGCAATACCTGGTGACGAAGCCCATAAGTTTTAGTTAGAATTTTCTTGTTTGCTTTCTTGGTGCTTCAGGAGAGATGATACAGATGTCAACGGCGATGACTGTTTTTTTGGGGTGTCAACGGTGATGGCTCCTGGCAGAGCATCTGCATGCGTCGGTAGTTTCTACGTCGAGTGATTGTCTGTCTGCTGCCTCGCCGATGCTGGGAGGCAGGTAGCCCCTCAGCGCTTAGAGCGTGCGTGGTAGGGAAATGAGTTACATATCTGGCCCGTCGACCCGACCCAAGTTTGAAAAATTATTGGGCTGGAATCGTTGGATCTGGCTCCAAGAGCAAAACAATGTCGGCTGCGCTCTCCTCTCTGACTCTCGTCGTCAATCATCATCATCATGTTCGCCATCTGGGTTGCTGTGGCGTGGGGTTAACTGCAACCGGTAGAGGCGCGGTAGAGGCGTAGAGCTCTCCCTGCCGCTACTGTTGAATACGAAGACGCGACTAAATCACCGTGTTCCGCACTCTTGTTCTTGTTTCGGACACACTAGGATGCAACGAGATAACAGATATACATCAATATACATCCACCGCTCTCCGTGGATGGCTTTTCTTTTTTATATTGCAACCTATGATTTGTAATGTTTCACCAAGCCATTTACTTGGAATTAGCTTTTTTGCCTCAATGTTGGAGCACTGGAACATAGATATTACAATTATTTATATAAGATGTTGCACTAGTTAATTAGGGATGTTTTGAAATTTCAGTGTAATCCACTTCAGAATAGTTTTTCCCTCTTTGGTAATTTCAGGATGTTTCAATACTTAATTTGAGATGTTTTGTCGGTTGATTTATAATGTTGCATAACTTCTTTTTTTATGTTGGACTAGGTACATTTTGTAGTACACCATGTTGGTCGAGGTCAACCAAATCTAAAGGGGTTCACTGAATTTTTTTTTATATATTGAATGGTTGATTCTGAGATGTTGCAATAGGTAGCTTTATTATGTCTCACTTGTTGATTCGAGATGTTGCAATAGGTAGCTTTGTTATGTTTCACTTGTTGATTCGAGATTTTGCAAATGTTTCAACCTATTTTTATTGTAATTTTTCTATGAATCAGCAATCATGATGCAATTTGGAATGTTTCATCAAATGACTATCTGATGTTAGATGGTTCTTTTTTTCGCGATGTTTTCAGCATGTTGCACAAAATGCTTCCTCATGTTGCAGTATTTCATTTGGGATGTTGTAGTTTCAATGCTACACATATGTAATTTAGTTTGACGATTGAATGTTGCAAGCAACATGACGCACATGTTGCGGTGGGTTTTTTCAATTCTCGTTGGATGGCTGAGAAGAACTTTTAGTACACATTTTGTATGTTGCAATTATTATTATTTCTTGTTACATATACTGTTTTGCTCATGTTGCATATACTATCTTTTTCATATTGCACTTGAATGATGGAAGGAGTTTTACCATAGGACACCATCCGATGCTAGTCCTGGAGACCGAATTATGTATTGTAGAAACATCGTTATGAGTATGTTTTTTGTTTTCCTACAGTCGATTAGGTAGGTAAGGTAACTAAGTTGTGGTAACCTAGCATGTATTGAGGGAAAAATCCTATTTTAAATGCATCCACCCTTGTGTTAATCATAATGTACTCCTTTTCATTTTACAAGGTGACCTAATAAAATATTTTAAGAAACATTTTTCAACCAACGGTTAGCCTCACATTGTTATATGGAAAGTATTTCATTGGATTCGCATTTGGAAATACCGTCATAGGGTTATGATTATGTTCTATAAGTCAAACCATCCCTTAAAATTTTGGAACGATGTATTGATGTCTGATATATATATGTATAGCAAAATGATGTATTGAAGTCTGATCAATAGTTCTATTATTCTTGTATTAATTAGTAGTGCCTCCGTTCGTAAATGTAGGACCTTTAGTTTAAGCCAATTAGTAAAAAATGAACTGACTTGCTCATCCTAAACACCATATATTTAAGAATGGAGGAGGAAGTATCGATTAGATAATCTCCATGGGAAGCTAGGTGCGTGGAGCATAAACGGGATTATAAGAAGCAAAAAGGGAAGGAAAAAAGTAAAGGAGAAGACCTGGAGAAAAAAGACTTGTGGGCAATCAAACCATACATCTGATAATTTTTAACAATGGATCCAATTTGCTTCCATTTAAGTTACCTAGAAGTTGCGCAAAAAGGCAGCACCATGCATGGTCTCGCACATTGCTGCCCGTGCGCATCTCCCCTGTTCGCGCTATGGTTTAGCTTGATTTGAAGCTAGTTTATCAACCGTAGTAGTAGGAGCTCAATTTGTACCAAGTTACTGGACTCTGGGAATCTCGACTTGGTGCCCCCCATGGAGATTGATGGTCATTGAGTAGCTCAGATTGAGCAGAGCGAGCGAACCAGAGAGTTTAGTTTTCTCCAAGGGTCGCGCGGCGTGGAGGGAGGTTTGGGGTCATAGGTAAAAATGTAATTTCAAGTCTGTTTATGTTCGTTGAAGATATGAAAATAAGATTTTGGTGAACAAAATCTAACGGAATGGTACTTTCAGTAAATGTTTTCATCTTTGGATTGCATTTTACGGAGGCCACGGCCAGCGTGCGAGCGAGCAGGTTTCTTTCGGTGGTTTTTTTCGGAAGTCATGATCTTTTACCAATTTCCTCTACACATTTTAGTTACATAATATTTCTTTCTTATTACAGTACCTTATAGTTGGGTAATCTGTTTTTCTCTGTTATTTGAACAAAACTATTTCTGTCAAGCACAAATTAAGCAGAAAATGTTAGATAGTGGCTCTTTATCATCTAATCTAAGTTGTATTTTAGAACTACTTGGTTGATATAGTTTTATGTGTGTGCCTGCAACTTTTATGGTCCATTTCTTAAGTTAATAGATCTCTTATCATTTAAATTTAAGCTGTTTTTGGCACGGGAGCACTTTTGCTAATTAATATATGTACTAGACATGTACAGATGGAATGTTGAAACATGTACAAGTGAAACTGTGCAAGCTGGCGAGCATGAAGGTCAAGAATTTCCAAGGGAGGGCGTGCAATCTCAACTTTTTAAAGTTCATGGAACAAGCCGCAAGTGCAGAGGAAGACTTGGCCACTGCAGGATTTTAAAGTTGAAGTGAAAGGTGTGGAAGAAAAGCTACTGGTGACTAGATTTATGTGTTGTCTAGAAGCATGTTATTGATAAAGTTGATGATTCTGAAATCAGAAGTTTTAGGGTTGGAACTGTAATGGAGAGAAGATGCTGGGTGTACTCTTTTGGATTCTGTCATCTTTCTTTCTGGTGGTGTCAACGTTGTCTTGTCTTTGCTTTATTAGAAGCGAGAATTATGTCAACTCTGAGCTTATTTGCTTTCATCACAATTCCATATTGTTTTGTTGGGCTTGAGTTGCTTGAGCGGGCAAAATTTTTCTACATTTTTTGTTAAGGGGGCGTTTGGATCATAAGTCCAAATGGTATCGAATTTGATGATTGGATGGTTGAATATGGGCCATCATTACAGTTGATATAGGGCACATTTAGTTTCCAGGCAATTTGGCATTCCAACAAAATCTTGCCTTGCCGAGCAATCTCGCCGTGTGGAGCAAGGAACTAACGCAGGAGTCGGCTCTTGCCAAGCAATCTCTCCGGTGCAAGGAAGCTTGGAGAAAATCTACATAACCCTCTAACATATTGAGGGTAGTTCACATCACCCCTCTGACTATAAAACTGGAATTTTAACTCCTCAACTTATACAAAACCGTTTAAAAAATTCTCTAGAGTGGTTTTGCAACGTGGTTTTGCCACGCCGGCTGAGACGCTGACGTGAGCATGACTCCACACGTGAGTAAGTGAGCACGCCAGGCCATCATCAGCTTGACTCTCTTCATCTTCCCCAGCCTCCAATGGCCGCTCGCCTCGACCTACCGTCCTCGACCCTGCGCGAGTCGTGTCCCCGCAGCCGACCGCTCGCACCCCCACATGGAGCCCGCATGAGCTGACGTCCTCCCCTCGCGGCACCATGGACGCCACCCCCTTCACCAACCAACGCCTGGATAGAACCTCGAGAAGCAGCATGCCCGGCGTAGCCCAAGCTCCTCGCGGCCTAATACATGCTGGCTGGACAAGAGCTGAAGCACCACACACACGCGATTGTTGGAGCTCGAGGTCACGATGGCGAGAGGGTCGTGTTGGGGTTCGATTTAGTCGCACTGGACCTCAATGCGCCATGGAGGAAGAGGGCCTAGAATGAGCTCGCCCCTGCTATGTCCGGCGGCCGACTCCGCTCCGCTCTAGCTTCAATGTGTGCTAGTACCAGTAGCAAGAGTCGAGGCGCCGCCTGTCATCGTCCCCTGCCTACCCCGTCCCTGCCCCACCTGCAAAGTCATCTTCGTCCATCCTCTCCAATCTCCATGGCCTGCGTGGCTGCGTCACCGCCTCCTATCACTCTTTGCTCCATGACAGGTGGGGATGAAATTGCCATGGTGTCATGTGTATCCCACGTGTTGTGCCAAGTCAGTAAAACCGGATTGCAAAACCACCTAAAGGGGTTAGATAAGTGGTTTTTAGGAGTTTAGGGTGTAAAAAAGCCGGTTTTGAAGGTCGGGGGTGAGGTGAACCACCATCTATAGATTGGAGGGTTATGTAGACTTTTTCCAGGAAGCTTTGTTCATGCACGGTCATATTGGTCTCGATCTCAAATCGCAAGCAAAAGTCGGAGCTCAGGGAGTCGGGGCAGCAGTGGTGTAGGTGAAAGTGCATTTGGCCCCCTAAGTGGGTTTTGGTATTGATGACATGTATAATTAAGGAGATAATATGGTTATCGAGCTATGAACAGGTTAAAATTCAATGAAATGATTTATATGCGTGAAAAGACGCCAATTTACTTGATAGAATGTGATGGAGCTCAAAAAAAGATCTTTATTTATTTTTTAGTTTGAATTTGAGTATAGGAAATACCGTACTACTAAGAGGGATGCGAATGGATAGATTGAAGATGTCAAAGTGCTTAATTGAGATGCTAACTACCCAAGAGAGACACAAAATCACACACTTGTGCTCTAAGTTTTCTCACTGACTTAGTGTGTATCGGAAGTTCCGACCTGTGTTGGAAGTTGGTTAATAGTTCTGACAGAGGGTCCTCGGCTGGCTATTTTTAATAGGGTCGGAAGTTCCGACTCTGTGTCGGAAGTTCTGACAATCACTTAACCAACACACTAACGACTAATGTTTGGGGGTCGGGTATTCATACCCCTCCGCCCCCCTCCTCACTTGATGTTGTTCTTCCCTGAGAAAACACCTCCACAAGCTTCTAGTCCACTCTGCAATCTTTCCTTTGAGCAAATCTTTGAGTTGATTCAAGTTAGGGCTTGGGTGAGAGTAGGATTGAGATGTGAGACTTGAGCATTTGAGTGAGAAGGCAGCCACGTTCATCTCAAGAGCACTTGGAGCATCTTATCCATCGATTCACGTTTGTTACTCTTGAAGCTTGCTTCTAGACGATTTGGTGTCGCCTGGTTGAGCGTTGTCGCCCGGTTGAGCGTCCTCTCGTGTGTGCGCGCCCCGGGAAGTTTGTATTACCCATTCTTTGTGGATTTCATAGTAAGTGACTCAATCCTTTTTTGTGGTTGATTGAGTGAGATATTGGGTTAGTGGAAGATCCAGCTCTTTATAAGCTCCTCAACGGAGACGTAGCTTCCTTAGTGGGAGTGAATTTCGGGAACAATTCTCTTGTGTCTTGTGCTTATTGTATTTATTTAGTTCTTGTTGATGTAGAGTTTGTTTTATGCCGATCTATGTACTCGAGTTGTTATGATTGCAAAGATCGCCTGCAGAAGTCTCCTAGTATCATTGCGCAACTTTTAATTCAGCCAGGTTCTGAAGTTTCAAGTTTAATTTTGAATTTTATATAAGAACTTTCCTTTTGTCGGAAGTTTCGGTCCAGTGTCGGAAGTTCTGACCCATCAGAACTTGCTACACAATATCGGAAGTTCCGATTGATTTAATTGCTGCAAATAATTTTTTCAAGTTTTTCAGATATGCCTATTCAGCTCACTCTAGGCGTCGCCAAGATACTTTCAATTGGTATCAGAGCCTAATCTTTTGATTAAAGCTTAATCGCTAAGGGATATCAAGATGTCTATAGTTGAGGATGGTGCCGCCGCTGCCGCTGCTCAAGTCGCTGCCGATACCGGGTTAGTTGGTGCTGGAAATTCCTTTAGGCAAGCAAGCTGTCCACCCTCCACTCATGATGCCGACTCAAGTTCAAGTAACGAAAGCGAGGGTGAGATATTGAAAGCAAGAAGAATGAGAAAAGAGAAGATGAAGGCTAAAATTGAGAAGAAGGCCGAGAAGTTGATGATGAAGCGAATCAAGGAAGAAAAGCGAGAAGCATTCTTTCTTCGGGTTACATCAAGTTCCTCATAACTATGCATCATCTCAATATCCTACTTCTCAATTTCAATCAGTCCACTTGGGAAAGCCTCCTTTCTTTGATGGGATGGATTATCCCAAGTGGTCTTATGACATGAAAATGCATCTCTACGGGCTTCACCCCTCTATTTGGGAAGTTTTGGTTGTAGGTGTGACTCTTCCTACGAATGGTGTACCCACGGCCGAACAAGCTGAAGACTACTTCTACAATGCACAAGCCGTGAGGGTCATCACAAGTTCTTTTTTGCGCTCAAGAATCAATAAGGTCCGCAATGTTGAAGTAGCCAAAAAAATTTGGGACACATTGAGAGAAGCTCACGAGGGGACCGATGAAGTTAGAGAAGACAAGATGGATTTGTTGCAAGGAGACCTAGAGCACTTTGTCATGATGATGAAGAAATCGTGAGGCAAATGTATGATAGACTAATGATCCTTGTATTGGATATTAGATCTCTTGGAAGCACGGAGTGGGAAGATCACAAGATGACAAAGAAGTTACTTAGGGCTTTCACACCAAGGAACCCTACACTTGCAACAAGGATTAGAAGAGATTCCAAATTCAAGATCAAGACACCTAATCAACTTCTTGGTAAAATTCTTCTTGAAGAGTTGGTTTAGAGGGATGTAGCCAAGTCGCTTAGCCACAAAGTGAACAAGAGTGTAGCACTCAATGCTAGCTCAAGTGACAAGGTTGAATCAAGCCCCAAGGCTCTAAAGTCAAGGAAGGAAGATTCAAGTTATGAAGGCTCCACCGATGAAGAGATGGCCTTGGTGTTGAGAAATTTCAAGAAGTTCATGAAGAAGAAGTACTACAAGAAAGATGGTGATGACAAGAAGAAGCCATCACAAAGAAGATGCTATGAGTGTAAAGAAGTGGGCCACTACATTGCCGATTGCCCACAATAGAAGAGTAAAGAAAAGGAGGAGAAGAGGTACAAGAAGAAGAGCAAAGATTACAAGAAGAACTATCAATATCATGCTCATGTTGGTCAAGAGTGGGAGTCTAGTCATGAAGACTCCATTCATGAAGGTATGGCAACTCTAGCCATCCCAAGTCTTCATGTAAACTCTTTAACAACATCTCCAATGATGAAGATGATGCTCCTTTTTGTCTCATGGCAAGAGGGACTAAGGTAAAAGAATCATCCACCCTTCTTTTCATCCTTCCACCATATCTAGTAGTACACAAAATAATTTTGATGATGAGGAAGAGCAATATAAAATGTTCATGGTAAAAGAATTTGGAAAGAAAGGTTTTAAAGAAATTAAAAAACTTATGGAGAAATTGGAGAAAAAATAAGGAGTGTCTCGATAGGCAAGAGGACTTGCTCATCCTTGAGAAAGAGAGAAACCTTGCCTTAGAGAAGACTCTTGCCGAAGAAAAGGTGAAGGTTGAAAAATTAGCTATTGATATATCTCTAGCTAATGATTCAAAAGAGAGAATGTCAAAGGAGACCACTTTGATAAATCAATCTCTTGCTTCCCTAAAGGCCACTCATAGTAAATTTGAAGAAAGCTTCTCATGCTTAACGACCAAGTACAAATGTCTTGAAGTTAGCTATAATGCCCTTTGTGAAAGCAAAACCAATTCTAAAGGAACTCTTGACTCCAATGTCTCCACAAGTGAAGGATGCTCAAAATGTTATAAAGTTGATGTACAAGCTTGTGTTACTAACATGGCTAAGCTAGAAAAGTTGATCCAAGCAAAAGATGCTCAACTTGAGAGATTGAACATGTTAATAAAAAATGGATATGAAGGTAATACCAAGCCCAAGCCTAAGGTGTCGGTGTTTTACCGCTTGCCCACCGAGGGGTATACCTGAGGTGGTGAGTTTTAGGTAGGGTGTCGCCGAGATCAGGAACTCGAAGGTGCAAGCAGCACAAGGTTTAGATAGGTTCGGGCCATGATGTGCGTAATACCCTACGTCCTGTTTGGTGGTTTGTATTGCCTTGGGTGTTCATGTGTTTTGAGGGGGTCCCTGCCCGCCCTTATATATCTAGAAGGACAGGGTTACATGAATTCTAGTCCGACACTAGCTTAGGAATCTTACCCAAGTACAACTCGAGTAGCTTCCTTCTGTATCGACTAGTTCTACTTTGCATGCGTGTAGAGTACAACTCAGATAAGGTATAGGGCATATCCTATCCCCTATTCCTGTACGAACTATGTTATGTACTCAGTCCCATAGTCCCGGGTCCGACAAGCCCCCGAGCTCTTCGTAGCTGAGTACTGCAGGCTCCTCAAGTACTTCCGAAGTAGTCTTCGGCTTCTTTTGAAGCTCCGTCTTGAAGTTCTTCTTCGAGTACTTCCTTGGCTGCATCGAAGCTATGAGGTGCTCATGCTCCGAATTACTTCTTTGGTATGGGATGCGATGGAAAATCGCACTCCATATGGAGTAGCTCCTGAGCCTTAGGTTGAATCAAAAAATTAGGCTGAGGGTCACATTAGTCTTGAATCTTCCTTGCTTACTTTTCGGATATATTCGAAAAATAAGTAGTCGATGCAATGTATCCCGCAGTCCCCGAGCTTTGAATCCAAATTTCTCAGGTTTGGAAAAAAGATCCAATAGTCGTGGCATGTGAAAAAATGTTCCCTTAGGAAATAATTGGTGTGATGGTACAGATGATAGAAGTTTAGATTTGGAATTCGAAAAACCCCTTTTTTCGGGACAATTAACCCTGAAAAAATGGTTAATCAAATAACCCCTCATCTTCCGAATATTCCCTATGACACCTCTTCAACTTCGAAACAGTAAACCTGTATCCGGCCGCTGGTTATTTAACCCCGCGGTAACTTAGGGTAAAACCCGTGCTTCCAATCTTCAATCGGTCGAGTAATTTCCGAGTCTCCAATTAGATCCGTGCTTCGCCTTCACCTCCTTTGACAAGCCCCAAACTAGCCAAATCTCTCCACCCCTTCTCTGCAGCCCCCGAGTGCACGCGAGTAAAGCCGCTCGTGACAAACAGATCTGAAATGGCGCCCAAGAGATCCAACGAGAAGGATGGGAAGGGGAAGGAATCGCAGCCGCTTTTCAGGGAGTGGACTTATAGTAAGTGCTCCAATAACGACCTCATGAATCTTGTTTCAGGGGATAGATCTCGTCAACAGACGCCCTTCTTTTTGCCAATCTCTTCCCATGGAGAATGTAGACAAAATCATCTCATTCTACCATTTCGCTGAATGGGGTTTGGCTCTCCCCACCTGCTCCTTCTTCTGTGGCCTTCTTTATTTCTACGGGCTTGAGCTCCATCATCTCAACCCGAACTTGATCTGCCACATTGCTATTTTCATCCACTTTTGTGAAGCGTTCCTTGGAATTAAACCCCATTGGGATCTTTTCCGCTATCTCTTCCACGTAAAACCGCAACCTACCTCCAAAAATCCATCCATCGTAGGGGGCACCGGCATTCAGCTTAGACAACAAGCCGGTGACAAATATCTTACCTACAAATTCCGCTCCAACACCCTGGATGGAAAAACCATTTGTTCTACATCGGAAACCATACCCCCCAACTTTCTGAAAGATCAGGTAAGCCCCCGGTCCTGCGGTCGGAGTGGAACACCGAGCCCTCTAAGGGGGAGATGGACCAAGTTGATGAGCTGCTAGATCTCATAGCAAACCATAAGGAAATGCGGGTGACCGGCGCATTTGTAATGTTGTCATTTTTCAAACGCCGAATCCAACCCATTCAGCAACACCATATGCTAGGCTTCGAGTACATGGGTGCTGAAGGCCCATCTTGGATGTGCGCAGAGGAATTGGCCAACGATGCCGCGCTCACCCGGATCAAGCGGGTGCTGCTGGATGTGAACACGGTTCCCTATATTCTGGAGCTGTTCTCCACACAAAATCCTCCAGAGCCTGTAAGCTTTCGACTACTTGGAATACTTTCTATTGTTCTGGAACTTCTACTAACTGAGAACCCTCTGCAGGGACACACGGCATTGTATCGGAGTTATCCGCCACAATCCGACATCCCCCGACTGTACCACCTTCTCCCCAGCGTCGCAGCTGAAGCAAAAAAGGCTCAATCGTCTGATGCTCTGCCCAGCGGCAAGACAACCGAGAGTGAGAGCCCCCTGGCGGAAAAAGCAGCTGAAGGGAAGGCGAACAAGGACAACTCCTCTGGATCAGCCATGGAGTTGGTAGAAGCCTTGCCATCGGTTCCTCGGGGTCGTCGGGTGGTGTGCAAGTGCAAAGCGAACATAGTCGAATCCACCAGGTATGGGACCGCCGTCTTGTGGAATTGTCAAGTCCTGTGGTTGTTGGATGCTTACTTTATCTGTGTTGCAGTCCTTCTTCTTCTCCTCCGGACCCCAAGCGCCAAAAGGTGGTCGGGACCATATTGCTGGGGATGATGTTCCAGCAGGTGGTTCTGCAGAAACTGCTGGGACGGACCCGTCGACTACTTCTGCAGGGGTCGTGACCATTGCCGTGGCGGGTACCTCGCCAGGGCATCTCGCACCCTCGGCTGGTGTGACCCCGCCACTGGTAATGGGTACCGTGGTTGTAAAGCCACGTGTACTGAGGCTTAAGAAGCCCGCCATGAAGAAATCCTCTCTATGAGTGCAGCTCCTTGTTCATAATGTATCTTCTACTTTTTCGACTTGTTTGATGATATATCTGATTCTGCTTTGTTAGGACTTCGTCTGCTTTGGGGTTGGATGAGCCAGAACCTATCTCGGCTACTCCAGCCCCCGAGCCACCAGTTGGACAACCGGAAGAGGAAAGCGCACAACTACCGCCGCCCGGGATTGAGGATGTGACTCTGCCCGACCCATCACATCTCGAGCCCCAGCAAACCGAATCCAATGCTGGTGGTGGTGAACAAGTTGAGACCACCGATGCCGCTCATGCGGATGGCACAGGTAAGTGTCTGACCCCCTGCGGCTAACTGCTTGGATTACAGGCTTCTATTGAACGCTTTTCGACTTGCAGGTGCCCCGCAGCCATCAACTGAAGAGGCTGCGGGTACGTCCGGCAACTCTGGAACTCTGTTAACGTATGGGAGAGGATTCAAGAACATTATCACCAATGATATGTTGGATGGTCCTCTTCTCTCGGTCGACAACATGAGGTATTTCCAGAAGATCTCGAAGGAGATGTACAAGTTTACCCTGGTAAGGCATGACTGATCTTCTGCCATTATGCTTTGTTGAGTTGTTTTGTCTTGTCAGTCTTCCCCCTTATACAGGATGTGGCCAAACGCTCTCAAGAAAAATCTGAGAAACTAAAAGCAGCCGAGAGTGGCCTCCGGGAGCTCCAAGTGAAGGATCGACGCATCGAGGAAGAACTCTGAAAGAACATTGTTCTTCGCAAAGAGCTCGACAAGCTGAAGCAGGAGTGGACATGAGAAACATGGCTGCTCAAGAACGACATCTGTAATCTTGAGAAGTCCAACTCCGAGCTGCAGGAACAGCTCAAGGAGCAGAAAAAAGCACATCAAGGCAAGTCCTTTCCTCGCTCGAGTACTTTCTCCAGCAATTGGTCTTGTATTCTGAAACACTGTCTTCACGGTAGAGCTTAAGAAACTCTTAGCTTATAAAGAAGAGTTACTTACTGACGTGAAGAATATGCTGTATCGTCGCACAGATGACGTCGTGAAGTTGCAAAAGGTGATCACGAATACGGAGAAGCAGTTCATCGATTGCCTGCAGCAGATCAAGACACTGGGCGAAGAGAAGGAACAACGCTAGAAAGAGCTGGAGGACCTAAGGGTGGCCGCTCGACAGCTGGTTGAAGTGGTGGATCCGCTGGAAGACAGCGCAGCAGACAGCTTTGTCACCGAGGCTTCCACAACATATGTTAGCCATGCCTTAGGTCTTGTAAAGTCATTTTGGTTTAAGGCTCGACTAGAGGTATTCGCACAGGGTGTACCTTCTAGAGGTCAGGCCTGTAGCTGAACAAATAGTAGAGAGTATAGAATAGAATTGAGTTATTGTAAAGACAAGTACTCTTCTCCTTGTAATATATCTGTCAGGGCTGTCTATACTATCATTGCCTTATGATTTCTGGATTGCCATCCACGTTCATAGGCTAAATAGTAGACACTACCCCGGGTGCAGCGACTCTGGGAGTAGTCGATATAGCTCCTCAAGTGAGCCCGTCAAACAAGTTAGATTGAATCCGATCAAGCGGATCTAACCTGTTCGGAGTACGCGATCCTCATCGCAACGACTATAATGCTCGTAGCAAGTAGTCAATACTACCCTGAGTACAGCGACTCTGGGAGTAGTCGATATAGCTTCTCAAGTGAGCCCATCAAACAAGTTAGATTGAATCTGATCGAGCGGATCTAGCCTGTTTGGAAAAACATGATCATCATCGCAACAACAGTTATGCTCATGGCAAGAAGTCGATTTATATGAAACTTGAACGTGGCTATAGCCTCCAAATTTTAATAGAAAATTTACATTCCTGATTCTGTGGCACATGACCTCCAAATTGAATCGGAAAGAAACCGCCTTGGCGCACGAAGAACAGCTATTACTGTGTGTCTTCTTATGGGTAAAACTTTCGTAGGTTCTGTACGTTCTAGGAATTTGGGACGTCTTGGCCCTCGGGGTATTATAGTCGATAACACCCGGTCTTGTAATCTGCTTGATGATCAACGGTCCTTCCCATCTCGAATTGAGCTTGTGTAATCCTGACTCGTCTTGGATGTGGCGTAGGAACAAATCGCCTATACTGAAAGACCATTCCCTGATGTTGCGGTCGTGATATCATCAAATCCCCTGTAGGTATCGTGCTGACTGAACAAGAGCAGTGCAGCGAGCCTCTTTGACAGAGTCTAGCTCTAGTTGCCTTGCTTCGTCCACCTCGCCTTCGTTGTACATTTCAACCTTTGGGGATTTCCACATGATGTCAGCCGGTAAAATTGCTTCGGAGCCATAGACAAGAAAAAATGGTGTTTGTCCTGTGGCTTTGAATGGATGAGTCCTGAGCCCTCAGACGATATGTGGCAACTCATGTATCCACTTTTCCACCTTTCTTGCTATTTTCATCATAGAGTCTTTTCTTGAGGCCCTCGATTATCATGCCGTTCGCCCTCTCGACTTGACCATTAGCTCTTGGGTGTGCAACAGAGACGTATTTGACTTCGATGGACGCATTTTCACAGAACTCCCAGAACTGGTTAGCTGTAAAGTTTGATCCTAGGTCCGTGATGATGGTGTTCGGGAAGCCGAAGCGATGCAGAATGTCAGAGATGAAATCAACGATTCTGTTTGGTGTGAGCTTGGTTATCGGCTTGTACTCGATCCACTTGGTAAACTTGTCGATTGCCACCAACGTATGGGTAAAACCGCCTAGCGCCGTTGTAAATGGCCCAATCATATCAAGGCTCCAGCAGGCAAACGACCAGGATGACGGTATGGTGAGAAGATCGTGGGCTGGGACGTGAGATTGCTTACCAAAGAATTAGCAGTTTTGGCATCTCCGCACAAGGTCTTCAGTATCTGACACTGCGGTGGGCCACCAAAAACTAGCTCTCTATGCTTTCCCAACTAGCGTTCTTGAAGCTGTGTGGTTGCCGCATACTCCCTCATGTATCTCCCGCAGAATGTCATAGCCGTCTTCAGCCATAACGCATTTCATGAGTACACCTGATCGTGCGCTACACTGGTAGAGTTTATTGTCGACTAGGACAAAACCTTTGCTTGTGCGCATAACACGAGCTGCCGCTGCACTTTTTGTGCACATCCCCGCTTGTAGTCTTTGGTCCCGGATGAAGTTGATGTAAGTTTCTCTCCAGTCCTCCCCGAGCATCATAACCTCCCGATCAGGCTTCTGAGGATCAGTATCGGTGGTTATCTGAGGTGAGAACTTGATGGATGGTTGCTTCAGCTCCTGGACGAAAACTCCCGATGGGACTTGTGCATGGGTGGGTCCCAGCTTGGATAGTATATCTGCGCAGATATTGTGTTCCAATATCACTTGGTGAACCTCCAGTCCAGAAAATTTGTTTTCCAGCTTGCTCACTTCTTGTACGTAGGCGTCCATTGTCTTCTTGTTGCAGTCCCACTCTTTGTTGACTTGCTGAACGACCAGGAGGGAATCTCCGTATAGAAGTAGTCACTTGATGCCTAGTGATATCGCCAAACGTAGCCTGTGGAGCAAGGCTTCATACTCGGCTTCGTTATTGGATACCTCTCAAAAGATCTGGAGGACATACTTCAGTTGTTTGCTTTTGGGGGAGATAAATAGGACTCCAGCTCATCCGCCATCGAGCTTAAGAGATCCATCGAAATACATGATCCCGTGCTCTTGCTTGTCGACTGGAGTTGGAATTTGGTTCTCTCTCCATTCGGCCATAAAATCGATTAGAGGTTGAGATTTAATTACAGTGCGTGGCTTGAAGTCGATTGAAAGAGCCCCCAGTTCCACTGTCCACTTTGATATACGTCCCGTGGCATCCTGATTGTATAGAATATCCACCAACGGAAAATCCGTAATCACAGTGATCTTGTATTCGTCGAAGTAATGGTGTAGCTTTATTGATGTGATCAGTATTGCATATAGAAGTTTCTGAACTGCCGGGTATCGTACCTTAGATTTAGAGAGTACCTCGCTAATGAAGTACACGGGCCTCTGCACTCCAAATGCATGGCTCTCCTCGCTGCGCTCGACGACGATGGCACTGCTGATGACATGAGTTGTCGCCGCAATATAGAGTAGCAGATTTTCTCCCGGCAGTGGTGCTGTGAGGACCGGGGGTGACTGTAGGTGTTGTTTCAGATCCTGCAGGGCCTGCTCAGCCTCTTCCGTCCACTGAAACTTGTTTTGGCGCTTCAGGAGTTTGAAGAAGGGTAGTTCTCTTTCCCCGAGTCGGGAGATGAACCTGTTCAGGGCTGCCATACATCCTGTTAGTTTCTGCACATCCTTGATTGTGGCCGGAGCCTCCATGTCAGTGATGGCCGTGATCTTTTTAGGATTGGCTTCAATTCACTGGTGGCTGACGATGAACCCATGCAATTTTCTTGATGGTACTCTGAAAATGCACTTTGTTGGGTTGAGCTTCCATCGGAACTTTCGTAAGCTGTTGAACGTTTCTTCCAAGTCTGCGATCAGGTCCTCAGGATTCCTGATCTTGATGACCATGTCATTCACGTAGGCCTCAACATTCCGATGTAGCTGATCGGCGAAGCACATTTGAATTGCACGTTGATAGATTGCACCTGCGTTTTTCAACCCGAACGGGGTGATAAACATGGTCTTTATTTGATCTTCTTCCTTGAGCGCGATCTGGTGGTACACCGAATAGCAGTCAAGGAAATAGAGGAGTACACAACCCGCCGTCGAGTCGATGACTTGATCGATGCGCGGTAGCCGGAAGTGGTCCTTTAGGCAATGCTTATTGAGGTCGGTGTAGTCAACGCACATTCTCCATTCATTGTTCTTTTTCTTTACAAGGATAGGATTAGCTACCCACTCTGGATTGATTACTTCTTTAATGAAGCTAGCCACGAGGAGTTTAGCTATTTCCCTTTTGATTGCCTCTTGTTTGTCTTGAGCAAACATGCGAAGGCGTTGCTTTTTGGGCACAACTTGTGCATGTACATTTAGGCTATGCTCGATCAGTTTCTTGGGCACCCCTGGCATATCCACTGGTTTCCACGCGAATATGTCTCGGTTAGTCTGAAGGAAACTGACGAGCGCGATTTTCTATTTCTCACTTAAACCTGCACCGATAACAGCGGTCTTAGATGAGTCGCCCTCCTGGAGCTGGATCGTCTTGAGGGCCACGTCATCGGTCGACTGGATGCTCGACTTGCTTGCCTTCCTTGTTGGAATTTCCAGCCCAGCTTGGGAGAGTTGGTGCGTGGCCACGAGTACTTCTCCTGAAGCATCTGGCACACGCGTAGTCGAAGCGTACTGGATGGCCTTCTTGTTGCAGTCATATGACTTCTTCAAGTTGCCTCGGAGAGTGAGTACCCCACTTCGTCCTGGCATCTTGAGAAGTAGATAAACATAGTGTGGCACCGCCATAAATTTGGCCAGTGCCGGCCTGCCCAGTATGGCGTGATATGAAGATTTGAAGTTGGCAACTTCGAATTTGATGAACTCGGTACGGTAGTTCTCCCTCGTGCCGAAGGTGATTGGAAGGACTACCGTGCCAAATGGATGCACTGTGTTGCCTGGGACAATGCTGTAGAAGGGAGACTTGCTTGGGACGACCATGTGCATTAAATCTAAGCCCATCTTTCTCAATGTGCTGGCAAAGATGAGGTTGAGACCGCTTCCACCGTCGATGAGTACTCTGGTGAGCTTGACCTCTGCCACCACCAGGTCCAGGACCAGGGGGAATTTGCCGGGCTCCGAGAAGCTGGTCCATTGATCATCTCGTGAGAACGAGATGGGGACCTCCGACCATCGGAGTGGTCGTGGTACCGCCGGCTCGACGGACATGATTTCTCGGAGTAGTAGTTTCTGTTCCCTCCTGGAACTAAACTCTTTGTCACCTCCGAAGATGATGTTGATGGTTTTTGAGGCACCTTGGAACTTCGCGTTGCGCGATTTGTCCCCTTGATCATCCTCTTCGGGCTCTTTATCCGTCAACTTGTTCTTCTTGTCATCGCTAGGGTTGCTGAATGTCTTCCAGAGGTTGTAGCAATTGATTGCAGCATGACTGGCACCTGGATGCCATGGGCATTTCTTCTGCAAGAGCTTTTCGGATTGTTCCTGCGTCATTGTCTTCCTGCCTCGCGGAGGACAATCCACAGCCGCGACGAGGTCATCTGGCTTGTGCTTTCGGGATGAACCTGAGTAGTCCCGCTAGCTCTTGTTAGTACGGTTGTCATCTGTGCGCCTCGGGTTGTTGTCATTGCGCCTCGGGAACCATTCACGCATCTTCTCCTCTTGCTCAGACCAATCATGCATCATGTCATGAAGTCCTGCAACAGTCTTTGGTCTGTTCTGCCCAAAGTCTCTATAGATGCCTGGGTCAGTGAGGCCATTGTAGAAGCAGTTGATAATGTCCTCTTCCGAGATGTTCGCAATGGTGGCTCGTATGTCGAAGAAACGATGTGTGTATGATCGTAGGAGCTCGTTGCGTTCCTGTTTACACTGAGCAAGATCATGACGAGTACCTACGCAGGTGATCGCCCCCTGAAAGTTGTTGATGAAGACTTTCTTGAGCCCCTCCTAGGAGTCGATCGAGTTGTGGTGAAGGCTCTCAAGCCATGTGAGGGGTGCAGGGTCCAGAGCCATCAGGAAGTAGATGACATTGGTGATGTCGGAGCCTCCTGCAACTTCTATGGCGGTAGAGTAACATTGTAGCCATTCTTAAGGAGCTTGTTTGCCGTCGTACTTGGTGATCCCAATTGGCTTGAAGCCCTCAGGGTACTTGTAACTGTTGATCCATGCGGTGAACACTGGAAAGCGATCACTGCAGTCGATACTTTCTGGATTGGCTACTTCACGCTCTCTGCGTCTGGAATCAGTTATGGATTACGCATCGCGTCCTTCATTGATTTTCTGGCGCAGGTCTTCAATGGGATGATTAGGTTGTCGCGGGTTGCCTCCTGGAGGTGGCTGTTGCCTCCCGCCAGTGGCCTGACTTCCACGAGCGTTGTCGTTGTTATTGCGTAGTTGATGTCGAAGATGGCCGCCTGCCGTTCGACTGTTAGACTGGCTGCGGCTTTCACCCATGTGTTCTTCGCCGATGGCTGACGCCGGATTTTGTTGATCGAGTTGGATCCATGCTCGCTCGAGTATGGCGGTTACCCTGGCGATGTTAGCCACGGGGGTTTTGAAGCCCCGCTCGCTCACGATGGCAAATTCGGCGTCCAGTTCATGATGCATAGATCGTATGCGCTCGTTGACCCTCCTTCGCCGGGACGCGTGGGCTCTGTTCCTGGCCCTTCGTGCCTCACACTCGGTGTTGTTTTCGTCGCCGGTGTTGGCTGCGGCCTCGTCTTCGGATATCATGTCAAGTGTTTCATTGGGTGAGATGCCATCGTCCTCCCCCTCTTCTGCCATCAACACTTGGCATGATATGAGTTCGTCGGAGCTCGCTTTGACTAGCTCGGTCGATTCTTCTGCCATGGTGGCTAATGGCTTGCCATTTTGAAAAGGCAAGGGCTCGAGGTGTGCCATGAGTCGGTCTTCATCTTCGAGTAGATCGAGAGTTTCATGCCCTTCCAATGCACGAAACGGCCGTCTGGGGTGGAGGTGATCATCAGACCATCGTCACCAAGGCAACCCGCAGCCCCCCGATGTGCTGTGGCTTCGGGTTTTCCAATTTGAAGTAAAAAGTCCTAGTCCTTTTCCAATGCGGAGAGGGACTCGGAATTGTTGGCCTCCTGAGGCTCAGTGGCCGAATTGTGTGACCGAGTCGTGATCGGTTATGCAAGTCCTCAGATTGGAGCGAGTCCGATCTGAGCGTGGTTGTTGCAGCACGGGGTGGAGTCGCGTGAAAACGGACTCCTCCTCGATCTTCCTGGCGGAGCCAAGGGTCAACAAGTCGTCGAGATTGTCGACAAACTCGTCGAGCTTGCTGTGAAAACTTGCTGCGAGAGTGTGACATCCCGGGAAAATTTACCAAAGAAATCATACGCTAAAAATATCTTTTTCAGAAACCTCTTTGTCGAAGCCCTAATTCCCCGGAACCCCGAACCGACACCCGAATCCGACCACTGTCACCTCCCCCTTTTCTCGCAGAGCGTGCGAACATCGCGCGCGCGTGGCCGACCAGTCGCGGTTGCCGCCGCGAATATCGCCAACGCGCGTCACCCCTTTTTCTCCCTTTCTCCCTTTCTTTTTTTTCTTTTCCTTCCACCATTTCTCTTTTTCCTTTTCTTTTTCTTCATTTTCCTTTCTTTCTCCTTCTCTTTTCTTTTCTTTTTCCTTTTCTTTCCCTCCCTTTCCTTTTCCTTCCTTTTTCCTTCTCCTCCCTTCTTCTCCCTCCTTCCTCTGTTCCCGAGCGCCGCCCGGCCACGCGCCGGTCCTGCCCACGCCACGCACGAGCCCTGCCCCGGCCTCCCTCCGCGGCGCGCACGCGCAACGCGTGGCCGTGCGCCACGCCGTGCCGCCCGCCGCTTACACCCCCGCCCCTGGCCCGCGCCTCGCCGCGCCGTGCGCGCACGCGCGCGCCCTCCCCTGCGCGTGGCCGCGCCGCCCGTCGCCTGCCGTGCCGCCCGCCGCTCGCACCGCTGCTGCCGTGCCCCGCACTGTGCCTCGCACTGCACCCACGTGCACCACACGCCGCTCCACGATAGCTGCAAGTGGCTGAACGCCATTAATGGCGCCCGCCGAGCTCGAGGACCGGCCACCGTACGGCCCCCTCCTCCCCACCGCCTCATTCCGCCTATAAATAGGCCCTCGCCCCGCTCACCCTTCCCCCACGGCCTCCACCGCCACCGCCACCGCCTTCCTAGCCCCAACGCCGCCACGCCGAGCCGCCTAGCGCCGCCGCCTCCTGCTCCCGTGGGCATGCCCCCTCGCTCCATCTCGGTCCAAGGTGAGGCCGGGGATGGAATCCCCTTGCCCCCCTCTCTCTTTTACCCCTACCCCCGGCTGCCGCTGCGCCCCAGGCCGCCGGAATCGGCCGGTGCAGGAACCCTCCCCCTCCTCTGTTTCCTGTCAACGAGAGGAGGAAGAAGGAGGGTAGATTTGCCCAAAGCGCCTGTCCTTTCCTCTATTCTTTAAGGAACCCCCACCCATCTTTAGCCTTTTCCCAAAGAAACCCCTTCAACATTTCTAATTGCAAATGAACCCTCACCCATATAAACACATTCATAAATAAACCCCTATCTTTTTCAGGATAACCCAAACCTTCCCCGAAATTCCAAACGAGTCCTTTTCAGTAATTACAAACAAGTCCCTAGGCCCTTGTTTAGACCCTAACACCCCGTTAACTTATCATTTTATGCACCAAACGATCTCCGATCGACCCGAAACTTTACCACGCCCTTTCTAGTATAGTTCTAACCATGCCATTAAGAAACCACCCAAAAATATTACCCCTATCTCCATAACTAAATTATTTCCGATTCAAGCTCAACGATAAAAGCTTATAGTTCTTTCGCTTGATTGTATGCCCGTTTGTTTGCGTCGTAGGACACAGAGTGAACGAAAGGTCCCGACTGTGATCAAGCGAACAAGGACCAGTTCTGCGACCCCGAACCCGAGGGACAGTGCTTCGATCAGGACCTCTCGCAAGGATTTGATGATGGCAAGTTCAATCCCGCCCTTTGATGCATGTTTCTGTCCTAGTGTTTATGAACGCAACCCGTTGGCCTGTTTTATAAAAATGCATGGTTTTGCTTGAGAAAACATGGTAGGATAGCCACCCTTGTTTTGTGATAACCACCCCTTGTTTTGTGATGACTATTCCTTGACCACCTGTTTTATAAATAAAAAAATGTGTGTGTGTGGGGAGAGGTAAAATGTGATTTTGAAAAATGAGTTAGATGAGATGGGTGGCGTTTCTGTGTGAATTGTCGTTGGTGTGCTCGTACCTGTGTGGTTGAGCAAGGAAGGGAGATACCCATCTTGTTACCCCTAAGGACCGAGTTGATGTGTCGTCTCACCTAGCTTCCTATCGTGCAAACCACTTGACCGTTGTATGGGCAACGGCTTAGCATAAATCCCGCTAGTTAGTCTGATAGCCATCAGGAGAGCTGAGAGCAACGGGTGATCAAGGAGAAGGGATAAGCTTTGTGTGACTTATGCCCCGGTTAAACCTCGGAGATAGGTCGAATGACCCCTTGATGGATCCCGTGGTGGCTAGTCAGGTCTAGCTAAGGTGGGTAATGGCTTTGTTGGGATCTGCACCGACACTAAGGTGATCGTACTATGGTACCCCACCTGTGGGCAATGTTGCACACCTCTGCAGAGTTAAAATCTATTCGAGTAGCCGTGCCCACGGTATTGGGCAAGTTATGGTGTGGTCACATAACTAGTGTTTCTCTCTGGGAATTGTTGGACTGGTGTGGGTTGTTTGGAAAGTGTCTGGCAGTTGTGCCGTGTGCTACGGCGGACGGGGAGTCCGGTAGCAGCTTAAAACTTGGATCCTGTGTGGATCAACACCATGTACCCTTTGGTATTTAAAAACTTGTTTCAAAAAATGTTTTTAAACAAACCTTTGCATATAACTGAGTTTTCCGCAAATGAACCCTAACCTTATCCTTGGACTGTCCTGTGCATTGATTTCTGTTATAACCCCCCCCCCCCCCGTGGGTGTGATTGGACTTGCTGAGTACATTTGTACTCACCCCACTCTTAATTCTTACAGCAGAGGATCCAACTACCTCCCCGAAGACGTCGAGTAGGGTTTCATCCTGCACCCAGTCTTGCATGTGGTCAGGGCCACCGCTGGAGTTCCGCATGGCACAAGACTCTGATGACCCTCTTTTCGTGGCTAGTGTAGTAGTGTGGGTTTTAGTTGTAATCCTCGTGATAGTGGCGCTTCACTGCCCATTACCGCGTAGAGTTGTACGGTGATGTACCATCTGATGTAATAAAAGTGTTATCAGCCTTCTGGAACTGATAAAGCATCACTTTTAAGTCTTCCCTGATAGGGGGACGCTTCAGAGAGCTTTTGGCTTCATGACGTCGATGGTGAATCGACAGAAATCACCCGCGCCGTCTGTGATGCAGACCTATGAGCCGAAAATGAACGTTGTGTCCTCGGGGAGCACAGCACTGGTGAACCTGAATGATGCCATCGAGTTCGCCGGTGGATCTTCGATGCGCACGCCTACCTGGCGCGCCAGCTGTCGGTGTTTTACCGCCTGCCCACCGAGGGGTATACCTGAGGTGCTGAGTTTTAGGTAGGGTGTCGCCAAGATCAGGAACTCGAATGTGCAAGCAACACAAGGTTTAGACAGGTTCGGGCCGTGATGTGCGTAATACCCTATGTCCTGTTTGGTGATTTGTATTGCCTTGGGCGTTGATGTTTTTTGAGGGGGTCCCTGCCCGCCCTTATATATCCGGGAGGACAGGGTTACATGAATCCTAGTCTGACACTAGCTTAGGAATCTTACCCGAGTACAACTAGTGTAGCTTCCTTCTGTATCGACTAGTTCTACTTCGCATACGAATAGAGTACAACACAGATAAGGTATAGAACATGTCCTATCCCCTATTCCTGTATGAACTACGTTATGTACTCAATCCCGTAATCCTGGGTCCGACATAAGGTAAACTACAAGGATGGAAGATATCCAAACAAAAATGATGGACTTGGACATTATAAGGGAGGCAAGTTAAATGACCGGAACATGGTCAAAAGTAAGGAATGTGTCATGTTCACCAAGGGATCAAACCTTGAAGATTTGATGAACATTGCTCATGGTGTGACCACCACAATTCCCGCCCAAGTCAAGAAAAGTGCTGAGGCTCCCATCAAGGATAAGGTTGTCAAGCATGAGCCATCACCAAGATACACTGCCGACTACATAGTGACAATGGACCATAATGGTAAAATAGTGGTCAAGTATGTTGGAGCTTACACTAAGAAGGCCATTCTTAGAAGTGTGTGGGTTCCAAAAGTGTATCCATCTAACTCTCAAGGACCCAAATCTTTCTGGGTACCTAAATTCAAAGCTTAACTTGTTTTGTAGGCCTACTTCTCGGGTGGCACTGTATGGTTGTGTGATAGTGGATGCTCGGATTATATGACCGAGGAGAAGGACTTGTTCACATCCCTAGAGCTTCATGACATATCTAAAGAATTTCTTGACGAAGAAGGAATCAAGCATGAGTTCCGCGCTTCATACACACGTCAACAAAATGGTATTGTAGAGAAGAAGAATAGAACATTGATTGAAGCCACAAGAACAATGCTTGATGAGTACAAGACTCCGGATATCTTTTGGTGCCGAAGCAATTAATACAGCTTGCCATGCTATCAACCGCCTCTACCTCCACAAATACTTGGGCAAGACACCTTACGAGATAATCACCGGTAACAAACCCAAGGTGCACTGCTTTAGAGTTTTTGGGAGTAAGTGTTTCATACTTAACAAGAAAATCAAAATCTCAAAGTTTGCACCAATGGTTGATGAAGGCTTTCTACTTGGTTATGGTACTAAAGAACATGCCTATCGTGTCTTCAACAAAACCACCGGTTGTGTTGAGGTCACGGTGGACGTAACTTTTGATGGATCCAACGACTCTCAAGTAGAACAAGTTGATAAAAACCTTGTAAATGAAGAGGAACCCCCAAGTCTATCAATCATGAGGATGGGCTTGGGAGAAGTGAGGCCTCGTGAAGTTCAAGCTCAAACCCTGAATGAAGAAAGAAACAATGATCCATCATCATCCACAAGAGTTGAACTACCAAGCTCTCAACAACCTCAAGATCAAAGTCAAGTTCATTGTGATGATCAAGTTCATGGCAATGATTAAGGGGGAGAACAAGGTGGGGAAGCTCAAGAAGATGCTCCACAAGTTGAAGATGATGATGGTGTACCCATTCAACCTCAACAAGTGCCTCATCCAAGAGTTCATCAAAGCGTTCAACAAGATCATCTTGTTGATTATTTATCCTTGGAAGTATTCAAAGAGGGGTAACTACTCGTTCACGTTTAGCAACTTTTATTGGACATTACTCATTTGTTTCCTCTTTGGAACCTCTCATGGTAGATGAAGCACTTGATGATCCGGATTGGGTAATTGCCATGCAAGAAGAGTTGAACAACTTCACAAGAAATGAGGTATGGGAGTTGGTTGAAATACCAAAGCAAAATATAATTGGCACTAAGTGGGTTTTCTGAAACAAACAAGATGAACATGGTGTCATCATAAAAACAAGGCAAGGTTAGTTGCACAAGATTTCACCCAAATTAAAGGTTTGGATTTTGGTGAAACCTATGCACCCGTAGCTAGGCTTGAGTCAATTCGTATACTATTAGCCTATGCTACTCACCATGATTTCAAGCTTTATCAAATGGACGTGAAAAGTTCATTCTTGAACAGCTTCCTATCCGAGTTGGTGTATTGTAACACCCTAATGTAATTTTCCCTAAATTTTAATGAATTTATTTTGGCTCAAATGAAATTTCCAGGGTTTTCTTTAATTTTGTGGCATTTAAAGTAATTAAAACGCAAGAAAGTAAAATTTATTATAGGATTAACTTGTTTGTGCATTCATGCTGGAGCATTGTGTTATTTGTGTTGAGTGTATAGGGTTTGAATTCAAATTTATTTGAATTCAAATAGAGTTGTTTGAATAGTTTGAGTGTGGAAAAGAGAAAGAAAAGAGAAGGAAAAGAGCAGCCAGCCCAGCCCAACAGCTCCCTTCCCTTCTCTCCTTCACGGGCTCCCTCTCCTTCTCTTCCTGGCCCAAGCCAACCCGAGGCCCAGCACTCCTCTCCCTCTCTTTTTCCCCGCGTGGGCCGCGCCAGCCCATTCCCTTCCCAGCCCGAGCCGCACCCTCCCTCTTCCCTTTCTCTCTGGCAGCTGGGGCCCACACGTCAGCTTCTCCCCCGCTCTCCCCTTCTCCTTCCCCTCCTCTGTTTCCTCCTCCGCCGGCCGGCCGCTCGGCCACTGCCCGTGGCCCGCTCCGCCACACCCTGGGCTCTCTCCCCCGCGCTCGCAAGGCCCCACTGGCCAGCACCCCAGCCTCCTCTTCCTTCTAGAAGCCGCCCGCGCTTGGATTAGGTCAACCCGCAACAAGTCCGCGGGAGGCGCGGGGGCCGTTGCGCGAACGCCCGCACGCCGAGGTCGCCCCACCCTTCTTAGCCGCGACAGCTTCCTCGCGCTCTCCCTCAGCCGCCTCTGCCTTTCCCAGCTTTTCCCCAAGCCTCGCATCGCCGTGCCACCGCTCGACCCGAGGGCAACGCCGCCGTGGAACCAACCCCCCGGCCGCCGCAATTCCACCCCGGCGCCGCCAATCCTCCACCGCTAGCCGTCGTCGCAGCTTCCAGGCGTGGTAAGGAACGCACCGCACCCCTTTTCCCTCCCTCTCTCCCTCTGCGCGAATACGCCCCCCCTCGTCGCCGTGACCCAGTGCCGCCGCCGCCGTGGGGAGCTCTGACCCGAGCCCTAATTAGCCTCCGTAAGTGCCTAGGAGTGTTTGCCGTGCCGTTCTTTACCTCTAGGGCTAGAGCTCGTCCAAGATGGGGGCCGGACGGCCGAGATCGGCCTACGCCGGCGAGGCGCCGCCGCGGAAGCCACCTCCGGCGAGGAATCGCCGCCGCCCGTGTCCCTAAATGCCTCGCACCGTCCGATCTGTAACCAACGTCCTTGATTAGATCCCGCGTACCGTTTCGCTTGGAACCGCCAGATCCAGATCCGAGCGTCCAGAATAGAAGATACCGGTTCGGTCTGCCAGATTTGCTAAAGAGCCCCTGCGCTTTTCAAGAATCAACCCGCGGTCCTCTTTAGTTCAAAAGTATTTACGTTTTAATCCTGTTTCTTCTGTTCGGCCCCCTGGAGTTATTCAAAATTGAACCCGCCATCCAGCCCTAAGGTTTTAGCGTGTTAGACCTTATGTCTAGCCTTTAATTACGTTTAAGCCCCTGGTTTTTGCGCAGAACCCCCCTGTGGCTCAGTTTTTTCTCGCAGATAGGTCCCTGGGTCTTGTTTCAAGTGTAGTTTTCGCGTTCTAGCTCCGTTTTAGGTGATCTTTATGTCCACGCGATCGTTGTGACGCGTAGAATAGTTCTAGCATAGTTTTGTGTGCTGTTTCTATGTAATGTTGTACTGTTTCTTAAATTTTGTTCTCGTTTGCATGTATGTGTATGTGCCGGACCGTGTTGTGACGTTGCGATCGTGAGTAGACGCGGAGCCTTTGGACCAGTACCAGGAGCCACCCTCGTCTGAGCAGTTTGAGCAGCAGCAGGAGGCTTTCGAGGAAGGCAAGTATAACATGAACCTCCTATCACTTTTAAATACATTTTCATACTGCATTTTAATTCTGTATGCTTTTAAGGATTTCCTAGCCACCTTACCCTTTACATTTATACCTTAGGTTGCATTTTGGTTAGTTGTGCTAGGTGCTGCGCTCTCACACATAATGGTCCTTTTAATTAAACCTGATTAATGGTATATGCAACTTAATTCTGAGAGTGGCCCTCTGTGCTGTGTGCTTGAGCGGCTCACGTCTCGTTAAAAGATGTTTTTGTTAGAAACATGGTTTAGGGGCCAGCACGGTGCTTAGTGCTTAGTTGGCCACTCTCCATAAGGACCGGTTCATAGAGCGACAACCTGGGACAACTGCGCAACCACAAGACTGGAATGGGACGGTCTTGACTTACTAATTAGGTCATTTTGGTTCGGGAGTAACTTACCTGCGTGGGCAAGAGGGGTGGTAAGCTTCAATGGTCCCTGCTCCTCCGGCTTGGTCTGTGCTGTGTGCTTGTACCCCCGGAGGTGGGCTCCATCGTCGCTGACCCAGAAACCTTAGCGGTTACACCTTACCAACGTGATCCTTTGTAACGGTCTCGTAGTGTGTTTGCTAGCCATCTCATCTAAGGAAGTGTGATGAACAACTAGCGTAGCTCATGACTTGTGGGTAAAGTTGTGCAACCTCTCGAGAGTGTAAAACTGATATATCAGCTGTGCTCACAGTCATGAGCGGCCCAGATCCTCCTTTTGATTAGTGGGGTTATCTACCTTTGATTAGGCAGATTCCACGGGTGGTTTTGGTTTGGATGGTTCTCAGTAGTTCCTAATTAATTTTTTTTGATTAATTGCTATGTAACTGGGTTTACGGTAATTCATCAACTTGTAGTAAAGAGTTTTAATAAAATTCTGCCAAGACTAAAAGCAAATGCAGTTGAGTCAGCCAACCTAGAGCCTCATAGTTTGTGTTATACTTGTTGAGTACTAGTTGGTACTCACGCTTGCCTCTCTACTCTTCTGTTCTTTTGGATATCTTCTACTGCTGCTCAGTGCCTGGCAACGTGGAGGACTACGTCAGCGGCTTCGACGACTTCTAGGCGGTTGTCTCCCAGTCGACGTCCCTGTGGCGCCCTACTCTTCATGTACTTCATTTTGCGCTTCCGCAACTCTTGAACCGATTCTTGATTCGGTTGTAATAAAATAACTCATTTACGATTTATATTATTATTATTCGTGATATGTGTTATGATATCTTGATGATTCTGTTGTATATATGCGTGACTTGATCCTGGCGCATATATGATTGCTCGATTTATGTTCTTTATAAATTGGGTGTGACATGTATGTAGAACAACTGCCGGACTTTGAAGATCCAAGATTTCTAAATCATGTGTACAAGCTCCATAAGGCGCTCTATGGGCTTAAGAAAGCTCCTAAAGCATGGTATGAATATCTTAAATATTTTCTTCTCAAGAACGACATTGTAATGGGCAAAGCCGATTCTACTCTCTTTACTCAGAAAGTTGATAAGGATATCTTTGTTTGCCAAATATACGTCGATGATATTATATTTGGTTCTACTGATAAGAAATTTTGTGAGGAGTTTAGTAGGATCATGACCAAGAGGTTTAAGATGTCCATGATGGGTGAATTAAAGTTCTTTCTTAGAATTCATGTCAATCAATTGAAGGAAGGGGCTTTCATATGTCAAACCAACTATGTGAAGGATATGCTTAAGAAGTTTGACATGGCCGATGTCAAGCCCATCAAGCTATGGCATTAAATGGTCATCTTGATCTCAATGAAGAAGGAAAGTCGGTTGATCAAAAGGTATATCGCTCCATAATTGGCTCTCTTCTTTACCTTTGTGCATCTAGATCCGATATTATGCTTAATGTGTGCATGCATGCAAGATTTCAAGCTAATCCCAAGGAATGTCACTTAATAGCTGTTAAGATAATTTTGAGATATTTGGTACACACTCCTAACCTTGGCTTTTGGTATCCCAAAGGCTCCACTTTCGATCTACTTGGCTATTCTGATTCGTATTATGCCATTTGCAAGGTAGATAGAAAGAGTACCATGGGGACTTGCCAATTTTTTGGAAGGTCTCTAGTGCATTGGAGCTCTAAGAAATAAAATTTGGTTGCTTCATCCACCGCCGAAGCTGAATATGTTGCAGTAGGTGCTTGTTGTTCCCAACTCTTATGGATGAAGCAAACGTTGAGTGACTTCGGTTATAAATTTAGCAAGATTCCACTCTTATGTGACAATGAGAGCGCTATCAAGCTAACAAACAATCCGGTGCTACACTCCTGAACAAAGCACATAGATATAAGACATCATTTCTTAAAGGATCATGAGGCTAAGCGAGATATTGCTTTATGTCATGTGAGCACCAAATAGCAACTTGCCGATATCTTCACTAAGCCTCTAGATGAGCAAAGATTTTGTGCTTTGTGGAGTGAACTAAATATCTTGGATTCTCGTAACTTGGCTTGACTTGTTACACATACTTGATTGCTGCCTAGATAGGAAAAATGAATTTTCTTGTGTTGAGTTGTTTTTTTAAAAAAATATTTGGATTTTGATCTTTGGATCAAAAACTTGACTCTTGTGATCATTGTTATGTACTGTTATTTTTGTGTCAAGTTGTCTCATATGTCTACAGCCATATCTCTTAAAATCTCCAAAATCATTCCTCTCAAAATCTATCTTTTTTTGAGAAGTTTAGACACCATCGGAACTTCCGACACTAGGTTGGAACTTCTGATCCCCTTCGGAAGTTTGAGGAAAGTCCCGACAAGGGGCTCTCGAGAAGCAGATTAATATTCATTGGAACTTCCGACACAAGGTCAGAACTTCCGACGTCCCTCGGAAGTTTCAACATTCTTCCGACCGAGGGCCCTCAGGAGTCAAAATCTATTTTCATCGAAACTTCCGACACCCCATCGGAACTTCCAACAAATCACTTACTCCTATATATACCCGTTGGACAGCCCCCTCTAAACCCTAACTCCCTTCTCAAAAGCCACCGACGCCTCCACCTCTCCTCTTTCAAATCCTTGAGGAGATATCAAGTTCTAGCCGTGGAATTTCTTTGCTCGTGGATTCTTTGGATTCTCCACTCCTCGGAAGATCCGATCCCCATCATATTTCCTCCAATTTTGCAGGAAATCTTCAAGGTAAATCATTCAAAAATCCCATCGCCCGATCTCTCAATGTAGAAGGAATTATATGATTTCTTTTTAGGGATAGTTTCTAGATGCATCATAGAACTCTTGCCTAGAATCTTGTCAAGTTTGGTGGGCTAAATCTCTCAATCCATGGAAGATTGTGCCGGCTCAGGCTCTGTCAGAAGTTCTAACGCTAGGTCGGAAGTTCTAACAGGCACCTGAGTTGCACAATCTTGACTCATTTGTCTCCATTCTTTCGATCCATCCTAATTATCATCGTATATTCTTCAGATGGCTCATGAAAAGAGAGGGAAGCAGAGGGCAGCATCACCGGAAATTGAGTCATATTCATCATCCGATTCTGAGGCAACGGATGAAGCTTCACAGATTGTTTATCGCATGACAACGAGAAAGGCTGTTCCTAACGTTCCTTTGCGCTCACGTGGTTGTGAAAGACCTAATCCACAAGGAACTTCTGCTCACGGCGCTCATCCATGCATGAAGCGTACCTCTGCTCCGGGCTCTCATATGTCATATGCTAGAGAGTCCATAGAGTATCTTGAGAGGATTATTCTTCGGATGAAGCCTCCAATTAGAGAGACTGCTTCTCAGTATAATGGGACTCGTCCAGTGGACTACACTTAGGGCAAGAACGATCTCTATACTTTGAGATATGATGATCCATCTGAGTATGCCAAAGAGCAGCAAGGGGATGTTCGCTTTTGGATGAATTTTCATGCAGATTGGTATGCCTCAGTGATCCTTTGCAAATCTCATCCTACCACCAAGATGAAATCCATCAACTGGGATTATTTATTTGAAATTGATTTGCCGGTGGTAAGGGAAGTAGAAGATGCCTATAGAATCTCTCCTCAATCATGTCCTTCAACTGTGATTGGAATGAGGAGGTCATTGCTCAGTTCTATGCAACTCTTTATGTCAACCGCTCAACCAAGACCTTTCACTGGACTATTTAAGGCAAGTCCTACGTTGAGTATGCACACTTTGCTAGCATTCTTTGATTCTCTAGTGCTGATCTCATGAGGGAAAAGATACATGAGATGGAGAATGTGTTAGAGGATGGCAAGCTCCACTACATGTATGATAGTGCTTATGGTGACATCAAGTTTGGGACTATACATGGGTTGACACCTTTTTATAACTTGCTCAACCAACTCTTCCACTACACTCTGTGTCCCAAGGGCAGTGATTCGGACACCATCTCAAATATGTCCAAGAACTTGATTGCAAGAATGGCTCTCGGGAAACTTGAATTCAGTGTTTTGACTTCATTTGGGAGAAGATTGTCATTTGTTTTGTGTCACCCAAGAAGAGCTGTCACTATGCACCTTACATATTTGCTATGATCAAAGAAGTAACAAGCGTTGAGATCTTGACCGACAAGGGTCATCAAGTATACAAACCAAAGAGATGTCATCTCGAGCGTCTTCTAAGGCTTGGAGCTCATGCACCTCATCGCTCCACTCAAGGACCATCACATGCCCCTTCTAGCTCTCATGGTCCATCTAGCTTTCATGGTCCATCCAGCTCACAAGGTCCTTCAAGCTATGGTCCTCCTCGTGCCCCAAAGAAGAAAGGGATTTTAAGCTTCATATCTCAAGGTTTATTTGCATGCTTCAATATGGGTTGCCACAATGCGGAGGAGTTGCATGCCCACAAGAAATATGTTGATGAGTAGCTCCTCAAGATTGAATCAAGGCAAAAGGAGATCATGGCCAAAAGTGATATTCCACACTCTCCTATTCGTGCCCCTATGGACTTCCCCCCTCCACCGACCTTCTACAATCCTTGGGAGGAGATGGGAGGTCCCTCCATAATGTTTGGTGCTCCCTAAGTAGATGATGACGACATTGAAGAAGATTTGGGTGGGCGTGAGGAGTCGGATGATGAAGAAGAAGAGGAAGTACCCGCTGCCAATACACCCACGGATGAAGAAGAAGATGATGATGAAGATGATGAGGACGATGAGTGATCTCTATGGAAGGGCCTCTCCTTTTTGGCGCTTGATGCCAAAGGGGGAGTGAGCTCACCATAGGCCATATGTGGATGTTGGGTTGTATCTATCTATCTAGCATCTAGTAGCTTTGAACCTTGAACTCAAAGTGCTCGTGGACAAATGAGACTTGTAGTTGTGTTATGTGTGGTGGTGTGCCAAGTGAGACTTTTAATTTGTAAGACTTATTCATGTTTTGCTATACTAGTGTAATCTTAGAACTTATTGCTTATGTGATGATCACAACTTGATGATTGTTTACTTCCTCTTTGTTGTTCTGATATCTTGTCATATGCATCACGTTGATATTTATCACACTTTGCATCCCACAAATGCAATAATATAGGGGGAGCTCCTTTAATATGAGCAAATGGCAATTGAGGTCATTTTAATTTTATCTCGAAAAATGCACATATTAAGGGGGAGCTCAACTATATCATTGGATTCAAAATGATTCGATATATTATTTATGAGCATTAATTGTGTTGTCATCAATCACCAAAAAGGGAAAGATTGGAAGTGCATTTGGCCCCCTAAGTGGGTTTTGGTGTTGATGAGCTATAAACAGGTTAAAATTCAATGAAATGAATTATATGCGTGAAAAGACGCCAATTTACTTGATGGATGGTGATGAAGCTCAAAAGAAGATCTTTATTCATTTTCTATTTTGAATTTGAGTACAGAAAATAATGTACTATTAAGAGAGATGCGAATGGATAGGTTGAAGATGTCAAAGTGCTTAATTGAGATGCTAACTCTCCAGGAGAGATACAAAATTACACACTTGTGCACTTAGTTTTCTCACTGACTCTATGTCAGAAGTTCCGACTATGGGTCAGATGTTCCAACCCCTGTTGGAAGTTGGTTAATAGTTCCGACAGGAGGTCCTCGGCCGACTATTTTTAATGGGGTCAGAAGTTCCGACTTTATATCGGAAGTTCCGACAATCATTTAACCAGCACACTAACGGCTAGTTTTTTGGGGTCGGGTATTCATACCCCTCCGCCCCCCTCCTCACTTGCTATAGTTCTTCCCCGAGAAAACACCTCCACAAGCTTCTACTCCACTCCCCAATGTTTCCTTTGAGCAAATTCTTGAGTTGATTCAAGTTAGGGCTTGGGTGAGAATAAGATTGAGGTGTGAGAGTTGAGCATTTGAGTGAGAAGGCAGCCACGTTCATCTCAAGAGCACTTGAAGCATCTTCATCCATCGATTCATATTTGTTACTCTTGAAGTTTGCTTCTAGACGGTTTGGTGTCGTCTGGTTGAGCGTCCTCTCGTGTGTGTGCGCCTCGGGAAGTTTGTATTACCCATCCCTTATGGATTTCATAGTAAGTGACTCAATCCTCCTTTGTGGTTTATTGAGTGAGGTAAAGGGTTAGTGGAAGATCTAGCTCTTTGTGAGCTCCTCAACGGAGATGTAGCTTTCTTAGTGAGAGTGAACTTCGGGAATAATTCTCTTATGTCTTGTGCTTATTGCATTTATTTAGTTCTTGTTAACCTAGAGTTTGTTTTGTGCCAATCTACGTACTCAAGTTATTGTGCTTGCAAAGATCACCTGCAGAAGTCTCCTAGTACCATTGCGCAACTTTTAATTCAGTCTGGTTCTGCAGTTTCAAGTTTAATTTTTAATTTCATATAAGAACTTTTCTTTTATCGGAAGTTTCAGTCCAGTGTCGGAGGTTCTAACCCATCAGAACTTGCTACACAGTGTTGGAAGTTCCGACAGATTTAATTGCTACGAAGAATTTTCTCAAGTTTTTCAGATACGTCTATTCACCCTCTCTTTAGGCATCACCAAGGTCCTTTCAGTAGGGCAGACCTTCACTAGTACAGAACTGGCTGGGTGGGGCGAGCAGGAAGGGGCCTTTTGTCCCGGTTGGAGCCTTGCAATGTTTCATCGCTAGGATGCGGGATCAGCTCCTTCCATAGGAAAAAGTTTTGACGATTCAAAAAGCCCTGACAAAATATATTTATGAGCAAGTCGTCAAACCAGATGATGAATTCCACTATGATGGACACAATCATGATAGAAGTAGTAAATATAGCATAGATGTTATATAAAACTTTGTTGTACCTTATATATCTATGTTTCACTTTGTTGCACTTTATTAGTGGTTAATCCCACTTTGTATGTATATGCGTGTGTGTATGTGTGTGTGTATTATATATATATATTAGTGTATTTCATACCCAGCTCAAACAAACGTGTAGGAACATATAGCAGTACTATAGAAGACTACGTAATTTCGAATATCAAAATATAACTGAAACAAAAAAATGAAACATAGAAAAAATAACCTTTAGTTCCTGTTTGTAACATCAAACCAACCGGGACTAAAGGGGCCCTGCCAGGCCGGGGTTAGGAGCTCCTTTAGTCCCGGTTGGTGTTATCAACCGGGACTAAAGGTCTCCATTAGTCCCGGTTGCCTGACCCAGAGACTTTAGTCCTGGATTGACGGTTTCGGTTGGGAAACCGGAATTACAGGATTTTCCAACCGGGACTGATGAGCATTTCTGTACTAACTGCTTATGGACCTCGCACGTAGCAGGGCATCGCCCGCTTAGCTTGTCAGTTTCACCCGTTTCTTCCTCAAGGGAGTTTACCAATTGCTTGCTTGTAATTGTAATTAAATTGATTCACAGAATAGCTAGCTCGGTATTATATCCTGATCTTGGGATTTTGCTACGACGAGGAAAACAGGGGAAGAATGAGCTGACAGAGCGAAGGAACTCCAAACTTGAGGACGTTTCTTGCGTACAAGACTAGGCGAGGCAATCCTGACGACCAAACGTGCCCATAAGTGCTTCATGCTGTCTTTCTTCAAATAAAAATAGTGCTCTCTCTCTGTGGATCGATCATCTCTCCTTCATTACATACAAAAACATACAAAATAGTGTACTCGCACGCATATGCAGAACAATCTACGGAAACACTTCCTAGAGAATCCATTAATCTCTCCCGTTCATTTCATACAAAATTTAGCCTGGAGAATCCATTAATCTCTCCCCTTTATTTCATACAAAATAGTGTACACTCTCGTGCCTGTGTGTGTGTGTGTGTGTGTATAGATGCACCAATCACAAACTACAGAAGCACTTCCTATGTAAAATTTAACCTAGAGAATCTATCAGTTTCATCAGCTACGCGATTAATGTCTTAGTTAAGCTAGCCTACACGGGTGATTGGCAAGGTACGATGCACAGGTAATTGTACGTAATTGCTAAGTTGTGTCATCGCCATATTGTCTCTTGTATCTTGCTGCTGTGTGCACGTGGCCTCGCGTGCCCTCATGTCAATGCAAGTAGCCTGCTGTCAGATGGTTCCTGGATGGACGTAAAGCTACATTAGTATGAAGCTCCAAAGGTGCAGCGGCGCTGAGCTGCCACCCAGTGTGCCGGTGCCACGGCACGCAAGTGACAAATCGCAGGTGACGCAGGGTCCGGAAGCTGTTAGCCGCAGGCCTGCAAGCTCATGTGCCTGCCTCGATGCCTTGTGTCCATGCTGCTGCTGCTGCTGCTGCTGCTCGGAGTTGGGAGTCTTGGAGAGTTGCTAGGGTGGCTGCTTTCTAGCGCGCATGCGCGTGTTGGTGCTGGTCACGCCTTTCTTGTGGCCCGGCCCCCTTATCCGATCTGCTTTTGCTGACAGGAAGAAGATACGATGTGCGCCATCCCGCTGTGTCGCGACCGAGGATGATCGATCGTCCTCGCCACTGGCTGGCGATTCCCCTCTCCGGTGGTTGCACGCGTCAGCTTTTCAGCTACGGTACATAGTTGAGAGTTTGAGTCGACAAGGTTCTGCGTTATTGACTACTTATGTTGTGTGATGGGCGCTGCTTCATCCAAACATTCAGAACAAGTCATTGGGTCGAGCTTGTTTCAGCTCGTAGATTGTGAGTTGCAGCTTTGAGACTGAAGCTGGGAGGAGCGAATTGTCACAGCTTTATTTGAACTTGTTCGTTTCGACTTGCAGACTAAGCTAACACCACGCAAGCTGCATTTTCCAACCTACATTGTCGAACAGTTAGAGGCCGAGCATTACTACACCCTTATTGCCCCGGTACTTGAAACAACAAATTCGTTGAACCTGGACACAAGACGAGCAGCCCGTCGGCCTGCGTGGTGACGAGACGAGCAGCTTTTGGATTGGATAAGGTACCTGGACAAGGCTCTAGCTCGGAGATGCGAATAATGAACAGTCTGCCCTGACCCCATAGTCAGTGGCCCGGAGTAGTAGTGTCCAGTGCAACGGCTAGGTAGCTCCCAATCCATGTTGCTGGGGGTTGGGCAGACACGAACATGGATGGCATCCTGTCGCTGTCCGCGTACACGGTCACGGCCGCCCGCCTAAGCTAGCTAGCCGCCTACCGTGATCCTCAGCAGGATCCTCCAGGCGTGCACATGACAACATGTGCGGGCAAACTGATAAGGGGTAGCATTAGCAAGCAGGGGCATCATGAAGGCAAGGCAAGCGATAGACATCGAGCCTGCCCCCAGCGCCATGCCGGGAGGGGAATCCGGAGGAGAGATACCCTAGCTGCCATTGTGTTATTCATGGAACTTGGGAGTAATTTGGCACAAGCTTGGCTAACCAAAGCTGTTGTTACCTACTAAGACGAGAGATACGCATTAACAATTGCTTTGCTTTTCCTGTCGCGCGTCAGAGTAAAGTTACGGGGGAAAAAAATGTAAGATGATACATGATGACGTGTATACGTGCACATGCCAACATGATCAAATAAGCTAAGGCAGCCACAGATCCAAGTGCCAGTACGTGAGCCCAGCCAGAAACTCTCAGGCATGCATGGTGTATAGTGGCATTTTCGAAACGAAAAAGATCATCGTCCGGCTAATCATCGAAGAGCATCTTTTCAGATTACTCGTATCTCTTTCCAATATCAAAATATTTTTTCTAATAGAAAGTACTCCAACATATTACCAATTGCATCCCTAATACTAAAATATTTTTGTGATTACTAAAACACACCTTCATCTTACTCAAATGCAGAGAGATTCCTCCATCTACTCTATACATTGAGTAATCTGCTACAACACTAGCTACCAAAACACAAAAAGTGTTATTGATGATTATCGGTGTTTCGTCCATCAGCAAGTAAATTAGCGTCGCGCTTCTCCGTAGCCCGATGGCTAACACTTAAAGATACCTAAGTGTGCTTCGCGTTCCTTGAACTCGAGTGCTGGTGCTTACAACGGGGCGCTCGCAAACGGTCAAGGTGTGTGGGTTGAAAGGTGTTCATAGAGAGAAAGAAGGCCTAGCTCTATCTTACATAGTCTGGTGGGCTGGATTACAATGCGAGAGAAGGAGTACCTCACCCGCGGGGATTGACATCCCGATGAGAAGGTACGGAGCCCTACACGCAGGGCAAAGGTAGGTTCAAATTAGGGGGTGATCATGCACCCACGAAATTTTATAAAAATAGTGATTAGATCTATTTTTCACCGTATATGTCCTCCCACAGCTCAACTTCAAGCATCCACAAGGAGAGTGCACCCCTTCAATTTGCTCTAACTTCGCCACTGCCTACACGTGTCTTGTCCTGGGCTCTCGGTTGGTTGCGCTCCATCGTATCCCAAAGCCAAGTCCTATCCGCCCGTTACGGCACCCCCTGACATGGCCTTGATCTTGTCTGCCATCCCATGGCAGGGCATGGCGTCATCGTATTTGTGGCACGTCCGCCCCGGTCCGTAGGAGCGCCTTTTTCCTGTTAGCAGGATCAGCCCGCCGCATTCCTGGTCTCGATGGTACACGGTGGGGCCCGCTAGCTCGGCACGCCTGCCTCACACTACGCCTGACGCGGGCGGCGGAGGATGACCGGTATGGCTTGTCTCGTCAATCTAACGGGGTGGCGCAGCCAGCGTGCCTGCGGGTCCACAGCGTCACGATGGCCTGGCTAACCAGAGGCGCTCCCCCGATCCTTCGGTCTGTAGGCGGCGCCCTTGCCCCGGTTGTCGGGCAGGGCTCGTGCATGCATGTCACGTCGGGACAGCACATTTAATGCCTCCCGCGCCTTTCTCGAGAGGTTGAGGGGTCGGACTTGGTTGTTGGGTCGGTGCTGGCTTCCCGACCCCGCGGAACTCGTCGCAGGTCAGGAAAGTACCACGTGTCTGGGGTTCACCCATTGGGCCTCCGGGCTGCCACTTCGTCTGGCGGGCCGGCGCTGGTCGCACCTCAGTCTTAGCAGGCCGGTTTGTATGACAGAAACCGGCTGATTCCTTCTTTAGCCCTTGAGGGCCTCTCTTTAGGGTACCCATGGTAAGTGACTCTCACAATGATGGAGAGATATAATATATATGATACGAGAGATGTTAATCTGCTGGAGATGCTCTAAGGCAATAACGCATATGCCCTCGTCCTTCTGTGTGATGGCTACGTTTTGGCAGCGATCCGATGGTCATTTTCGTCCATACAAAAAAGCGCTGTCTCACGTTACATTTTTTCACACGACAATAATGCACGTATCACTCGTCGAAACCTACAAAAAATAAGAAAAATTGTATCCATCGTCCGTTGGGCTCCGTTGGTCCCACCGGTCGTGTGTCGCGACATGTGTGCACATCATGTGCTGATCCGAGTGTGCATTAGGTGATGAGTGAGATGAAGCAAACGGAGCACGGTGTTTGCCGTCGTCGTCGATGGCCGTCCTAGTTACACGACGCACGAGCTCCTACCGGTACCGGAGAGACAGAGCGAGCGACAGGTAGAATAGAGAAATCTCCCGGGTGCTGCTGTTGTCGCCTCGCTGGACGCAACGTTCGCTTGTTCCTGTGTTGGTGTCTGCATCCTCCCCCACGTCAATGAGATTTGACGCGAGATTAACCAGAGAAGAGTCTGCCTTTCGCTCTATCACAAGCTAAGAAAAAAAAAGCTCTTAGTAGGTACATCAACATGGACTACATTGGAGCCAGGTAAAAGTCACTGGACGAGTTCTGTTTTTTTTTTTGAGACCAAGGGTTCTGTTTTTTTGGGTCACTGGACATGCTAAAAACTCTCTTCGCAAAAAAAAAAGAACAAGCTAAAAACTCATCCAGCTTGCCGCGTTGCCGGTGTCGGACGCAGAGCAACCAAAAATATGAGGGGCTCATGCACGTCTCTTTTCCTTCCTCTTCTTTTCTTCAGATGGTGCCTGCCTTATATTCCTATATGCTGCTGCTGCTGCTATGGTAGCAATATAATAATATATTCGATCATGCCTGCCCTCATGATCCATGAGCAGTACACACTTTGTTTGCCTTCACTCTCATCTATGCATTTTTTGATTTCATGTCCTGAAAGAAAAAGAGTAAAAATGCACCGTTAGTCCTCAAACTTGATTCCAGATGTCATCCCAGTTCCTAAACTGCACATTTAGATCCATAAATTTGCTAATCATATCACGTGAGGTCCAAATCATAGTTGATTAAGCTAAATCTAAAGTTATATAATTTATTTAGATAAAAAATTACATGCAAAATGTATACACACAAAAATAATTTGTCGGTACATACAGATAGGGGTACCTCCCGCTAGGGTGTCCAAGCCTTCGGCTTCCCATAATCCATACTCCTCCTCGCCTCTGGGCCACGTGGCATACGGCCTCCGGGCCTGACAGCTGGGACCGCGGTCTCCGGACCCTCCCCCGAACTCCATGAGGCCCGGGGTCTCTGCACACCCAGGTGGGCGGGAGAGCTCTCGGGTAGCCCCTGCGGACCCGGCCTCCCCTGGGAGGTCCGAGGCCGCCACGTGTGATGACCGAACCATCACAGGCCAGCCCACTCCAACCGGCCTCGGGGGCCCCGGGCCCCCCTTCCCCCGGGAAGGGGTCCGGTGCCGCCATGTGTTGCCCAGCGGGAGGAGCGGGGCTGGCCCCGCCGCGTGCCTGCGGCCCGAGGCCCCTTGCGGGTCGCCTCCCCACCTACCAGCATTTAATGCGGTAGCTGAGTCGGGCGCGCCAAAGTCAAAAGGTGCGGCCTGCCACTGACACACGGGGCAGGTAAGCTGACACCACGGTAAGCCCGTCTGATCTGAAGGCGGTGCGTCGTATCACCGTGCACAGTGCGCGGGCTGTGTGCTGTCCCGTCACGGCGCTGCGCGCGTGATGATGGCCTGTAATAGGCGAGCCACGGCGTGCGCTGTAACAGTGCATGCGCGACGAGCCAGCGCCGGCTCGCCCCCTGGCAGGAGGTTCCATCCCAACAGTGACAGCACGGTTTCACTGTTGGGCAACGCTGGCACCGGACACTGTGCAAGACAAGGCTGTACACGGCCATATCCTGGCTGTGGATACGCACATCAACTTCTCGATCGAGAGGACTACGGAGAGGAGCTCGAGGAGAAGACCTCCTTATTTCTCGTAGAACGGCCCCTGTTGGCCAGGCCCACCTGTCGGGGTCCCGCACAGTGTAAGCACTCCCCTTGAACTATAAAAGGGAGAGTGCACTCGTTAGAAGGGAGGGGGGGCTCAGCAATCAGAAACACACAAGCTTATGCTGCTTTCCATTCAGGCTCACGCAGCCAATACAACACCAAAGTGGACGTAGGGTATTACGCTCCGGCGGCCCGAACCACTCTAAATCTTCGTGTCCTTCCTGCGTTCATCTATCCACCGATCGAGCGCTCCTAAGTCTCCTCCAAACCCATCCTTAACTAGGATTAGGCGGGTGCTTTCCGCCACCCGGATGGAGAATTCCTCCGACACCATCCTTAACTAGGATTAGGCGGGTGCTTTCCGCCACCCGGCTGGAGAATTCCTCCGACATAATTCATATTAATTTACTTGTACAAATATATTCAAGTTTGTAAAACAATAACTCATATGACTGAGTTTGTAAAAAGAAACCACAAAATAAAAAGATAATCTAAAAATTGAAACACTTCCACTCTATAATTTAAAAATGATAATTTGGACTTCACGTGATACGATTAGCAAGTTTAAGAATCTGAATATGTATTTTAAAAGTTTGAGGACCGGAAGGACACTCCGAACCAAATTCGAGAACCGGCGGTGTATTTTACTAAAAAGATACTGCTCGTTTGGTGGATATCAACCGTATGTCAAGAAACCCAATCCACACGGTGAACCGCCTATTATTAGAGATACGGGTAGAAAAAACATGTCACTAATGACACTTTCGTTAGAGATGTGGGTTTGGAAAATGCATCACTGAAGGCACTCAATGGTGACGTATTTTGCCGATCCATGTCACTGATAATCATCCACATTCAAGGTTTTGATATTTTTAGTATCAATAATGATGAAAAACGAGCGTCATAAATTAGTGACGATAAAAGAACCGTCACGAGATTTATGATGAAAAAATTACTTTCGTCACAGAATACCTTTTATTATAGGGGATAGGCGACGAACGGATTTTCATCACGCAAGTGTCACATATTACGAACCATAAGGAAATATTTAGTTTCAGTGACATAAGTGAAACGTCACAGAAAGCTATACGTGTTGTAGTGTGTATTTAACTAAAAAATACTAGTCGTTTGGTGGATGTCAACCGTATGTTAAGAAACCCAATCCACGATTCCACACGGTGAACCGCAAATACGACTTTTGGCTCCAGCAAAGAAAACAATGCATGGTTCCCCCAAAAATTCAACGCCTAGATAACTCGATCCAAATTAGTCCCCATGCACAGAATCGCAGCTCGTGTCCACACGCGCATCACCCGTAGAATATACCCTAGCTCACGCTCGGCCGATCAAAGTCAACTGGCTAATTTGGCCGGCTTGCCGAGAAGCTGGAGAGCACCGCAAGCATGTGCGCCCCGTGCCGCCTATCAACCACATGCGCGCATGGCGTGGGTCACCACCGGCAAGCACGCGCGACGGAGGAGATGGTTGGTAGGGAGGAAAGCACGGGATGCATGCGGACGAAGCGAAGGGCAGCAAACTATCCGGAGGAAAGAGCTAGGAGGTCCGTCGTTATATCATGCTCATTCTTGTTTTGGTTGACAAATACTAGAATGGTTTGATCATTCTCATCCCGCCTCTCGTACACATGATTAGTACAAACATGAGGGTTGAAATCATATTTCAGCGAGATTTGATAGGTCGCTATCCCATCTAATAACTAATACTCCATCCGTTCTAAATTATAGATCGTTTTGGTATTGTATCCAGAAATATTAAAATGATCTGTAATTTGGAACGGAGGGATCAAACCAGAAGGCGGATTTTTCAAGACAGAAATAGCAAAAACTCTCTCTCTAAATATATATCAAACCAAAACGTGGATTTTCCAATATAGAAATAGCAAATACTATATATTTAGTAGTTATACAACACAGCTAATGTGTCCACCGTGAAATGATTTATTTGGCCCGGTCATTTTCAACCAAACATGATTAGATGGTTGTGTTTTCCACACGCGCTGATCCCGAGTCCACTTCCCCTTGGTTTTGTCGTGACTTGCACTATATGGCACTCGGTGTGACGACACCGCGGTACTCAATGATACAGTACAATATTACACTTATAAATCAAAAGTCTGTTTATCTTGTATCATATAAAAAATAAAAATTTGTACCTGCTATACAATACAAAACTCATGTCGTGATTTTATTTCCAGCAAGAGTCAATTTTAAGCATTTATTCGGGAACTCCATCTCGAAGTTTCGCAACGCGCATGATTACGAGAGGCTGCGTGTATGAATGATCCAAATGATGAGCTAAATCCATTATTGCAAATCGCTAGATTGTTGAACTCCATTTGACACAGGATGCATCTGATATTTTTGACGAATATTAGTATATAAAATATATTATTGTTCTTATCAGTTGGGGTCTGGGATGCCTTGCAAAGAAGCGTTCACTACTAGATTTAAAATATTTTCTGAGTGTTTTTTAGCTAATAGCCGAAAGTTATTGGTCTTCTTTACGGTTTTTTCTTACATATCTAATGGTTATTTGCTAAGTGGCCAACCCATTTTTTTCTTTGTAAATATTGGTTGACAATTCTTCCCCGTCTGAGATTAATTATAAAAACCAGGCTATAAAACTTCAGCTGTTTGTGAAAAATTAAGAAAAATAATAATCCTCGGCGATACACTCTGAAGTTCTAAATTTACCATAGTAAATATAGAACATAAATTCCATTTTACTTGTAATTGGTGTTTCCTCGAACGAAGGTGGTACAATTCTTTTTTCAACTTCTGACATTAACCATGAGCTTTCATCATTCAGGGTCGTTTTCTTCATCAAACCTTCACATGACATTTTCAAGCATTTATGAAAGTAAAACCCCATGTTGAAGCTCTGCATGCAGAATGCATGATTACAAAGACTATGTACATCATAAATGGTGCAAAGTGACACTATTAAAAAACGAAATGATCTGTAGCAATGCCCTGTTTTTTTGGGACGGGTCAAAATGTATCCCTTTCCAACAAAAAAAACGGTGTTAATGTAACAGCTGGCCCGCTGCTGAAAATACATCTTTAGGGATGGATGGCGCCATAACCCGTCTCTAAAATAGGCTTATTTTTAGGGACGGGTGATGGCGCCACCTATCCCTAAAGATGGAATTTCCAGGGGCGGGTGGCGCCATCACCCGCCCCTGAAAATATGTCCTATTTTTAGAGGCGGGTGATGGCACCACCTGCCCCTACAAATGCTTCTTCAATATTATATAAAAAATTTAATTAATTCTCAAAATATAGTAAATCACATAAAAAAACTCAAATTTATACACTAAGGCTATTGTCACCTATAGAACTAGAAAAAATACTAAATATATTTCAGTGTATATAATGCTTAAGAGTTGCAACCATAAAGTATGGCTTGAGTATGACATAGTAAGTGGGAGAATTCTGCATTGTTGTTTCAACACTCTTAACTATTATATATACTGAAATATAGTTGGCATATTTTTTTCTACTTCTATATGTCACAATATTCTTATGGTACAAATTTCACTATTTTTGGATGTGTTTTGCTATTTTTTGAAATTAATTGAATTTGCAGAACAAATTTAAAAATTATTTGCAAGGGCGGGTGACGCCCCCACCTATCCCACAAAATGCCCTCTCTATGTATGGAACCGGCGGTGGAGACTTGGATAAATTTTTGATTTGAAGTGGCCGCTGCCGCTCCTCCCCGCGCCCCACCTCCTCGCCCCGCGCCGCCACCTCCTCGCGCAGATCTACGGCCGCGGGCCCCGCGCTGCACCTCCTCCCTGCCGCTGCTCCTCCCTGCGCAGCGCCTCCTCCCCGCCAGCTTCCTCCCGCGGATCTAAGGCCGCGAGCCCCTGCAACACCTCCTCCCCACGCCTCCTCCCCTCCTGGTATGTTCTTGATTTTTTTTCTTTTTTCCATTTCGATGCACACACCTGGCGGTCGCGTCATCTGTTCCTGCAAACAGTATTTGTAGCTACGAAAAGCAGAGACGGATATCGCGCCTGCCCCTAGAAATGCTGTTTTACCCGCCCCTAAAAATATTTTACGGAGAAGTGTGATGATCTGACCGTCATTGCAAACTGCCAGATAGTTGAGCATCAACTTATAGGATATTCTCCTAAGTTTCTTTTTTTAGTTACCTTTTGCTTTGGTTACAGTAGTAGACATTTCTTTTAGAATGTGCAATGAACAAATCAGTTGTTTCGGCCGCAAAATCAACGTCGGGCGGCTGCCGAGAAGCTAGAGGCAGGCAGGCAGGTCATGCGGAGCCGCCACCCGCGTGTTCTCGGGCCGGTCAAATTCACACACTCATGCAGGCTGGCGCGTACATACGGAGCATTGACAGCATGTGAATCTGGATAAGCCTTCTTTGCATCCCTGTAGAGGAATCAGTTCCATGCATCTTGGATAGGGCTGAATAATGAGCCGGCTCGGCTCGGTCCGGCTCTCGGCTCGTTATCTTAACAAGCACAAAAGCCTGCTCGGCTCGGCTCAGTCTAGCTCGTGAGCTAGCTCGGGCAGCTCGCGACCCGAGGGTACGCTAGAGCAGCAGAGAGGATCAGGGACTCGAGGTCAACGGCAAGGTGGCGCCCGCGGAGCAAGGGGTCGGGGTCGGGGTCACGGCGGCACGCTCCTTCTCCTTGCTTTTATACTACGAGGCGCCTGCTGAGCTTCTCGTCCTCCATGGCGAGCGGTGGAGCCTGGAGGCGGCGCACCCCTGCTCGGAGCAGGAAGGGCCAAAGGGGAGAAGGCGGAGGGAGGGCAGTAGGGATTGGACCGAGGGAGGGGGAGGAGCGACAGGCGACGATGCAACGCGAATTGGGAATGGCAAGTGAGGCGGCGCGCGTCCAGGGGAATCAGGAGGAGGGGGAGAGGCGACACCCGTGACGGGAATCCGGAGGAGTGGGAGGTAGGCTAAAGGGCAGGAGCTGGTTTTAGGGGGGAGGGGCGCTGGCCGGCAGGAGCGGAACCGCTCGCCCGTCGCCCTTCGGCGGATGCAGCAGGTGCGGGAGTACGGCTATGCGAGAGTGCCGAGCGGGTCGGGTTTTGCTGGATTAACACGAGTCGGGCCTATTGGGCCACAAATTTGGACTTCTAGACGGCCTGTAACATAGATGGAACCATAGATGGAACCATATTGCACATGTAGCTCATTAGGCTCGCGAGCAGCTCGCAAGCTGGCTCGAACTTGCTTGTTATACTAACGAGCACAAAGTCCTCCTCGGCTCGTTAGGAATTGGACCGAGCTGAGCCAAGCTGGTTGCGAGTCAAGCGAGCTAACGAGCCACGAGCAATTTTTCCAGCTCTAATCCTGGATATATCTATATATGACATCCGTAGTGTTGGAACTTGGAAATGGAAAGTGAATGGAGCAGAAAACACAAAACCGTCTGATTTCGCCACTACGTACAGACTCAAAAGAAGTGGTCTCAAGCAGCAATTTATTGTTACACACAAAACGGGCTATTTATCATTACACAATTGGAATCAAACACATTACATCTCGAAACATTCTGACCAAAATTTGTTCCCTCTTTGTTTCCACCTCCCGAATAACTGGAATATGCTGAAATTCTAGTGGAACTTTAATCCCTGACTTTTAATTTGCACCATATCTGTGCTTACCTACTTGGGTGCTCTTTTGCTTTCATATACTTAATATGAAATATGTAATAGAAACCTCAAAGTGAATTATTGTATATACCATGGACTAACTCGGCCTCAATTTTTTTCCTTTAATATCTAATACTTTTTGCATATTATTTCCTTATTTTTACTAACTTTCACTGAGAGTCATTTCCAAGCATTTAGAAAACTCATCGATCATGAGATGGCACGTGTGAATGATCGAAATCATGAATCAATATATCGCTAGATTTATGATATGCATTTGATACTAGGATGACACACTCAACCTTTGGGTTGAAAATTATTAGAACCACAGGGGCAGATACAGGATTTAATGTTAAGGGGGCCAGTAAAAATATAGATAATCATGTAGGAAGCGAATATACGTGGGCGAGCACTGGATACCTCCAGTGCGCTCCAACGAGACGAGACTCGAGAGGTACGTTGGCAAGTAGCTCCAAGCTAAGATACGTTGAGGCAATGTTTGAGGGTGCACAGGCGAGTAGCTGGCCTAGAGATCAATTCATGTCGGATGTCCTTCCGGGCCGTCGTGTCTAGGGTCATAACCAACAAAGGAAGGTGACGAGCAGTGATGCAGGGTGTGGAGGAGGATGGGTTTATCCCATCCTCCCTGTTCTCCAACCAAACACACGTTTAGATTACAACTACATTTTTAGAAAAAAAGTTGTGGCAAGTGTTAAATGACAAAAATGAATGTGCACTAGAGTAGTATAATTATATCCAATTTCAACTTGAAGGGTTGGACCATATTAAGCTTTTTTTTTGAAAATAAAATCTTAAATTACGTACTGTAATTTAATTCACTTACAGCATATACTTTTCATTCAAACTATATATTTTTATCATTAAATTCAATCATACTCTGTTTCACAACTTAATATGCAATGCAAGCGCATGGTGTTAATCAACTAATATGCAAATTTCTGGTACCTATTAGAGTAGGCATCCATCCATAGGAGGGGCCATGGCCCCTGCCGGCCTCCTGGCTCCGCCACTAGTCATCCACAAAGCATGTTAAAATCATGCAATGTACACTAAGTGGGTGTTGTTGCCGGACTGCTAACTCAAGCTAAATCATAGGACCGACACTTTCTATTATGGTGTATAGATATGAAATGATTTAGCATCACTTCTTCAAAGTAGTGTCACTGTCATGATACAATTACGCAAATGATTTGTCCGGAGTACATGCATGTATCATAGCCGACCATTATGCATCTTGCAAAATCTGAACTATAGACGACCTAGTAGTTTGAGACAATCACCAAGCAGTCTTTCTCTAATCTCTACCTAGTAGGTGTCTACTAAAATGACTCAGAAGAGGTTCTTACCATGCTAACCACACAAGCAAGAGAAATTATAAGGTGTGTTTGGTTCGGTGGACATCATGGAACGGATGGGTTAATCTTTTTTTTACCTGTGTTTGGTCGGGAGATATGGGACGAAGTTGTCCACTACAGGAAAATGTTCGGCCAATATCTGGGACGAGCTGGTTGGTCATAATCGGGCGGACGGACTCGTCCCTTCCTCACGCCATGACTTCTCCATCATCTTAGGCACGCACAGCGGAGCAAGGCAGGTGGTGGCAAGAAGGAGCTCCCAGCTACATCCCAAGCAAGCTCTGGTCGTGCAGGATGTGTGGTGGGGCGAGCTCCTCTAGCAGCACGTAAGCTCTCCGACATATCAAGTTCCTCTGGCGGCTGTGCGAGCTCTCTAGCATGCCGAGCTTCTACGGAAGCTGCAAGCTCTGTTTCTTTTTCTTTCGATGAGGTGCGCCAGCTCTGGGTGGTTGGAATGTGAGCCACAGTGAGTAGTGAGCCGTGAACGAGGAGGAAGAAGAGTAGTCACATGATGATAAGTGGGACCCATATGTTACTATATCTAACACCTAGATAAATCCATCCCTACAACCAAACACTAGCGAGGATGATTCAATCTAAAAAATTAGGAGCGAGACCGTCCCATCCCACTGCATCTCTTAACCAAACATATGCTTAGTGACTCGCCTGAGTAATTTCAATAAAACCGAGTATTAACATGAAGCAACTACCTCCTGACATGTGAGTTTCTCAAAAAATAAATATAATTACATCGATTTGATTTTTCTACACATTAATTTTTTGTTGCATCAATGCACTAATCTAAACACTGATTGCATAGGCCTAGTCATGGTTAATAATTAAAGTCATTCTAGTAGTGAAACTATATATCGTGAATCCTTTATTTTTGCTCACTTCAATGTAAGCATCCTCTTCCTCCCTTTGTTGTTGATATCTATATCTTGAGGTTTCGCCTCACTCTCTTTCTCTACTTAATAACTTGAAGCACACCCGAGCCTAAAGAATAGAAAATGAAAATAGTGTCTTTGATGCCTCGCTTGAATCAATTGACCTAAACTGCTAGTACTAGTTAGCACTAGTTACTATCCCCATATGATAAATTAGTCTCAACTCCATCAGCACTGGTTATTATAACCATAAACAATAGCACAAATCAAGTGAACAAGGATCTATTACGTGTCCAATATCTTGTTCGTAATGATATGAGAGAACTACATAAAAAATAGAGATTTGCACCGTAATTTCAATGAAAGGTTGGGACATAATGATAAAAAACTAGAAAGCATCATCATGAATTGGGACAATGGGGCTACACTATTATCCTTGTCATTTGTGGAGGGTCCACTGCTCGTATAATTTGTTATTCTCTTTTATTTTTCATTTTTACTCTTTTATGTGTTGCACATCTAAAAATTGTGATATCTCGAGCATGAATGACATGCTTAACATTCACCGGCACCTCTATATAATTGAACTAAAGAATTTATGCAAATATCCCAATAACAAAAGTTGTTTATTTGTATCATGATATTTTTTCACCTTGGAACACAATAGTGAATTGAAACACTTATTTCTTCATTTTAATAATCTAAAATAATACTAAAAAATTAAATAAAAAACTTATATGCACACCACTAGTTCATAAAAGTAAATATGTAAGATTTTATTTTAAGATATTTTTCTCGCTCTTTAATTCCCTAAAATAACACAATTTAAATAAAAGAGTGTAGGTTCCACTCCAACTAAAAGAGTTTGTGTCTCTGCGTGAGAATACTACAAAATAGCATTTAACAAACGCATATATACAAAATGGTGGACAAGAGGACTTAATCAAATATCTAAATGAAAATATTAATATTATTATTCATTTTAGTATTTGTGATATTTTTCCTTGATTATGCAGCTGCAATGGTACCACATTTAATACATATTTTGATGGTGAAAAAGATGGATGCTAAATTTATTTATTTTAACTTTGAAATCACAACTGTAGTCGCTAGCCATTGTGCTTCATCATGCCTTCAATATGTGGGATTGGTGTTAGGATCATGAAGGCAAGGGATCATCACATTGAAGTAAAGTAATGTCAAATAGTTTAGTAAAGATCCACATGTTTTGTTTTATTATTATGCATAAATGGTTATATAAGTTGTTGGGCATACTGATGCCTTTTAATTTTCTAAAACACTATAAATACAAAGGTTGTATATTATTTTTTTTGTCAATGTAAGGGATCGCCCATTTATCTTTTATTATGTGGATCTGGCTAGAGTATGTAAACTCACTGTGATATAGTTTTGAACTAGTTTATCATCCATCTTTATTCATATAGTGTGTATTTTCCACTTGTGCATATATGGATTATCATTAGAATAATAGCAACAAAGAACATATATATATAGCTCATGCACACCAATTTATTCATTTAGTGTGTATTTTCCACTTGTGCGTGTGTTATTTATCTTTATGCTAGGGGTCTTTTGGCCACTCAAAATAAGTCGGGAAGGTGTTATTTTGTGAAGTTTATAAGATCAGGGGTGGATCTAGGACCTGGGCTGGGGCTTTCGCCACCCGGGTCTAGCCCGCAAAACTCCATTAACCTTCATATTGTATATAGTGAAAACCAGCCCATGTATCTCCAAACTAATCTATAATTAGTCTGTGTAAGATCAATCTCCGTTGGTTTAGCCCCGGCCCAACACCATTTCTAGTTCCGCCTCTGTATAAGATGACATGTTAGGTTAACTAACACATCCATATAAAATGTGAACAAGTGTGTCCAATAAATATTCTAATGAACATTATTGTTCATGTTATTATGATGATAATTTTTATAACATAATTTTTTAGTGATAAATTGTGATAAGTTTTATAACAATGATGATTTGGTGATAATTTTTATAACAATGATAATTTTATGAAAATATACCACATTTATGTGATGTGATAGATGTGTGTATAATTTGCTAGATTCAAGTTTAAATATAGTCGCTAACAACAATGACTTCATCATACAAATAACTTGCAAGAATCGGTGTGGGATGAGTCCAATCACAAAGCAAATGGATTTCGTATGCTAGGTGAGGAGTGATCTCGTATAATATAACAAAAGATACACATGTTTTTATTCTATAACCTTTCATAGAGATAAATATAAATAGGTATCATATTGTGCTAATCCAAGCATGACCCTATAGCGCACAAAAATAGATATGTGGGCATTTGTTCGATTGAGAATAAATGTTGCATTTTGTTTTTTATGTAGGGGTTTGTTCACCATTTTCGATCTTTCTCACTCTGCCTAAAACTTATGCAACCCACTATGATATACATCTTGACTAGCTTAAATGCACCATTACACGATCTATGGGACCTAGTTTGGAGAAAAGAAACATATCTACACCTATGACCTCCAAAACAAACAAATAAAAGGCAAGGAGATAATGTGCCATCCCTCTTGTCGTGGGGCCACCCATCAATTCACAAGCAACCTTGAACGGAAGGAAGCAAACGTGATGAACCGGAGGGCATATCTGTCACTCCTAATTCTTGCAGGCCCTTTCCTGCAAGCGCCCAATAGCATAACAACCACACCTGAGCCTGCGGCCTCACTGCCATCCAGGGGTCGTCGTCCTTCCCTCCTCCTCCTCCCCCCTCTCCCTCTCGTCGCGGCATAAACAAACCAAACCAGACCAAAGGAAAGCAAAGGCAAAACCCCACCTCCTCCGTGCCCCGCCCCCTGCTTTTCCTCGCCTCCATTACCGGGCTGCGCGCGGCGGCGTCTGGCCTGCGGCGGCGGGGATGGTGGAGATTGATGGCGCCGTGGGAGTGGGAGGAGGCGGGCAGGCGCCGGCGCCGGCGCCGCACCCGCGGCTGTGGCGGCTGGTGGACGAGCGGTGCGACCCGCGCGCCCTAGAGACGGACTACGTGCGGCGGTTCCACCGGCACGAGCCCCGCGAGCACCAGTGCTCCTCCGCCGTCGCCAAGCACATCAAGGCCCCCGTCCACCTCGTAAGCGCCTCCGAACCTGTTGCTTTTGTTCATGCCGTTGAATATAATCATTTTGGCTGCTTCTTCTTCTTCTGTTTCTTGGCGTCCGGATCTCGCTGGGCCGATCCGCCGCGGCGATGTCTTGCCGATCGGTTCCTTGATTTTTCTCCTCCGTTCTGTTTGGTCCGGTTTTGGAGTGCTGATGCGTCTCTCCTTGATTAGGAAAGACGCCGACTTGGTTCAGAGTCACCGCTGGTTTGGTCTGTTTCTTCAATCGGGCACACATCCAGGCCTGATTTGGAGGCCGTCATGAGCTGGTCCCGTTCCTGCCTGCTTATTTCTCTCATCGCCCCTCCTTTTTTCTTGTGATTGGCCGGGCAGATCAATTGATCGGAACCACGTCGCTTTCGCTGAAAGCTAAGATTTCCGTTTCCTCGCAAGAAGCCTGTGATTTTACTTTTTTTTCACTGAATCGGCGTCCAGCTTTTGCTCCCGTGCGAGGCGCGGCTTTATATACGAGATGAACATGAGATGCATGATTGGTCGCAAATGATAGCCAGCAAAGCCTGGAGGATTTTTAATTCGCCTTTCTGTACCTCGCCTCACGTGGGAAGATGCTTCCCCCACCGCCACCTCGAGATCCCCGCTGAATCTGCTTTTCGCGAGATTATTTTGGGATTTCTAGGTGTTCTTGCATTGGCTGCCCTGTATTCCTTGTTAGGCCTTGAACATTTGTAGCTTTATTCTGCAAGTAATCTAATAGAGATGGTGGAGATATGCTTCACTTGGACTCCACTCCTTTGGATGTGGGTTCAGCGCTTGCCAAAAGATTAGATGCAACTAGTAATCTTCTTAAAAAAAAAGAGGAATAGCTTTTGCAGAATTGTGAGATGCTAACTTGTGATGCATTGAGTTGATTATTTGAAAGGAAATAATCATTTTGGGCCACTTTCCGGCCAAAGTTACCAGCATATGCTGAATGGATGCTGCCTCAGTTTCTAAGTGTGAATATGTGTATACAGTCCATAGTTCTCTCAAGGCACTATACCTCATATTATAATTGTGTATCTGTGGTTAAAAGAGCTGTCATATTCTTCAATCATCCTGATTTGATTTGTACACCACTCTTCCTGCCATTTTCTTGTGATAATTTCTGGCCTTCTGGCTTCTTTTCAGCTGTTCACTGATAGGACAGGCTGAGTTATCAGGTACAGTCTGCCGGTTACGGTCTTTATGTAGCACAGTTAATAGCAATTGACCTGTGTGTTGGAAACTTCTTTCCTCGATTGTCATATGCATGTGTGTGAATTGATCCTCTTCACCTTCCTAATCATTATCTGTGTATCTGATGAAGTAATTATCTGGCAGGTTTGGTCTCTGGTGAGGCGGTTTGATCAACCACAGCTTTTCAAGCCCTTTGTGAGCCGGTGTGAAATGAAAGGGAACATTGAGATCGGCAGTGTGAGGGAGGTCAATGTGAAGTCTGGGCTGCCAGCCACAAGAAGCACAGAGAGGCTGGAGCTGTTAGATGACAATGAGCACATACTCAGCGTCAGGTTCGTTGGAGGTGATCACAGGTTGCAGGTGTGTTCTATTCTTGATCTATACTGTCCGTCTTACAATTCATTTGGTTCAGGCTTAGATGTGGTTCCAAGATGCAGACTTCCTGATCTGGTAGATTATGCTTAAGAAAATTAGCAGTGGTCATATGTACTATCAGGATTATTCATTGATCAGGCATACTAATCTCAAAAGGTCCTCACCAACTTTCATGTGGCTACCACAGATTTTTTGACCTGACTGCTGCATATATTTCTTATACACTCAGTAAAGTTCTACTAAAATTGGTTTCTTAGTTGTTGCTCAGTTGCTGCATGTCGTAATATGTAAGCGAAGAAATGTATGACACTGGGTTTATCCCTTTTTAATGGCAAGGTCAAATTGTGTGCACATGACAAGTTGATTCCCACTAATTTCCTTCAATAGCCTTTCCTTGGGTACAATGCATCTGTACATGCAAACGGTGTGCACTTGAAACAATTGACAGGTGTGCTTGGCATCTGTTGTTGTTCCCTTCTCCACCAACGATAAAGAATAATATGCTCATGCACAAATAATGGTGGGCTTAACCCATCACTTGCTAATAAAATAGTGCTCTAATGCAAAGCACCTCTACTCTCAACTCATTGGGGTGGTTGAAGTAAACACGAGAGATATTTTCCACCTCATCTCCTCATCCTGACATCTCCTGATGCATCTTGATGTGCTGCCATGCTATCTGATAGCCCCAACAAACTGTTGTCGTCTAACCAAACAACAAGCACCGGTTGTTGTTATCTATGTGTGATGTTTGTTTGTTCTCAACTGCTTGGACTAACAAGTATGGCACTGACTTGCCACCCTTTGACCATACATGCCGAATTCGTTGCATGAGGACCTGTCACTCCCTTGTCGTGCTCCATCCGTTTGCTCTCATCATCGATGGCAACAAGTGGCCATGGTCACATGCACTGCATTTGGATAGTGCAAGACACTTGTGACTTGTCTGAATCTAAGGGGGGGATGCAGTTATCCGCGCGCCTCTTAAGTTCGTTGGAAGAGCACCAGCTTTCCTGTGCGCTGACGATAACTAACTGATGTGCTTGCCATCTTCCTTTGCAGAACTACTCCTCCATCCTCACCGTCCACCCCGAGGTCATCGACGGCCGGCCAGGGACCCTGGTGATCGAGTCCTTCGTCGTCGACGTCCCCGACGGCAACACCAAGGACGAGACGTGCTACTTCGTGGAGGCCCTGCTCAAGTGCAACCTCAAGTCGCTCGCGGAGGTGTCGGAGAACCGTGTCACCAGGGATCAAACGGAGCCCCTTGACCGGTGATGGAGATGGAGTCGGTTCGTCGATTCGGAACATCTCTTTCCTTAGAATGTGCAGAGCTATTCTCCAATGGAGCCCCTAGGTTCTTGGAACTTGCATGAAAGAGTTTTGAGGAAGTGCTACTGCTACGCTGTGTTCAAAATTATGTTTCCTCCTTGCGATTGTGTTGGCTGTTCTTCTCCAGCGTTGTATGTCGCCGAAGGAGAAGAACAGAATGCTGTGCTATTGTAGTGATGAAGTAAAAGAAAAAAAAAGTTAGAACTGTGAGGCCCTGAACATCTGCAACCTGATTAATGTGGACTAGAGGGTTTCTCTGTAATTAGCTTCTCGCTCTAGATTACCGCATACTGATTTCTGTCTCTTGTGTATATCTGTGTAAATACATGCCCCTCATGTAATTCCGGAGAGGACTATGAATCGGCTACGATTGTAATCTTCGAGGAAGAACCATTGTTACTTGCTTGCTACAGATACTGTAGTTGAACTTGGTTACCATGGAGAAACAAGATTCCCAAGCATTTGGCTTTGCTGATCTCGGCAAGTTGGCAGCACAACTTTGCGGTGCTGCCGCCAACATTATTGCAACATAATGCTGAGAAGTCCAAATGTTTTCTACTGCCTAATTTGTTGGATTCTCCCTAGTGCCAACCCTTCAAATGATGATCAAGGAAGAAGAAAAGAGGAAAAAGTCCTAGCCTTCGCAACTTCTAGATAGCATATTGCAACATATATAGATAGCTCACAGTGTGAAACCGAAATGGGGAAGGGTTGAAACTTTTAGAAATCGAGCACCATATGAAACTTTCCGTTGTTGAGAATCAAATCCTCATGAAGTTGAAAAGCTGTTGATGGTGCAGCATTGTTTTGCAATATTCTATATCTTGTTTTCTTAGTGTTTATTAGTGGCAATCTCGATCTTTTGGTGTTTACTGTCTGATGGTCACTTCAGTGGCAAAAGAAAAGGCGATCGTCATGCATGGTCAATTGCTACCACAAGAAGAGAGACTTTCCTTTTCTTCTCTTAACAGTTTTTGTGGGCAGCAAAGTTTGACGTAAGGACACTAGTGGAGCCTTCATGATGTGTTTTTGCAAGCATTAGTAAGGTCAGTTTTGCCGTGTTAACTTTCCACTTGGAAACGTTTACTTCCTGGAGCATAAGAATTCCCTAGGATTAGCTTTTTTTATATTTTATTTTTTCTGTGAAGGATTATTCCCTCTCTACTCCATCTATGCTTTTTCCCTTTTGCCACTTTGGTCCTGTCAGTGTTGTTTAATTGTTGCCTCGGAAATGAAACCGCAGAAATTTGAAAAATAAATATACTAAAAAAAGTAAAAAAATCCTTAAAAGAAGAAAAATCCTAAAGTTTCAGAAGAATTCATGGGTAACTCCTAAATTCCTAAAACTTTTGCAAGAATTTCACGATGAGACCTTTTTTATATTACTTAACTTACTTTTTTTTTTGCTAAACTGTTACTTAACTTACTTAAAGGTGCACAGTATCAAATGAACTCTCCAGACAATGTGAAAGCAGCTCACACGGGGGGTAGCTTGCCCCTTGGTACTACTCAAGGGGTGACTACGTACTTCAATCAATTTGTGTGAAAACAGTCTCTATCATTCCATCGCATGAATAGAGTATATGAGAGATGGGACTATGTTCACCTTAAAGTTCAAGGGACTAAAATTGGCTAGAACCAATCTCCATAACATGATTTCTATTTTCTATATTTTTTTGTAAGTAAACTTTTAGAAGTGGCTGATATTATTTATTTTCCAAACTCTTACTTTTGTAATGAATTCTTTTTCCTGTGTTTTCCCTTAATTCACATTACTACCCGATCTATATTCTTTGTTTTTGCCACTTAATTTGGTCCTATTGGTGCCTTTTGACTGTCCGATATATACTAAAAATCATAGAAAATTGAAAAAGTAAATGCCACAAACCTAAAATATTAAGAACGTAGTACAATACCAGTATTGGTTATTACATCACTTAAATCAATTCAACAGAAATGCAGTCCCTATCATTCCTGGGCAAGAGTATATTGGGGTTTGTTCACACAAAATTTGTAGAACTCAAATCAGACGATGGAACCAATTTCTCAAAAACAATCCGTACTTTATTATAAATGTTCAAAAGTGACATTTTTTCTCTCTAAAGTTACTGGTACTGTTTATAGGTTTTTGTATTCTTTTTATTTTCCTGGATTTTCTTTTCCAATCTTTTCTCAAAGGTCAATTGATGTTTACTTCATGAAAGTGCCAACGATATGACAATGGCGGGAATAATACCAAAAGATAGAAGCATCGATTTTCTGGTTCCTTCAATGCCATAAAGAAAACTTCGTGGCAACTTTTGACCTTGCAAGATTTCGTCGTCCCATATGACCGTTAGGATCGCATTTCAACCTTTACAAAAACGAACTCTAGAAAACTGCATATAGAATAGGGTTTGCGGGAAAAAAGAACTCTTTCTCTGTTTTTAAATAGAAGTTAAAAGACCTCTGCCTCGTTTTCTAAATTCAAGTTAAAGAAAACTCTATTTGACCAAAACACAAGCTAACATTTTTTTTTTCTTTTTGAACTTCACAATTTTTCCCTGACCTCCCGATCAGCTGGGCTGGACGGGCCCACGCGGAGTCCCGGTCATGGACGGTGGCCTCTCCTATCGCCGTCTTTCAAGGTCGGCCCGGCCATCCACCATTACCTTGCTACCACCACCGGTGGCCCAGGGCACGTGGGGCCCATGATCCCCATCAACTTTGCTCAGCCAATGAGCTGGGAGCCTCATCCATTACCCCTGGGGCCACCTGCCAGTGGCATGGCGCTCAAGTCAGATGGGTGGTCAAGGAGTCATTGGGCTGCTGAATTAATTTGGCGGCTGATCGAGCGATGCTTGATCATGAACGTTGGCCTCACAAACACGAAAGGCAAAACAAGAGGTTGGCGACTGCCGACTAAAGGTGCTTTCTGGATAGAGGTTTGAAGATAAAAAAGACTCATTCGGATAAGAAAGATCAAGATCCAAATCCTCAGGAGATAAAAAAGACATTCGGATAAAAAAGACTCATCCGGATTTGAGCTGCATCCTGCTGACAGCGGTATGATTGGATCGGAAGAAGTTACCGTGCATGAACAAGACACCGGTTTATCAATATCCTGACTCCCGATAATGATTTATTTTTACGGTTGGGTACGTGGCATTTTAGCTCACATACACCCACATACTGACATACACTCACATTTATGCATATACAATCATATAAGCTATCTTATTTTCTTCGAACCAACCGAGATAGGAGAGTTATCGATTATATTTAGAAAGATATATTTTATCTCTACCAGGGCGCGTGCATGCCAGAATATACTTTGTACTATACTTTGCGAGAAAAGATAACATCCCTACTAGATTTCTTTGGAGTGGCTTTCAAAAGTACTTACAGAATATAGCATGCATATCCCTCTCCAAAATTATCAATTTCGGTCTTTACTGTCCGAGTAATCATCTTGAATTCTCGATATACCACTTTAATTAGCTACCATAATTTAAATTCCTGCACTCCGAACATCTGATATAAATACTTCTTTTCTTATCAAAGAGATCAGATCTGCCATTATCTTTGAAACGAGAGCCGAAATCTCATGTCTTGCCAGCTAAAAGATACTAGAACCAAAGTGGTCGACACTGCACACTGGCTTGGCAGAGTACGAATCGCGAGGACCTCTCGATCTCACGACGAGCAGGTGCTGCAACAGAAAATATATACTCCTTCCATTTCAAATTGTATGTCGTTTATATTGTCGGTATATACACACAAGGGTACCTCCTACTAGTACGTCCAGCCCAAGGGGCGCGAGGTTATCCGTAACCTCGCACTAAGCCTTTGGGTGACAGGGCGTACGGCCCGGGCTTGGCAACTGGGGTCACGATCTCCGGACCTCACCCCACGCTCTGACGACACCTCTACGTGCCCACGAGGACAAGTCCTCAGGAACGGCTACTGCGGGCTCGGACCACCGTGGGTGGTCTTGGGCCCCTACGTGTGGAAGCCGGACCCCCAGGGGCGTGAGGTCCGGTGCCGCTACGTGCCCCTAGGGAAGCGACCGCTAAACCAGCACCACCACGTGTCCGATGGAAGTCGGTCTTCTATGAGAAGCCAGCCCAACTACCGCATTAAATGCGGATGGTTGGGGTGCGCGTGCCCGAGACAGGGCATGGGCTGCCCACTGACACGTTGGGTAGGTATGACGGTAAGCCCGCCAGTTACCGAGGCAACGCGTCGCATCACCGCACCGCGTGCGCAGGCGAGAGGCATGTAGTCACCTCACGGCGCCACGCGCGTGAGCGAAGGGTTATTATGACCTGCTGTAGGAAGGCCGCGGCGTGTGTTGCTACAGTGTGCAGAGGCTACAGCACGGCAGGTCAACATAGCCCTTTCGCCTGTTAGCGGGAACTGACCCTACATACAGTGACAGCACGTCTCCCACTACGCATGTCACTGACAGCAAACCCTGTGCTAGCAAGACGGCACATAACCATACCCTGATAGAGGATACGCACGGGACCGAAGAGGAAGATTTCCGAATCAGTGCCATTTAAGGCTTCGATGTGTACGTTATTTAATATGTCATCGGGTCCACCTGTCGGGATCCCGCTCAGTGTACGCGCTCCCCTTGAGCCTATAAAAGGGTGAGCGCGCACGTTAGAATACAAGCTCTCAAGTTCCACGAACACCACAAGATTCACAGGCTCAAGCAATACATCTCACAGTGGACGTAGGATTTTACACTCTGGCGGACCGAACCACTCTAAACCCTTGTGTGCTTCCCGTGTTTATACGCCTCTTGATCTAGCATTACTTGATTTCCCCCAAACTCATCCTAAACTAGAATTAGGCGGGTGCACTCCGCCACCCGGCTGGAGAAAACCTCCGACATTTGGCGCGCCAGGTAGGGGCGGTGACAAGTGGTAGCACCCCGGTGATAGAAGGAGGGCCCGTCATCTGCGCCACATGCCTATCGCCGTCCTCCATCTGGGGTTGTGGCGCTCGTCGCGCCGCAGCGTGCTGCTGAGCAGGCCTCCAAGGCTGTATCGCAGTCCGCACAAAACGGGCCATTGGTGGCGGCCAGGGAGCTGCTCCGCAACCCGCCGGACGCAGCAGCCTCGCCCGACATGCCGAGGCAATGGCGTGATGACGTCGATCGCCTCCTCAACTTAGCGCAGGTCACTCCAGGCTCAGCGGGGGGATCTGTGTCCAGGCAGCGTCGCCACGGCGACGCATCCGGCTCTGTGCACTCCCCAACAGTGAGGAGTGCTCGGACCGAGAACCTGCGGGCAGAACTCAACCGCAGATGTGCGGGAGAGGACGCCCGCATTACCATCAAGCGGGCGCGCGTGCGCCGGCTCAACATCGAGGGTCGGAACCTCGAGGCCGAGCTCGACGCGGCTGGGCCAAAGCCGCAAGGACTCGCCCAGGCCCCGGTGGCCGGGGTAGGCTGCGCAGCGCTCGCAGATCACCTCTGAGCGGTGGCCTAACCGTCCAAGTTTTGGCCCCACCTGCCAAAAAGTACGACGGGTCAACCAACCCGTCAGAATTTCTGCAGGTTTACATTAGCGCCATCACGGCGGCTGGGGGTAACGATGCCGAAATGGCAAGTTATTTCCACGTAGCCTTGACCGGGCCAGCCCGGACGTGGCTCATGAACCTGACTCCAGGATCCATCCAATCATGGGGAGAGCTCTGCGCGCAGTTCACGGTGAACTTCGCCAGCGCGTATCAGCAGCATGGCATGGAGGCCCACCTCCACGTTGTGAGGCGGCAACCCGCGGAAACCCTCCGGGCCTTCATATCCCGCTTCACCAATGTACGTGGAACCATTCCACGTATTTCCGATGCATCTATTATCACGGCTTTCCGACAGGGGTCCGTGATGAGAAGGTGCTGGAAAAGCTGGCGACACACCAGGTGGAAACGGTCACCACCTTTTTTGCCTTGGCGGACAAATGCGCCAGGACTGCAGAGGGCCGTGCATGGCACTCTGCCCCTCAAGGAGGGCCCGCCCAGACAGGAGGCACTAGTGTCGCTGCCCCTAGCAGCGGCAAGAAGAAGAATAAGAAAAATCGTGGCGTGAACAAGCCGCAGACTGGGGCTCCGGTCGCTGCAGCGGCAGTAGCCAGGGGTCAGAAACTGCGTAGCAAGCGCCCGCGCTAACAGCGTACCGACCCTGGGTCGTGTCCTGTTCATCCTGGGGCCCGCCACAGCACCACCGAATGCCACGAGATCCAGAAACTCGCGGAGTGACTCAGTAACAGGCGCGACTAGGCCTCCAAGGGTGACTCCTCCCCGCCACGGCGGTCCAACAAGGAGAAGATCTCTGACACCGATGCTGCCGCGGCGGAGAGGGAGTTAGGGTACCAAACCCCAAAGAAGGACCTTAAGGGTCTTTTGCACCAGTCCGACTGCGAGTCCGGGGGGACGAGCGCCGCAAAACGTTGTACGTCATATACGGCGGCGGCTCAGAGCTTGTCTTCCGGAGGGACGTCAAGACTCTTCGCCGAGAAGTTTTCTCGGTGAAGCCGGGGGCACCGAAGGCAGCGCCCCACCAATAGTGGAGGAGCACCACCATCTCCTTCGGGCCATCCGACTGCCCGGAGAACATGACGGGGGCCGGGGTGCTACCACTTGTCACCGCCCCTACCTGGCGCGCCAAATGTCGGAGGTTTTCTCTAGCCGGGTGGCGGAGTGCACCCGCCTAATCCTAATTTAGGATGAGTTTGGGGTAAATTAAGAAATACTAGATCAAGAGGCGTATGAACACGGGAAGCACACAAGGGTTTAGAGTAGTTCGGACCGCCGGAGTGTAAAACCCTACGTCCACTGTGAGATGTATTGCTTGAGCCTGTGAATTTTGTGGTGTTCATGGAACTTGAGAGCTTGTGTTGTAACGTGTGCGCTCACCCTTTTATAGGCTCAAGGGGAGCGCGTATAGTGAGCGGGGTCCCGACAGGTGGATCCGGCGACATATTAAATAACGTACACATCGGAGTCTTAAATGCCATAGATTCGAAAATCTTCCTCTTCGGCCCCCGTGCGTATCCTCTACCAGGGTATGGTCATGTGCCGTCTCGCTAGCACAGGGTCTGCTGTCAGTGACATGCGTAGTGGGAGACGTGCTGTCACTGTAGGGTCAGTTCCCGCTGACAGACGAAGGGGCTATGTTGACCCGCCGTGTTGTAGCCTCTGCACACTGTAGCAACGTACGCCGTGGCCTTCTTGTAGCAGATCATAATGACCCTTCGCTCACACGCGCGGCGCCGTGATGTGACTACACGCCTCTCACCAGCGCATGCGGTGCGGTGATGCGACGCGCCGCCTCGGTAACTGGCGGGCTTACCATGGTGTCAGCGTACCTGACCAACGTGTGTCAGTGGGCAGCCCGTGCCCTGTCTCGGGCAGGCGCACCCCAACCACCCGCATTTAATGCAGTAGTTGGGCTGGCTTCTCATAGAAGACCGGCTCCCACCAGACACGTGGCGGTGCTAATTTAGCGGCCGCTTCCCCAGGGGCACGTGGCGGCACCGGACCTCAGACCCCTGGGGGTCCGGCTTCCACACGTAGGGGCCCAAGACCACCCCGCGGTGGTCCGGGCCCGCAGTAGCCGTTCTTGAGGATCTTGTCCTCGTGGGCACGTGAAGGCGCCGGACCTGCCAGAGCGTGGGGTGAGGTCCGGAGACCGTGACCCGTGTTGCCAGACCCGGGCCATACGCCCTGTCACCCAAAGCCTTAGTACGAGGTTACGGATAACCTCGCGCCCCTCGGGCTGGACGCACTGGTAGGAGGTACACTTATCTATATGTACCGACATATATTTTTTATTATATATTTAGATATAATATTTATCAAGATGTATAGTAAAATTTATATATATAACTTTGGAACGAAGGAGTACCTACGAACCCAAGGAACACCCACCGTATATGGCCGACGACGTCCCGTTCGGCTTCCAACTTTTGTGGGCCCATAAAGTGCACGCAGCATGGGCCTAGGGTGAGTCACATGACCACTAGCCGGCGCACCACTAAAGCCCACGGCCGTGTGTGTATGCCTTTGCCGGCCAGCCTGTTGCATCGCATTGCCATATTAATGGGATTTGGCCATAACCCTACCTTTCTGCAATTAGCTGCATCTCTCGTCAATCCTCCTTTTTCAACAATTTGTGCCTATTATCTCTTTTCTGATTCTCTAATATTTGTCAGCTGCCGGATTAGTACATACTACCTACGTTTAAAAAGTGCACTTCAAACTTTATTTTAAGTCAAACTATCTTAACTTTGACTAGATTTAATAACATGAGATGAGTTTCATTAGATTTAATATGAAATATTTTTTAAGTATACCTATTTAATATACATAATAAATATTAATATTCTTCTCTATAAACTATTAAACTCGAACAAACTTATTAAGATCATGCCGATGCATTATACCTTATTTATTTAGATGTCGTATTATATTTGTTCTAAGTAAAATTTGGCCAATTTTACCCAAATATATAGAAAAAATAATAACATTTATAATATCAAATTTATTTTATTAAAGTATATGTTAATAGTGCATATGTTGGATAGTATAGTTGTTATTATATTTTTCTATAGACTTAATCAAAGTTAGCTAACTTTGATTTAGAAAAAATCTAATAAGATATGTAAATAAAAATGGAGGGAGTACTGGTAAGTTTTAATGCGCGTGCAAATGCTTAGTTGCAGTAAAGATTGTTTTATATAGACGGCTAGACGGTTACTGTGAAATGTGTGCATTCAAGCTTCCAAGGAGGGACAACCGCAAGAAACGGCTCCGGTTGTCTGGTCCCTTTCTCTGCTTTGACGCCTTGTCCATCAAACGATAAACGGGCACGCACGAGGTTGCGCACCACCTGACCCAGGCAGGCTGTCTCGTCTCCTCCGGAGGAGCCCGTGAACCCCGATCGAGCCAGAAGAAGCCATGCGTAGATGCCGGATAGGAACTAGTAATACAAGGATGCGTAGAGCCATGCGTAGATGCAGGATAGGAACTAGTAATACAAGGATAGGAACAAAATCACACAAGGATAGGAACTAGTAATACTCCATGCCGAATTGCTGATGCAGAGATGGATCTTTTCCCATCCCAGCAATGCTGACGAAAGGCAATTGGGAAAGCAGATGTGTTGAGGGAAGAAAAGGCGAGGTAAAGGCTGGAGCAGCCAAGAAGATGATCTCACTGCTCATATTTAAAAATGATTCAAAAACAGGTGTAGCTGAAACAGGATTACAAGCTAGAACTAGGGCACTAAGATACTGCAGCTAGGTGAGTTCTTTTTTTTTTGTAGTGCCAACAATGGCAGTCTAGCCACATTTTCGTAAGATCCTTGCCAGATTGGCTTGGACCTTGAAGTTTGGTATGCATGCTGAACCCTGAGGGCAGCCACTCAAAGTGCTGAAATGGGGCAGAGGCACAACATATGGGTATGGTATGTCTGTCATGTACTCATATGTGCACCAACAAGGTCTGCATAAAGTTGCTCTGCATGCCAGAACAGAGCAGGGCTCTCTTCACAAGACACATTCCTCTAATCCTCTCCCCCCTCTGTCCCTCGCTCTCTTCACTCCCTCACTGAAAGCTGAAGAAAGTAGCCGGCCACTCCCTCGTGCCACCAGCCACCCCCATCCCTTCCCCTGGACTCATCTGCTTGGCAACGCTCGCGCCCTCCTTGGATTCTTGCCCTTGGAGCTTCCCTTCTTCTACCTCCCGGCGTTCTCATCGCCCAGCCGAGAGCGAGATTTGCATCGCTAGCTCCCGGCCCGGCGCTTTCCGTCCTAGGGATCGCCACGCGCAGGGGGGAAACGAAAAAGCCCTTCTTGGAGCCCGCTGCTTGGCCTCTCCCTCTCGTCGCAAAGCTGCATGGCAGGCAGCATGGCCGCGTCGCCGTTGCGCGGTGGTGGTCTCGCCGTGGCCGTGCTGCTAGTAGGTGCGCTCGCATTGCTCCAGGTGGCGCGGTGCGACGCCGCGGCGACGTGCGTCGGCCTGGCCCCGGCGAGGCGCCGGCCGGAGGTGGTATCCATCGCGGACTTCGGCGGCGTGGGCGACGGCCGGACGCTTAACACGTGGGCGTTCCGCAAGGCCGTGTACCGCATCCAGCACCAGCGCCGGCGCGGCGGCACCGAGCTGCGCGTGCCGGCGGGGACGTGGCTCACCGGCAGCTTCAACCTCACCAGCCACATGACGCTCTTTCTCGCCAGGGGCGCCGTGCTCAAGGCCACGCAGGACGCCAGGGGATGGCCGCTGGTGGAGCCGCTGCCGTCGTACGGACGGGGACGGGAGCTGCCGGGCGCGAGGTACGCCAGCTTCATCAACGGCAACGGCCTCCGCGACGTCGTCATCACAGGTGAGGCTCAGCTCCTCTGCTTCGTGCGTGTCGCGTTGCTACTGTTTGCTCGTGAGTCCTGAACTCCTGATGGTCGACAGACACGACGTCTCCTCATTAGAGAAGACCGAGACAAACGTACTGTCATGCTACTGCAAAATGTTCATAACGATGCATGAGAGTTCGTGGCCAAAGTAAACCTGCCGAGTTGTGACAATCTTCTAGGGCTCTTAAACTAGACTGAGCACTGGAAACAGGGCGGGTTTGGTGGCACAAGTTCAGATGGGACTTGGGAGATGCCTGATGTGGTACCACTGGTTAATATAAGTACTAGATCATAGCACTTTCAGCAGTGGCCTTATTGTTAAACTAAGTTTCAGACCCATACTCGTAGCTGCAGGGCCTAAATTGTAGCATGCTGGCATGCTGAATTGTTAAAGAAACCCAGACCTTGCTGAATCACTGAATCTTATGATGGACCTGCCATGGTACAGCCTGTTAAATCTTGCTCAGGATTCAACAGGTTGTATTGGATTGCGGATATCCAAAATATCCGCTTAAACATGGATATCCGTATCCGTATTCGATTTTAATATGGTAGTAAAGTGGATACATCCGAATCCGATTTTTACTGTTTTCCTCTATCCGATTCCACGTCTGTATTCGACAATATCCGACACTATTCGTATCCGTTTTCAGTAAAACTATTTAAAAATTCATATTTATTTCCTATAATCAATGTTATTAATTTTTATAATAAAGTTATAAAAAACTAAGTTTACTCGTAAATATTAATGTTTTATCTATTTATGGGTGAAATTACTTTATAATTTTTTATTATATATTAAGAAAAATATTTATATATTTATTGAAAATATATTTTTATTTCTAGTTTTATTTTTTATGTATTTATTTATTAAAATATTTGTTAATAAATAAGCTATTTTTAACTAGCTATCTTTATTATATTATCATACTTTAGTTTGTACATATATAACGATTCTATATTCTAAAACTACCAATAAAGAAAATAGCTAAATGTTATTCTATGTATCGAGTAAATATCCGAATTCGAATCCAAATCCGAGGCATTCATTTTGCATTCGTAATCGAGAATATCCGAATTCGTATCCATATTCGAGTTAAATTGTGGTAAAAAGTACTATCCGGATTTCAATTCCATACGCACCCGATCCACTTTCATCCTTAGTATTGACCCAGTCTACATGAAGGTATGTCGCTGTTGTGGTTATTTTTGTTGCCTTACCTTTTTCTTTTGTCACATTAGGTGACAAGGGGGTCATCGACGGCCAAGGTGAGGTGTGGTGGAACATGTGGAGGCAGAGGACTCTTCAGCACACCCGGCCAAACCTTGTGGAGTTCATGCATTCCACTGGCATTCACATCTCCAACATCGTCCTCAAGAACTCACCCTTCTGGAACATTCATCCTGTTTATTGCGAGTAAGCTCTACGATCATCCACCTAGCTATTGCTACCTGTAAATAGAAATGTTTTTCTTTTCCAGTATTTCCAATCAGTGTGGTTCTGGAAACAGAGTAGCTGTTCAGAGTTTCAGACTTGCACGAACACCCTATGAGCAAAGAAGATTGAAAATTTTTGAGTAAAAACATGACCCAATTATGAATCCTGAATCATTGACACCAAAATTGACGATTTCAGTTCCAATCTTAACCATTACCATGTGCCACAGAGAATGAAACACTGACACTACTCTTTTCTTCTTTCAGCAATGTGGTCGTAACCAACATGATGATCTTGGCACCACACGACTCCCCGAACACCGACGGGATCGACCCAGGTATGCTGTCCATCTACAGCTTTTGTAGCCCGTGCTCAAAGAAATGTGTTACCTTTGCCTTCAGCCATGGATTCATTCGGAATAACAAGGCAGCTGCATCCTCGTGCAGATTCTAGCACCAACGTGTGCATCGAGGACTCGTACATCTCCACCGGCGACGACCTCGTGGCGATCAAGAGCGGCTGGGACGAGTACGGGATCGCCTACGGCCGGCCGAGCTCCGGCATCACCATCCGCCGCGTGCGGGGCTCGTCCCCGTTCAGCGGCATCGCCATCGGCAGCGAGGCATCCGGCGGCGTGCGCGACGTCCTGGTGGAGGACTGCAGCATCTTCAACAGCGGCTACGGCATCCACATCAAGACGAACGTGGGGCGCGGCGGCTACATCCGGAACGTCACCGTCGACAACGTGCGCATGAGCGGCGTGCGCAGCGGCGTCCGCATCGCCGGCGACGTCGGCGACCACCCCGACGGCCGGTTCAGCCAGCTCGCCGTGCCCACGGTGGACGCCGTGCGGATCCGGAACGTGTGGGGCGTCGGCGTCCAGCAGCCGGGGTCCCTGGAGGGGATCAGGAACTCGCCCTTCACCCGGATCTGCCTCTCCAACGTCAAGCTCTTCGGGTGGAGGAACGGCGCGGCGTGGAGGTGCCGGGACGTGCGCGGCGCCGCGCTCGGGGTGCACCCGTCGCCGTGCGCCGAGCTCGCCACCAGCTTCGCGTCGGCTGCAGGGTCCTGCAGCTATTAGTGTTTATTGCTTCGCTTAAGTTGTGTTAGAGATTGATTTCTGTCTTGGGATCACCTTAGCCTTTCTGCTAATTGTTCAGGTAACCTTAGAGATAATTTTGTAGTATAATGCTCAGCTGCTGTGTGCTTAATCTGATGCTACGTGCAAATATGTGTCATGGACTGATTGGTAATGTTACTCTGAATGATTAAGGAAACCTTGGTGGGAGCTTAACCTCAGACTTGTGACCAAATCAAAGGGTAAACATGCACCTTATTTTCATGTTAATTCTTTTCACGTTGACGGTACTAAGTAAGGGTAAGGTGTGCAGCGTTAGAAATATAGGTGTTTTAGTATATTTTAGTTTCAAAAATTAATATTTTAATCATGATAAATTTCAGTTATCTTGTAACCATATTATATGTGCATGTGTTCAAGTTTAATCTTCTATTAAATAAGAACACAAGACAAAATATGAACCAGAGAAGGATCGAGCAGTACCCTGAGACGGGTCCTCTGCTGGAAGCATTGGATGCGCCGTCACCAACTGGAATAGACATACTACTTGGTTGGTCTGGCTCGAAATAACCGAACTTAGTTGTTGCAGGAAGATGTACGCAATGCAGTCTCGCGAGCGACCTTCTTGATGTAGCAGAGGAAGTAGTCGAAGTAGTCATACAATCGTGTTGTAGCCGAAATAGTCGAACAAGTGGCGTTGTAGTAGGAAGTAATCCTACTAGTTTGGTTGGAGCATAAAGTAGTCCCACACGTGTGTGTTGGAGCTCGAAGTAGTCGTACAGCAAGCAGTCACATATTCGTACACTTCTAAAAATCTTATTGTCCATCTATCCCGAGCAAGATCACGTAAACAAGGAGGTTCCGGAGGTCTGCTCACGTGAACTTATGTGTGTGCAAAAGTTGCGTTGAGAATAAAGAGTAAATTCTTTGTATGACCTAAAAAAATGACAGTCCCTTATTTGGTCACGCCTAAAAAGTTCAAACTCCCTTCTTTAACCCTATCTTTATCTTCTATTGATCCTACCGTGAGCTACCCTGAGCTCTGTTAGCCAGTTCCGTTAAGGCCGCGAAGGCTGGCTGGCGGCTGCAGCCGTGAAGGCCGTCGTTCCCCGCCGCGACCGCCCCTGAGCCTGTTGCCCGCGCGCGCTGCACTCCCTGAGCTCCAGCGCGCGCTCCGCCGTGGCCCCTGCCAGCCCGGACGCTACCACCGCCTCCACGGCCGCTGACGCCGCGCCGGCCTCCACCGTGGTCTCCCGGTTCCCCTCCAGCAGCACCACCAGCACCCGCCGCCTCCATCTCCCGCTCCACCGCCCGCAGCGCCGCCACCACCTCCCCTGCCGCCGCGAATTTCTCCTCCGCGCCCAGCAGCACATCCACGTCGCTCGCGCCTGAGCCCGCCACCGCGGCCGCCCCGCTCGCGCAAGAGGAAGGCGGCGCAGCAAGGGTGGCCAGCCGCCCAGCAGGCGCGCTGAGGCCAGCGCGGGGCGGTGGCCGGCTCTCGGAGCCCGTGCCGCGCGCAGAGACCAGCGTAGCGCGGGATGGCGGCGGCCGGCCGGCCGGCCGCACCACAGGCACCCGGAGGCCGTGCCGCGCGAGGCAGCGGCGGCGGATGGCAGGGGTGCGGAGGAGAGTGAGCGGTGGAGGCTGGGTGAGAAGGAACTTCACAGCCTTCGCGGCTGCAGGCGCCGTCCTTCACGGCCTTTAACGGAACTGGCTAACAAGCTCACGGTAGAACAAAGGAAGGGGACCGAAGAAAAAAATAGGGTTAAAGAAAGGAGTTTGAACTTTTCAGAGCCAAATAAAGGACTGTAATTTTTTTAAGACCATATAAGAAATTTACTCGAGAATAAATATGCAGCAGAAGAAGAACAAAGGGAGAAGTGAGATATCTCTTTAGCAGAAATATCATAATTTTGTGAGACCGTTTGGAATGAGAGGGGTTGCGTTCTTATATAGGTGCATGTCCCTATGTGTACTAATGGCCATCAATTTGCACCATTATTCCCTACTATCAACACCATTTAACAGCCATTAATTCATGGATCTTTTAACAACCATTTAACATGGAAAAACCGTTACTCATAGATCATAACTCACTAGAATTAATTCGCGGGTCTTTTAATTCTCCGTTCATTATTAAATAAATGGATCTAGTCCGAATATTCCAGCATGCACGAGTGTTATACAACTTGTTAGACTTTTGCAGTGGCGGATTGAAAGAGCAAGGAAAATGACTTGTCGCAAGGCTCTGGTTCAGTAGATAAAATAAAGTAGAACTCGGCAAGCATCATGGCGTGGTAGTTACGTGTTCTACCTCTTATGTTGTTAAAAGTATCAATATAACTGTTGGAGCTCGAGTTTACCGAGTCTACGGCGCTGCCCAGGTACTCCGCAACGCCACATCTCCGGGGCAATTTCTATTTATCGCGCGCGCGAATAGGATTGGAGATATCGCACGCAGGACTCCGTTTCCAGCTTTTATACGTGCTGGCACATCATAGCGCTATGGCAGACGGCCGATGCATGGCAGGCAAGCTACCTCCAGCATAAGCATGGGCACGAGGACACATGCAAGGTGATCGATATTACTGCTTAGAAAACGGTTTGGAATACAAATCTTCATTACGCATTTTCTTCTAGACCGTTTCTCTGTTTTTTTTTTCGAAACCGTTTGCACCATATTGTTATACGCAGTTAATACAACAAATCAAGATCACACATGAATACATTTTGATTCTTTTACGTTCATCATATTTTAATTTAAAATAGAGTATTGGAACATTTTATATTAGCTAAAACATTTTGTTTTGTTCACAAAACATTTTCCTTTTTATTGGATATTTTTATTCAGAACAATATTTTTCTTAGAACTTGTTTAAGTTTGAGAACAATCTCTCTTTTTGACTAAGTAGACAGTATTCCAACAAATATCTCTAATATCTCTAAAAGATCTGGACAAAACAATTATAAATGTTCCCGAGCAATTATAATTGTTCCAAAAATACAACTGTTCCAGCTTTGCAAGTAAATTGTTCTTACTTTATAAAGTAATATTTTCTTAAAATGTCAATCCAGATGTGATCATTTTGAAAATGTTCTTATAAAAAATTCAGTAGTATAATGGAAACTTAATTTTAAATTATTATTTGAAAATTATGGATCATTCAGTTGCTATATTTTCTGCACGCATGTCTACTTGGTGTCAACATTCAGGTTCTTCCTATCGATGATGTGATGCATGTGTTAGAAAGCTGTCCAGCTGCTGCGAGGAATCTACGCCAAATAAATGGAAGCGCAGCAGTGGACGGTAAGTTTGCGAATCGGTGACATGCAGCAGCGCGCGTTACGAATAGACACCCCCATCTCCGGCCCTGTGCATGCAACGGATCGCACCTCCTCTCCGTAGTTTCAGCATTGCCTAGCGCGTGGCTTTCTCCACCGCTCATGTAGGGTTCCATACGCATGTACTCTGCCTATATATCTAGGCCATTGTGATCAATACAAATCAGGCATTCAGTTTCTACATGGTTTTCGCTTTGCAATCATGAGTGACACCTCTGCCGCAGCCACCAATACCTCCATGGCCGCGCTCAACAATGCCTCCGCCGCCGCCCTTTGTCTCTGCGGCTGCTAGCGCCGCCGCATCCGCCGTGGCTTCTTCTTCCTTTTCCAATTCCACTCAAAATGTGAACATCAAGAGCCTTATTCCATAACTCTTGTATGCAATCCACCTCCTATCGTAGCTGGAAGAATCTTTCCGCATTATGCTTGTCGGTACAATCTTTGTGCTCACATTGACACGCATGAGCACACCACCGACCCAGCCTGGGTGCAGGCCGATCTTACCGCCGTCGTCATGTGGCTGCACGCCACCCTCGCCGACGATATCCTCTGTCTGGATGAAGATCGAAGCCTTCTTCAACGCCAACAAGCCCAATCGCGCCGTTTACTTAGTAGGATAAGACATGCCACCTTGTTCAATGCTGTGGAACTCAGCCTCCAAGTGAACAGCGCGACCTGGCTTGTTGGCATTGAAGAAGGCTTCGATCTTTATCCAGAGCAAGCATGCGGTGGGTTCTCAGACATCACCATGTCTATGAGATTGTCGGCGAGGGTGGCGTACAGGTACATGACGACGGTAAGATCGGCCTGTATCCAGGCTGGATCGGTGGTGCGCTCATTCGTGTTAATACGAGCACAGAGGTTCTTCCAACTATGATAGCAGGTGGATTGCATATCGAGAATGTTAACATCGGATTCTGGCTGATAAAATTATATAAAATCTGGAATAAGGAAAGTAATATTCCGTAAAGACAGGATGGGTATCAGACAAGGAAACCGGTATCAGCAAGGAATTTTCATGAAACATGACTATGCAAGAAAGGCAATTAGAGTTCATGTATTTTAATATTTTCTTTTATTTAGGTATTTAGTGTTAGGCAAGTTTTGTACGTTCAAGCAGGAGCCATTAGTCCAGGGTATAAATTAAATATGTACCCCTGGCCATTGTAAAATCTATCCCTCGATCAAGTATCATTACAATTTTTTTCTTGGCTCAACGCCAAACCCTAGTAGCAGTAGTAATATAGTTTTCTCAACGAGTTTTTCAACGAGCTGGGTTGTATCATCTCGATCTCTGGTTTGCTCGTAAGCTTCATCTTTATCAGGTGTTCTATGCTTTAATTGCCGGCATATCGCTGTAATTTTGTCTAGTTTACCTACCAATTCGTCGATTCTTATCATATCTTATAAGACTGCATCATTGGACCTCGCTAGATTTGATAGAATCATAGTTATCTTGGTCTTGTTTAGATCTATCGGTTTGTATCTTTTGAATCCATTGATTAACTGCTAACAAAAGATTGATTTCTTTATAAAAGTATCGCATTAGTTCTCATTAGGTGATAGTTTCTTGCCTTAGCCTTATTTAAGATTTTATTACACTTATATTCTGTCACAACTAAATTTATCGGCTTGTAGCTTTTAATTATCATCCTCCTGCTGTCGCTGTCTTTATTATATCCGATTGGTGGTAATGGTAGATTAATGGTTATAGATTTGTTGATCCTTTTGCGATAAGATAAATGTTCAATAATTGCTCCATCCTCACCGGACCACTGGCCGATGGCATGTGTTTCATTGTTAGCTGATAGGCAACCAGGGTCAGGATCACGTCGGTCTAATCGGCCAATCGGTTCAAAACATACTTTTATTGACAAACATACTTTTATTGACAATCTGTATAAAAACCACTCTCGAGACTTGCAAAAAGAACACACTCTTGAGAATCAAATTCACGAAACTACACTCTACCATCACTCCACTCCACGAAATTTCCGTTTATACTGGTATTTGCATCGCAAGACTAACACTTTTATGGCAGTAAAATGTATAGTTTTGTTAGACGAAGTAGGTGCAAATGTGTAGTTTCATGGCATGAGCTGACCAAGAAAACGATATTTTTGTGGACTCAAAATAAAACTGGGAACTGGTTTCAGGAATGCTCTTTTACAATGTAGTGCAAGTCATGTTTTTTCGTGTCAGTTTGTCTAAGCTCCTCTTCAGTTGCCATCACCATAGCCGGCACGGCACCTGGACGCCGCGGACCCAACACGCCACGGCGACGCCCGTAGCTCTCAGTTTCGTTGTGCCTTGCGGCGGTTATTAACTAACACCCTCAATACATTAACTATTCATTTCAGATAAATTAACACATTCGCAACGAGAGGATTACCATCACTAATAATAGTAGTTGATTGTTTACTAACTATTATTAAATTAGCTCGATCCTACAAAATTGACCAAGCTGCAGCAGCGGCGAGTCTCCAAAATCTCGTGCCGAATCCCCGAGGCGAACACTATAAATTGGGGCGAAAATCTTCCTTCACGGCGGCACTCCGTACTGACTCAAGCTGACTCCTACCAGTACCAGCAGCAAGCTCGACCTCAGCTTGCATTGCACATTCTAGTCCGTCGCCATGCTCAACTTGTACCCGAGGCTCCAGCTCCAGCTCCAGGCGAGCTCCGCCGCCGACGGCGACGACGAGAACAACGACGTCGACGCCGAAGGCTACAGCGCCTTCTACGGCTACGGAATCGCCGTCGTGTGCGTGACCATCTTCGTGTTCTGCGTGCTCGTCTCCACCGTCAGCGTCTGGAAGGCGCTCGCCTTCGCCGCCCTGGCCGCGGCGCTGCTCGGCGCCGCCGGCTGCTTCGCGCCCAGGGGGTGGTTCCGCCACCGGAGGGGCGCGGGCGCGGCGGAGCTGGTCGTCGTCACGGTCACGGCGGGCGCCGCGCGCCCGGGCCACCCGTGCGCTCAGGTGGACGCGCCGCCGGCGTTCGCGTTCCGGTGCCCGCTCGAGACGGGCGGCGGCGCGGGTGAGGCGAGCTCCGTGGTGTGCTCGGTGTGCCTGGAGGACGTGCGCGGCGGCGAGATGGTGCGGCAGGTGCCGGCGTGCAGGCACGTTTTCCACGTGGGGTGCATCGACATGTGGCTGCACTCGCACCGGACCTGCCCGATGTGCCGCTGCGTGGTCCCGCTGCCGGAGAAGGTGGCAACGAAAGAGGCTGTGGCGGCGGCGGAGGCGCCGGCGTCCTCTGACGTTCACGAGTTGCCGCCGGTGTAAATAGCTTAGCGTGGCTATGTACATAAGCCATGTATGAGACTTTGTGCGGCTGTGCGTGTACAAGGTTTATGTACAATTGTACATTAATTAGCTAACACTTGACACAGTGATAGTTGCATATATACATTCTGATGATTAAAAATATTATTGTTCTTTATTTTCATGTACTTCCTTTCTTTGTAAATTTATATGATATTTTGCATACCAACATGACCTCTAATATAATTATATGACCACTACTATATTATGATTTTTTTCCAAGAAATGAAAATATTTTCTAAGATAAAGGAAAAATACAAATTGATTTTTCTTAAACTTAATGGCCAAAAGTAGGGAAGTGTGATTGTCCGCGTTCTAGGGCACTCTACATTTTGCATTTCCTGCAATTCAATTGGCTAACAAAAGCACAAAATATAATGGTCGAAGATGAATTGGAACACGTCCCACCGGAGGAGAAAAGCAATGCAAAGGTTAGGGAAGATGGTTTAAGATTTCGGAGGGTTTCACCTCTAGCTGGCCCAACAATGGCAACGAATGGAGGCTGGGCATCGATGGCAACGTCGGGTACCTCCGGCCATGTTAGGAGGACAGGTGGCGAACAATAATCATTCTGAGGGTAGTGAAAAACTTAAATATGTAGTGTTTGGTTGGTGGGATGAGAAGTAATAAGATGCAGCGGCTCTATTCTTGACATTGTTTGGTTGAAGTGGTGTGATGGAACGGTTCCAAGCGGGCACAATGGGTATCAGATGAGTAATGGCAGAAGAACACTGGCGGTAAACACTAAACAGAATAGAGGATGAAGAGAATGAAGAGCAAAAATCCATACTTCAATAGTGATCCAATGGTTGCAAATTATAGAAAGTACTACCTAAGTCCTAAGATATAGCAACTTTTAGATTTGGTCAAAATTAAAATTTTCCATCTTTAACCAATAATATCTTCAGAAATAATTAATTTTAAATAGAAAACATTATATGATAGTTGGTTTCATTATGAATCAACTAATATTATTTTTATATTGTCAATATTTATGATTTTTTTATTATTCATAGTCAAAGCTTAAAAGGTTTGATTTGGAAAAAAATCTAAAAGTCTGGAATAGAGGGAATACTACGCGAGAGCACTTGACATCCATTCTCGGTTGATCGTGATCTTGGTTCGTAGTATTATTCAGTTGACCAGATTGTGCCGTTACTGACCTGGCAAGTATGCTGCCGTACTTCTACACTGCACGGCAACGCGTCGCCGTCGAACATTCTCCGTCGCTCTCAATGCCGCCAACAAAATCATTTACCATCCCACGGCACGACCTCCATCGATCTCCATAATAAAACTTAATTAGCAGACGGCGGGCGCCTGAAACTTGACCGGGATCGACCCCTCGACCCTCCGCCTCCCGTCAAACAACCACCGTATTTCTCTGCCCCGCCGCCGGCGCTCTCCACATGAGAACGCCGCACCGCGCGCTGATCCACGGGCTCCGGCGGACGCCTATTAATTTCTTCCCGCCGCGCACCAGGCAGCACAACAGCGCAGCTCGCTAGTACTAACAAGCAAGTGCACACCGAGTCCTCGACGAGTAAGCTTCTAGTGAAGTAGTGATCATCATGCCGACCCTGCTCTCGGCGAGGTCACGCCCCACCCGCGTCGTCGGCGGCGGCGAAAGCGACGACCGCAGGGCGGGGCCCGGGAACCGCGCGTGCTACGGCATCGCGGCCTGCGCGGTGGCGCTGCTCCTGTTCTGCGCTCTCGCCGCCTCCGTCAGCGTCTGGATGGCGTTCGCGTTCGGCGGCCTCGCCCTGGTCGCCTTCGCCGTCGCCGGCTGCCTCGCGCCAGGGGGCTGGCGCGTCGGGCCGACCGCCGAGAGCGACGCCGCGGCCGCGGCCGCGGCCTTGGATGCAGCGGGAGCCGCGCGGGCCCGGCGCCGGTTCGGGACGCCCAAGGCCGCGATCGACGCGCTGACGACGTTCGCCTACATGCCTAAAGGCGCCGATCAGGGCGGCGACGGCGGCGACCTCGAATCCGGGGCGGCCGAGCAGTGCCCGGTGTGCCTCGAGGACGTCCAGGCCGGCGAGATGGTGCGGCGGCTGCCGGCGTGCAAGCACCTGTTCCACGTGGGGTGCATCGACATGTGGCTGCACTCGCACCGGACGTGCCCGGTGTGCCGGTGCAACCTCTTGCGATCGCAGCGGCACGTTGCTGCAGTAAAAGCTGCACCGGCGGCGGCGGCGGCTGCTGAAGAGGAACTGCCGGCTGAAATTGCCTTGCCACCAGTGTAAACATCTTGCAGAGTGTGCATATCAGCGCTTATTTTAGGCTTAGATTAGAGGTGACACAAATTTTCTCTGCACATATAAGCACGAAGATGTATGTACTCGTGTTCAAAAGCATAATTATTGCCCAGTAGTTAGCTTTGAAGTGCAATTGTATATATTTGCCCATTTCGTAAAAAACTATGTCCAGAAATGAATGACGTATTTTGAATGGAAAAGGTCAAATTTTGCAAACTTTGAGCAACAATTAGTTAAATTCTAATTAACTTATATGTACATTTATTGCATAAATTTTGCATCAATATATTTATATTCAAAGTGATTTTCAGCCTATATTAATTCTTTAGCTATTAACATCATTAAGAGAAATCATGGATCAAAATCTACTACGAAAGAGTTTTTGTGGTCAAAAGATGTCTAGCATTTCTGGACAGAGTGAGAATATCGATTCACAATAGCTAAAGAGTTACGATTTTAACAATACTTCAAAATAATGCATCCTACGGTCTTTTTGGTAATTTTAAGAGGTACGGCCAACTATAACACGAGAACTTGTCTGCCCAATTTTTACATACAATTTTCAACTCTCGACTAAAGATGGATAACGGGGTTATCCAACTATTGAAAATAGTCAAATTTGACCTTTTGAGAGATTTTTCATTTTTTATTAAATTAAAAAATTCTGATTTGTTCTAATAAATGCAAAACTATTTCATTTTAAATTAGAAAATTATGAAATTTGTACCAAAAGTTTTTAGAAATTAACCTATTTATTGGTGCTCTATTAGGATCTAATTTATTAAAAAATAGACATAACTATAAATAAAAATACTAAAAACATAGATAGCGATGATGAAAAAAATTGACAAGTAGAGTACTAATGGATACGTTTCATTTTTAGAAAAACGGTGGTACTACTTTCATTTTTTAATTTAAAATAAATTATTTATAAAATTTTAAATTAAAGTTGATTTAATTTCAAATTCCTCAAATGGAAACCTACCTCTAAAACCAACCAAGGGGCCAAATTTGCTCGGTTTCAATAGTTGGATGGCCACCGTTATCCAAATTTATAGTTGAAGGTTGAAAATCAAACTTTTGCGATGGTTGAAGGGGGACAATGTCAGAGATAGATCCTCTGGGTACCGCAAGGAAGCAACCTATAAGGAAAAAGAAGTCTGATTCCTACTAGGATTCCACTGTAATCCTATTAGGACTCATACCTTGTAATACTACTAGGACTCCTACCTTGTAATACTACTAGGAACCCCGTCCCCTGCGATATATAAAGGAGGGCAGGGATACCTAGATAGGCAGAGAACCAACAGAGAGCAGCCAACAGGCAACTCAACACCCAAGCGCAGGGCGCAATATACAACACCCCAAAACAGGACATAGGATATTACGCTACTCTAGCGGTCCGAACCTGTCTAAATTTATGTCTTGTGTCCTTGTGTTCACCTTCAAGTTCCAGATCCGGCGATCCCTCACCAAATAATCACCTACCTTAAAGTATCTCTAAGTAGGTCGACGGTAAAAACACTGACAGCTGGCGCCCACCGTGGGGCCGATCGTCGCGATCATTGGGCGAATTTGAAGGACCTCTTCATCAACATCAATCCACTTAAGGTTGCGGATTGCTACTTCGTACATATGCATTGGCGGATCGATTCATCGAGTTCGAGATCGGATCCTTCAGCGAATGGCTACATCGACCTCGACTACTCGGCTCGACTTCACCTCGTGCTGCAACATCGATGCACCGCGGCCGCCGACCTCAACGACCTGGTTCAACTTCGGTTTGTGCCGCAATGTTAGCGCGCAGCAGCAACGAGTTCGGCTAGTTCAACTTCGCGAGGAGGCTCGGCGGCCCGCCGGCGATCACTTTGACTTCGCGAGGACTATCGGCGGCCCGCCAACGACTACTTCAACTACTCGTCTCGATTAGAAACTAGTCGAGGGCGAGCCTCACAGCAACGACTACATCAACTATTCGTCTTGATTTGAAAACTAGTCGGAATCAATTAAGACTAATCGAGCTTCATCAACAAACCGTCGCAGCTCCATCAACGAGCTCCACGGCTTCGTGGACATTCGTCCACAAATCAAGCTAAGTGACTTATACCTTTTCCGATTTGTTCTTCATAAGATCGGCTACCTTTTTGGGTACGCCTCTAGACGGGCATGAAACCCTCGGGGGCTACACCATGATCGACTACTTATCCGTGTACGACTCTCGATGGCATTGCAACCCTCCAGAGCTACACTTCGTCGACTACTTTTTGCGCAACGCGCATTCATTCTGTCGCAATGTCGACTACTTTTGCGCACTGCGCATCCTCTTTGTCGCATGACGACTACTTTCTGCTCGTTGTCTCCTCTTAATGATCGCTAATCTACTCGAGTAGCAAATGCCTTAATCCGTGAAACCTCGAGTCTCCAGTCATGACCTAAGCAACCCGTCCTGTATGAGCGAAGGCTAGAAACCTAAGCAACTCATACATGATATGAGCGAAGGCTATAGATCTAAGAGACTTGTACATGCTATGGGCGAAGGCTAAACTGGGACCGGGTGAACGTAAAGGGTGGACTACTCGGGAGATTTAAATGGCCTAAAAAATAGCTCGACACAGCAATTTTTACACCGAATAAATTTTGGTGTCTTCACATTATTACTGAGTACTACTCGGTATCTTCGCATTATGCTACATAATGTATGCATTGTCTTTTTTTAGATCAAGTTTCGGCAACAACCCTCCAGGCAGCACGGTGTGCCATCACAGTTCCACTAGTTCCTAGGCTCGGGGGCTGGGCGATGCACACTACTCGACATGGCTCCTTCGGCTCTCCTGGCTTGTAAGCTCGGGGGTTGGACGCCGCAAAACCACTCGAAGACGACTAATATGAAGACTGAGAGTGCAAAAGAAACCCTAAGTCACCGCGCGGTTAAATAAACCAGCGGGAGGCTCAATTTCACTGTGCAGAAAGCAAAGAGTTTTTCTCGGGATTTCAGAGTAACACTAATGCCACGATTCTTGAATCCTTTTTCCGAACCTAAGGGTTTTGGATTTAAGACTCGGGGAGCTGCAGGATACGTGTCATCGACTATTTATTTTTTGAATGTACTCGAAGGATAAGAAAAGAAGATTCAAGACTAATTTGACACTCAGCTTGATTCTTCGATTCAACCTAAGGCTCGGGGGCTACTTCATATGGAGTGTGATTTTCCATCTCATCCCATACTAAAGAAGACTTGAAGCTATTCGGGGCATGAGCACCTCATAGCCTCGATGCAACCAAGGAAGTACTCGAAGAAGACCTTCAAGACGGAGAAGCTGAAGACTACTTCAGAACTACTCGAAATGCCTGCAGTACTCGGCTATGAAGAGCTCGGGGCCTTGTCAGGGATAGATCCCCTGGGTACCGCAAGAAAGCTACCCGTGAGGAAAAAGAAGTCTGATTCCTACTAGAATTCCACTATAATCCTATTATGACTCATACCTTGAAATCCTACTAGAACTCCTACCTTGTAATCCTACTAGGAACCCCGTCCCCTGCGATATATAAAGGAGGGCAGGGATACCTAGATAGGCAGAGAACCAACAGAGAGCAGCCAACAGGCAACTCAACACCCAAGCGCAGGGCGCAATATACAACACGCCAAAACAGGACGTAGAGTATTACGCTACTCTAGCGGTCCGAACCTGTCTAAATTTGTGTCTTGTGTCCTTGCATTCACCTTCAGGTTCCAAATCCGGCGATCCCTCACCAAATAATCGCCTACTTTAGGGTATCTCTAGGTAGGCCGACGGTAAAAACACCGACAGACAAAGTGGACTTTTCCCTTATGCACAAGTTTTACTATCTATTTCAGTGATGATCATATACTGTGTACCACTTGGAGACTACATTAACCATGTTTTCATGTATATCTTGTATTTCAATACATATTACTAAGTTACAGAAAAGACAACAAAAGGCCAATTTTTGAAAAGGCACCTTCAGGGTATTGACTTGTGGAGGTTAGATCGGTAGAGAAGATTGTGCTAGGAAGATGAACCTCGATTGGGCCCAAAATCATTGTCCAGGAAGATGGGTCTATTTATTTTCATCCCGGATTACACGTAATCTGGGGTGGAAACACACATAACATAAAATTTGGTTTATATAGTTAACATCATATTGGAGGACTTGTACAATCATATTGAGCTGAAGTGATCAAATGATCCGGTTTGCAAAGTTAAAGGTTAGAATCTTTGCTTGATGCCTAAATTCTCTGCAATCCTTGCTTGTGTTTCTCGATCACAAGAGCAACCCAACTAATAGCAGGCCCATTAAATCTATTCCAAACAGAGGCCGGTCCCAAACTCCACAGTGTCTATATATACCTAAGGTCGTGGCTATCATTGATCGCTAAGGGCACTAGAGGGGTCTAGAAGGTCAAGTTCTCGCCTAGGGCAGTGTCGTTGGCGACCTGAAGGCCGCGCTACCCTGCTACTGCATCTACACGACAAGAATGCCTACTTCTTCTATGGCTCACGCGTCATCAACACAGGGAGCATCAATGGCTGCTGCTACTACTAACGCTGGTATAAGATCTATCCACTAAATTTCGCATTATGTGATTGATATCATGTTTAGGCTAAGGATCCTATTTAGTTGCTAATGACGTTAATTAGCAGAAACAACGTCTGAAAAGATCTGTTTCCTGCTCTGAAAAGATCTGCTTGATTATGCTACCAAGTAATCAGAAAAGCCAAAAGGATCAACATGTACAGCTTTATTAACTATCCACGGTAGAACAACCACCACCACCACCACAACAACAGTATACATCACATCACAAATCACATTATCACCACACTGAACTCCTCAAAGCAAGCAGATCGAGGATCCTCCTGCGCCGCTGCAGAGCTCCATGGCGCGTACACAGGTCGAACAAGATAGGAGCAAACTAGGCACACCCACAAAGTTAAGCTGAAAGGAGAGGCACGATACTGATACAGATGAAACAGAGGACATGAAACCACAGACTAGCTGACCACCAGAGCTGGCCCATAGTCGCCGCTACACGGAACTAGTTGTTCACCTCTTCCTTCGCGGCCTCCTCGCGCTGGGAGCGGCGGCCGTGGCCGAACATGCTCCTGCTGATGGCCTTCCTCCACCGCTTCTCCTTCTTCTCTTGCTCCTCTTCGTCGTCGCTGTCGTTCTTGTTGTGATGCGTCAGCTTCTTCGTCTTCGTCTTTCGAACGTGGTGGTGACGCTGGATCTTCTTCTTCGTCTTCTCCTCCTCCTCTTCCTCCTCGTCGTTGCTCTTGTGGTGCCCCTTCGTCTTCTTCTTCTCCTTGCCGTCGCAGTCGTGGTGCTTCTTTCTTTTCTTCTTCTCCTCCTTGACGCCGCCGTGATTATTCTTCCTTGTCTTCTCCTCCTCCTCCTCCTCGTCTTCGTCTTCATCGCCGTCGATCTGCTTCTTCGTCTTTTCATCATCCTGCTGTTGGCCTTCAGTGGCCAGCTTCATGGCCGTGAGCTCCTCCTCGCCGTCGCTGTCCAGGTGCGACCGATCGGGGTCCGGCTCCGCGACGGGCTCCACCACCACCTCCTTCCCGGGCACCTCTCCGTCACCGGACACCGCGTCGTACACGACGCTGTCGTCGCTGTACGGCAGGAGGAGTAGTCCCTCCCCGTCTGAAACCGCGTCCACCTCAGCCGCGGTCACGGCTGCGGCGGAGGCGTCGGTGGCGAGCTCGGCTTCGTGGGGAACGCAGTGAGCGACGGCCATGAGGGAGAAGACGATGAGGAGGGCCACGTTGGCCGAGACGCGGAAGGCCATGGTGGCGTACAGGCGCAGTGGCTTGTGTGCTTGGGCTTTCGGCCGTGGGGAATGGAATGCGGTGGCGGACTGGACGGAGGAAGCGAAGACGACCGATCGAGCTGGGAGGTGGTGGTTATTTGTGCCGCAGGAGTACTAGCGTGGGGTCCACGTGATGTTGCTGGGCCCCAGTAGGGTTGCAGGCTGGGTCAAAGTCAAACACGGCTTAGCAGTTGTTCCGATCTCTCTCTCTCTCTCAACGAAGAAGATGGTCTCAGCTTAGGATAATGCCATGGTCTAAAAAGTTAAAGCCTTGATAGAACTACTAAAAATAAATATTTCAGTGGTGTTTGGTTCCTTGAAACTTATTTTAATTTAAGCCATGTCACATCGAATATTTCGATGAAAGACTAAACATAAGCTAATTCTAAAACTAATTGCATAAGTCTATGCTTATTCACGAGATGAATCTATTAAGTCTAATTAATTCATGATTAGCATATATTTACTATAGCATCATATAAGCTAATCACGGACTAATTAGGCTTAATAGATTCATCTCGCGAATAAGCTTAGGGTTTTAGAATTTATTTTATCATTAGTCTATATTTAATACTTCTAACTAGCCTAATTAGTATCCGACATCTGATGTGACAGGCTTAAAATAAGCCCGGGTGAACCAAACACCCCTCAAACAAAGATAGAGATAAATATTTGAAAGCTCTTTTTTGGTATTTTATTTGCACGAGCCTTAGATCAATGATTACTTTATTGAAGTATAATTTGTTGATCACGAATTGTTGTTACTAGGTTCGTATTAAAAAGTACACTGACTCATGATTATGTTTTTGTGTCACAATTATGACATAACGATAGGCCGAAGCATTGTCTTAACAAAACTAAATGCATCTTATATTCAATCTATACATAGGCAATTCTTTATATTTTTATGTCTAAAGTTAAAAAAGTGAAATTTTTAGAATGACGAAAATTCAGGTAATGAGATAAAGTAATTTATTTTAGGCATGTTATGAAGTGCTGGAGACCGGCTAAGAAAAGATACCACCATACGCATGCCCTCGCCGCCAGCTAACCACCGCACGTCCGCACCACATAGCCACATAGGCATCGGCCCCATGCAAGCCCATGGCAAGCCCTGTGCACTGATATGATGCGTGCTCGTCACCTTATCTCTGCTTGAATATTCCACTCACAGTCACACTCGCTCGTGTCATCATCATCAATTGGTTAATGTGATGAAAGACTAAACAGGGCAACAGGCGCCCGCACCGGCTATCATAATCACCGAAAGGTTTAGTTTTATAGAGTGCTGTACCTTCATTTGACCAAACAAATGGAACTTATTATTGCCCAAGAAAAAAAGATGAAAAGATAGCTTATTGGCCAGCAATGCGTGTTAGCACTTGGGTGGCTAGCTAGATTGCTGTTTAGTTTACTTCTTGCTTAATTCGAATGAAGGAAGCTGCCATGCATGGCGAATGCTGCTTGCACAAATGTTGTGTTGTGGCTTGTGGCTCGTGATTTTTCAATGGACCGCTGACAAGGATATGATGCTGCATTTTCTAAATAAAGGGTTAATGATCGAGGTTGGTCAAAGTCACCATTCTTATAGTCGGATCAGAAAATTTTCCAATAAGCAAGGTCAGATCACAATAGTTAGAATCGTCAATTCTACATTTTGTTGACTGGTTATCCTAGAATACGTCCAATATATGACCGTCATTACCTTGTTGGTGATTTTAATCAATCTTGAAATCTACTAGACGTGTCTCTCGGAGATCCTGATAGCGGTAGGGTTATATACGTTTATTCATAAAAATGAGTGTGCTAAATAAAAATTACGAGACGAAAACCGAAGAATCGTAGTTCACTGTAGTTTGTTGATTATGACAGATGGCTAGTGCAGTGATTGGAATTGTAATTGCTCTAAAAAAATCCAAAATACTATATTGTAGGAAAAAGGCCGGCAAAATGACAGGGCTTATTTTAGAGTGTATTACTTTGCTCCTATCAGTTTGGCCCAACAAACTTGAAGGTTCTTTCTGACCCAGGTGGTGTGGGCCGGGACAGAGTGATGCTGGAGTGGGCTGCCAAGAGGGAAAAAAAATGAGCGAGGTAGAGCCCGCGATCGTGCTACGACGATTTTTCATGCCGATATGATGTTGGGTCCAATGCTTAAACTCCATTGGATCTGTTTACAGGTCAGATTGGTTAAAAATCTTGTGGAAGAGAAATTTTGGGGTGCCTACTGCCTCAAGGTTCAGTGACAAATAAGATTCCTACAGGCAACTGCGATACCTTTTCTGCATGAGCACGGCCGTAAACCTGTCAGATCGAATTCAAATACTCACTGACTAAGTTCCTCATCACACAACCATGTACTCATCAGATAGATTAATAACTTGCATAAGCTGCCAAAACTGGAGCCGTACAGTACAGTGGTTGTTTTATCGATCTCGATCGAATTGCGCAAGCAGTGACGTACGTACGGCGTAGAATACACCCAGGCGTGACTACAGAGGCCGGAATTTTGTTTTTCCAAAAAAAAAAATCTAGAAAACGTAACAGCGTAGAAACGGATGCGTTGATCATGGTGGGCGCGTCAAACTACCGCTGCACAATAGTGCAAATCAAGAGCATGATATGCACGTCCAACCAAAGCCGGTGAAGTCAAAATAAACTCGTTTCACTCGACTTCTAACTTATAAAATGATACGGTTTCACGATACGGTATCTTGATTTGCGCAAAACAGATAAAGCTAGAATAAAGTCTCCTGAAAAGACTCTTGGCTCGTGACGGGAGCAGGGCAGCGAGCCCCGATACTACACCCATGAATTTGGAGACCATGGCGCATTCTTCATTTATTATTATTGGGTTCGGATCAGACGAGAGATGCTATGCCAACAAGTCAAACATCGCGTATGGCGACCTAAGGCTCCTAATACCGCGCGAAAGGCATGCACGCAAACATCGCGCAGCTGCAAGCACGGCATCGGATACGCGCCCAATCGAATCCTGGTACATACTACTGCAGACTGCCAATTATTACTACTTGCAGAGCATGATCCCTTTCACTGAGAAAAAGAAAAAGAAAAGAAAGGCATTTGCATGCGTGCATAGAATCACAAGGGAATCAGCCAGACGATGACAAGCACACGCCCACACTTGCACGCAACAACAAGCAGGCACACCGTAGATAATTAACAAGCACAGTATGGCACCACCGTGAATCTGCGCTGCAGCAGCACTACAGGGTGCACCAACCACGAAGGAACCAGCAGCCATGGGCCCATGGTCGTGTACGTACGTGACTCAACCAAGAAGGGCGCCGGTCGAGGGAAATGATGGACCAACCAGCTCGATCTAGAACCGGTTCATGATGAGGTCCTTGATCCATGACACCACGCCGCCCTCCTCCTGTGCGGCGTCCGCCTTCTCGGCCTCCCCGGCGTAGCGGTGGTGGTGGTGGAAGCGGCGGCCGTGGCCGGACCTCCTCCGCATGATCGCCTTCCTGAACCGCCGGACCAGCTCCTCCACCTCCTCGTCCTCGTCCTCGTCCTCGCTGTCGCTCTCGTCGTCGTGCTCACCAGCGCGACGGAACCGCTTCTCCTCCTCGTCGTGGTGGTGGAACCGCTTCAAGCCCTCTGCGCCTTCCTCCTCCTCGTCGCGGTGGTGGCGGTGGAGGCGCATGCCGTGGTGGTGGAGCCACCACCTCCGCTGCATCTCCTTCCTCCACGCCCTGACCGCCGCGCCCTCGTCCTCGTTGCTGGCTGCTTCCTCATGGGCATGGGCGCCGTCGGCGTCGCCGAACGACTGCTGCCCCTCGCCGTCACCGTCGGGGAGCGAGCGGTCCGGGTCAGGCTCGGCCACGGCCTTCACCTCCCTGGCCTCGCCCGAGGGAGAGGCGATCAGGTGGCTGTGGCTCAGAGCCTCGCCGTGGCGGTGGAACCGGCGCGGCGCGTCCTCCCCGAAGGCGCCGTGGTGGCGCGCCCACCAGAGGTGGCGCTGGAAGAGGCCGTGGCGGCAGGGCCGGTGGCGGTACCCGTGCGAGGGCAGGCGGAGGAACCCGTGCTGCCGCTGCTGCTCCGCCGGGAGGACCACCTCGCCGGCGCCCGCCTCTGTGGGGAGCGTGGGATTGGGCGGACCATTCTCGTCGTCGCCGGCCGCGACGGCGGCGGCTGATTCGGGGTCGGCTTCGAGGGGGCGGCAGTGCGCGACGGCGACGAGGGAGAGGACCAGGAGGAGGAGCGGGGCGGCGGATGACAGGCGGCGGGCCATGGTGGCGTGCGTGCTCGGGAGGGGAACGCGGTGACGGCGACGGAAGGCCCGGGTGGGAACGGTATTTGTAGACGCGAGGTGTGGGACCCACATGCGCGTCTGCGGGGCCCGGCTCGTAGGGAAGTTAAAGTGGCGGTGGCGCTGTGTCGACGGACTGTAGGTGGTGCCGAGCGGAAAAGTCAAACCGATTAGTGGATATGCATGGTGTCTCAGCAACGTAAAAATTAGCTCCACTAGACTTACCTAAAAGATATTGTCTTAATAAAGTATATCTCTAGATACTTAAAATTGTATATTTTACAAACATTGCTAGCTAGTTAACAACAACAAGCAGTACTAAATTATTGGAGACAGTGATAACACAGATTTAGGGTGTGTTCGTTTCCGATTAGAGCCCTCTAATAATTTTAGAGTATTCCCTCACTCTAAAGAATCGCAGTCTTATTAGAGACCGAATTAGAGGGTTGTTCGGTGCCGGACCTCTAAAGTTTAGATATTTCGGGTTTTAGAGCGGTGAAGCGAACACACTCTTAGCTTGTGATAGAAGAACATTTCTGACGCCGACGACCCAATGCACGCGGCGGATTCCAACTCTCAGACTCAGTGCTACATGAGCGACATGCATGTTATTACCTTGCTTCGAAACGAAGGCACCCGGCCGGTGTGCTGACTTCCGTTCAGATGCTATACGCGCCTTTCTCCATTCCTAATTATAGTTTATTTTTAATATAGCAAAATATATAGTTTTTATATGCATCTAGATAAATATGATATCTAGGAAGATATAAAAAATTAACTAAAGTTGACTGGTGGACACCAAAAAGATAGCTTTTGCCACGAGCCACTAAAAATAGATATTTTAACCACAACACACTACAATTTAGTGGCAATTTGATGCTCGACATTATAATGTTTATAATAATATATCCTCCTCGTATCAACATACTTATAAAAAGGTAAGTATACCCTTACCTTTTCACATCAACATTTCAGCAATATAACCAGTAAAAGAAAAGCCAGTCTAACACGTTGTTTATTTGATAGGACACTTACCCATTACCCATTAGGAACCTGTGAAAGACAGCGTGGTTGTCAGAGAAAATCTCGCTCAAGAACCGTGGAGGCTCCATTTGCATGTCCGAGCAGGTCCCGCCGCCCTACCTGCAGTGGCCTACCCTGGCGCCGGCCCGTGCGCCGCTCGGCACCAACCCGGATGCTCCGCTCGGCGCCGCCCTAAGGCTGTCTCCATCGGTAGCCTGTAAAGCGTTCTGTACTTTATATATAGAGAAAGATTTCGTTCTCCATTGCTCCAGCAGCGTTCTCTAAATGGTTCTCTAAAATAGAGAACGCTACAGGTTTCCTCTATATATAGAGATTCTCTCTCCTCTTCTCTATTTTTTCTTTACGTTTCAAACACTGAATTAAATAAAAATAAAATATGTCCATAGCGTTTGAGGTATGATAAATACGTACGTATAAAAATTTAGAACAAAATACGTTTCTAATATAGGGTTTAATGTATAGAGAACGAGATTTAGAGAACGTTGCTGGAGAGAAATGAGATATAGAGGAGAGAATCTTGTAGAGAATTCTATAAATGAAGGATGTAGAGGATGAGATTTGGAAGATATCGCTAGAGACAGCCTAAACCCCGCGGGACGGGCGCACCCGAGGCGCCGCCCCGTGCGCCGCAGACGGGCTCAGCACCCCATACGGTGCTGGCTAGGCGCAGCCAGCTGTGGAGAGGGGCGGTCGGAGCCCGTGAGCAGGGATGGAAGAGGGTGGGCTGCGGTGGGTCGCCGGACTGGGAGAGGCAGATGCATTATTATTATCCTGCCATTCACGAACAAGCAGGGTTGGCAACGTCGTCATTAGATTTTCAGCTGGTTAATCGGACGTCACTAGCTGTATACTCCCTCCGTCCTAAAATAAATATAATTTTAGAAGTTAGGCACGAGAATTAAGGAGGGATAAAGAAATAGAGAGTGCATGTAAAACAAGAAGGGAATAGAAGAGGAGAGAGATAGAGATAGGGTTATATTGGAAAACAAGAACTACACTTATTTTAGGATAAATTTTGAACCCTTAAACTATACTTATTTTATAACAAAGGTACGGAGAGAGTTTATATTTAGCTCTAGCCAGTGTCCCAGCTCTGATGCAGCCATCGTCCACCGACTGTTGAAGGCGCTCTAATCTACACTCACCCGCGTAAATTTACTTGTCTGGTAGTTGAATTTACGTATGCAATGACGTCAGCGTCGAGGGATCTTTAAACTCCGATTTGATCGCAACCGAGAGTCCGAGACGTATTCAAATGCCGAGGATCGAGGCTGGTGTCTACTTCGTGCGTTGGCAGCAAGATTTGGCTAGGATAATTAAGCAGGCAACGCCTAACTACTAGCCTAACGTGCGCGCGTGCATTTCTTTTATTTTATATTTTTGCATCCATGCGAAGACCAATATTGATTTAGTTTAATTTACTCGGATCAAGGCTAACATATGAAAGCATACGAAAGAGATAACCTAAAGCTGACCATCGTAATAGCATATCACCTGCTATCTCTTGCATATATTTAGTTGCATGACAAGGGTCTTTCGGAAAAAGAAAATTGTTACATGACAATAAGCATACTTGATCAGCTTTATTGGCCGTTTTGATATAGGAAAAAGTCTATTTTACTCTTTTCAACAATTCACTTTGTCCACTTAACCCCCTAAATAAAATTTAGGCTCAATTTATTTCCCGAACTATTCCAATTGGTCCAATCTACCCCCTACTGAGATTTCTCTCTTTTATTTCTCCGCATACAAGTGGAACTTGAACTTCAAATTTTACAATGTAACTTATAATATGATGCCTATAAAAATATATTATAAATTTTTTATAAATATTTTTTATGCAGAATTGTATTTTTTGATAAATTTCGTATTAAATGTTTCCAACTTATGAAAATAACCATGAAAATTTCTTAATGTATTTTTTTGACACAGGGCATCATGTTCTCTACGCACTCATAAAATTTGAACTTAAAATTCAATTTGTATGCAGAGAAAAAAAATAGCATTAGAGGGTAGATTGTACTAACTGAAATTGTTGGGGAAGTAAATTAAGCGGACAAAGCGAATTGTTGAAGGGAGTAAAATGAACTTTTTCCTTTGATATATTATGACTCGACAATTGGGCCGTCGATGATGAAACAGTGAACTTCTTTTCTGAGATCCAGCGGAAAGACGGCTCAAACATAAAACCATCGGAAAGACGATGAGAATTCGTTAAGCTCCATTTTGGCTGCGAGAGCCAGCCCAAAAGAACTCTATTATCGGGCTGGGTTTATAGTTTATTTCCATGTCGTATATGCATTTGTGGATTTCTGCCATCCTAGCTCGCTCGATCAAACAAGCCGCAGGGTTTGTTGGTTGTCGAATGCAGACGTTATTTTCACCCACACCAACACTGTAACACATCGCTCTATATGTACATGCTTGAAGCATGTACGTTTTTGCCTTTTTGGCCTTGTGTTCAGCTTGACTAGGTTGGCAACGGGCACAGACCTATTGCATTTTGCCAACCCAAACCCATGCCCGCGACGATGGATGAGAGAGACAAACAAAGAATGCAAGAAATTACAAAGGAGTTAGACTTGATCCGGAGTGCAGAAGAGATTAAGGCCAGAGATATCCAGAGAGAGGAATATTGCTGAGGGTGATAAAAATACTGCTTATTTTCAAGCTCTTGCTAATCAGAGGAAGAGAAAGAAAAAAATTAGTTCCCTCCAAGGTCCTACAGGTGAAACCTCTTAAACAAAGAATATGCTCCAAATTGCTACTGATTTTTACAAACAGCTGTTTGGCTACGAGGAAAAACCAGACATCCATTTGAGTGGATCTTTCTGGAAGGAGGATGAGAAGGTGACAGCAGAGGAGAATGAACTGCTGGCTACCCCCCTCTCTGAAGAGGAAATTAAGCATGCTATATTTGAAGCCTATGCTGATGGGGCACCTGGCCCAGATGGCTTCCCATTTCTGTTTTATCAGAAATTTTGGGACCTAATCAAGCCTGAGTTTATGACTTTAGTCAGAGATTTTGAAAAGGGTGAGCTAGATATGGCTAGACTAAACTATGTCATGCTGACTCTTATCCCAAAAGAAGCTGATGCTACTGAGATGAAGAAGTTTAGACCTATTGCTCTCATAAATTGTAGTTTTAAAATCTTCAGTAAAGCCCTAAATAACAGGCTAATTAAAATCCTTGATAGATTGATTTCATCTAATCAGACAGCTTTCGTAAAGGTAGATACATCCTTGAAAGTGTAGTGGCGGCCCATGAGATTATTCGTGAGGTGGCAAGAAAGGAGGAAGCAGGAATTATCCTAAAGGTTGATTATGAGAAAGCCTATAATAGGGTCAACTGGAACTTTCTTCTGGAGCTCTTCAAATCCAGAGGCTTTAGTGATAAGTGGATTGACTGGATAATTAAAATTATCCAAGGAGGTTCGGTCTGTGTGACGTTGAATGATGAGAATGGACCCTATACCTCCACTGCCCTTCAACCTTGTTGTAGATGTCTTCACTAAAATGCTAAGCAAAGCTGCCAATCAGGGGATCCTCGGTGGTCTCTTGGCAAACATGTGTGAGGATGATATTGTGAGCCTGCAATATAGATGACACAATCCTTTTCCTACAAAACAACCTCTCCCAAGCTGCCAATTTTAAATGGCTCTTGACCTGTTTTGAGAAGCTCTCTGGAATGAAAATTAACTATAATAAAAGTGAGTTAATCACTCTAGGGCCCACTGAAGATGAAAAATCTGCACTAGCCAGATTATTCTGCTGTAATATTGGTGATTCTTCAATTAAATACCTAGATGTCCCTTTACATTTCTCTAAATTAAAAGAGAGAGGACATCTAGCCTGTGGTTGATAGGCTGACGAAAAGGATGGCGGGTTGGAAAGGAAAGTTGCTTTCCAGTGCTGGTAAGCTAACTCTCCTGAAATCCTGCTTATCTAGTATACCCATTTACCTTTTGTCAGTTATCAAATTTCCCAAGTGGGCCATTGAGAACATTAATTCCCATATGGCAAACTTTCTTTGGCATGACCAGGAAGGGAAACATAAGTATCATCTTGCAAACTTCCAGAGCTTAGCTCAGAGAAAGGAGTATGGGGGTTGGGGGATCACTGACCTTGATCGTTTAAATATGTGCCTGCTGGCCTCTTGGATCAATAGATATCAACTAAGTGAGAATGTTATTTGGAAGCAGATTATAGATCACAAATACAACACCTCTTATCCAAATATCTTCTGCTGCTCTGAAGTGGGTGCATCTCCTTTTTTGAGAGGCGTTCTTTGGGCTAGTAAAGCAGCCGAACTTGGAGTGTGCTGGAGAATTGGCAATGGCCAGTCTGTCAGGTTTTGGGAGGACCATTGGTTTGGGCATTGCAGTTTAGCAATTCAATTCTGGGAGCTATATGTGAAAGCTGAGCAAACTAATAAAAGTGTTGCTGGGCTATGGGATGGAGAGAGCCTGAAAATCTCCTTTAGGAGAGGTGTCTCCCCTAGATTAATGCAGATGTGGTTAGATTTAGTTCCTATAGCCGAATCCATCTCCTATATTGATGACTGTGATGCCATTGTGTGGGCGTTTGATGGCAGTAGTAGGTTCTCTGTGCAAGCGGTCTATAAGACCATTAGCTTCAGAGGGAGCCAGCCAGTCTAAACTCGTGCCATTTGGAATATTAATGTTCCACCCCGGATCCATATTTTCTTGTGGTTACTAGCAAACAATAAGACCCTCACCAGGGATGAAAAAGGTGGATGATAAAACCCATCTATTTTGCACTGAACCTAAATCCATATGTCATCTTTTTTTTGAATGTGTTGTGGCTAAAACATGCTGGTCTTATCTAGTTGGCCGATGAACACATTAAAAACCTGGCGAATTCTGTTCTCAGATGGAGACTTGGAAACCTTGGACCAAGTCATGTCATCCCTGAATGCCGACCTCTACTCTTACTGGAACCAAGCCAAATGAACTCTCAACAATCAAGCTCCCAGGAGGTGCGCGGGCCACCTTCGGTGCCGTTATCTGGAAGCTTGATCGCCAACGTGATGCCGCTGAACGTCGCCGGAGCTGCTCTAGAGAGGAGCCTACTTCTGTTACTTTATGATAGTGATCAGTTCGAATGTAATAGTTAGTCCTAATGCCTCTGAGGATCTGTGTCCTCCTGATCCAGTGGGCGCGCTGTGATAAAAAACGCTGAACCTTGCTTTGTTAAAACTTTATACTTTGTTTCGGTGAAATGAAGCGGGGAAACCTTTTCTCTAAAAAAAATTCATGCCCGTCACGTGTTCATTTTAAGCACGTCTAAAAACCCATCGGGTTTCGGATTTCCGTTGCCACAGCCAAGCTTGAACCATCAACCTCTACCGAAAGCGCTTGCATTTCCTCACCCAAAATTACACGGTGGTCGAATTGCGCATGCAGTGGCGTCAACACCGATCTTCCTTCTAGTTATACATGAGCAGGTCCGCGGGACCGAAAGACAATCAAATACGAGGATCGATGTTGTGTTGGCAAAAAGATTTGGCTCGGGCATTTTGTCAAAATGTTAAGCAAACCCTAACTACCTGGGGTAGCCAGCCTAACGTGCTCTCTCGCACGTGCTTCCATGCGTCTGTGATCAAGGCTAAGCACCTTCCTGCTGGCCACTATTTGTCTTCATGGACATAATTAAGGTTCCAATATTGTGCCTTGTTCTACTAATTGGTAAATATTATTACCTCATGTACAGCATATGTAGTAAACTAGAAATATTATTATTTAGTGCGTACACAAGCTGGTTCAATTAATTCTTGACAGTGGTTAGCTTTTCAATTGGATACATGTGCCTTCTTCCTATTGTGTCAGTGCTACTGACTCTGGGCCGCTCCGTGGGCTGCAAGCAAGGCAGGCCAGCCATCATCATTAGTCTCTGGGCCGGAGTGGATGGAGCCCATGTAATGGTGTTCATGTGTTGCGTGTCCGAGCTTGGTGCAGCTGGAGCTCTGTAACGTGTTCAGGTATGCAATGGCACATTGATGCATGCGAGATCTAGCAATCGTGACAGCGACACTGCATTCGAGATCTATTTTTCAGTCATGCATGTATCGCTACTACACGTCACAAACACGGCCAGATGGCTTAATTTTATTTCTCCTCTCTCGAGAGAGGAACTGAGTGCCATTGTCCCATTAGTCAGGCATTCAGGCGGTGATGGCGATCTTCATGCCGTTCGTGCAGTGGCTGCAGACGAAGAAGCTCTTGCCGGCCGGACCACGACGCGGTCGTTGCCGGAGGCGCGCGGCGTGCCGCCGCCGACGGGCACCGTGCACGCGTTGCACGCGGCCTCGTCCACCTCCACCATGTCGTGCGCCGTCGGGTCGTACTTGAACACTGCATATCAGTCAAGAAATCAAAACCCCACAGCCCCAGCTCAGATCGATTTGAGTTGCCACAAGGCCATATTGTTTGATCAGCCGCTCCCCCAGTACATCGCCGGCCTGGATGGCCTTGCCCTTCGCCCAGCCGGCGACGCCAAAGCTCCAGGCCATGTTGTCGCCGACGACCCACGCCTGGCCGCCGCCGCGGACGACCGCCGGCGCCGTGCAGACGACGCCGAGCAGCAGAGTTAATAATGGCACAGAGAGTATGGGGTTGCATTAACAATGAAATTAAAATCATGCTAGTTTTGGACATGCATCATCCAGGATATACGGTCTTCTGTTCCGCTTTATAATCCTTATTAATGTGCTTGCATAAATTATCACCTTGGTATATATAGGATCCAAAGAGTGGCAAATGGCCTCTTGTATTAATTTATACTACTAGTCTGCTTATAGCTAGCTGTGCTTTAAACAAATGAACATTTCGCTTAGGGATTTATTGCTAGAGTATGATATTGTGTGCTCCCTATACCTTTCGAGGCATGTTTGGTTCGCTAAGATTAGTCCATTAACACTTCGTTTATGTAAAATTATACTCATAAGTATGCATTTTGTATGCGGATATAATTATTGTGTTTTACAAAGATTATGTAGCGTAATTGCCAAAAGTTTATCTTGACAGAACAAAATAATGCTTGTAATTTCAAACGGAGGGATTATCCTTTTACCAATCATCTTATCAATGTTCTTCATTCCACGAATAATATTCTTTTTTTAGAATTAGGCAAATAAAGGATAACTTTTAGTCCAGACACCACGTCTATGCTACTGATTACTTCTACGTCTATCGACCCGTAGCAAACTACAACACTTCATATAAATACGGAGCGACGAATCCAAGACTAAGAGAACTGTTCTCACTTATACATAAGCACTAAATCAAAAAAGAAATCAGAATACTTACTTACTCATACCAAAGGAAGCTAGCATCCGTAGAGGTACATGACCGAAGTAGAGTGCTGAGGAACTCAGCACTCCGCCAAGCTACTCCCTCTGACTCTATTCAAAGCAATATTCGAAGCAATAGACTAGGCAGAGGTTCGTCATGGAGTGGAGAACCACATCTTCAAGTGAAGGTGTCGGGGGTATTTGTGGTGTGTGTTGTGAGGGGCTCTCCTTCTCCTAATATAGCCTCCTAAGGGCGGTTCTGAGGGGAAATATTTAGGGGAATCACCCACAACCGACGTAGCGAGATTCGAAGTGAGCGACACGTGGAAGATGGGATTGAGGGGCGCTAGAGGCAGTTTTGTTGAACTTGGGGTTCGGATGAAACCCCAAGGCTTCCCCTCACACCGCCTTTCGTCCAGAATACTGCCAGGTGGGTCCCAAGTGGGTACACAGTGGTTGGCGGTAAGTTTAGATGGTTTTCCCATATTTGTGGGCCCATGAATCCTTGTGCTTCCCTCTGATTGGTCAAAGGTGTGTTTCTTGGCCACTCGATAAGGGTGCGCATGGCTACAACTCCTCCCTCCACTCTAAAGAGGACAAGCGCGGCTGCCCACTCCAACGAGGATGCACACAGCTGCAACTCCTGCCTCCAGTTCGAAGAGGATGCATCCGGTAGTGGCTCTCCACTCGGCGGTGATCCGAGATACCACAAAGAGAGGATAACATTATATTTTTAGTAATGACATCATATTGACTCTCTTGGTGGTTATCATGCATCATGCCTTCACTCACTACTCTCCAAACATTCAAACCCCTAGCTTGGAAATATGCTTTCATAAGCACTTTCCTTCATTGGAAACTCGTGCCGTCGAACCGTGGAGCCATTCCTAAGAGATCCATCTCCCTTCCTCAACGAGATAACTCACTAGGCGGTGAAGCCTCACTATTCCAATAAGCTAGTTTTTCACAATTTGCCAATAAAATTAGCGAATCTTTGTGAAAGATGTGAGCTCCGGCTCTAATATCACTTGAAAGCAATCGGAACTCGTAGCGAAGAGGGGGAGGGGTGAATTAGGCAAACTTAAAAACCTTAATCTATTGCTCAAACTAAGTTGCACAAAATATAAACTAGAACATGCTATCTAAATATGCAACTACGGTTTCTCTAGTGTGAAACCCTCATCCCAAAATATGTTTTGCAACCTATAGCCGCTCCTAGCTTGGAACTACTCTAAGAAAGTAAAGGCATACAATTGCAAGTATGAAATGTGAAAATGTATAGGAGGGGATGAGAGGAAGCAAACTCTTGACATGAGAATTTATCCCGTGGTATTGGTAGTCACTAAGCCACCCCTAGTCCACGTTGTTGAATCACTCACAAAGAGTATTGTTTTCCGGTCAGCAAGCCTTTTCTAGGACACCGCTTGACTTACCACAAAGACTTGGCCACTAAGGCTCATGCCAAGTTTTCTGTCACCTTGATGACGCCTTCACACGGAGCTTCCCACAAAGGAGGGGTCTCCTCATCCTCCGCACAAAGCCGTCATCGTCGCTCCACACCAAGTCGGAGGGTTGAAGACTTGTCGGTGAGTCACCAAGACTCTAAGGGGCCGGCACACCAAGAATACAGCGGTGGTTCACTCTAGAACCATGCACAAGACAGCAACACCTTGTTCTCTTACTCTATCTATGCCTAACCTAGCACTAACCCTCTTAAAGCATGTGCTAAAGCCTTATGGATACGATCAATTAGCTCTATGGATAGCTTGGAGGTCTTCTTCAGTGTGTATGTGCTTCTCCTGAACTCCAACAGCCTCAAATAACCCGGGTGAGGCGCTTAAATAGGCTAGCAAGCCTCTCATAGCCGTTACTTGCCTTTTCCCTAAAAAGCTTAAAGCGTCGATTAAACCGGCCATAGGTGTTGGTTTAACCGGTCACACTAAACCTGCATGCTAGCAGTTGAATTCCAACGCCTCCTTCTGCTGATGTCATTGCATCGACACTTTACACTGACGGGTGTTGGTTCAACCGCTGCTAAAGGTATTACTGAGGCAGCCATCTCAAACTCCCAAAACCTTCTAAGCATTAAACGACCAAAGCACCGACGTCTCTGATAGTACAGTCGGTTAAACCGGTCAAATGCATCGGTTCAACCGGTGCTACTCGCTTTTCTGCACTTGATTGTCGTTGCAATATCCCAATGCACCGACCCGTTGTATTCTGAGACCATCGGTTTAACCGGTGCATATATTCATGCTGAACCTTGTCCAAATCATCTCAGCTGTTATTTGGATTTTTTACTATGGTTTGGACATCTCCATAGTGATTTGAACTGTTTTGTATATGAATTGGACTCCATCTATGGGACCTAGAAATCCAACAAAGATAATGTTACAAACTTGTTAGTCCCATTGACTATGTTGTCACACAATCATCAAAATTATAATTATAATCTAATAGGACCCTATTTCTTACATTGTCTTTTCAAGGTACGACGACGATGATGAATCCTTCCTTGCTACAAGATCCGTGATTGTAGCTCCTTCCTTCCTCCCCACTCGACAAGGGTGCGCACGGCTACAACTTCTCCCTCCACTCTAAAGAGGATAAGCGCGGCTGCCCACTCCCAGGAGGACGCACACAGCTACAACTCCTACCTCCAGTTCGAAGAGGATGCGTCCAGCAGTGGCCCTCCACTCGGCGGTGATCCGAGACACCCAATCCCACGCTTAGTGGCAACACCATCGACTCAGTGGAGGTGTGGAGCATCCCGTGCTCAGATATGAATCAATGTGATTTGCTTGTGCTGATTTTTGTTCACTACTAGATGTCGCGCGGAGATCTGCATGTGTTAATTTGGGAATTGTTGATGTGATTTTTCTGATGAATTCGTGATTCTGGTTTTTTTAGGTAACATTACTCAATTAGTTTGATCTAAAGTTCAAGACACAACCGAAATAACCGAACCAATTTTGCTCGGCCTTGGAAATTCGTAGGAACCGATATGTTCTAGTTTTTGCATAACCAAAATATGGAAAAAAAACCCGAAGAAACGCTTGGTTCCGTTCAATTTGGCTAAATTCCCAACCCTGGTTCTACATCTCTATTTTGATAATCTCAAGAATCCAATTGACAAGGCTCTGACGCGCGCATGCTCCGGTGTTTACTTTGCTGCTGCCAATAAGCTCGTAGATTGAATTAGATCATATAATGCTTCTTGTGTAGTTCAATTGGTGCGAATTCAAATGAAATTTTAGTGTGTTTGAAATATCTCTTTTCTTTTTTAGAAGCAGTGTACATCCGTCTATGCAGACAAGACTTCCTATCACCTCGATGTAATGCTAATGAAAACGAATAGAACTCCCCTTGTGCCCACCCCCATGACGGTGCATCTCCGCGCCCAGACGGCGGCCGCGGGCCCCTGCTCCTCCCCGCGCGCCACCTCGGCCGCCATGAGCGCTGGCGTGCCGCCAATCGGGCCATTGGAGCCCACGCGCCTGGCGCACCTGGAGTTGGCGAGCTGGGCGCGCCCGTCGGCGCCGATCACCACATTCCTCGCCTTGACGTCCCCGTGCGCCACGGACTCCTCCCCGTGGAGGTACGCGATGCCCCGGGCGACGGTCGCCGCGTACACCCGCACGGCGGCCTCCGCGAGGCGGCTCCCATTCCTCTCCACCTCGTCGGCCAGCGAGCCGCCGGGCGCGAAATCGAGGAGCAGCTGGAACTCCTCGCCCGCGGCGGCGCGGAAGCCCAGGCAGGGGAGCACGTGCGGCGGGCGCGAGGGCGGGATCTGGGGAGAAGAGGACAAGCGTGGGAAGTTCCTCCCAACGCTGCCGGCTGCCAAGGACGGCAACTCGTAGGCGCCGCGGGAGCTGATGCTTCTCCAGCGCTTCTCTGTTCCTCGACCTCAAGCACCACTTGCTCGTGGTGGTGGTGCTGCTTCTCCTGCAATCACCAAAGCAGAGGGATCCTCGAGCAAGAAGGTGTGCGGCTTCGGTGCTGTGCAGCTCCCTCGCGCCCTTGTTCAACGTCCCATGCAGCAAAGTGCGTCGGCTACTGCCCCGGGAGCTCCAGTGGCCGTTGACACGGATGATGTCCAGCAGCTGCTCGAGGAAATGCCTCTACGGTTAGTACACTTCCTAATTTCTCAGGTGAGCAGCCAGCTGTTGTTGTTTGGATTTTTCTCATTGCATGAGCACTAAACTGAATTGTTTGTATACTTGTGGAATCAATTTATGTCATCTGATGGATGATTTTAAGCATCAGTAATGCTCAACAATATAGCGGGCTCCACATGGTACTTCCAAACTGCAATGGCTCTCGTTTTCTTCTAAAGTAGATGCATCTCGATACACAATTTGTAGATGTTCAGCCAAATTAATGAAACCTGCCAAACTATGGTGATTGGTGGCCTTCCTCTCCATTCATTCCTCTCATCCTTCCTCCACCCCACCCTGGATATGCTTTTACTGTGTTGCAGTTTAAGTAGAAGGGAAATAATCTCCTTACATGCTCTTCTTCATTTGCTTCCATGCTCCTTAATTACTTGTTGAAAATTGAAATGTCAATGCAGCATATACATTTTTTATTAAGTCTGAGTTCTAAGTGGAAAACACGATTCCTAAAATTAATTGCGCAGGAACGATGCATGCTGTGCCAGAGCGCTTCTTGAGGTTGCTCCTTATGCTAAAATAACTGAAAAGTGACAAACAAAATATCTGATTGTTGTGTCAGCAGTTACTTTTTATCCATTTCTTCAATTTCAGCACGCAATCTTGTTGACCTATATGCTCAGAATTAATGACAGGTAAAAAATGTTACCTTGCTAGGTCCATTAACCTGTTGCTTGCTCAGTGGGATAAGAATTGATTCTCCATCATCGACTGCCACGCCCATTCTTCGTCTTTGAATGAAACAACTTTTCACCGCCGTTCTTGCAAATTATTCTTTCACCATCCTTGTTTTCTACTTTGCTCACTTGATATGTTAAGTAAGTGTCTTAACGGTGACATCAGTTTATTAATTTGGTTGCACATGGATAAATATATTTCCTCAAGTACTCTAATTTTTATGTGAAAACTTGGTGCTTATTTAGTGCGCAGTGCTATGACGTTATGGTCCATTGAAGCAGATTCCCGAATTTCTCCACTGTGCATAATAGAGTGGTCCTTTAGCTGGTCCTATCCTTCACAGATGCATTGCATTACTGTGTTATTTTGAAATGTGTAGTTCCATTGCTATATTAGGTTGTCTTTTATTTCAATGTATGCTACACAGCTGGGTGAAGCAATAGTTTGTCAATATTTTTAGGCTGCCTTTTTTAAATTTCTTTACACAAGTGCTTAAAATGATTTTGTTCTAGGAGGTATTATCAAGCAATGATTCATGTTCCATACTATGGAACACAGTCCACATTTTGCTTATCCACATAGTTCTGCTTCAGACTCCTTTTTGAATTGCTCAGAGCAACCAGCTCCTTAAACCATTTCTTATGTTGTTGTTTCCATTAATTACTTCTTCCAATCTATCTGCTAGCACGGACGTGTTTAATTTCTTGCTAACATCTCTGCTAATTTCTTTTCAGGTAGGAAATGAAACATGTACTTTAACCTGTATAGCAAACTGTCCAGAGCACCTTTATTAAAAGTTCCTATATATGGATCAATATGTTTTCCAGTTGTCTTGTCCACCAGGCGCTTTGCAATGTTTCAGAGGTGCAAATTTATTTTCAGATTCTGAAGCTTTTCATTTTGGAGAATGTTCTGCATATTTTTTCCTCCCTTGCACTTGCAACTTTGTTTTCCGCCGAGATGAGCAATAGCCTCAGATTCTTATGCTGTTCATTTATGGAGAATGTTATGTATATTTGCTTTTCTTCCTTGCACTTTGAACTTTGCCTTGCTGGGAATAGCTGCCGGCCGTCTCGATCTTGCTCCTACGGGATTGCCTCAGACCCTCAGCAATGCGGAGATCGTTGGATTGGCTCCTTTATGTTGCTTGCACACACGTGCAACGACCAGATAGTGGAGAAAAAAAATCTTCTGCAACTCCGGCTGGCGGTGCTGCTACAAGCCACAGTGATGAGCTTGGGAACTCATCGGCCCCGCTGGAAGAAGCTCCGCGTAGTAGAGAAGGGTCGGGAGGAGCTAAGGACTGCTGTGGCGGAATCAGCGAGGAAGTCTGATCGGACATTTTATATTATACGTGAGAGAATAATCAAGATGTATATAGGTAGGAGTGGTAAAAGGTCTTAAATTTTAGCTTAAATAATCTAAAGGCTGAGCTCTTATTTATACAATTTTAAATTAAAAATATATAAAGATCAAGCTGGATTACGAAGAGAGCATTAGGATCACGATCCTTTACAACTCTTAATATACATGCCATCAATATTTTTGATAGGAAAAATGCTTCATATATGATCTATTTACACTTTATATGACTTCCTAGCATACAAGCTATCGACTAACATATTGCAAATTTGGCCCATAACTGCCCAGCTGGATGAGTATCGCATGCATCGTTCGGTATGTGTTGTTGGGTGTGTTAAGGATGATAGCTGAAGAATTTAAATATAAAGTATGGTTGCATTGATGACCCGTGCGTTGAGGTTTAGTTTAGAATATAGGTAGTATCCCTCCCCGCGCGCGCGTGTTCCGCCGTTGCTAGTGGAGGGGTTTCCAGCTTTGTGAGACGCAAACAGCCAGCCTTGCGGTAAAGAAGGTTGGAACGGAACCTCACGGAAGTGGTACATACTAATAACATGTGACCTTTGGATGATACATAGCAAAGTAGTGTTTTAATAGTGTATTACTAAACTTGACATCTTTTAATGGTACACATCCAAATTTCCCAATTTTAATTACCAAATTCAGAGTACTTTTTAAATAACCATAAAATCGTTCCTCCCACCACCGCATAAATGGCGCGCCAACACTAGCGTAAAAACTAAGTTCCAACTGTTCTCAATTTATGAGAAAAAGCTCTCTCTTCCAATAAAAAGAAAAAGGTTCCAACTGTTCGTCCACATTGCACATAATATGAGTATCCTTTTACAGTGCTTTCTAACCATCGTAGGCACCACTATATGTATTAAAAAGGGGAAAAGAAACGGCATAATAACAATTGCGCGCTTCCCTTTGTTCCCTTCATGTCACATTAACAAGTTAACAACGACAAATAAATACACACAGATATAGGCCAGCGAGGGGAGTGAGTCCCTCCACGTAGTATTAGTATTACACAAGATTTTGCCGGAGCAGTGGTTGCACCTCAGCACCGGAGTCAGCGTTCCCGTTCTTTGCCTTCCACTTGAAGAAGCCATCCTGCTTTATACGCTGCTGCCCTTCCTTGGAAGTCGAAATGGAATCGGCCGAGTCCCCTGATGCCTGTGAAGCCAGCTTCAATGCACTAGAAGATGCATTCTGCACATGCTGTAGGCATACTTGCACAGCATCATGCACTCGCACGAAGCACCACGCAGCACCTATCAAGTCAAGGATACCTGATCTTGACAGCAGTAGGTGCACCTGTTGGTTCGGGTTCGCTATGGCAATCTGCAACCAGTAAAAAAAACTCAGGGTTTGAATACTGCTTACGGCGCATATTAGGGCAACAATGAAGTGTGCCCATGAGAAGAACCTGAATATGGCGTGCTCTGTATTCTTGGTGCAAGTCTTTAAGAGCTTGAACAGCACTCGAGTCAATATATGTAACAGCTGCATGACCAAAATCTTTTATCATTTTAACAAGTGATCCAGAAAGCCCAATAAAAGCTCATAACTCTTTCCGTAACCAACACAACCGAGAACAATTTGTTGCAGACAGCAATGTTTCACGAGCCTCCTGTAAACAATGCAATAGAAAATAATGTCTTACGGGACATTTCGAGGATCACAAAATAGACCCTTCCAACGTCAAGTCCCCTGTTTGAATTTGGAAGGTTGAGTTCATACTCACGCAACCTGACAACGGATTACAATTACCAGAAGAGCTTAAATTATATTGTGACAAAGACCATTTAATAGTACAATTGACAAAAAACAGACCAATTAATTACCTGTCTTTGATGTAGCTAATGTTGGCGAAGTAGATGGGTGCATCAATTCGAACTACTACTATCCCATTATACGTATAAGCCTCAGGGTACTGTAACGTATTCCTGTACACAGTGGTGCCAGGTAAACGACCCAACACAGCTGTACAAGGACCATCAAAACATGTATAAGCAAGGACAGATCAGCCCCACCCAAAAAGTTAAAAATCTTCGACACAGTTACAGAAAGAACAGTGATCCCAATGTATTAAATATTTCCAACTAATATCTGTTCCCCCACATCAGAACTAAAGAGTACCAGTTACTGGAGTGGCCTACTTTAGCAAAATTTGAAACATTGAATATATTTTGTGTTTGCAAGATTTGCAGAAGACATCAGTGAATTGTTAATCAGATTGCCACTGATATAATTTGTACTAGTAGAGTCTGGTTCTTGAGCCTTAGGGGAAAGGGGAGGGAGAGGTGTGCAAATGGACAGCCAGATGGAAATAATGGGTGAACAGGAAGGAGTCTTTACATAAAAGTAGGGTAGCAGCATAGCAAGAGGCAAGGGTGTTTGCACAATCACACCTCTGTTTCTGTTTTTGCCAGTAGACCATGGTTACTGTTGTATTGCTGTGGCATTGGCCAATGCGATGACATGACGATAGTCGATGAGGACCTGGAGGCACCTGGAGTGAGGTGGTACGGTTCTAGACCAGAGTAGGGGCTTGGGAAATAATGTAGCTATCATGGGCTGGGCTACATAGCTCTTCACGAGTCCTGACTCATCTTTTCCTTTATTAATGTTTGCTAGCTTCCTGTATGTGTTAGGTCTAGAGATCTTCTGTGGTCTTTTCGCTTCTTTTACAAGGTTTGTTCACTTGTTTATTTATTATATACACTGAAATATTTAGGCTGTCCAATTCCAGTTTGCAAATTGAAGAAGAGATGCACCCCTTAACTATTCTTGATTTTAAAAGGTTGCAAATGTAAGACTAAACCCTGAATCTAACTATCCATAATCCAGGGAACTATGGCACTATTTAGCTGACCAGAACCAGGTCTCATACCTATATGCGGATTTGCCGACTCATGGATCACAAAGGCCAATGAGAATCCAACCTACAAAGTTGAATGTTAAAGTTAACAAGATGTGGCTTTGATGTCAAATTTGACAAATCTGTGATCAGTTGAAAATAGAGAGCTTTCTAGTTACCCCAACAAGGACGCCAATCTCAATGCCAAAAACTAATGTTGTGATAAATGTGATTGCCCATAAAAAGAAATCCTTCTTATCAATACCCCACAAAAAGATGGCCTCTTCATAATCTACCTGGATATTATCGGTACACCAAATCCATGAGAAATCATATGTGAAATGTTTTACTCGCAAAACAAGAATTAAAAACAGTGAGAAAAACGCAACACAAACTATCTGTTTCAATCATTGTATGGCTAAGTATGATATTAAAATGCCCTTACCAGGCCAGTAACAGCAGAAATCACAATTGCAGCCAATGCACACTGGAAAAAAAATTAAGATCAAATTAGCAAATACGTGTACTCTGGTTTACATAATTTATTTACCATAGCAAACCCAAATGTACATTTTTCTCGGACGCACAGGAGAGCTGTGTATCATTGCATGAAGAGAGAAAAAAAAAGGCCAAAATAGGCAGGTACAACCTTTTGTAGCAAGAAGTAGAAGTCAAACATAAACTCAAAATTATGAACATTTACACAGCACAGCTGCGAAGTGGGTGCTGCAGTGGTACTATAGCCACAAAATATCTATTCTGGAGGTATTAGAACCCACTTGTGTGCCCCTATTAGAAAATAGATAAGAACTTTTAGCTTCCTTGTTAGTTGGATTTATGTCCTTATAGATGTCATCCAATATGACGAAGGAGCACTAATAGGTGAAGCAGCAGCAACAGACACTGATCCTCTAGGAGCAGGTGTTGTACCACAATCACGAGCAGCACGGTGTGCACGGTACTCAGACCAATCTTCGGGTGCTCAGAGAAATACTTCTGCTACTATGAGTAATCTTGCCATAGTGCTTACATTAGCTCTGAAGAGGCACCTTTAGGTGCAAGTCCTTTGAGAAGCTGCCTACACACTGTGAGACACGACATATAAGGAGCAGACATAGACCAGAGGTGAGTCTCTTCAGCAACTAATTCAGACAAAGGACTTGCCATGGTGACATTAGGGGAGTCGTGAAGTAGCCTTGTACGAATGGAATCAAATTATTCCCTTACCTCCATGAGAAAACTATATATAAAGGACTTCTTAATAAATTGTGTTTTGGACAGTCATCAGCTGTACAATCACCTATCATTGAGGTCTGTGAGCACATCAGACGATCAAAAGCAGAGTAGTACTCATCAATGGACATACCATCGGCCAGATTACAAGTTTGCTGCATGAGAGTATGTGAAAGGGCACCACTATCCTGGACAAATCTCTCCTTCAAAGGAGACCAAATGGCTTTGGCTGTTTTGAACTTAGAAAAACCCATAATCATAGATTTCTTAGCGCTATTGACAATGGTAGATATCACTTTTCCATGATTAATTTGCCAATCTTTAATTTCTATAGCATTAGTACCATCAGCCTGGAGTGCAGGTGCATCATTAGTTAAGTGAAAAAGCAGAACAGTGCCCCTCAATGCAGTCTGTACACAGAAAGCCCACTCAGGATAATTCTGATCATCTAGAGTGATAGTGATAACAAAGGCATTGATTTGCGGCATCCTGAATCTAGTAGAGTAGTATTACTTGACCAACAGTAGAGAAACCATGAGTAGGTCCACCACTTCAGGGAGAAAAGCAGAACCCACCATGCAGTGGAATCTGGGCGGCTGATAGCACCAGGCAGCAAAACCAGTACCTCCCGTGCAGAAGAAGAGTAGAGATGGTAGCCGAAGCGTCCAGCAACCTCAGATAGGATGTGGAGGCCGTGCAGGTGGACAGGGCAGCAACGGCCTGCACAACAGAGACCTCAGATGGGCAGATGGTGCAGAATCCGTGGACAGGCAGACGGCGACGAAGGAATGGCTGAACTGGATGGGTGGATGGCCACGAAGGGGCGGCGAATCCTCTGATGGGCGGCAGACGAACGAAGCCGCGACTAGCAACTGGCTGGACATGACTGTGATAGACGATGCGAAGGATGGTGCCGCAACGGCCGGCAGCTGCAATGGGGCCGCAACGGCGGTGAAAAAACGGATCATGGGAGATTTGAGAAGATGAGTACTGCCCATTAGGGATGATGCATATATAGAGTCCTCATGGTAGAGCTGACTTGACATACCCGTAGAGACAATATCTAAACTTAAGGGAGAGTTGTCTCAGTCAAATGGTAGATATCTATTCAGACAGCAGATGGTACATCTTGCTATATCACTCACAATTGTTCTCTTTGCACTTCTCCATGCCTGATGTCTCTTCTATGCCTCAGTTGCCTATGAACCTTCTTTTAGTTGGTCAAGTAACCGAGTCCACTTTATTTCTTTGTCTTCCTCCTATCTCATCCATTGATGATGTCACCACACCACCGCCACCCGTTACATTTGTTCCTGGTCCCACTCCTTCCATCACACCTACTCCTGTTGAGCATCCACCACCTCCACCTTCTAAACCACCCATCACGCAAGTATAGACTCATCACCCCACAGAGCTTCCACCTAATCTGTCCTCATCGACCAGTCTAGACGTTCCTGCTTTGATGAATCTAAAAATATTGATGAGCCACAAGCTTTGATGAATCTAACAATATTGATGTGTTGCAGGCTGGTCCACATTCTATTTCAGATGCACATTCAATTTCTGATGAGTTACAGGCTGGTCCATGACATAATCTACGTGATCATGCCACTATTGGGCCAGCTGACAAGCATCGTCTTCCACATGTGAATGTTTTGTTGATGAACCATCCACTTATCAGGAAGCTTCTAGTGTCCCAAAATGGCAGCTTGCTGCTCTTGATTGTACAGACCTGGGATATTGTTTCATTACCGTCACATGCCATTCCTATTCCATGGAAGTTGGTATTCAAAATTAAGACCAAGTCACACAATCCTATTGAGAGATATAAAGCATCTTGTTGCCTGAGATCTTAATCAATCTCCTCATGATTGGTTTCAGCGCTTTTTCTCCGTGATACAGGCTGCCGGTTTTTCACCTAGTGATCATGATCCTACTTCATTCATTGATCTCTCTGCATGTGGACATACTTTACTTCTCCTTTATGTTGATGATATGTTGATTATGGGACATACACATTACTCATGCCAAAAAGCAGTTTTGAGCAATTTGAAATATTTGATTTGGGTGATCTCAGTTATTTCTTAGGCATTAAGGTTTTGCATTCTGCAAAGGGATATTATATTTCTTAGTGACAATAGGATGGCTGCAACACCTATGGATCTTCACTTGCAGCTTCGTCCTACTAATGGTACATTCCTAGAGGACTCATCTCGATGTAGGAATATTATGGCCAGCCTATTTATCTCACTGGTATTTGCTCAATCGGTTCATATTTTGGGTCAGTTTGTGAGTATTCCTACTTCCACTCATTTTGGACACTTGCTTCCTGTGTTGAGATACTTTCTCAGTGTTTGCTCTACGCTCGTGACAGTCTGCTTCAGCTTCATGCTTACTCCTCTTACGTAGAAGACCAAGAAGCAGACAGTTGCACCTCGATCTAGTATAGAGGCAGAACTTGAAAGCACTCACCACTACCACTTCAGAGATCATGTTGCTTCGATGGTTGTTAGCTCACGTTGATATATATTGTGATGCCCTCAAAAATTTCTTTATTACAACATTGGAGCCCTACTAATCGCTAATGATCCTGTGAAGCATGAGCTGACGAAGCATATTTGCATTGATGCCTCCATTGTCATTAGAAAACAATTGCTCTTCACTATGTGCCCTCAGAACTGCAAGTGGCAGATTTATTTCACTAGAGCACAAAATCAAAAGCAACACCGGCTTCACTTGTTCAAACTCAATGCTTAAAATCCTCCCCCTTCTGCCTTGAGTTTTGAAGGGGGAGCGGGCTGTTAAGTATATAAAGGCCCATATATAGTGTAGGCACATATGCCCCATGAGGACTATGTGATCCAAGTGTTGCAAATGGTGGTGGATGACGTTGGAGATGATGTGTGTTTGCTTGTTGTTCCATGATAGTTTTCATGTCATTAGTTTTTCTTTTTTTACTTTGTTTTATGCCATGCGTGTCTTAGTTATGCATAGGCCGGAAGTGGTCTTGGTTCGGTTGTATCATATTGATGTAATGTTCCAAGATCAGCAAAGCTTCCTTTATCAAAACAAAAACAAAAATAAAAATCAGAGACTATGTTCTATCAGCCGTGTCCAATACCCTAATTCTTTTCAAGCCATGCTGTCTACCTCTGTATGGCGGTTATCTCGAAACAGTCACAAGACAAATTGCTACGAGTGTGCGAAGCAGAAAATTTGATAGATAAAATAACAGGTTTCTAGACAAAAACACACACACACAAAGGTTATGTTTAAAACAGAGAACCATAATGACATATATCCGTCATACCTGAGGTATGTCACTAAATAAAGGTGTCATAAACAAGAGAGCACTACCAATGATTATGCCCATTATGATTCCAGATAACCCGGTTTTTGCCCCACTTTCATGATTCACAGCTGACCTAGAAAAAGAGCCTGCATGGACAGCCAGCAATATTAGATTTGAAAGTTTTGCTCTAGCAGCTAAAACGCGATATTCAGATCAAGAAGAGCACTAGGTTATTCCTCATTGTATATTGCTAAAATATTTTACCTGTGGCAGGATATGCAGAGAAGAATGAACCACAGATATTTGCTATACCCAGACCAAATAACTGTGCCAAAGAAAACATGAATGCAACAGTTACTTTGAACAAATTATATTGGGAGGGAGAAAAGGCGCATTTCTAAATACAAAAGCACATATAGTTCCATATATTTCTGTAAACCAAATTTGTTATTAAACCATTGTAAATTTGTGAATCATTAAAGCACCTTTCAGGTAGTAGTTGAGTTTGTGCAATAATTTACTAAGATTTCATATGCTATAAAATAAAGAGACCTAAGATGTCACACTAGCTCAAACACAATATGCTTTGGTGTCAAATTACATCTGTGGTAACAGTGTTCATCAGCTTCTAGCAACAAAACTAATTAGGTTAGTTATTGATAATGGCTTGCCTCTTTGTTGGAGTCCAACTCATACCCATTCTTTGCCGCCAAAGCTTTAGCAATACCAACAGATTCCTGAATCATATGGTCAATTGCTTAATAGTCACTAAGGAAAGTTAAGAAAAGTAGTTCTAAACAAATTTCTTACCAAAATGGCAACACCAGTGATAAGTACTGCAGTTGGCGTGAGCGACAATACATGCTCAAATCCTCGAGGAATGGAAAACTTGGGAAGACCTTGTGGTATTTCACCAACCTAAAACAGGAGAGATAGAGATAGCTTTACTTGTGATGTAGTTATCCATCATATTTTGACATAAACATGGTAATAAATTGAGTCATTTTTTATGTAACTATAATTATGTGTCTAATATATCAGAAAAATCCATAATTAAGATCCTTTTTGAAGAAACTACTATATACCCATTGCACCATATAATATCAGGTTTAATCATTGCTATTATCTTCTACTGGATCTAAACAGTATGCTGCACGGACAGCGAACATAATATTGAGGCACATTGTCTCTTCTTCAGTGTACACAAAAGCTTCCTCCATGTCATTGAGATTTCATGTACCATTTACACTGTCATGAACTGGCGAACCTGATCAAGCAGAGAACAACCAATGCACAGCTGACTTTGTTGATCAGGCTCGTTACTACATAAACAATGTATCAACAACATGGAACAAGCTTTTGAGCAAACGGAATGGAATATGATGGACTCAAGGTTTCTCTTACACTGCAAGTTGGGCATCCAAGTAAAAATAATATGATGATAGGCAATTGAAATGTCCAGGTTTGTGAAACATGTAGCACTAAATCTATAGTTCCTTGAAATAGGATCATAAATCTATATTTTTTAAATAGTATGGAAAATATCTCTATTTTCGTAAAATGTATTCTTGTTCATGACCAACTAAAGTTTTGATGGGAGATGTGAGCACAAGAAGGGGGTAGGGGCATTCAGGTCCAGCTGAGTAACTGACAGGGCATTTGCCTGCCATCCACTCCGTAAGGATGGTAAAAATTTAATTGTGTCAGGGAGTAAGGCTAGAGGAAAAGTAGGGGTTGCACTTGTTACAAATGAAGGCTTGATGTATTGAGATATGCCCAAAGGGCTATATATAGAGTACAGGACAGATGAGAGACCCCAAACCCTAGACTAGAGTGCAATGACTATAATACCCTTAACACCCCCTCTCCAATGCAACGTGAATGCAATGTCATTGCATTTGGAGAGTTGACACTAAGCATTAGACTCAACAAAATGAAAATGATACATCCAAAGTCCAAAATCAAAGATCTCATCAAAGCGTGCAACTCTTGGCGTTGGATCAAAAGAATAGGCCTATGGCTTCACTGATATTCAGCAAACTAGCAGTAGATAAGAGCCAATGATGCCTCTCTCTTTTTCCTTCTCCTTGGCTGCCTAAGGTACTGGGTGTTAATCAGCAAGTTTAGATGGCGACCCGAACAAGTAAAGAAAGAAGACAGAAGAAATACAAATATTAATGGGTGAATTTGGGAGGTCAGGGAGCAAAAGTATGTCCAGGCAGCAGCACAATAAGGGCCAAACTGGTTGTTAACCATAAGAAAAATGAAAGAAATTGAGAAGTACACTGTAAAACCGACCCCTTACCCCCATAGACCACATCGACAAACTACATAATGAAGCACACAAGGTAGAGGTTTTGTTGCTTTTTGACTGTAGTATATACAAACAAGCATTTCTTTTGGACAAAAATATCACATGTTTTTCTTCAGAGGAAAGCAATGTACAAGAGTGTGAAGAACAAGAGTATGAAAAAATGAAACATATTCAAATATATCACATTATCTAGTGGCATATTGGCAAAACACCGTGTTGGTCAAATTTGTGGCAAGTGCATAAGGGATGTTCTAAAAGTTTCTACAAAAATCACAGAAGTATAAGTCATGTGTGAGCACATGAACTAATCCACACTGCAGATTAGACAAAGATAAGGCAAACACTACATATTGGCCTATTGAATTTGAGTAAGGCATGGTAATAAAAAACACAATTGACATGTATAGCCTCAAAACATTAAAGAATGCTGTTATCAGATTAAATTTGCAATTTGTTCTTGTAAAGACCATGCATGGTGTATATCTCCTAATTAAACTACAAATAAATAAGCTGATGAGCTTATCTCACCACTGATATGGCTGGTGGATGGAAAATTTTCACAAAAATTGTTCCAAGCACAACTGCTGTAAGAGGGCCCGAAGCTCTTAGGAAATGCAATCTCTTATTAGATTTTCCCTGCAAGGTTTTAAGGTCACAAACATGACACAACAATAATGGAACATAATATTTGGAGTCAAGCAGTTAGCTGAAAATTTCTATGATAAAAAAAGAAATAAAAACTTACTAGATTTTTCATAATTAGAAGAACCGCAAGAAAAGCTGATCCCATGACAAATGGAGGCCAGGAGAACTGCGAAAAGGAACTAATATAACAATCTGAAGGAAAAAAATAAGGCATTAACATTATTAGGCGGTGTGACTAAGCACGGTCGGTTACAATGTAGTCTAAGCAATATGGACAGTAGGGTGTTAAACGTAAGCATAGTTCACTACAGTTAAAGGAAACATAATAAATTGTAATTTACAAGGACAATACAATTTAAATCTTAGTCTCATTAAGTTTTTTCAATAATCAGATTTTTGAATCAATACATGACTGCCAATGGTGTTGCTGAGGCTTGTTGGCTCCACCAGCTCCTTCACGAGCTTCATAGTCTTTTGTCAAAGTGTACGCTGGTTTATTGTGACAACGTCAGCGCCGTCTACCTGTCAACCAACCCAGTTCAGCATCAATGAACAAAGCATGTTGAGATTGATCTCCACTTTGTTCGTGAGCGAGTTGCCATTGGTGATGTTCGCGTTCTTCACGTCCCCAAGACTTCGCAGTTCGTTGATATTTTCACCAAAGGATTACCCACTTCAGTCTTCACAGAGTGCCACTCCAATCTAAATGTCTGTGCTATCACCGACGATTACACTAGGGGTGGGGGGGGGGGGGGGGGTTAACGAGGTCTCCTCTCCTCCCTCTGTGTGGACTTGTTCCGTGTCATCACGGTGTGGCCCTATATGGCGCTGCCTGCCTTGCATGGCTGGGCATGCCTGCCATATCACGCATGATCTCCTAATTCTGTTGCTATAAGTCAGAGACTAAGATATGGTTGGTGATCTATATGTTGTAACCTTTGCCTTGCGTTGCAACACGATTCAGTTTTATTCGTGATGTCTCCGCTATCACTTATCAATTCCCTTCAAGACACAATTTAGTATCGACAATCCAATGCAATGCAAGATTAAGGAGCAAAATGAAAAGGTAAAAAAATACTAAGAGAACAGTGAAGAATAATATCGGATGGGGTATAGGCAAAAAATAAAATCATGGGGACACAAGGAAACCCACCTGATCAGCTCCTGCAATTATGCTCTCAATAAGTGGTATAATTTTGCTGCTTCTTGTGACATTGTAACCTAAGAAATACTTGATCTGGGATAAACCAATAACAATGGCTGAAGCTGTAGTGAACCCAGATATTACAGAATGGCTAATGAAACGAATAAGCCAACCAAGCCTGTATACAGAATAAAACATATGAAATAGTCATATATTCATAGTGAGAACAAGCATACCAAGATGAAATATTTGTTCTGCTCCCCAAAATAAGAAAATAGTTAAGTCAGAGAGCATAGGATGAAGTCACATTGCAAGGACAATTTAGGTCAACTACACGGAAAAGTATGACTTACGTTGATATAACCCTAGAACAGAACCATTATTTCTCTCTCTCTAATCACCGCCAGATATATGTCTCTTTACACTAAAAATAGAATAGTTCGCTCCTCGTTCCTATCTGAGTATAATTTTGAAAAGAAATTATTGATAGGTGAGTGTTGTGCTTAAGCACCATATCTGCAAGAAAGAGTTGCATATTTTGCAAGGCTGAATAGCAGCCCACTTGCTATGTGAACACCAGCAAATTTTGTAGGCTGCTGATGTTCCTTAGCAATTTACTTAGCTCTCAAGGTAGTTGTGCTCAGGTAAGGAGTTAATTTGGCTTTGGCCTGCTGGTATCCAGGTCAGTAGCAGCCAGAAGAGTATTATGTCGGTTTGACACAAACTGGCAGCATGGGTGTAAAACTATCAGCCAACAGGTTAAGGGCTGGCACTGGCACCCAATTCTCACTCTTTGTACGAACAACAAAGATCAGAAATTTGGACCAGCTGGACATGCGTGTGGTACATGCATCACTCACCTGTCCGTAGCACTCTACACCTATAATTTCACTCAACTTTCTAAAGCAGGAATCCTTCACCCGTCCAAATTTCCAATGTTCCACAAATTGGTGTTTTCCTCATAGGGACACCAGGTACTCTCCAATTTCCATAGCTATAGAACCATTCCAGTCCTTACAGCCTTGTTCCTGAAGGTCTTGTCTTTCAGTTGCACAAACACAAATTGCTGGGTTGATACTCTCACGAACAATTGCAAAAGAGGTTAACTGCAAACTTAGTGATAGGCAAACTAATTTTATCCTTAAATTTTGAAGATTGTGCTGCACAGTAGATTTAACCTTGTACTTCTCGATGCAACAGTCCAGCTTTTAGCTTTCAGTAAACCAGGTGGTATGACTACATAGCTGTGCTTGCTACTGCAAACAGCAAAGTAGTCGTACATGTACGTGCATATCTGCATGCGGCTGTTTTCTTTTCTCAAATTCTTGTTTAATATGTTGTGGGCCCAACATAGACACAAAAGGAAAAGCAAACAGGCAGACATACTACAACAAAAAGCCAACTTATCTCTGGGACAGTGTTGTGTTGTTATGGGAACCAAGTGCTCTATTTCTGCAATGACTGGGGATTAATGTTTGTGATAACATGTAGAGGGAGGATTTTTTTTTTGATAATTAGAGGGAGGAAATTAAAGTTTGCGTCTGGAAGTAGAGTGACCTACATGCTACCTTCTGAGATAAATGTTGCTTTTGGATATGCGCTTTTCCCCTTCAATGTAAGACTTCATGTGCACTTTTGCTAAAATTACCAGGAATAGCACCTTAGCACTTTGGCCAAAACAATTGCGAAAGATAACATGATAAATAATAGAGATTTTTAGCTAGCAGGTTAAATGTTAAGCTATTGTTTCCTCAAAAAAAAATGTTAAGCTATTGGCATTGGCAGTGCTCTACTGCTCAGAGCCTCAGACAATAAGCAATAGATGATTATTTTCATGTTTCCACCTTTGGACTTCTGGAATTGTGGTACAAGGGTAAACCTATATACACATTTCAAACATTCTTCTCTGTAATGGTCAACTTCAATACTTCAAATTTCAAATGCTCTGACATCAAAAATAAACAGGAGCTCCAATTTTCCTGGGTAAACAGAATTACCTTAGCAATCCCATCAAGCACTCCAATATCCCAACCATGAATGCCAGCAATATGGCTAATTCTGTGTACAGCTCACTAGATGAATTAACTATACCCCCAAGAACATTGGATACAAGCAGAGAAACAAGTGCCACTGGACCAACTGCTAGTTGTCGTGATGAGCCAAATATTGCATATACAAATAACGGGACAAAGCCTGTGTCTGTTCAGAAGAAATGAAAAGATATGGTTTGCATTTACCAACTGAGATCACTTGAGAACATAAAGGAAAATATGGAGAAGATCTTTAAAGATGGGAACACTTACAGAGCCCATAAATTGGGTGAAGGCCTGCCAGTTTTGCATATGACATTGCCTAGAGTATAGCACAAGAAAAAAAATTATGTTCTAATTTTGGAGAAAAATTAAGAGGGCCACATTTAATAGCAAGATTCATCTAATAAGATGTTTCGATTATCATAGGCCTTGGCTGTTTTATTGACCACATTTATGAACATAACATATTATCGAATATTTGCAGTCTGCAACAGAAAGATAATAGACAATTTATCATTCTATTTAGAGGTTCAATAAAAGTAAAGGATGAACCCTATCGAAAGTTGCACCAAATCAAGCAGCAACAATGACATGGAAAAACTGTGGATGCAAGCAAACAATCCAAATTGTAATCCTGAAGGTTAACAACAGGCACATTCGACTTGTCATTTAGGCAAGCTCCTGTAATTTAATAAATGTAGCTTTCATCTAAAAACTGAACGAATAGAAAACTATTGTTTACCAAGAACAATGTTTATCTCAAAGCCACATGTGGGGGATGTGACCCCCGGGTACCCACAAGAAACAAAGAAGATAGAGTCCTACCAGATCTCCTCACGTAACCCTACCCCCATACCCCAAAAGTTATAAGGGGGCAGGGTTCCCCTAGGTTGGCACCTCAATTCAAGTACTCAACAATCAACACCCGAGCGTAGGGAGCAATACAACCCACCCCAATAGGATGTAAGGTATTACGCTACTCTAGCGGCACAAACCTGTATAAATCTTATGTCCTCGCGTCCCTATACTACCATCGACCTTCAGATCCAGTGATCCCCTCCAAACAATCTACCAGCTGAGGGGTATCCTTTGGTGTACTACTGGCATGAACAGCAACACCACATGACAACATAAAGGCAGGCTCCATTAGTTATGCACCCAAACAGCTTATACATGGGATCCCCAAGATCTTCACAACAACAGTGCAACTTGAATAGCTCCATTAAGGTGCATTAACACATTAGATATCAGAACCAGAACTCACAAAGCTCTAAATTTAGGATAGCCTTTTACAACATTCTGTGGCCACTTCGGCACAAAAGGAAAACCAAACATACACTCGTGTAAAGGCAGGCACGGGAGAAACCAATAAATTAAGGAGCTCAATAAGGAAAAAAATGGGTACTTCGCGATAATAGCAAAGAACATGCACCAAATTGGCTAGACGATTTTTCTAATACGCGATTATCCTAAAACTCTACATCTGTGTCGAGTGCAAATAATTTGCGACTTCGCGACACTAACTATTGGAAGCTCATTTCGCCAAAGAGATACTCAATCTCCTCACGAAGCAACAAAAAAATATACCTGGGGCACAAGCATGACGCCAACGGTGATGCCCGCGGCGAGGTCAGCCCGGAGGTCCTCCTTCCACCTGTACTTCTGCATCCACGCCACGCAAGGCAGGGCCGCCTCTGCCCATTCCACTGGCCCCATGCCCCGAGCCCTTCCCACCGCCGCCCGCCACCAGGGCGACGACGAGGAGGAGGAGACCGACCCAAAACCCGGTGGGTGCCGCAGCGGTATCACCCTCACCGGCCTTCCGCCTCCGGACGCTGCGTTAGCTAGCTCGCCGGAGCTCCTTGACGCGTAAGATCTCTCCATTTGATTCGACAGTTCCACCTTTTTTCAGTTTCAAAAGAATCAATTGTGTTTCTGGCTTCAATTGCGCGCCGGCGGTGGAGCTCCGCAAATCCCCGCGGCTCTTCCTCGTCGCTTCCCACTTTTGACCTTCGGAGGGGCTCGCGAGTGGCGCGAGGCGCGGGTGGAGGCCGGCGACGCAAGCAGGAAGGCGCGGGCCGAGGCCACCGCCGCCGGGAGTAGGAGGCGCGGGCGGAGGCCGCCGGCCGGTGGGAGAAGGAGGCGCGGCCGGTGGGAGCCGGCGACGCGAGACGAAGCGGGGGCGGGAGCCAGCAGCGAAGATGGCCGGCGGGCAACCGAGGAGGCGGCGGAAGCGAGCAACGGCGAGGAATTTTCTTTTGTTTTGTTTTTTTTTTTAGAGTAAGAGTACTGGTCGGCCACCAGAATTCCGAACTGGAATGGCTCGTGGCTGTATGTTTCCCCGCAATATGAACGGCTGGGTCATCAGAAGCGATTCGACTATCCTGATTGGACAACTGGTCCATGAGGTGGACCATGGAGGCGTTGATGTACCTCACGGAATCCACAATCTGGGCATCGTCCACGATCGCGCGATGTACCTGGACGGGATGCGCGAACCGGTGCATTTTAGGGTGCTTGTGGTTCAGTACGAACTATGGCATATTTGGTTGGATGGCCAACCTCCAACCAGGCCCTCACAGCCTCACAGGCCACCTGGGCCGCATTTGATTGGGTGGCCACACCCTTTAGCTAGGCTCTACTTGTGCAATTAAGTCCTTTTAGTCTGGCTCCGCGGGAATGGGCGGAACCCACGTATTAGCGTAGCCAAGCTGAGCTAAGCAGGCCGCTCCCCCTCGACACTGCGGAGCCACACCCCGCCGGCGTATATAAGCTAGCCTCAGCGTTAGGGTTACCGCTCGAACGCCCCACTGTTCACTTGCCCGCCGTCTCTCACAGCGCTCGCTCTCTCGCCCGGCTCTCCTCTCCAGGCGAAGGTAGGGTTTTCCCGGTCCAATGGCAAACCTAGGCCCGGCGACCCTAGCCACGGCTCGCCCGGCAAATGGTTTGAGCTGGAATAACTATAACAGTTTGGATTTTGCTTTAGTCTTATTGAGGCTGGATGCTAATAAGCCAACACTACAAACGAATTGATTTTGTATGGGTTCCAAGATGATAGCAGTTTGGTGCGTACTGGTGCGAGATTGTGACTATTCAATTTCTAATGAGTAGTAACCATGGGTTGTATGTAGTTTTATCACAATGGCCCGCCTGTAGCGAGCAGTCAAGCCCATCCCTAGCTAACTACACATCAGACTCTGATTCTCCATTCAGCAAACCCTTAGCCTCCGCCTCCTGCCACCACCACCGTCGTCGCTACCTCCGCCGTGAGCACCTCCACGCACCGGGCGAGCAGGTCCGCGGCAGGCCTGGCCGCCTCGCCGCCCAGGAACACAGCGCACGACCGCAACACTTTCGCGGCACGCCCGTGGTCTGTGGCCACCTCCTGGAAGAAGCAGTCCTTTGCGGCGCAGGCCAGGCCGCAGGGTCCCCACCCCGTGCCCAGCTCCAGCCAGCCTGCCGCCGCCAACGCACAAGCTTGCAGGGGACAGCGCCGCCACCACCTCGTCGGACCCGTCGCAAGATGCAACGGCATGGACGAATGCGTGCGCAAGAAAATTCTCATTCCAGCCCATTGTAAGTTGGCACTTCCGCTTCTCTTTCCTCTATTCTAGTTTGTGCAAATGTCGCTTGCTACCTAATGATATACCGATATCGCAAATCCTCTTTTCCCCTGCACGTGAGCACTATCTGTTTTGGGGACTTCTCTCTATTCCATTGCACTTTCATCTAGCAAATTAATACATGTTGAACATGTGATTCTACTTTAAATTTGTTTTCTTATATGTTGTTCTTGCATAGGGATATTGTTATCTAGCCTATTACCTTAATATGTCTGCAAACACATCGGAAAGCTCTGATGATAATCATTCAACCCAAACACGTGTTAGAAGGTCCAAGTTTGGGAATATTTTGAGCAAAGTCTAGTTGAAGCTGATGATGATTTTAATGTTGTGTGCAAGTATTGCCAAATCCATATAAGCACTAAGTCTGGCATATTTCTTATTATTGTCATGCAATTGGGGAAGCTGATAGGAAAAGGTTTATAGCAACCTTGAAGAAACCTATAGAGAACTTTGTGTTTGACCATCAGCTATAGCGTGAGCGTATGATTGAGTTTGTCATACATGCTGAAATCCCATTTAACAAGTTTGAAGATCCATACTTTGAGCTATGGGTCCAAACAATGCAGCCAACTCTCACTTGTGTGGCCCGCCAAACTACTCATAATGATTGTCTAAAAAATATCAAAGCATGAAGCAAGATCTTCAGAATGAACTTCAAAGCCTGGACTCTCATGTGTGCCTAACATCAGATATGTGGACATCCATACAAAACTTAAGCTGCATGGTTATAACAGCTCATTATATCACTCCTAACTTTAAGATAAAGAAGAAGATAATAAGTTTCAAGAAGGTGAAGTATCCACACACAGGTTTTGCCATTGAAGAAACACTTATGAGTTGCCTAACCGAATGGGGCATATGAAACAAGTTGTTTACTCCGACAGTGGATAATGCTAGTAACAACAATAGCGAGTTGGTAGATACTCACAAGCACGTGCTGATGTTTGAGGGTGCACATTTGCATGTAAGATGTTGTGCACATATCTTGAATATTTTAGTTTAGAATGGGATGAAAATTATTCATGAGGGGATAAAGAAGATTCAGAAGCTCTTGAAGCACATTGACTCTTCACCTTCACGAATTCAAGCTTTCAATGAAATTGCAGTGGTGAATGGTCTTTCTACAAAACGTGATATTGCTCTTGATATACCGAACCATTGGAATTCCACCTTCAAAATGGTTAGAGAAGCACTCAAGTAGAAGGTTGTTCTCAATACCTATGCAAATCAAAATGCTGAAATTTTCCCCAAGTGAACAAGAGTGGAAAAAAGCTAAATCAATTTGTGAGTTTCTTAAAACCTTTGAAGAGGCTACAAAGGCAGTATCGGCTAATAGGAAACCAACTTCATATATGTTCTTGCCTTTGATTCTTTTGATTAGGTAGGCCTTGGATGGCCCTACTTGGCAAACAAGTGTGGTGCTACAAGAGTTGGCAGCGGCCATGAAGATCAAGTTTGAAAAGTTTGGGCTCGGGTGTTGATGATTCTAATCAGCCCAATGCTCGCAAAAAGAAAAAGGACTATGATCTAAACCTTGGTATAGTTATTGCCACATTATTAGATCCGAGGGGAAAAGGAAAATATGTGGAATTCTTCTATCAGAAGGTTTGTACGAATATGGATCAGATTCATACACGTGTCAATGCTGCTCTAAATTAGATGAAGAAATATTTCGTAGAGTATGAGCAACGTGCGAGGAGAGCCGGTGCGTACTCTATGGCATATTCAAGTGAGGCCAACAACACCATGGTTTCACTGGTGCTTGCAAAAAGACAACTAGGTCAAGAGTTCACAAATTTCAAGTCAAGTAGGATAAAGACTCGTGCACCAAAATCTGAAATCGACATGTACTTTGGAAAAGATTGTGTTGAGGAAATTGAAAATTTTGACATCTTAGGTTGGTGGAGGATTCATGTTGAGAAGTTCCCCATCTTGTCAACCATGGCACGTGATTTTCTTGCAATTCCTCTTAGTACCGTGTCTTCCGAATCAGCCTTTAGTCTTGGAGGTAGAATTCATGGGGAGTCCAAAAGTTCACTAACTCCTGAAATGTTAGAAGCCCTTGTATGCGGGATAGATTGGTTGTTCGAGAAAAAAGAAGACAAGGAAGGTATAACAATTATTGGCATAAGTTTCTTATTTTATTTTGTCTATTTTTTTCAAGTAAAAGCAATACTAACATTTGCATTGCAGGTCAAGTTCTTTGTGAAGATCAGTTAACCAATACTTCTATATTGGTCATTCCATCAGGTACAACCCAACACACTCATTCTAGATGAAAATTTAATTGTATTTTTTTGTTTCCGATATGTTGCAGTAGTAGTACTAAGTCACTGAATAATATTGTTCAATGCATCAGGTACAAGTATATCATTTGGAGATCAAGATCCCAGCCAAGGTCCCGCACTCTTGTGAAGTTCTGGTCCTCGTGTAAGTTCCGGTTCAGTTTGGTTAGTTGGATATTCAATGAGGAAAATGGAATCCGCAATTCTGCCCAACTAAACTAAGCAGAATTATCTTCTGATTATCTTAGTATCCTTTCCTTTTTGCTGATAACTCATGCACATGGAAGACAGAGTTAACTTCCTGTTCTTTGGTGATTTTGTCAAAGAGCTAATAAGAGTGCAAGTGCTTCCATTGTATTCAAGTGAGAAGAGCGCTCAAGGCACTTCCAACCGCTTTACATGACTTGCCAAATTTGGTTTCCATTGTCATTTTCACTATGCAAGAATATGTTAAAATCTCTATAATATGTTAAAATCTCTTGCTGCCTACAAGAGATGCTATCGTTTCATTTTTTGTACTACATTTTGTGTCCATGTATCTGCTTTGCAGACATATAACTCCTAACTTAATCGGCAGATCTTTGTGTAGCCTTACCAGCTCATTATTTTAAGCCTGCATGCCGTATATTGACTTAGCAATATTTTTGGGTTTGAAGTGATGTTGTAATACAGCTGCAAGGCACCTTCTTTATACCTTGCTCGCTGATAAGACAGGCCATACACGCTGTCACTGTGGGTGCGGCGTTAGCAGAGCATCCTAGTTACTGTACATAGACACAACAGTTCGAGAAATGGTTTCTTCCTGGTTTGTAACTGTAGTTTGGCCAATTGTTTATTACATTATGCACTGAAAAGTTTGGGGTGGTTTGGCATCTGATGGTGGAGGTTTGGAGTGGGGTGGGTTATATTTATTCCCCTCGTGAGAATGGATGGACGTGGACAGAGTTCAGTTCCCAACCCACTTGTAGGACAAGCCACGGCCCGGGCTCATCTACTTTATTTCCATTAGGTCCATATAATTAGCAGCCTCTATATTATAAAGGTTAGGCATAATTTATAGCTTACTCTACTAAATCGTCGTTGCTTCATCTTTCTATCGCATCCTGTTCTCCTTCATCCTCCGCTCCCTCTTCTTGTTCTTCTTCTCCTTCTCTGCTAATCACGTTCTTGTTCATTGCTAGGGTTGGAGTCTGTTCGTCAGCTTCGTTCATCTGGTGAGGCCCTGCTTCAGCACATGAAGGTTCGGCACCTCTTTCAGTACCTCTCCCCATCTTTTGTTGTTCTTTCCATTCTTGTCCATGCTATTTGTTATCCATTTCATCAGATCTACATGTGTACGTCTTAGATTTGTTTCTTTGGTAAACAAATTGTGGCTCGGACAGTGTGATGATCTTGTAGATCTATCTTTTTTTGGCATAATATACTCTTTAGGATACTGGGTGTACCTGCTGAAAACACAGTCGTGGCTATTGGTATTTACAACTAGATATTTTAGTTTGCTGTATCAGCATCACTATTGTTTGGTTGCTTTGCCTAATTTTGTGTTACTAAACTATCTTTTAGACATGGACCCTGGTGGCATGCGTCGACAGATCATCCGTATGGATACAACTTTGGTTGTTGTGTTGAGTGCTTGGTTCTTTGTGAGGTTTAGGCGTCTGTACAATTCTAGATCCTCTGTCACCTATGGCCCCATGTCTGCCAAAGAGGAATAGTGTCAAAATAACCTTAGCTACATGTATAACTCCAATGACACTCAGTGTGTTCACCTTCTTAGGATGAAAAGGGCTCATTTCTACTATCTTTGTGATCTGTCCTATAATAGGGTGTTGCTTACTGACACGATACACTGCACTATTGAAGAAACAAGTAGCCATATTTCTTCATGTTGTGGGTCACAACCAAAGGTTCACATGCATCAACCTTACATTTAAGAGATCCACAGAAACAGTTAGTAGGCACTTAGAGGAGGTTCTCTATGCTGTTGGTGAACTCATAAATGAGCTTATTCAGCCACCAACCACTATAGTACCAACTAAAATTCAGAATAGTCGCAGGTGGAGTCCTTACTTCAAGGCGAATACATAACACAAGCACCCACTACTTATATTGATATTAATATGCCCATCTCTACACTATTGTAGGACTTTGTTGGTGCAATTGATGGCACACATGTGCTACCAAGAGTTTCAACTAAAGATAGACATCCTTTCTTGGGAGGAAGCACACCACAACCTGAATGTTCTAGCTGCAGTAGACTTGGACCTAAGGTTCATATATATGATTGCTGATTGCGAGAGATCAGCTCATGATGCACTTATTCTAGTTGATGCTTTGCAAAGGCCAGATGGACTAAAAGTTCCACAAGATAATAGACAATGACAGAACTAGAGTATAGTACATTAGCAACCTATAGTTATAATCCGACCTATAGTTTTGTCTATTTTACTAGGTAAATACTACCTAGTAGATGCAAGCTATGCTGCACAAGCCTGGATTTCTTCCACCGTATAGAGAAACTAGGTATCATCTAAGGGAGTATGGCACTAGGAGTTCACAAAACCCAAGAGAGTTGTTCAACCTTAGGAATGAACTCTTCACTTAGGGTAACAGTGGAGAGAGCTTTTGGAGCTCTGAGAATAGATTCAAGATACTGTACAACAAGCCTTTTTATCTTTACTCAACACAAGTAAAGCTAGTTCTTGCCTGTTGTATCCTGCAGAACTAGATCTTAAGGCATGGCTTAGATGAGCATGTCCCTCCTGAGATTGAGAGGCAACCTAATCCTTCAGATGAAACCATACCCAATGATGTCCTGATGAACAATGGTTCTTGGGCTACTAAAAGGGACATTTGTACTGAACATATGTGGGCCAATAGGGTAGGAATGAGGAATCGATGTATTGTTGTGTAATTCTCCCTTCTTCCAGTTGGGTTAAGTAGTTCTTAACAAATTAGTGGTGTTGTCTGCTTTCTGAAACTTCTATGATGTAATGAATCGGATGTTATTCACTGAGACTTTTTATTTTATCACTTAAGACTATTTGAAGTGGTTCTTATATGTACCTTCTTGGTTTGTTTTATCTGTGGATGGTTGATAAGTGTTCACATTTTCTATCTTGTATTGCTTTGATACACATTTTCTGTGGCTGCATTATTGATTTACAATTATGAGAATGGCTAGTGTGGTTGACTTGAGTGAGTTGGTGAATGCACCACAAGCTGAACCTATTGAGGTTGTGCCTATGGGTGATGGCAATGCTGCTCAGGGGAATGGTCACCCTGCAAGGCTGACCTTGGACAAATGTCATGTCTAGGTTCATCCTTTACCACTTTTCTGACTTAGTGAGAGAAGGGCTCAAAATTTACAAGGGATTCAAAGAGGTTAACCTCAACCAGGTTTCCAAGGACTTATCTGAGTTTGCCCATGTGGAAGTAGCTAGCACTCAGGTGAACAACCATCTTACGAAGTGGTGTGCCAAGTGGGTGAAGATTTGCAGGCTGAGGGAACTATGCCAAGTGGGTGAAGATTTGCAGGCTGAGGGAACTAAGTGGTGCTCTATGGAATGAGGGGTTGTTTATCATCTGGCTGGATGATGAGCACTACAATGGGAATGTCAAGGTGAGGTTGTAAATGCATTACTTCTTTTACTTATTTCATGATCTTTGTTTTGTTTGCTGATATACTAATGCATGACTCGTGCCAATTTTAGGACCACCCAAAGGATGCAGAGTACCTCAACACTCCTTTGGCCAACTATGTTGAGATGTAGAACATTTTTGGAAGTGGGGTTGCTATAGGCAGGTATGCAATGGGCTCCAACAAACCATTGGGTGAACCACAAGAGCAGGAAGCAATTGACTTAGATGCTGATGCCCCCAAATCCACCCTGCCCTCCCCACTAGCTGACAACGAGTGCAAGTCTAATGCCCAGTTATCATCTGGTTGCAAGAGGAAGAGAGGACTGAATAAGGAAGAAGGGTCACTATTTGAGGGTCTGATCAAGTCTGTTGATGGGTTTGCCAATGCTATGAGAGAGGAGACTTTTAGAATTTACAGGGTTGTGATGGACTACCCCAACTTCAACAAGGAAGACCTGATGCGCTGTCTCAGCTACCTGATGAAGAACAAAGGAATTGCAGAGGGTTTCATGGAGATGGATGAGGTTGATAAGGATTTTTGGCTGAGGGACCATCTGTCCAACACCAACTTCTATGCATGAAGTGACAGTGGATGAGAGCCTCTTTGGTTGACATGAGTTGACACCGCGTAGAAGATTCCACCTCTGAGGGACCATCTGTCCAACACCAACTTCTATGCATGAAGTGATAGTGGATAAAGAGCATTTTTGGTTGACATGAGTTGACACTGCACAGAAGATTCCACCTGATATTTTTTTGACCAGTTACAATTAACATTAACTTAGCTGTGCATGAGAGTAGTTTGTCTTTGTGTTAGATGAATAGAATGGTTGTAAAGTACTCCCTCCATCCTAATATATGAGGAGTAACCACTTTATACTCAAGTTCCATGATATAAGGCACGCTCTCTCTATATGCACGTACATCGATGCAGTAATGCTAGTGTTGATAGAGAGAGTTAAATACGTTCTTTGGTCTTTGAATCAGAGGTGGTTACACCTTATATACTGGGACGGAGGATGTAACATAGGTGATGCATGCATGGTTGCATACTGAAACATTCGGTATGTTTGGGATCCATGATGCATACATAAACATTGGTGTATGCTCCAGGTTAAAGCATACATGAAACATTGTTGTATGCTCTTGATGAATACAGACTGAATTTGCTGGCTTACTATTTTTGAACTTTATACTTATGTTTCTATGGTTGATAAATTGTCTCACTGTATGATGTATGATTCAATTATTAGGGTAAATGGCATGGTATGTGGTGTTCTGTGGGAGAATAACTGGTGATTTTGAAGATTGGTCCTCTTGTCAAGAACAAGTTATCAGACTCGGGGCCACGGGACTGCGCATATGGTATAGAATATTCTGAAATAAGGAATGGAGCATGTTATATCTGTTGTAAGCTACTCGGACACGAGTAGGACTAGTTGGAACATAAGGAAACTACCCGAGTGGTATTTGGGTAGGATTCCTAAGTCGTATCTGGCTAGGATATTTGTAACCTTGTCCCCCCAAACTATATAATGGCGGGCAGAGACCTTCAAACCAATCCACATCTAAGGCAATACAAACCACTACACAGGATGTAGGGTATTACGAAGCTTGCAATCCAAACCTGTCTAAATCTTTATATTCCTTGCATCTTTAAGTTTCTAATCTCGACGACACCTCACCTACAACCTACCACCTCGGGGTATCCCTCGGTGGGCTTGGCGGTAAAACACCGACACAAGTGACAGGGTACAACCACTCCTCGTACATGGAGTATCAAAGTCAAGAAGATGCAATTGTGGCATACCAAGCGTTCTTGTACAAGAGAGCTGTTGCAAGCACAAGTACATTTAGAAGACCTAGTGAAGATGCAACCAAGACTGCTAGCAAAGTAGTAAAAAAGGGCAGAAAATCGATAATCACTAGATCAACTATTCTTTTGCTTGTTCTGTTATAGGTTTTCCTCAAGAACCTGTGAGGTTGTATGTGGTTTATGACTGAGAACAATATAGTACTTTTCAGTCAAATTCGGTTATGTTCAGCATTTGAAAGCAATACTCAATCTTATTTATTTGTGCACTAGTCAGTTGAATCAATTCAACAGCAAACAAAAAACAAAACAACCATAAGCAACACCACAACAACATAAGATCAAGCTGCACCACAACGTTGCATTCAAGGCATCACTTCAAAACACAAGTTCGTACCACCACTAGGTATATTTACACAGGGCTAGTTCATCACACTAGTTCCAGGAGGGCATTGCCAACTCCTCATTACAAAATCACAACAATGGACATCACCTCCACACAACCATTGCAGACAGCATTTACATTTACAAAAGATGTTGTTATCAGTCATACTACCCTAACTACCAAGTGCATCCACAAGTGCAAAATCAGACTTACCTCCTTAGCCGCATGATCCACAAAAGTGCAGCAGCAACTACTTTAACAATTACTTCATCTTGAGTAGAACCACAAGCAGGACAACAAGCACACCAAGCAATGCCAGCACAACCTTCCAGATCCTCTGCTTCTCTCCAAGTGCCTTCCTGGTTGCTTGTTTCAGAGCTAAGTTGCATCTCTAGGCAAACCTCCATCTAATGTTCTGAGCATCATTGTTCTACTTTAGAACCTCATTCTCTTGCTCTAGAGCTTCCTTCTCTCCCTAAAGAGCATCCTTCTCCTCCTCTAGGGACTCATTCAACTGCTTGAGGGCTTCCTTCTCATAGAACAATGCCTGCTTTTCCCTAAGCAGTCCCTCATTTTCTTCCAAATGCTCCTCTTTTTCCTCCTCCAAACCATGCCCCATTGCTTTTTCTACCATCAAATCCACTCCAATCCTGTTTGCCTTCTCCATGAACTGATCAACCATATCCCACAAGGTGCGCAATACCTGTTGCACTCTTGGTGGCCATTCATCTTTAACCCACTGAAGGAACCTGCACCTCTTTGATTTCTCCTACACACAATAGCACAAAACTGTAAACACTAGCACCACAAAATTTTATAATTTGAATAGAACAGAATGACATAACTTACCTTCAATGGGCACCCCAAGAACCTCCTACTAGTTTGCCTACCTTCCCAGGCATACAAGCGCCTTGGGTGTTTACCATGGCGGCACCTAAGCAAAGACCTTGTGGCAAGCCCTCCCCACTCTAAATCCTCAAAGCCTTAGGGATCTGCTCATAGATGCCGTCTACAAATGACATCAAGCACATCTAATCAACAAAACTACCAAACCTAGCGTGTACTCCTACAATTCTACCAAGGAAAACAAGCAGGTAGACCTATTTTGGGGGATTACAACTAGATTGGGGAAGGAGAGCGTACTACCGGGGTGAGTAGGGATGACTTGGTCGATAAGGAGTTGGAAGAAGTCCCTTCGGAGTCACTGACGGTGTTGGAGGAGCTCCCGCCGTGGCTTCACCTAATCTGGCTAGGGGAGCCTCCAACGACACCTCCACCGCGCACTGGAGAATACGAGGTGGTATGGGATGCGGTGCATGCCAGAGTGCTGGGAGCCACCCTCGACCTCATCTTGCCTGGGCTTGGTAGCGCAAGATGGGTGTCTGCAACGCTGCAGCCGCTCGCTTCATGAGATGGTAGGTCCAGCACCACTCGTAGACGTTGCCGGCTTCGTAGTGGAAGGGTGGAACATGATCTCGACTGAGGCGGGGGAGCTCACCTCCTCGGACCGCGCTAGACTTCCGCATCGCGAAGAAGGACTGTTGGTATTTCTTAACGGATGAATATATCCGCAAACATACGGATATACCGCTGTAGCACTTCACCCAGAGAGTATTCTAGGTATCGTATTTTCTCGGGAAATGGAGGTGTAACGGTTTTCTAACTAGATTACCCTAAAGAACAAGAGATAGAATGGCCTGGGTTGTGTGGTTTGTCTAAGGGTAAAAGATCCAGGAAGGATAAACTCAGCTATTACTCGTTTACTTCAGGCACCAGTTTGATCTTGATCTGTCAGGGACCTCCGGCCATTAGCCCTACTCCGACCCCGAACATGAGGGATTTCAAAGGACAGACATGGCTGTCACCACCTGTTGCCTACCCTGCAACACCGTGGGGGACTCGCAACAAGTAAAGGTAATCTAAAGCCCAGACACCACGTCTATGCTATCGATTACTACTGTAGCGTCGTACAAGGTTTATCCGTTTTTATCAGGGGTCCTCTACTAGAGCACTCGCTACCAGAACGGATGATGAACCCGCAAATAAATAGTAACAAAAGAATAAACTTGCCAAGAACTTTACCACTATAGATAACTCGGATACTTACTCAAATACTTCATATCCGATGAGGTACAATGGAGAAGAGAGGCCGACATGTCCGGCTCTTCTCCACACTTCTCCTCCCATACTTCGTATCCTAATCCTACAAGTAGGCCTAAGGTGGAGTCCGTCTACATCTCTTCTTCTTCACTTATATCTTGTTGTGTTGAATGAGGGGCTCTCCTCCTCCTTTTATACTCCTCCAAAGGCGGTTGCCGGCGGAGTTATACATGAAAACATGGGAAACCGACTTGAGGAGGGAGCGGGAGATCTTCCCGCCAAAGTTGGGCCCGAGAGGCGCTAGTGGTGGGTCGGCCAACCCCCACCGACTCCTTTTCCACCGTCCTTTGGTTGGACTAGGTAGGTCCTCATGATGGTTTGGGATGTTTTATGGCTAGATTTGTATGGATTAATACCACTCAAGTTATTTATGTTATTGCATGAACTTTAAAACCTTTCTTTGGGATTTATGAGCACTGACACCACTCTGCATCAATAAAAGCTAGTAATCTTCTTGTTTAGGAACCAAAACATTGTGTAATGTAGAGTTTATTATATCATGTTAGATTTAGTCTCACCCATCAGACTAATCTTTTGGGTTGAGTTAGGTTCGAGGTCTTGGTTGATTGGGCTCTGGTGGACCGACCTGGGTCTGGTAGGACGTCAGCTCATGTGTATACGGGCTGGGCCAAATTCCGCTGCGCACTCTAATAAGTGGTCTTAGAGTCAAAAGTTGGGAAATCTAGAATATCTTCGGGTCACATGGTAACGGTGGAGCTTGTGAACGTCTCCGGAAGGTTGCACGGATTGTGTGTGACTGGAGAGTTGGAATTGAGGTCTAGGAAAAATATCTTCGGGAAAATCGCATGGGTTGCTTCTAATGAAAGAGCTAGACCTGATATGTGATGGGGAAGATTGATATATTTCATGTTATATTGGAGACTATGGTGGATCAGCATAATAGATAAACTATGATAGTTCTCATCTATGGTACTAGTTTTTGGGTTGAGTTAGGCTTGAAATTTTGGTTGGACGGACTCCAATAAATCTGAACCTGGTAGGACATTAAAATATTTCTGTGAATATCTCTAATAATATTTCTGTGGCACGCGGGTCTCCAAATGTTATCGTCAGTCTGAAATGTTCAAAACTCAGTTCCAAGTGAAATGCCAGTCCAGTCCAGTCCCGTCCATCCATCCAGACATACGGGGAACAGGGGAAAAAGATTGATGATGATGCAACACGATCGAAGCATAAGAAGCTAGATGAACTGTTTAAGTTCCCTTCACGTCTGGTGAAGGGAATTCAGAAACAGCGGGTACATACTTCACTAAAATTCAGGTAAATCTGTCGGTACACGTCAGATGCGCATGCCTGTTTTATTATTCGCATAAACACGTATCCACAGCAGTAGTAAAGCTTGTTCGTTCAACCATCCGTGATGATCGATCACAATTGGGAAGTTATAGCACAGTTCGACGTCGTAAATCCAGAAAATTTACATGGCGAAATCCAGAAAATCGTCATCCGGCCGGCATCCTCTCTTCTTATTCCCGTCACGCACCCATGGCGCGTGTTGCCATTGGCATCTGCTTGCTGTTCGTTCCTAGCTGGCGCTGCTGACGAGCGCGTCCTTGTAGGACCCGTGCGGCGGCGGCGGCGGCACGGCCACGGAGCCCGGGTCCCGGGCCCCCCTCCGTCCGCCGCCGTGCTCCAGGATGAGCGGCACCTTGCCCTCCCTCTCCATGGCCAGCCGCTCCTGCGCGCCGCCGCGCAGCTTCTCCATGCCGCGCCCGCCCATTTGCTGCGTCTTGAACACCTTGAGCAGGTTCAGCACGCCGCCGGCCAGGAACAGGAGGCTCCCGGACAGGCAGAACCACGCCCAGCTTCGCCCCTGCATCCACACACACACACACACCCAGAGCAGAGTCGTTTCAGAGTGCGGTTTTGCCACGCGATCTCCGCATTTCACATCCCAATTCCTAATTACCAGTAGCGAGAAGGCGGCGGTGCGGCTGCGGCGGTCGTGGCGGTTGACGATGCCGGCGACGAGGAAGAGGGTGCTCCCCAGCAGGAGCGGGATCTGGACGCTCTTCTGCAGGAGCTGGACGTGGCCGCTGGCGCGCTCGTACACCTGGCAGATGTTGTGCACGGAGCCCAGGCACCAGAGCGCCGGCCCGGCGATCAGCAGGTTCAGGCCGTGCCTCGCCAGCCCGTGACGGTACCCTCTCTCCATCTGCATGATGCCAAGCAAATTAAATCTTCGTAACAAGACCTTGAGCAATGAACACAATTCAACCCCCCCTGATTGAGAGGATCCGATCCGAAATCGGTCGAACCTGGATCTCGAAGAAGACGACGGCGAGGAGCATGAGCAGGGTGCCGGCGATCTGCACGACGGGGACGGCGACCTCGACGAGCGCGAGCTGCGCGTCGAGCCCGGCCGCCACCCCGAGGCGGTAGTCGACGCCGGCGACGTGCGCCAGGAGGTCGTGCGCGTTGACGGCCAGCACGGCGGCGAGCCCGATCGCGGCCGCCACGAGGCCCGCCCGGCCGCCCCACGGCGCGAGGAGGAGCTGCGCCAGGAACCCGGCCACCAGGAGGACCGCCGCGAACACGTACACCCCGGCGTTGATGTACTCCCACCGGTTGCGCGACGCCGTGCCGGACCCCGCGCCGAGGCTGTACGCGCGGCACTCGCGCGCCGTCGCAAGCTTCACCATGGCCGCGCGCGCCCTGAGGTAGCTGCAACTGCAATGGAGCGGATTCGAGGCGAGGTGATTGTATTGGTAGGTAGGTAGGCGGAGCCGCGGGGACGGCGAGGATACAAGGAAGGAGAAGGCGGCCTTGGTCGCTGGGTCGCCGTGCTAAGCTGGCTCGTGGGGGCGGCCATGGCGGATACGTGGCGGCATGCATGCAGCGCCAGGTGAAGAGACACGCATGGCTGTTTTGCTGAGTAAAATATGAGAGTTGGACTAGAGTCTTCGAGATAGGGTACACCAGGACGACACGACGATCTGTGTGGCCACCTCCCCTTTGCTGCTGGCTACCTGCTGCTGCGTTTCAATGCCTAACTTTTGTGTGCCGTTAAAATAGAAGAGTTTCCATGGGTTTATTATCAACCAAAGAGGATCTTGTATTTGCTAGAAACTACATTGGAGTTATAAGGGCTAGCCTCCAAAAAACCACTTGTCGAAGATCATAACAATCTTAAAAAAAGGACAAATATCCAAACAATAAGCTCACCAGAAGCATAAAAAAAGAATCAAAACCAACCATGAGCAAACATGCTTTTACTTCTTCTCTAGAAAAAGCATGATTTTATTTCCAGTTACACACACCATTAGTTCATCATGTCAACACACACCATCAGCATACCACGGCTGACTAATTGTTTTCACTCACAATCTACCTCACACAGACAACATGTCGGAGTTTCGCAAGCGCCGCCCACATGGATGACCTTCGGATTCCTAAAATACTTGTCATGGCAGAGGCCCCAACACTTCGTGTCATCGCAGGTGCCCTGGCTAGCGATGAAGTTTCTGCCACAGTATGGTGTAGCACTTGCATCCACTGGGTACTCAGTGAGGCCTCCAGCCTCTGCAGCACCTGCACAGACAGAGTGATAGAAACATAGCTGAGGTCAGTGTGCAAAAGTGAGAGCATACAAATTGTGCACAATGCTGGGCCAAGAAATTGACGAACTTGAGCAGAGTGTGAGGAGGAGAATGCAGAGAGCTAAAGATGCCGCTCTGCTGGTTGCCATGGTGTTGTTTCCTTAGATGCTTATCCCCTGGTGCTAGCTTGCGGTTCAGGTGTGAGTTTGGTTCAGAAATGAGCTTGTTTAGGGGTAAAAATAGGACCTAGTTGGAGGGTCTTGAACTAATGGTTTTACATGTCTAATCTGGAGTTCATAATTAAGAACTCCTTAAATTTGTGGTGTAGCAGGGGATATGTGCTTAAATTGGTAGTAGTTTATTAGAACTCACTAAAATTTGTGGTATAGTAGGAGCTGTTTGTAAAGGAAAGGTAATGCTCGTCCATCTTAAGAAATTATTAATTACCTCATGTATATCTCCCGTGCTTAAAATTGGTAGTTTATTAAGACTAATCAGCCCACACAGATGAATATTTTTATTCTTAGGATGTGTTCGTTTCCTAGGGGAGCCGTCACATCAAAAAGAATCTTGTCATTTAGAAGTATTAAATAAAGTCTAATTACAAAACTAATTGCAGAACCCCAGGGCTAATTCGCGAGACGAATTTAATGAGGTATATTAGACCATGATTAGCGGATGATTACTGTAGCATCACTGTGGTAAATTATGGATTAATTAGGCTTATTAAATTTATCTCGCGAATTAGCACCCATCCGTGCAAAAAGTTTTGTAATTAGACTTTATTTAATACTTCTAAATGACAAGATTCTCTTTGACGTGACGGGTCTAAAGATTAGAGGGTAGAAAACGAATACACCCTTATTTATATCTTCAACATTGACCAAGGGCGCTCCAAATGACTGTACTACCAATCTACCATGTGGAGTAACTATTAACTTGAAAAATGTCTATATTCAATCAATACATGCATGAAGATCATCCTTGTTTTGAGCTTGAGCATGGAGTTAGTAGTTGGACAAAACCACTCAACTATGGTTTAGATTTCCGGGCGCCGCCGGCGAGCACCGTCGCCGGAAGGGACGTACTGCGCGGGGCAGGCCGCCGGTACGAGCACCGCGCGTACAGCGTACTGCACTCCTCTAGTCCAAAAAGCGGCGGACGAGAGCTCATCTCAGCCACGAAAAATTCCCAGCCTCTCGCTCGCACGGGCCACGGCGCCACCGGCTCTGATCTCTTTATCCACGTGGCGCTCCCCCACTGGCCGCAGCTCCCCAGGTCACCACCTCCTCATCCCCCCCGTGCCGCGGCTTCCCCTCCACCGCGCCACTGCCTCGCCGCCTGGAGTGAGAGTGACCCGTCTCGTAAACCCCGCCGCCGACCCGCCCGGAGGAGGCTGCCGCCACCACCGGTTATGCCATGGCCGTCATCCTCTCCTCCGCCGCGCCGACGCCGCTGACTCCCCCCGCTCGCCCCCGGTGGCAGCCGCCGAGGGCCCGCGGCCTCCGCGGCGGGCTCGCGCGCCTCTCCGGCGCGCTCGTCCTCTCCCACGCCGGCGCGGGCGCCGCGCTCGCCGCGCCGCTCTCCTACGAGGAGATGCTGCGCCTGTCCAACGACTCCGACGCCGGCGCGGACGGGGGCGGCTTCGCGCTCGAGCTCCCGGACCTCGGCCTCGACGGGCTCGCCGACTTCGTCGCCGAGAACCCGCTCGTCGTCGCGGCGGGCGTCGCCGCCGTGGCCCTGCCGCTGCTCCTCGCGCAGCTGCTGGGGGGCGGCGGGGCGTCCAAGCCCTACGCCGTCGCCTCCGCGAGGGCCGCGTACCAGCGCCTGCTCGAGGAGCCCGGCGCGCAGCTCGTCGACATCAGGCCGCTCAAGGACGCGCGGGAGGCCGGCGCGCCGGACCTCAGGGAGGCCAAGAAGAAGGCGGTCGCCGTGCCGTACAACGGGGAGGACAAGAATGGGTTCTTGAAGAAGCTGGCGCTGCGGTTCAAGGACCCGGAGAACACTACGTTGGTCATCCTTGACAAGTGAGGACCTCAAATCTTGGTTAATGGCTGCAATGTGCTTGGTTGTTCAGTGTGGTTGCTTCTGATTAGTCCATGCTAGGAGTCCATATCACAATCTAAGGACCCAATTTTACTGCATTTCATAGAAAAGAGTAAGTCAACAAATTGCTGTACTGTTAAGTCCTCAGTGCGCTGCGGACAATTCTATTAGTTTTTCAATCGGAACTTAAAGAACAAATTTTGTTGAGCAAGCACAGGCATTCTTGGTGTGTCACATTTTCAAAATTTAATTAAATTGAAACTTTAATCTATTACATGTCCTTTTGGGATCAAAAGTTGCCATAATAAATCCTCTCTGTCTGATTGATACGTGCTCTTTGCTTATGGAAAATTGGATCGTGACAGCATGTAGTTGATGCTTCTGAACCATGTCAACCACAGCGACTCTGTAATAGATTGCCAAAATTATTAAGATTTTGCTGATAGAACAGAGCAGAACAAAGTTACGTGAGAAAACCTGAAATGATGCCTTACATCTAGAAAGCCTAACAGTTCTTGTCCACTGCTTTAATGCAGTATTCTAGATAGCACACACTGATTTATTGGATTGAACTTAAAGGCTCATCATGTGAGTTACATGCACAGTTAGTATTAGATTTTTGTCCTTGAAAAGACCAGCGAGGTGTTATTAGCCAGCCACGCTTCTGTTTCAAGAAGAATTAGCCCACGTTTTTGTAAATACTTATTGGTTTGTCATTCTTCCATCAGTACCACAGTATACATGATATTTTTCTTCTTCTGAACATTTACATGAATTTTGTGGAAGTCAGATTTGATGGGAACTCCGAACTAGTTGCTGAACTTGTCACAGCCAATGGCTACAAAGCTGCTTTCGCTGTGAAGGATGGTGCAGAGGGAAGTCGAGGATGGAAGGTATTGACGCTTTAGGTAGCTCATGTTTTCTGCCGAATAACCTTTTTATTCACTCGACAAAGTGTCACCATTGCTAGTGTCCCACTGCAGAGCAGTAATCTTCCCTGGAAGCAGCCTGCAAAGGGGTTTAGTTTCGACTTGGGCGAGCTATTTGGGGTGAGTTATCATCTCGACAATTTTTAGGGTTCTTCGTTTGAAATCTGGATTGTACGGATTATAAGGTTTCAATGCATCGATTTTGGTTATTTTTATTTTCTTGACTATTGAATGCTGAATCTGCTAATTAAATTTACAGGATGGTTCAGACGGTTTACCTCTGACAATTGGTCTTGCTGCAGCTACTGGTTTGGGAGTACTTGCGTACACAGAGGTAGTAACACTTGGATGTTTCAACTTCAAAAACAAAACACTTGGATGTTTCTTTTCTTCAGAAGAAGCATTTGTTTTCTTACACATCATGTATGACCATCCTGCAGATTGAGACGTTGCTACAGTTTTTGGGTTCAGCCGCTATTGTTCAGCTAGTGGCAACCAAACTCTTGTATGCCGAGGTGCATAATTTATTCCTTTCTTATATTAATTGGCTTCAGGGCTGTGAACAGGATCTTCATTCTTTGATAGAATATCTTTTTTTCAGTGATGAAATCTTACATATATTTATGCTTCTCACAGGATCGACAAAAGACCCTTAAACAGATTGACGAGTTCTTTAATAAGAAGGTTGCTCCAAAGGATCTTGTTGATGAAATAAAGGTATCTAGCCATCTTCTTGATTGTTTCTTGTTAAATACTTAAACTATTTTTTTCAGAATCATCCAATCCATAGATTGGCTCCTGTCGGAGGAAATCTCCAGCCGGGTGGCGGAGTGCACCCGCCTAATCCTAATTTAGGGAGAGTTTGGGGGAGACCTAGGAGCGCTTGATCAAAGGGCAGATGAACACGGGAAAGACACGAGGATTTAGAGTGGTTCGGGCCGCCGGAGCGTAATACCCTACGTCCACTTTTGAGTTGTATTGCTTGAGAGAGCTTGTAACTTCGTTGAGCCCCCCCCCCCCCCCCCCCGGTCTACAGGTGGGCCCGGCCAACTGGAGCCTGTGATATGAGTAATATGGAGATCTTCCTCTTCATCTCCTCTCTGTAGTCCTCTCTATCGGGAAGTTAATGTGCGTATCTACAGCCAGGATATGGTCTTGTGCCGCCTTACCGGCACAGTGCCTGCTGTCAGTGTTACGCACAGTGGAAGACTTGCTGTCACTGTTGGGCTAGAACCCTCTGACAGGCGAAGAAGCTGCGTTGACCCGTCGCGCCGTCGCCTCCGCGCACAATGTAGCAGCGCACGCCTCGGCTCTCCGGCACCAGACCATCGTTACCCACGCGCGCGCGGCGCCGTGAGTTGACTGCACGCCGTTTGCCCGTGCACAGTGCACAGTGATGCGACGCGCCGCCTTGGAAACAGGCGGGCTTACCGTGGTGTCAGCATACCTACCCAGCGTGTTAGTGAGCATGCCATGCCCTGTCTTGGGCACGCACAATCCACCTACCCGCATTTAATGCGATAGTTGGGCTTGCGCTCCACAGGAGGCCTTCTGCCACGGGCACGTGGCAGGGTTGGCCCTGCAGCCGCCTCCCAGGCAGCTTGAGGCGGCACGTGGCGGCTCCGGACCCCTTCCCGGGGGAAAGGGAGGTCCGGACCCCCGAGGCTAGTCCGGATGGACAGGACCAGAGGGGTCTGGCCCCCACACGTTGCGGCGCCGGACCCCCTGGGGGGTCCGGGCCTGTAGAGGCCAGACCCGAGCACCCTGTCCTCACGGGCACGTGGAGGCGCCGGACCTATATGAGCACGGGGGGGGGGGGGGGGGGGGGAGGTCCGGAGACCATGATCCCAGCTGTCAGGCCCGGGCCGTATGCCCCGTCACCCATAGGACAAGGACGAGGTCACAGATAGCCTTGCGCCCATCTAGTTGGTGACCCTGTCAGACGACTTCCTGTCAGACGGGGCCCGCGGAGAGGCAGATCTCCTCGCAGCGGGCCACCACGACCTTCTGGTTTTTGAGCCACTCCTTGGCGATGACGGAGGATAGGCGGCCGAGCATGTGGTGGCGTGCGTCCACCACGATGCGCTTGGCGCACACGCCGGAGCCGGACACCATCGCGCCCTTACCTGTGAGGCGGCAGCGACGCGCTAAGGGTCTGGACACCCTAGCAGGAGGTACCCCTGTCCGTATGTACCGACAGCTCCTATTTTATTTTCTGGATTATGTACTCTGATGGTCTAATGTTTTTCTAATTTGAAGTTCTTATCTAGGTTAGAGACTTTGCTTGCATGTTGGTAGACTTAAAATGCATGGTCTCTTGGTTACACTGAACAACTCAGTGGCCGCATATGCAGTTTTACCTGGAACGTAAACACTAAACACTGAACAATATCTCACTGCTTTGTTTGAAGAGAAAATCCACGGTGCTTCGTTTGAAGGGAAAAATACATGATTTTTCACAGAAAGAATAAGGAAATATGATCACTTAAATTTTTCAATACCTTGAAGTTTTCCTACAAACCCAACAAACCTATTTAAATTTCAATAATTTGCTCATCTATATGTTTTTTTAGATATTGTCTGGCCAAATATAATGTGTTCATATGGTCTTTACTTGAGAGCAACTAAAATGTTATATGGCATTCAACATTATTCCACTTAATGTTTTTCCTTACCATTTGTAATCTTTCCTTGACTTAATTTTCTACACAGTTTTGCACTGTTGTTAATTCTCAGTGCTCCTGACAACGACACAGCCATTTCCTATGAAATTGATACAAAATCCCTGGGAAAATTCTTTCAGCAATTGAACTGTTCCTGGTGAAATTCTAGCAGACTATTTGTTTTTGAAATAGCTTTATTCTGAAGCTGGGCCAACCTACATTGTTTTCCATGGATAAAGCTTTTTGAATGTCAATGTTTGTTGTTTAGAAAAGTTCGTTTTCATCTACAGGAAATCGGGCAGGCTCTACTACCTTTACCTGGTGAAACTAAGAGCACACCAGCACTAGCAAGTGCGACTCCAGCTGCTGCCACAGCAACAGCTGCACCAGCAGAGGCTGCTACCCTCGCGCCAACAGAAGCAGCTCCTGCTGCTGCACCAACACCTGCCGCACCAGCAACAGAGGAATCAGCTCCTGCAACGCCCACACCTACTGCCAAACCCAGACCTCTGTCACCTTACCCTAATGTAAATATACATCTGAAACTCAGTTCTCAATTGCAAAAAAGCACTTGATGCATCAGGCCATGCTCATCATTCTTTCATCCGTGTGCAGTATCCGGATCTCAAGCCGCCATCCTCACCTTCGCCTTCAGCACCTTAATTAGGCATGGGTACAAGAAACCGGGTCTAGAGGATATTAAAGAAATTGAGCTGTTCATATGGAGCCACCGTCTCACCAAAGGTGTATGTTGTACTATGATCCTGACTGTGTATTTATTGACTACTACGGCAGGTTTTTTTGGAGCAGTAAATATATGATGTTGTTTTTTCCAAGTGATCATTGATGTTCTCTGTTTTTCTTTTTGTATCTTATCTTGGTTCTTGTAAATGTCAAATTACTAGTGCTGCGACTGAGACTTCAAGCCTACAGATCATGATATGTTTGACCTGTAAATTTGTATTTTGGTCGTGGATTGGGAAACAACAAATTTAAGGCATTCGTTACAAATTACATTTCACTTTAGTTTTGTCGTAAGTCCAATTGCTCTAACGTTGGCTATGTTTTTAGGAAAATACATTAACATCTATAATACCAAATAAATGCACTACCGCATATTGATAGAATCGGATTCAATGAAACTAATTGGATGTTGTAAATATTGTACTTGTCGAGTTTGACTTAGGATCAATCTAAAGTGAATTATAATTTAGAATGGATGGATAGTTATAAAGTTTTTGCTTCTTCTTTATTATAGTAATTATAAAAATAAAAGTGTAATATCTTACTAATTATATACTATCTCTTTGTTTGTTCTAAATAAAAAATTTCCAACTTTAGACATTTTTATAAAAAAAATACGCCAACATTTACAACATCAATAGTTTGGTTAAATCCACCATGCAACTATGCTTCATAGTAAATTTATTTGGTACCACGGATCTTAATATATTTTTCTATAAATTTGATAAAAATTAGAAAATTTTGATTTTGGATTAAACGAACATAGCATAAATAAGGGTATGTTTGGCAAGATTCTTGCTCCTCCAAAAACAGCTCCGGCTCCGGCTCCTCCGGTGGAGTGGCTATTTTGGTAGAGCTGAAGCCATTTAAAAAAAATATTTGGCAAAACGGCTTCATCTAGTTGTTCTTAAAATACAAAGTATGAAATGACCACAATACCTTCTTTTTTATTTTTCATTCTTCTCATTTATTTTCCTTTCTTCCGTTCTCTCTCCATCTTATCCTTTCTTCTCCCCCGATCCTCATCCTCCCCACCCCTCGACGCCCGCGTGCCGCGGCAGGCTACCGCCTCAGCCTCGGACCTGCGCCTCGGGCTAGCGCCGGTGGCCGCCGCCTCCTCCGCCATGGCCCGCCGCTGCCTCCTCCGCCATGGCCCTGCCGCCGCCCGACCTCCCGCCACGCCCCAGGCCATGGGCTCCCGCTGCCGCCTCCTCTGCCGTGGCCCTGCCGCCGCCCAGCCTCCCGCTCGCCCCGCCGCGCCACGGGCCACGGGCTCCCGCCGCCTCCTAGCCTCCCGCCCTGCCTCGCCGTGCCTCGGGCTCCCGCCGCTGCCCAGCCTCCTGCAGCCGGCACGACTGGTCGAGAAGCAGTGGCCGGCCGCCGCGAGGAGGCGCAGTGCACGCGTGGGGGGCAAAGGTGGTAGTCAAGATGGAGGAGCTGGAGGAGCCACGCAGAGCCATGTTTTGTGGCTCCTCCTCCACCAAATCGCTCCAGAGAGCGGAAATTCCAAGGCTTCACTGCTAGAGCCGCATGTGTGCATCGGGTTTGGGAGGGCTCCAGCAGGAGCCGATTTTGGAGCCGCTCCTGGAGTCCTGCCAAAGGGGCTCTAGAAGGTAGATAAAGAGTAGAAACTGTTATGGGCCGATTGGTCCAGCCCAAAATGTACTTCACGGATAAAGCATTATATACAATTTAAGGGATGAACAAATTCCTACGTACCAAGCAACATAATTTTATTGATTAATAATGAAAACCATAATTTTATTGATTAATAATCAGAACCATTCATGAAGCGTTAAGACCTATATCTTGAAACATGCGTTATTTCTTCCCAAAGAACCTCCGAAAGGATAGGGGAGATTCTGCAATTCAATTAGACTGGTCCTACAGTTGCATGCTACAAGAGAGGCCGTACTCATATTTTTTATTTAGACAATAACACCACACTAGCACCACTTTTGAGAAAGTGTGTCTTAGTCTTTTTTTATGACATTTTGGTCTACATTACCTCCCTGGCAGGACATTGGGTATTGGGTTTTGTTAGGAAACATGGAACACTACACTAGCGCAAACAATAATTTAACCACGCTTGCATAGGATCACTTACGAGTCGAGGATCATGGATGTTGTACCTTCCCATCGCGCGGCGCGGCGGGAGACTTGGCGAAGCGCGAGTAGTCGATATAGTCGACATCGGGAAGTAGTCGAATGGCCTGATGTAGTGCGCAAACGAGAAGCACCTCCATAGCAGTCCACACGTATAGGGCACGAATACAAAACGTAGATGTGGTAGCACCTCACGAGCACTCGCAATCTGGAGGATACGGGCGGAAAGGGGCTGCAGCGGCACTGTTCACCCATGGTATTGTAGCGGCGGCGGTACTGTTCACCCCATTAGGGTTTTCCAATTCCCACATCCGTATATAGACGTCACTAATGGGCCTTCAACCTTTTTAGCCCATTAAAACTCCAGTACCCTAATGGATCAAATCTATCAAAGCCCATTAGCGGATCCAATCCGATTGGCTCCAGAGCATATATCCAACAGTCTCCCACTTGCACTAAATTCAACTATGCGAACAGATTTATATTCTAACCCTTTAAGTGTGTGATCCTGTAGATTCATGTAACCAACGGTCATCCGGAAACTATTTCCAGTCAATAGTTATCATTGGCCTAGACGTACTAACTCCTGAAGGTTCACGAAGATCATATCTTACATAACTTGTGACACTCGTCAATACAAATATCCTTCCGCCACACGACACCTAGCCAAGTACAAGGCGAGTGTAGTGCTACCCTTGTCAACTTAGCCATATCTCGCTCCATGTAGAACTTATTTCACCGACTAACCTTTAGTCGTGGCATTGCCATGCACTTTCAGTTCCTACACATTGAGAGGGCCCAGAGGCATCTCTCCCTGATGTAGTAGGGGCAGATTCCATCTTGACTTGATGCACCCTGCAACTTATTTCAGAACATACCCGAAAACTACCTTTATAACTACCTAGTTACGGGGTAGCGTTTGGCATCCCAAAATATGCTCTTCCACAATCCAGGACTCTATGCTGATCTCATGTCTAAGGACTTTAGTATGCGTCTCATTACAAGACTCACCGATAGCACAAAAATATTCGCGGTGTCTCAGAATGGGTCTATCCAACTATGTGTTCCTAACACGTCCATATTGTCAGTGCGATATCCTATGTCACTATGATCTATGAAACCTGATCATCTCTGACACATATGCCAGCTTTTCACTACACCACTGTCCTACATGATGGAGATATAAGCTGGGGATCTCAATTTAGTACACTATCAATATAAGCTATGGAGTTTCACAAGCGAATCACATATTCACTCAATCACATTCTATTGATAATGTCATGGAACGAATCACTAGATGTGCATTTTACATTGAGATGTCATCATCCTATGATTGCCTCCTAGGCATACATCCTCATCAATCTCCCACTTACAAGAGTGTCAATCATGCCAGCATCTCATGCCCATAGCCCTTGTATGAGCCTCGTGCTTCGCTTGAGGGAGAAGCTTTGTCAATGGATCTACCACATTCAGGTCTGTGTGCACCTTGCATATCTTCACATCTCTTTGCTCGATGATTTCTCGGATCAAATGATAGTACCATAGTGTGCCTGGACTTTTGGTGCGACCTAGGCTCCTCAGCTTGCGTAATTGCACCACTATTATCACAATAGAGGTCTATCGGGTCGGAGCAGCTAGGGACCACGCCCAACTCAGAAACAAACTTTCTGATCCATACAGCTTTGCGGCTTCTGAAGCAGCAATGTACTCAGCTTCTGTTGTTGAATCTGCGACTATCTCTTGCTTGGAACTTTTCCAGCTCACCGCATCACCATTGAGGTAGAAGACGTATCCTGACTGGGACTTACTATCGTCCTTGTCGGTTTGAAAGCTAGCGTCGGTGTAACCACTTACAACGAGCTCTTCCGCACCTCCATAGACTAGGAAAAACTCTTCAGTCCCTCTAAAGTACTTTAGAGTATTCTTTACAATGGCCCAGTGACTATCACTTGGGTTAGACTGGTATCTGCTCGTGACGCTCACAGCATAGGAGACATCTGGGCGTGTGCACAACATGGCATACATGATGGAACCAATAGCTAAAGCATACGACACATCACACATACTTTCTTGCTTATCAGGTGTCGAAGGATATTGACTATCACTTTGGTTAGACTGGTATTTGCTGGTGACGCTCACAGCATAGGAGGCATCTGGGCATGTGCACAACATGGCATATATGATGGAACCAATAGCTGAGACATAGGTATGAATCCTTTCTTGGACTCATTCATGTTGAACCGTTTCAACACCTTGTCTATGTACATGCTTTGGCTTAATCCAATTAGCCTCTTAGACCTATCTCTATAGATCTTTATACCAGCATGTAAGATGCCTCTCCAAGGTCCTTCATAGAGAAACTCTTACTCAGTGAAGCCTTTACAACCTCCATCAGAGGAATATCATTTCCGATCAACAGTATGTCATCCACATATAGTATCAAAAATACAAGTGCGCTTGCACTGGTTTTCTTATAAAAACAAGGTTCCTCCAAATTCTGTGAGAAGCCAAACAATTTGACCACCTCATTAAAACGAAGATTCCAGCTCCTAGAGGCTTGCTTTAGCCTGTATATAGACTTAATAAGCCTACATACTTTTTTAGCATTTTTGGGATCAACAAAACCTTTAGGTTGTGTCATGTACACATCCTCGCTTAGGTTTCCATTCAGGAAAGCCGTTTTAACATCCATTTGCCATATCTCGTGGTCAAAATACACGGCAATTACTATAAGGATCCGGATAGACTTTAGCATAGCGATGGGTGAAAATGTTTCATCATAATCAACCCCTTGAATTTGATAAAACCTTTGCCACCAATCGTGCCTAATAGATGTGAACATTTCCATCAGCGTCTAGCTTTTTCTTGAATATCCATTTACATTCAACGGCTCTCACGCCATCGGGTGGATCAACCAGGTTACAAACCTGATTATCTCTCATGGACTCCAATTCAGATTGCATGGCATCAAGCCATCTTTCGGATTTCGATCCCCTTACTACCTCTGTGTAGTTCTTGGGTTCATCATTGTCCAACAACAATATGCCGTATTGCCCCACAATGAGTAGCGTGTACTTTGAATTCGGGCGGCGCACCCTAATGGGTCTTCGTGGTTCAGGCACTCCTGTTTCGTCGGTGACATTCACTGGCTCATCTTGTTGAGGCTCCTCAGGAGAAGCTAGTGGGAGTTTGGCGTATATTACGAGCGACAAACACTTTTCCCTCATTGGGATTGAAGACATAAATTCCATTCCACAACAGGACACCAGAACATGCCTTGCATAAAAATAGAACAACATTTGTTCTTTATTACAAAGTCATAATGTTCTTATTAAGTGCAGGAACACAATAACAATTATTTAGTTCTAGCACTAATCCTGAAGGCAGCATCAATGGATATGTGCCGATCAGGAATACAACAACATTTGCTCCATTTCCAACGCGCAAGTCCACCTTGCCTCTTGAAAGGCGCTTAACTCTTGTCAACCCCTGCAACAACTTGCAAGTGTGAATCATCGCGCCGGTATCAAATCCCCAATCATTATTAGAACGAGTTGCAAGATTAGTTTCAATAACATTTATACCTCTAGCAGCCTTGTTCTTTTTGACCTGTTCCAAGCACTTTGCGCAGTTCCTATACCAATGCTCGGGCTCCTTACAGTAGTGACATTTATCTCTTGCCTTGGTGCCAGCCTTCTCCTTGCCTTTCTTCTGAGCATGAGTCTTACTCTCCTCAGATTTCTTGGCCTTAGTGAAGTGCTTACGCTTCTATCCACCCTTCTGTACGGTCATCACATGATCGGGAGTCTTCCTAAGACTCTCTTCTGCCTCTTAAGCATCTCATGCAATTCAGGCAGAGTCTTGTTCAAGCTATTCATATAATAGTTCAGCGTGAATGGCTCAAAACTAGGGGGAAGTGACTGTAGAATCACATTAACGGCCAGATTGTCATCCAGTGGGGAGCCTAGTCACACCAATGACTCAACATGACCAATCATATTGATCAAGTGAGGACTCACCGGTTCCCCATCTGCAAGCCTAGATCCAAATAGGGCCTTCGAGGTCCAAAATCTGTCCACCCTCGCTTGGTTCTCAAACATTCCCTTCAACCTCACGATCATATTGTGTGGGTTAGCGCTCTCAAACTGCTTTTGGAGCTCGGGACTCATACAGGCAAGCATTAAACATTGGACGTTAATAGCATCATCATTGTGCTTCACATACTGTCGGTATTGAGCCGTATTGTGTCCAACAACTTCTAGCTCTTCCGGGTGGGGAACGTACTCCTTTTTCTCTTGCGTGAGAACAATTCTCAAGTTTCGGAACCAGTCCATAAAGTTAGTTCCATTCAGTTTTTCTTAATCAAGAATAGTGTGCAAATTGAAGCTTGATGAGCTAGACATCTACAACAGAGAGATATGCAAGGACTAGCACTACCTTCGTTAACATTTATAACAAAAAGGATTTTTCAACCATTATGTTTTGCTAACGACCCTCCAACGTTGCATAACGGGATGAGATCCAACATTTTCTATGAAACTAGTGAGCTTTAGCATCGCTGCTAGCAACATGTCAAACAAGGTAGACAACATTTGTCAATCGCATCATATGCGACTCTCGTTTGTTGGGTGGCATCATATGCCCCTGCTCCCAACTCTCATACCCCGAAGCCTAAGTCCGACTTGATAGCTGTGGTGTCTGACACCATCCTATAGATCGATGTAGAAGATGACACCCTGCTTTGGCAGACCTACCACAAACTAACAAGAACCAATAGGTGCAGCTGTTGGAAGGGTATCTAAAATTCAATTTTTCACGAGGGATTCATCATATTCATCATATTCATCATAGGCATTTAATAAATATGATAAGCACAACCATATTGTGACAGCATGGCCTTTTTTTCATCACCAATGAAAAATCAGCATGCTTGTGGGCAAGCGTCGATGAACGGGAGCACGTGCACCTCTATATACTGCCTCTTGTTGCCTAGCATCCGGTCGTCGACCTGCAGCCAGCGATGTGTTACATTTATTTTTCAATTATTACAAACTAATATAAAAAATAAAATATATTACATCACAGAACATGCATCATATGTTGGTACACGGACCGATAAAATAACAGCTTCAACCCGGCTGTAATAACTTGCGACATGTAGGCCACACGAATTATTACACACAGATCATTATATGATTTTGAGGCCATACCGTCACATCATTCTCTGCAAAGATGAGTTAGGTGTTTCTTCGAATCGATGTAACGCATATTTTTGCGATGCACAATTAGCCCCGTCAGCCGGTGATGGATAGGATGGATTTTCACGTGCTGTTAACAATTAACGAATATGGCATATCTACCAGTGTAGCCCAAAACGCGGTGTACCAACCACTTCGCTGCACGAACTTGCAACCCCGTGGTCAGCCGCGCGACGCTCGCGCGCTATCATAATTTGACGGCCAGTTAGACAATCACATAATTGAGGAAGCAAGAACGGAGCAAAGCGGTCTGATTCACACATATTGCTATCCAGTAAGATGGTATGTTCTACAACTAAAAGCGCAAATTTTAGATCCAAAATCAGCACAACGTAAGCATGGCTCTAATACCACTATTAGGAAACGTGGAACGCTATACTAGCGCAAACAACAATTTAACCATGCTTGCACAGGATCATTTGCGAGTCGAGGACTATGGATCTTGTACCTTCCCATCGCGCAGCGCAGCGGAAGACTTGGCGAAGCTCGAGTAGTCGATGTTGGGAAGTAGTCGTATGGACTGACATAGTGCGCAAATGAGTAGCACCTCCACAGCAGTCCACACGTACAAGGCACGAACACCAAATGTAGATGTGCTAGAACCTCACGAGCGGTCGCGATCTGGAGGATGAGCGGAAGGGGGCTGCAGCGGCACTGTTCACCATGGTACTGTGTCAGCACGGTACGTTCACCCGCGGCTACTGTTCATCCGTGGCTGCTGTAGCGGCGGTGGTACTGTTCATCGCATTAAGGTTTTCCAATCCCCACATCCGTATATATAGACATCACTAATGAGCCTTCAACCTTTGTGGTCCATTAAGACTCCAGTACCCTAATGGATCAAATCCATCAAATCCCATTAGCGGATCCAATCCAACTGGCTCTAGAGCATATATCCAACAGGTTCACTTGAGACATGTCCTATAGTTTTTGGCTAAAGACAATTAATTGGCATGATCATGTGGCTGACTAGAGGTACAAAGCTACAATCTACCGGATAATGGAGTGGATTGAGGAGCTAAAGGAACAAATGTGGTTTTTTTCCTTAGGACTGTTGTACTCATAAAAGCTAATTTATGAGCCACTGCTACAACACAATATGTACTCTTACCTAAAAGAAATAAATGCACAATGCTGTTTATGAACCATTGGTGTTTTTTGTTGAATTATACTTTGCGAAAATTTTCTTGCTCCAAGCTGGTTATATCGCTTCTGTCATCATATCTGCAATGCACCACTTATAATGCTTGATCCAAATTTGTACCCATTTTGTATACATGTGAATCATATTAAATCTTTGAAATGACCTAGTTTTAGAAAGGAACTGAATGCATCTCACATGTGCGCCAGGATCAAGTTCCGCACATATGATAGACGATATAAGTGTATACCCAAAATAATATCATAACGAAAGAGAGTATTATAGTACTTTATTACATGATCGAAAGTCTTAATCTTAAGCGATTAAATAAACATTCATGACCAGCAGCGGACTTCAACTTCACAGGTAGATGATTAACAGACATACGCCTAGAACTCCTCAAGATCTTCAGGGAACTCTAGACAATTATCTTGTTCTGAGCAGCATTGGTTTTAATAAAGCAAGCGTGAGTACATTTATGGTTGGTACTCAGCAAGTGGAGTAAATTATAAGACATGCAAGGCCAAATTCAAGAAAAAACTGACATGGTTTGACTGCGATAAGCATTTTTAATTGATCAAGTTTTATTTAGCAAGCATTAACTAAATGTAAGTATATACCAACTCTTAACTAAATAAAAGATATAAGATGATAACAATAAATAAAGAATATCAATTTAGTTCATCTTTAAGTTCAATTATCATGTGAGGGTCCAAGCCGCTCTTAACCGTGAGCACGGCTGATATATCAGTTTTCACTCTGCAGAGGTTGTACACTTTACCCACAACTCGTGTTTCCCTTAATGCCCGGGTTTGCAAGGCCCTTAAACTCTTCCAAGGTGAGTGGCAGGGATTCACTACGAGGCCTTTACGAAGATTCGCTAATTTATGACAATCTGCTAAGGTTTCAAGTCAAAGTGGTCATAACCCTCCCTAATGAGGAAGTGCCTTAGCCAAGAACCACATATCATAAAGCCTTAAGAGAATCGAGCTATACCCCGACGATGCAACCTCTCTTGACCTTTCGGTAAGATTGGCATAAGCTAAAGTTTCTAATTAATTAGGCAAGATCAGAGCCATGTAGTATTGTGGTTGCACTATTTTCCTAGGTGGTTCTCCATATTCCAATTAATGCAATGATCTTAATTATCACCATAAAGGTATTCCAGAACATGGATAAAACTAGTGTAGCGCGATTTTCAGGTTGTCCAATCGAAGTCTAAGAAAAAGCAACTAGCGTATCTATAACATAAATATAACAACCCAGGTTTAATCAAGAAAGTTCAAAAGAAACTAGGCACATCCTTAGTTTGGGATCCATCATATTATACACACAAAGAGGCATATAAAGTAAATATGTGTATTTAGAAAGTTATTAGGGCCGAAATATGATCAAAGACCACTTGCCTTCATCAAAGTACTGCTGCTACTCAAGAACGTCTTCAAAGCCTTGCACTTGCGGATCCTCAAACTGCGCACAATCTATCACAACACACAAGTACATATAAGCAAATAAGTACAATAAATAAGAAATAGTACACCAAACAATATAAACAGAGCAAAACAACATTATAAGGCTACTGCATACGTCACAAGGGTCGCGTAAGCGCGAGAATTGATGAAAACGGAGTTAAAACGGAGAAGTTATAGCTAAAACATGATTCCAGGGGTTTATTTATAAAAGATTTGAAACTAGAAGGGCTCTGAACAAAGAAACCGAGGGTTAAAACATAATTAAACCTTAAATCTAGGGTTTAGATTGGAAAACAGAGGGGCTAGGGACGGCGGGTTCTATTTTAGAAAATATAGGGGCTTAAATAGAAGAAAAAGAATCTACTCGTGAATACTTTTGAACTGCCGTGGACTGCGGGTTGATTTTGATAGAACTCAGGGGCTAAAGCGCAAAAGATCCTAGGGTTGACCGGTATCGGGTTATTTGATCCGATCTAGATTAGATCTAGACCGTCGGATCTGGATCGGACGGCCGGGAGCGGTTGGCGGCTCGGGGTGGCGGCGCTGGACGCCAGCGGCTAGGGCAAGCGGCGGCGGGCTCGCCGGGGAATCGCGTAAACGCGATTCCGGCCATGATTTCGGCTTGGGTTTGGCCTGGGAGAAAGAGAGCGAGGAGGGGAACGCGTTTAGGGTCTTGGAACGGGGTGCCAGGGACCAGGGAAGGCGGACGATGGCGAGGCGCGGCACGGCAGCGACGATGAGCAAGCGTCGCGGTGGTAAGGGGAGAGGAAAAGGGAAAGCTGGCCGGCGAGGATCCTTACCCCAAGGCGGAACTCCGGCGGCAATTGCTCGATGGCGGAAAGTGGCGGAGCGGCGGTGCATCGGGTGGCCGAGGTGTGGCGGCGGCGAGTTGTGCGACTAGGGTTTGCGGGGTGAGGCGGCGGCTGCGGGTTTTGCGGAACCGAGGGCGCGGGGCGGGGGCTTTATAGGGCGGCTGAGGGGCCTCGACGTGCGGGCCCGGGGCGCCGCGTGGGTGGAGGCGGCGTGCCTCAGCCCGACTCGGGATCGAGCCCGAGTCTGGCTCGAGGTCGGGGATGACCCCGACAGGCGGGGTCCACCTGGTAGTGAGAGGAAGGGAGAGGAGAGCGCCGGGTTGGGCCGCCTGGGCCGCGCGGGGGGGGGGGGGGGAATAAAGGCCGGCTGGGCTGGACCTTGCGTGAGGAAAGAGAGAGGGGGGGGGAAGAAAGAGAGTAGGCCGGCCAAAAGAGAAAGAGGGGTAGAAAAAGAAAAATATTCAAATGCATTTGAATTTGAATTTAAAATTTAAATTCAAATGGAAGGCAAGCAATAGAACAATGCAATGAAGCATGAAATGCACAAGATCTATATTTCCTTATGTTTGTTTTTATGATTAAGTAAATTACTGTTAATTCATGGTAAATGCTCTAAAATCAAAATAATTTGAATAAAAACCTTATGGATCCTGAAAAGAATCTAGCAAAATTTATTTAGGTGCCTAATCTGAAAATTAGGGTGTTACATACGGTTATTGTGAAAATTGAGCTGGAATAATTGACCCTCGGTAAAGGGTTATCACCACCGTCCCTTGTTACGGACCGGCGGTGATAACCCTTTTCCACCGCGGCTTGTGTTACGGACCGGCGGTGATAACCTATTTTCACTGCCGATATTTCACCATTTGCGTCTAAACCGGTGGTGAAAATGGGTTTAGGGCCGACGGTGAAAATCAATCTGTAGTAAGTGATTGGAGTGTCAAATTATCCAAGTGTACATTTGCTCAACAACAGATATCTTACTTGGGTCACATTATCAGTTCTGAGGGTGTTGCCGTTGACCCTGCAAAGATTGAAGCTGTCAATTCTTGGCCACAACCAGCTAATGTTAAAGAATTGAGAAGATTCTTGGGCCTAGCAGGGTACTACATGAAATTTGTGCATCATTTTGCAATTATTGCCAAGTCTCTGACCAATTTACTCAAGTAGAATGTGCTGCATGTATGGACACCAGAACATTCTGCTTCCTTTCAGACCTTGAAACAAGCTCTGATCAGTGCTCCAGTGTTATCTATGCCTGATATCTCTTTTCCATTCTGCATTGAAACAGATGCTTCAAATTTGGGTGTTCAAGCTGTTTTACTTCAGCAGGGCCATCCTCTAGCCTTTATCAGTAAACCTCTAGGTGCCAGAACTAAAGGATTGTCCACATATGAAAAAGAATACTTGACGATTGTCGTAACAGTTGACCAATGAAGATATTATTTACAACAAGCTGAGTTTGTGATCTACACTGATCAGAAGAGTTTAGTGCACCTCAATGAGCAAACACTGAATACCCCTTGGTAAAAAAAATAGTTCACTAAGTTGTTAGGTATTCAATATAAAATTATGTATAAAAAAAGGATCTGATAATGGAGTGGCAGATGCCTTGTCTCGAAGTCCTCACCCTGGTAATCATTTGTTGACCATTTGTATGGCTTCTCCTGAATGGATTGAAGAAATTGTGCATAGCTACGATTCAGGTGTGAGTGCTTGTGAAATGATCACCAAGTTATCTGTGGATCCTTTAGCTGCCCCAAATTTTTCCTTCAAAGATGGAATACACAGATACAAGAACAAGGTGTGGGTGGGTGCTGATCCTGTCTTGCAGCTCAAAATTATTGAAGCTCTGCATAATTCACCTGTTGGGGGTCACTCTGGGATTCCTGTTACTGTTAGAAAGCTTAAACAATATTTTTCTTGGAAAGGCATGAAACAGATGGTTCACTCTTATGTGGCAGCTTGTCAGATATGTCAGCAGGCTAAGCCTGACAGAGCTCGGTATCCAGGTCTTTTGCAGCCATTACCAGTACCTGAAAGCGCTTGGGTAGTAATATCCACGGACTTTGTGGAAGGGCTTCCTAAATCTGGAACAATTGATGTTATCTTAGTCGTTGTAGACAAGCTGTCCAAGTACAGTCATTTCATTGCTTTCGCGCACCCCTTTACAGCAGCTTTAGTGGCAAAGTTGTTCGTGACACAAGTTTATAAGCTTCATGGGATGCCTCTGGCCATAATTTCAGACCGAGACAAGGTGTTCACTAGTCAGTTGTGGCAAGAACTTTTCAAGCTTGCTAGAGTCAAACTGTTAATGAGCACTTCGATCTTATCACCCACAGACAAACAGGCAAACCGAGCGAGTTGACCAGTGCATGGAAACATTCCTGCACTGTTTGGTTCATGCCTGCCCAAAACAGTGGTTAAGTCGTGGAATACAAAACCGGTCAATAATCACGATTATCGGTGAAATTTATCGTTACCGATGCTAACTGAAAACGTAAACCGACTGGAATTTCGCTGGATTTCAATAGAAAATTCAAAAATTTAAAAAAATTCATAAAAAGTAGAGAACTTATTTTTATAAAAAAATTAGACCTTCTCTTTATTCCAGAATATTGTCACATGTTGAAAGCAACAATTGTTTGCTTAGGAAAAAATATTTTTATCTAACTACCCGTTACCATCCACTAACTCGTGCCATTAAGGCCGATTTTCATACGATTAAGGCCGATAATCAATATATATGCGGCGATTATCGATGATGCTGCAGCTGGGAGCGAGGGAGCTGATCGTGGCGTCGATAATCGAAGAGACCGAAGAATGATTAAATTGATATGCCGAATGCCTTCATGTATGGACTATGTGCTTGCTAGTTTGTACGTGACTTATATAGACTATGTACTCTTGTTTCTATGCACTATGAGGTTTGTATGAACTATGCACTCTTTTGTTTTTGTGAACTATGAAGTTTGTATGGACTATGTACTCGTTTGTTTATATGAACTATGCAATTCGTGGTTTGTATATATGTGCAAATTCATGTGCTTTATGCAATTTTGTGGGCAAAATATGTAAATATATTTATTTCTTAAGCAATTCTATATGCAAAATTGTGCATGTATGTGTAATTTATCTAATATAATATAATATATAACCTAAAAAATTAAATGCTATCAAATCTTTATTTTTTTCCACTGCGAAAACACATTTTCAGTAGGCGAAGCGATAAATCGTTCAGTTTGCACTTATCGATTATCGATGATAAATTGTTGATTTTTATTTTTTTTGAATTTAGGTCTCTTTATCGATCGGTTTTGGCGATTTTTCACTGATTTTCAACCTATTATCGTTACCGAAGCTCACTGATAAATGCTGCATCGTCGGTAATGTAATCATTGGTTCAAGTGGCTGCATCTAGCTGAATTTTGGTACAACACAAGCTGGCACTCTGGTACTATCCAAATCTCCATTATGCTGCTCCTGTGTCTGATCTTCAGTCATGGTTACATGAAAAAGAGCTTATGCAGGCTGTCATTAAACAACACTTGTACTGTGCTCAGGATAGTATGAAGCGTCAAGCAGACAAAAAAAATGTCTGAGCGGGTTTTCAATGTTGGTGATCAGGTGTTCCTGAAGCTACGACCGTATGTTCAGTCCTCCTGCCTTGCACCTCGAGCAAACCAGAAACTCGCTTTCAAATTATTTGGTCCATTCACCATTATTGATAAGATTGGAGCCGTTGCCTATAAGGCTGCGTTTGGTTCAGCTTTCTGAACCTGCTTCTGCTTAACTAAACGGGTTCAGCTTTTCTGCAGCTACTTTGAAAAAGCTGCTTTTCTGTAGAAGAAGGTTGTACCATGCTTTTACAGCGTTTTCAAAATTGTGAAAACTACACCTCTACTGTTGGTCACATATATACCCTTTCAATTTTTTTAATATAAGAAAATAAAGATTTTCATATATAGGAAAATAAAAATAAAAAAGAATAAAAAAAGTTAACTCCAAATATTTTCATATATATATAAAAATAAAGATTTAAAGGAAAAAGAATTTGGTCATTACAAAGAAATATCGTATACTGTCAATTTGCATAAAGATAATATATAACTTTTTCACAGTCGACAGCTCACAGCAGTTCGAACCAAACGACTTTCAGCTTTTTCACAGTAGGCATCTCACAATTGATTTTTCACAGCAGACATGTGGCAGCAGTTTTTTCACGGCTCACAGCTGAACCAAATGTACCCTAAGTTGCAGCTATCTGCTTCATCAACCATTCATCCAGTATTTCACGTGTCGCAACTGAAGAAAGTGGTTCGTGCTTCTCATCGGGTTACAGCTTAGGTGCCTGATCCTTCCGAAACTCACCAGATACCACTAGCTGTTCTTCAACGCCGGCTTTCGTCCACTGGTGGCAATCCTCACACTGAAGTGTGACAAATAAAGGTATTCCACCTAAAGAGGAGATGACGGCCAGAGGAGGTTCCTCTCTCTGCTAGTTGCTCTACCAACTCATCAAAAATAACTCTCAAAAGCCCTACAGCTTCTCTGAAGAGATACAGTAACTACCACTTATTTGCATTGGATCTGCAAACAGGGGCACGCAAGTCGCCAAGTCACACGTAGCATTTTAAGCTCGTGCTGATGTGCACGCATGAACCGAATACACATCATGCAAATGCAAAAACATGTGAGCAAAACTAGCTAGGAGACAAGTATACGTACTTAGTCACAGGTCGATCAAGATAAAAAGGGATCGATTATCCGGCGGTAGAAATCAAGACAATAACCATGCAAGGGCTTAGAGATCGAAACAAGCCCTGATCCCTATAACTATTGACGTACTAGAGCCTAAATACACCTTGCTGATGTGCCACCACTGGCACCACACCACAGTTGCAGGGAGATGCATATATGTAGCTGGCCCTGTTAACTGTTGAGCAGCCTGTGTATGGACAGCCACGCAGCATCCAAGTTGTTCGATCATCGATCGCTCTCTCTGTGCAGCTACCCAGTCGAACGTCACAAGAACGTTTGCTGAATCTCGTGCACAAGCTCCTCCGCGCTAAGCTCGCACTCGATCCCAATCTGTACACAGAGAAACGAAAGCCATTCATGCAAGGTCGTCGTCAGATCCTTTTTATAAAAAAAATTCCATAGATGAACAGCTCGATATAGTAGCAGCTACAGGGAATTATTTCGAAATCTCTCTCGTCTCTACTCTTGAAAGTACATGTATTCTTTGAAAGTTGGCAAAGTACAAGACTGAGTGCATGTACAGGTGGTAACTGCACCATTTCTGCTTTGCTGCAAACTGCCATGCATAGTATGCGCACCAGGGAGCTGACCTGCACTGCTACTGTTCACTGTTTCAGGATAAAAGTCATGCGCCCTGCTGCTAGTTTATCTAGCGCACACTCCTCGATTAGGGACACAGCACATTTCCTGAACCTAATCAACACCACACAATTCTGCATATTTGCAATGTGCGTCTGCATAGCACTGTACACCATGCAGTACCGTTTGTATTCGAACTCGATCTACAGTAGATATGTCCAGGTAGAAGTAGAACCTAGCCTATACACTAGGGCATTTATGAAACCGATGGATCGGAATGGGCCCGATTTTTTCAAATTATTTGGGAAGAGTTTTGAGCCAAAGATGGCATGTCATCCAGGGCTTCAACAATGACCAGGGCTGGATCGATATGATGAGATGCTTTGCATGATTATTTCCAGGGGAGTTCGCATAGTACGCTACATATATAGATCTCACATGAAATGAGCACATCCTATTGAATGCCTGGTCCATCCTCAATTCAGTGTGCCTAGCTTGAGAATATATTCAGATTCATAACATCTCATCATTTTGTCCATCTTTATTTTTATGCTACAATGTTACATTGTTACCATCTACATGTCCAAGTGATTGTTGTATAAATTTTGAGTTTAACAGTGATGCATTGTTAGATCGGATTATTAGACGACATGTATAAGAAAAATATGGGAAATAAAAAACACAAGTAGCTAGCTAGGTTTGTAGCTGCGTGTGTATCTGCTGTCTATACGTACCTTGATGGTGAAGGAGTGCACCATGGTGTCGTCGAGGGTGCTGACGCTGACGTGGAGGATCTCGAGCGAGAGGCTCTCGAGTGCGGCGATGATCTTGAGCGCCTGCCCCGGCGCGCGGTGCGACACCGTCTTCAGCACCAGGTTGGGCCCGGCGAACTCCACCCTCACGTCGGGGAGCGCGAGCCCGGCCGCCGCGGGCCTGCCGCCGGCGGCCTGCGCGGCGAGCTCGGTCACGAGGCTGTCCAGGGTCGGCAGGTACGGCTGCGTCGTCGGGTAGTGCTGCTGATGATGATCGTGCGCGTAGGACGACGACGAGGACGACGTCGTCGGCGTCATGGCCGGCGACGGTATCATGTAGGCCGCCGCGGCGGGGTGCGAGAGCCTGCTGCTTCCAGCCCCGCCGCCGCCGCCGGACGGCTTGTACGGGCTGCCGGGTGTCGGCGTCCGGGGGCTTATCGGCACCGCCACGCGCGGGCTGAGCGGCGGCGTCGACTTGAGGAGCGGCCGCGGGCTGGCCGCCGACACGGCGGGCCGCGGGCTGAGCACCTGCTCCGCGTACGCCTTGCGGTGCTTCTTGGCCTCCAGCGAGCGCAGCACCTGCTGCAGCTCCTTGATGTAGTCCACCACCCCTCCTATGATGGACGCTTGGTCTCCCTGCAGTTCATCAATGAGTAACCTGTGCTAGTTAGCTGACCAGTTTTAGCAACAATAAGCGACGATTAGCATCTTGTTATTAACCTAATTGCTGGCTCGCTGGAAGTAGCATCGATCTATCGTGCATCAACACCCAAGTTCCAGAAATCACAATGTGTTGCAATCAATAATGTTGCTAGTCCTATGCCCTAGTAGTACACAGCACACCAATCATGCATGTACAAGGATGCGCCAACAATCATGGAACTGTTTCATCGTATCACAACACATGACAACTAACAAAAAAGGGGAGAGAGATGCTACAGAGGCATGCCAAGAGAAGTCATCGAGGCATCGCCGACCGTCGTTGTCCTTGCATTGACGCTTACTTCAGTGTCAATGGACAATCGCTCACTGTAGCCTTACACACTCGATGCATGTTTGGCCACTTACTTCAGTGTGTGTGTTTGTAGGCAGATTCTACATGCAAGACGGCTCAATGCAGTAATGGTGGTGCACGTACAGGTGCAGTACTTAAATTGTTGGTTATCCCCACAAATCCAAATTGGAGCACTAAAAGCTTTTCTAGGTAGGGTACGCACAGGCTTGTAAAGCAAAGCTCTGGACCAGAACGATAGAGGCCCAATGCAAGGTAACTCCATAGCTAATACCCAAAGCTAGCTTCTCATTTTGAGAATAATGATCAAGATGATTTAGTATTTTTCACTTGGTTTATTGTTTATGTTTTGTTCGGAAGAGTGAAACCTATATACGATAAGTAAGCATGATCATGATTGTGTAGCATATCAAGTTCGGAAAACATAAACAGAAAATAGTGTAGCAAAGTGCATGTTCATCTATGCTTAGACCATGAGCATGTAGTAACCGAGTAGATAAGCTAAGAATCGTACCCTCTTTATGTAGAAGCATGGCATGAGCGAGCGCAGCACGGCGAGGTGCTCGTTCATCTGCTTCCTCCGGTTGCGCTCCACCGCGATGTGCGACATCTTCACCGCCCCCTCATCGGCGGCCGCATCCTGTGCCGCCGCCGCGGTTGACGAACCCTTCTGCTTCTTCTGCGCCGGAGCGCCACGGCCGACGCCTTTCTCCTCGTCGCCCGCGCGCCGCCGGCCGTTCGCCGTCGGCCTAGCCCCCGCCACGGCGCCAGCAGACTCAGAACCACCGGTGGAGCTCTGGCTATACGCTGGCATGGCCGCCGCAGAACCGCCGCCACCTCCGCCGCCGCCGTTCATGCACTCCTCCCACGTCTCGAGGATGCTGAACAGGTCCTCGGCGCCCGACACGTGCCGGAGCTCGCTGTGGTCGTCGACCAAGAGCTCGCACATGGCGCCGTCCCCCATTGATGGCCTCTCGGCGCGACGGCGGCAGCACGGCGAAGTGCAGCTGCCTCTGCACGTACTTCTCCTGATGGCGATCCTATATATATTTGGCCTCTGAATCCGATCGTAGAGGAAGCGGCCGGCGTAGGACGGGAGAGAATGTGTCCGAAAAGTGAGAGGAATCTTTTGCTCCTTTTAAGCTAGCAGTGAGGCTCGGAAAAGTGAGAGGAGAGAGAGACAAGAGTAGACCGTTGTTGGCGATCTTTGTGTAGTCATGTGAGGGGACGTAGAGCCATAAATGTAGGGGGGAGACGGCTCTAGATGGGGAGCCTGTTTCAGAGATATGGAGGACACAGCCCTAGCTGGGGCCGCCATGTATCTCATGGGGGGCCTAGAGATGTCTCAAGGGTTTAATGCATGTGGTGGTGGACATATGGAGGTATGTGGGAAGATCAGTGTGTGAAAATTATTCAACTTACTAACACCGCGGTCGCCGTCTTGGTTAAATTTGTAGAGTTCTAGGGTAAATCCAGCTTACAATTATCCACGTGTTTGAGATGGCATTTCTATAAATTATTTTCATGTTGCAGTTAGTTGAAAACGTCCTTTTTCAGCTAAACGGCTAAAGTATACGATCCTATGATTAGTACAAAGTAGCTTGTAACTAACTTGATGAACACATCACAACTGACAAGTGCGGCTATGTTAGCTTGTAATGCACTATGCATTGTTAGTTCTGTGTCTAAACATGTGTACACTTAGGTTACAATTAGACTTAAGTTGTAATAGTGGTTATTTATATGACCATGGGAAATTATGATGGCACCTTGATGTTGGTGTAGTTGTTGTTTACAGGAGGAGCGTCTATATATAGCCATTGTCCCGTAGCTGTAGTTAGCAAGGTGGAACCTCGTTAGCAAACAATATATATGTGTGTCGTGGACTCGCGGTATTGTTCTCTTCTAGCATCATGTACTTTGGAGCTATGACTTTTTGCGATCTTGTGTACTTCCACAACCCAATCATCCGCTGGAGGTCATCAGCACGCCGATATCATCTATGGTTTTCTATCATGTACGTATATCATATTTATAAAATACATATATATATATATATATGCACGTATGTATGTTTGTATGTATGTATGTATGTATATATACCAATATTTAAATAGCGGTGCCATAGTGGTGCTATCCGATTCGTGGAGCTACCTTTATGATGATATTGCAGTAGAAATAGAGAGCTATAGCGACGCTGCTGCTATATAGCCTGTATGTGTAGCACCTTCGTGCTTGCCACATCCGACACCCGACCATATGCGGCACTAGCACCACATCAAATCAATAAAGTACCGGCTGAGTCCCAATTAAATCCACCGAGCTCTCTTTTTCATTGCCATCACGTATACAACCACACACATGTAGCATCACGTCGTTGGCCGCCATGCATGCATAGCCCAAGACAGGCTCTGAGCGTAGTACCTGTAGATTGATTGTGGCGGTGGGCCCGCGCCTTATGAATGGGACATCACACGGCCGGCCGGACGGCGGCGCGGCTTCCGGCCGGAGCACCACCGCGGCTGGCAGCCCGGCCGGCAGCGGCATTCAATGTGTGCACCGGCCGGCCGGCGACGTCGATCCCGAAGCGGCAGCAGCCAGCTAGCTATCGTAATGATCGAGCCGGTACCGCCCATGGCAGCAGGCCTGGCCTGAATCTGTATCCATGGACAGGATGCATCGGTCTCGGCGAGAATCAACCTTGTGAGTGCGCGACGACGTGCATCGATCTCTGCGCGTGTCTTCCGCGGTATTTCTCGTTAGCTGTGAAGATTCTCTTTCATGTCTGGTGACTGGAGAGATAGCTATTTAGGGATCCGTCCATGGACAGCGGCTGTCGGAGGGAGAGGTCAATCATGAGGGAAGGGATCGATACCCCAAGAAGAGATAGACCAGCTTCACGCAAAAAGAGGCTACTCGCATGGAGACCGCCGGCCGGGCCGGGATGGTAGGCTATAGGCCTATAGCTGCGGCCTCTCTCTAAGCAAATCCATACGGAACGAAGTGTGTAGCTTCTTTGTAAGGTAGAGTAGAGATTCAATCATACAAACACTTAGAAGTTTCCGTATGAAAAGCATTATATAATTTCATTGCTCTTGGTAATGAAATTTCGGGTTCGCCTATCGTGGAAAAAATCGTAAAAATACTCGCTGCCAAAGGTTTCTTAGTAAATAAATACAGAAAACTCCAGCATAGACCTTTTCTCCATCTCACTTTACACACTGGCTACCTGAAACTGATTGGGGATAGATAGAGAGAGAAGATAATAAGGATGAAAAATTGAGAAAGTAGTGCCACTACTTTTGTCAGCATCTCACAAGTTAGTGTTGAGATGTTCAAGCAGAGAAACCATGTGTTCTGCTATTTTTAGAGGCGGCGGGGTACATTGAAGACATACAACATATGCACTGTACAAGGCCCTAATAACGTAATGAGGTTTATGTGCTTTCCCCACAGAACACGTTTGTGTGTGTGTACTCCTCAAATCACTTGGCACCAGCATCAAGTTTGGGGCTCAAACCGTAGTAGGCTGGCTGTATATATCCACAGCCTAGCCATCTATCGCCATAGACCAGCTTCAACCTATATATGTTTTGCTTCAGATTGTGTACTACTATATTTGCAGTTTATTGCTACTACCGCAAAATTGAGTTAAGTTCAGACATTGCTGTCGAGCTTTTTAATTTGGTTGGACATAAATATAGATTGGACATAAGGCGGATATGTACGGGTGAACTTTTTCACTCGAAACTAACTACTCACTATAATAGCTCATCCAAGAAATAGGTTATCTTTCTTATACCTTTTAACGTTAAGCAAGGATCAGACATTAAGCTAGGAACAATGTGCATGCTATGCCACACCTTAGCCGGTGTTCGTGAGGAGGTCTCGCCCGTGATGGATTTCATGTGTTCCTGGCAAAGAGATTTGAAGGAAGAATTTCCGTCCAGCTATGCATACTTGAGGTGGAATCTCGGTTGAGTAATCTTTTTTAGCTTATGATTTCATTCCTCCAATTTAGGTATTTCTATTTTTCGCTAAAAAGAGAAACTAGTGCTCTAAACTGGTTTGAAACCGTGCTGATGTTCAAGATGTCACTAATTCATCATCAAGAGATATATAGCCTTTTTTTTAGGGTAAGAGAGATAACTTTGATATTAAACACTTATTCTAGCAAACCTTACGTGCTCCACAGCAATAACACAACAAGGCTAATGATTAATAACGTAGTAACCCGAGTATATTGCACTGTATGCTACTCTAAAATGTACCCTTTTTGTTCAAGGGTTCATGAAACCTGCATGAAAATTAACTCCCAGACAGAGTGTTGTGTCTTTTACCCGCCACACATGCATACACAGTACTCCTATATGCACTCAATAGTAACTTGCATTTTACTGATCATCAAGCAACTTAAATGGCCAAATGACGCTCGAACGGGTACCCTTACAGCCAGGACTGCCTCCTGATATGAGTATGTACGTCCATAACAGGGAGTTTAATGGAACGGAATCAATGCATGCCGAGGACAGCTCGCGCTATTGCTAGCTCATGTGGTACATTTGCATCATCACTCAATTAGACTGAGTACTTGTGTGTAAGAGGACGTACCGGCTTTCAACCAATCTCGAACCCATGTCAAAGTTTGAAGAGGATATACATGAACTTGTTAAATGAACGGATCGGAGCACTAGAATATGTTATTGATTTCATCCTACATCTCCAGGGAATTCCTTAAACCGACAAGCATATAAATGCAATTTGTTTTGCGGGCCCCTTGATTCAGATCCCGTTTGCCAGGCCACTTAGTTACTACTTTGCGGCACTGGCTGCAGCAAGAAAGTTTCTTAATTTTCCAAAATCCAGAATGCTACAGCGATCTTAAATATGATCAATATGCATACATATACAGGGGTGCATACATGAAATGAAGATGAAGGGGCCAGGGGAGCATGCATACACATAAATATGTCAGTGGAAGAGATCAAGTGATCGACCATATGCACCCGGTAGGCACCTTAAATAGCTGGGGCATAATCAATGGGCATAAAACTTAATTCATCACTGCAGCAAGTGGTAGCACTGTGTGTATTATTATTGACATGTCATCCCAGACATCCAACGCAATCCATTCGTCGCAATAGTAAGGCTATAGCTGCTGAGGTCCCATGTCCACCTTTTAAAGATGAGCTATTATATTGCGGCCAAAGAAATAGAAACTGAAAATAGCAAAAGAAAAAATAAAAAAATGCAGCCAACCAGCCACTATACTATCGGCTTGCATCACCCGAGGTTCGAACCGCATACCTCAAGTCTCGCGCATATACCTTACTCTCCACCACACTACACAATCACTTGTGACTCTATAGGGTATGTCATTCTTCTATATTAATTCTAAAATTTATTTGTAGGGGCGGGTGATGCCATCACCCTCCCCTATAAATCGTTTCTAGGGGCGGGTGATGCCACCACCCACCCCAAAAATATTTTTCAATTTTATTCCAAAAATTCATTAAAATCTTTATATATAGCAAAACAAATAAAAAAATGTGAAACTTATAAACTATAGTTATTGTGAACTATAGATAAAAAAATATGCCAAGTATATTTCAGTATGTATAAAGGTTAAGATTGTTGAAACCTTAAAGTATGACTTGAGTTGTATGAGATACTATATAATCATAGCCATATGTAGGTTCATAATAATTTTTTGGACAAATAAATGACCTTAAATGAAAATATTATCAACTACAAAGTTTTATATCTAGTCATTCTCAACAATTTTGATATAAAGTTTAACTTCATCCGAGATTATATGAAAAAGTTATAGTTTTTTGCGTGGAATAATTTTTAGGAGCGGGTGATGCCATCACCCACCCCTAAAAATGCATTTTTAGGGATAGATGATGCCATCACCCATCTCTAGAAATACCACCATTTTCAGGAGCGGGTGACGGCATAACCCACCCCTGAAAATGATGCTCATTTGTAGGGTGTGGGCCGGGACATGAGTTTGCTTGCCAAAGAACTGGCAGTTCTGACATCTTCGTACCAGATCCTCGGCGTTGGACACGGCGGTGGGCCACCAGAAATCGGCTCTGTATGCTTTGCCGACCAGTGACTTTGACGCTGCGTGGTTGCCGCACATGCCCTCGTGTATCTCCCGCAATATGTCCAAACCTTCTTCTGTTGTGACGTACTTCATGAGCACTCCAGATCGTGCGCCGCGCTGATAAAGTTTGTCCTCGACTAGGACGAACCCCTTGCTCCGTCGCATGACGCGGGCGGCAGCAGCGCTCTTGGGGTCCATCCCTGCCGGTAATACGAGATCTCGGATGTAGTCGATAAAGGGTCCTCTCCAGTCCTCGCCAACCAGCATAACCTCCCGTTCCGGCTGTACAGAGCCAGTGCCGGTGGAGACCTGTGGTGAAGGGCTGATGGATGGTTGCTTCAACTCTTGTACAAATACCCCTGCTGGGACTTGTGCTCGGGTTGACCCCAGCTTAGACAAGGCATCAGCGGCAACGTTGTGCTCCCGCAGCACATGATGAACTTCTAGGCCAGAAAATTTGTTTCTAGCTTGCGTACCTCCTGTACATAGGCTTCCATAGTCTCCTTGTTGCAGTCCCACTCCTTGTTTACTTGCTGAACGACCAAAAGTGAATCGCCGTAAACAAGTAGTCGTTTGATCCCTAGTGATATCGCCAAACGAAGCCCGTGAAGCAAGGCTTCATACTCGGCTTCATTATTGGATACCTCCCAGAGGATTTGGAGAACGTATTTGAGTTGTTCGCCTCTTGGGGAAATGAATAAAACTCCAGTGCCGCCGCCATCGAGCTTGAGAGAACCATCGAAGTACATGGTCCAATGCTCTGACTTGTCCACTGGATTTGGAACTTGATTTTCCCTCCACTCTGCCATAAAGTCGACTAGAGCTTGAGACTTGATTGCAGTACGTGGCTTGAAGTCGATCGACAAAGCCCCCAGTTCTATGGCCCACTTTGAAATACGACCCGTGGCGTCCTGGTTATGTAGGATATCCGCCAGCGGGTAGTCTGTGATCACAGTGATCTGGTACTCTTCGAAGTAGTGGCGTAATTTCCTTGAAGTGATTAGTATGCCGTAGAGAAGCTTCTGGACCGCCGGGTACCGCACCTTAGACTCTGAGAGTACCTCACTGACAAAGTACACGGGCCTCTGCACGCCAAAAGCATGGCCCTCCTCGGAGCGTTCGACGATAATGGCACTGCTGATAACGTGAGTTGTCGCCGCAATATAAAGTAAGAGGGTCTCACCCGGCAATGGAGCTGTGAGGATCGGAGGCGACTGTAGGTGTTGCTTGAGATCCTGCAGGGCCCGCTCGGCTTCCTCTGTCCAGTGAAACTTATCCTGGCGCTTTAAGAGTCTGAAAAAGGGTAGTCCTCTCTCCCCGAGCCGGGAGATGAATCTGTTAAGAGCTGCCATGCACCCTATAAGAGTCTGCACATCCTTGATTGTGGCAGGTGCCCCCATATCAGTGATGGTGGTGATCTTTTCAGAGTTAGCCTCGATGCCCCGGTTACTGACTATGAACCCGAGCAATTTACCCGATGGGACGCCGAAAACACACTTGGTCGGATTGAGCTTCCATCGGTATTTCCTTAGACTGGCGAAAGTTTCCTCCAGATCCACGATCAGGCCCTCGGGACTTCTGGTCTTCACGACTACGTCGTCCACGTAGGCCTCCACGTTCCGGTGTAACTGATCGGCGAAGCACATCTGAATTGCGTGCTGATAGGTAGCGCCTGCGTTCTTCAACCCGAAGGACATGGTTTTATATGCATAAGTTCCAAATGGGGTGATAAACGCGGTCTTGATCTGATCTTCTTCCTTAAGTGCGATCTGATGGTACCCAGAATAACAATCAAGGAAACATAACAATACGCAACCTGCGGTTGAGTCGACTACCTGATCAATGCGAGGGAGCCTGAAGTGATCCTTCGGGCAATGCTTGTTGAGATCGGTATAATCGACACACATTCTCCATTCTTTATTCTTTTTCAACACAAGAACATTCTTTTTCAACACAAGAACAGGGTTAGCTACCCACTCTGGGTGGATTACTTCTTTAATGAATCCAGCCGTGAGGAGTTTAGCTATTTCCCGTTTGATAGCCTCCCGTTTATCAGGGGCAAAACGACGAAGTCGTTGCTTCTTTGGTACAGCTTGTGGATACACATTAAGACTATGCTCGATCAACTCCTTGGGCACCCCTGGCATATCTGATGGTTTCCATGCGAATATGTCTCGGTTAGCCCGGAGGAAACTGATGAGCGCGAGTTCCTATTTGTCACCCAAGCCCGTGCCGATGATGGCTGTCTTGGATGAGTCGCCTTCTTGGAGCTGGATCGACTTGAGAGCCACGTCGCCTGTCGACTTGACACCTGATTGGCTCACCTTCTTTGTCGAGATGTCCAGCTCGGCTTGAGAAAGTCGCTGTGCGGCCGCGAGTACTTCTCTGGAAGCAGCTGGTGCGCGGGAAGTCGATGCATACTGGATGGCCTCTTGGTTGCAATCATAGGACTTCTTCAAGTCGCCTCGGAGCGTGAGCACGCCGCTGCGTCCTGGCATCTTGAGAAGTAAATAGATGTAATGCAGCACCGCCATGAACTTAGCGAGCGCCGGCCTCCCCAGTATAGCATGGTAGGAAGATTCGAAGTTGGCCACCTCGAACTTGATGAACTCGGTTCGGTAATTTTCCCTCGTCCCGAAAGTGACTGGGAGAACGACCGTTCCAAGCGGGTGCGCGGCATTGCTAGGGACAATACCGTAAAAAGGAGCCTTGCTCGGAGTAAGCTTGTTGGTCAGGTCCAGACCCATCTTCTTCAGCGTACTGGCGAAGATAAGATTAAGTCCGCTCCCACCATCGATAAGAACCCGAGTGAGCTTGACTTCTGCAACCACGGGATCCAGCACCAGTGGAAACTTCCCAGGCTCGAAAAAGCTGGTCCACTGGTCAGCACGGGAAAAAGATATGGGGACCTCCAACCATCAGAGTGGTCGTGGTACCGCCGGCTCAATAGATAGAATTTCCCGTAGCAGCAACTTCTGTTCCCGCTTGGAGCAAAAATCTTCATCACCACCAAAGATGACATTGACGGTCTTGGAGGCATCCAGGAACTTGGGCGTCTCAGATTTATCTTCTTGATCCTCGTCTTCGGGCTCTTTGCCCGTTGACTTGTTCTTCTTGCTGTTTCCAGGGGAGCCAAAGGTGCGCTTGAGCTGAAAGCAGTCGATCGCTGCGTGTTTGGAGTTGACGCACCATGGGCACTTCTTCTGCAGAAGTTTTTCAAACTGCTCCTGCGTAGTCGACTTCTTGCCCCGTGAAGGACGATCCACAGCCGCGACGAGATCGTCTGGCTTGCGTTTTCGGGAAGAACCCGGAAAGTCCCGCTGGCCTTTGTCAGCCTGGTTGTCGTTGTTGCGCTTCTGGTTGAGGTCGGTGCGTCTTGGAAACCTCTCGCGCATCTTTTCTTCTTGTTCGGACCAGTCGTGCATCATGTCACGTAGTCCTGCAACCGTCTTCGGCCTGTTACGCCCAAAATCATGATATATATACCTGGGTCTGTTAGGCCGTTGTAGAAGCAGTCGATGATGTCCTCCTCCGAGATGTTGGCGATGGTGGCCCGCACATCGAAGAAACGGCGGGTGTAGGATCGGAGGAGTTCATTACGCTCCTGCTTGCACTGGGCGAGGTCGTGCCGGGTTCCTGCTCGGGTTATCGCCCCCTGGAAGTTGTCGATGAAAACCTTCTTGAGGCCTTCCCGGGAGTCGATGGAGTCGTTGGGGAGGCTTTCCAGCCAGGTCAGCGGTGCAGGCTCCAAAGCCATCGGAAAGTAGACGACTTTGATAGTGTTGGAGCCACCAGCCACCTCAATGGCAGTGGAGTAACAGCGGAGCCATTGTTGGGGGGCCTGCTTACCGTCATACTTGGTAATACCGATCGGCTTGAAACCCTCCGGGTACTTGTAGCTGTTGAATCTCGCAGTGAACGCAGGAAAACGATCGCTGCAGACAGCATCGTCCTGCTCGGCTACCTCGCGTTCCCGTCGCCTCGAGTCGAGCACTGACCGAACATCGCGCCCCTCATTGATCTTCTGATGAAGGTCCGGTAGTTGGCGTGGGCAGTTGGGCTGCCTTGGGTTGTTCGCCAGAGGTGGCTGCCGCCTCCCTCCGGTGGCTTGACTCCCACCCGCACCATCGTTGTTATTGCTGCGTTGGGGTCGCGGGCGATCGCCTGTTGTTCGACTTGGGGCTGGCTCCGGCTGTCTCCAACGCGCTCGTCCCCGACGAGTGATGCCGGGGCCTGCTGGTCCAGCTGGACCCATGCCCGTTGGGCGTAACGGAGCGCTTGTCGAACGTTGGGATCATTACTTCGCTCGAGTAGCGCTGTTACCCGAGCGATGTTGGCCACAGGAGTCCTGAAGCCTCATTCATCTGCAGCAGCGAATTCAGCATCAAGTTCGCGCTGTGCAGAACGTATGCGCTCGTTGGCCCGCCTTCTACGAACCGCACGAGCTCTGTTCCTAGCACGCCGCGCATCGCGTTCGGCGTCGTTCTCGTCGACAGCATCGGCAGTGTCTTCATCCTCTGATATCCCGTCAAGCGCGCCGATGGGGATGAGGGCATCATCGTCCCCCTCCTCCGCCATCAGCACCTGGCGGGTTGCGAGTTCTTCAGAGGGGGCTTCGACTAGTTCAGTCGAGCCCTCGGTGATGGTAGCCAACGCCCTGCCCTCCTGAAAAGGCAGAGGTTCAAGGTGGGCTACCAAGCGGTCTTCATGCCCGAGTAAATCGGACAGATCCATCCCCTTCCAATGAACGATTCGTCCTTCGGAGGTGGTGGTGATCATTAGCCCGCAAGTGGCCAGGTGATCCTTAGCCCCCCCGACATGCGGTGGCATTGGAACCCCCAGCCTGGAGCAGAGAGTCCAAGTCCTTCTCCAACGCAGGGAAAGGAACAGTAGTGACAGACTCTGCCTCGGTTTCCCTAGCAGAATCAAAAAACGGCAACTCGTCGAGATTATCGACGAAATTGTCAAGCCTTTCGGTAAGTGTTTTTAGCTTGATGGTGTCGTCGATGATGTGCCGACGGAATCCGCCTGCGCCGTTGGCGACGCAGACCCATGAGCCAAAAACAAAAGTTGTGCCCTCAGGGAGCACGGGACTGGGGAACTTGAAAAAAGCCATCGAGTTCTCCAGGGGATCTCTGATGCACGCCCCTACCTGGCGCGCCAGCTGTCGGGTTTTATCCGGCTGCCCACCGAGGGGTATACCCAAGGTGGTAGGTTTTGGGTTGGGATGCGCCGAGATCAGGAACTCGAAGGTGCAGACAACACAAGATTTAGACAGGTTCAGGCCGCAATATGCGTAATGCCCTACGTCCTGTATGATGGTTTGTATTGCCTTGATGTTGATCTGGTGATCCTGGTTTTGAGCGGGTCCCTGCCCGCCCTTATATATTCAGGGGACAGGGTTACATGAATCCTAGCCTGATACTAGCTTAGGAATTGTACTCAAGTACAACTCGAGTAGTTTCCTTCTGTATCGACTAGTTCTACTCCGCATGCGGGTAGAATACAATTATAAATAAGGTACAGGACACGTCCTATCCCCTAGCCCAATACGGACTCCTTAATGTACACAGCCCCGTGGCCCTGAGTCTGACAGCAGGTGATGGCATAACCCACCCCTAAAAATACTTTTCCAGGGGCGGATCGGATGCTACAGAATCCCGCTCCATTTGCAGGAGCGGGTTACGTTTTGACCCGTCCCTAGAAAAAATGGGGTGTTGCTAAGTAGTGGCACCTCTTCCGTGATCCATATATATTCCTTTTGCCCACCCATAAAAGGCTGGTAGTAAGAGTTAAGATCCATAATTGTGGACACGCATGCATATTAATTTGGTAAAATATTCGATTTGCCCACAGCTAAAGTTGCTGATACAATAAACCGCAATTGGCTAACAACGTAGTGCCAAGAATTATGCATGAAGAAAGTGCCTATCCGTGTTGCTTACTTGTCTCCTTATGTGTGTCTCATGTAAATCAGAGGCCATAAAGTGGTTATCCAGCTCCATGGACATGTCCGTTTGTGCATGTCTTTTTCCAAACCATAACTAACAAAACGCACATATCTCCAGATTCTTGTATGTCTCCTTGTGAATGTCTCGTACGAAATAAGTTCTAGCTATTTGGTCCACTTGTGTCTGCTAGAAGAAGTTGCTAATCAATGCAATAATAAAGCAGTGATGTGTTAAGGAACCTCTAGCGAAAGTAAGTGATGATGGATGTGACCATTATGTGTGTGTACACTAAATAGCTAAAGTTGCCTTCTTGGATTTTCACCTGAACATTGCCACTTTGTAGCCTGTTCAACGCAATAAACTGCATGCATATACTTGACAAAAGGAAGAGACAAAAGCCCCATTTTAATTGCTAAAGGAGGTGCCGAATCTTTTATGTTGTCTCATAGGGTGCATTGTCCCCTCTCAATTAGATTCCAATTAATGCAATACACTGAGGACTATTATTACTACTACAAGAAATTACATGGATTAGTAGAGATAAGCAATCTGATTTTTGTATTGTACAGCACCAACAACAACCTTCGAAGCAAAAGACAAATTATTTTTGGAGCCGATCGGAGCTAAAAGAAATCGCTTTTGTATAGTTTTGTTGACTACATAGTGTGCAATGTTAAGAAGTGCTCTATCTTATATTACCTCCGTTATAGTTTACTTGACATTATGAATATCGATATGGCATGGCCCCCAGTACACATAGTTAATAATTACTTTTTCCTAAGCAATTTCTATTGGAAGTCACTAAAGTTAGAGTTATCTTTGAAAGTATTTTCCATGATAATTTCATGTGATGAATATTAACACCATTCAGGTATTTTAGCGGTAAAAATTCTCGAAGTTTATCTTCGCGGAACCGAAATGTTCATTTGCACGAGAGAAAGTTAAGAGTTATCTTTGAAAGCATTAAGCTGCATGGGTAAAAGATATTATAGGAGAAGTTTGAGATATACAAGTGTATAGACTGTAGTTAGAAAGAAAGCAGAAGGCATGCAGGTGCATGGGGTAATGAGTATATATGTCAGTGCAGAAACAAACATATGCAAGAGGACAAAAGCAGGCTCGATCGGTTAGATGCATGCAGATGCATGTGCAGGCGCACGCAAGCCGCAGGAGGGCGTGGGCGCCGACGGCGAGCACAGGGACGATGGACCGCGCCTGTGCCCAAGCTAGCTAGTTGCTTGCAAGCATACCTGCGCACATGATTAAGCACGCTTGCTGTGTCGCTGTAGCACCATCGTACCGAAGTATGCCGCGCCGTTCAGTCAGGCGTCTAGTACTAGTAATAATACGAGTCATTAATATGCAGCAAGCATGCCCAAATGCATGATCAACAGTTACCCCAGTGCGTGGCAGAGTATCCAATCCATATGAGTATGGCTACCAGTCCGACGTGCATCTAGATATACATTGTAAACTATGTATCTAGAAAAGTTATCTAATAATAATATATAATTTGGAACGGAAGGGGTATAAGCTGATCTAGATTGGTTCTTATAGTCAAACTTTTTTAAAACTTCGGCAGTTAATATATATACAATATTTTTATTCCTACATTGATTTTGTCATTTTTATAAGTCCTAACCTGCATGTTTATTCCGATCCATATATATAAGTTCTAAGTCTAGGTTTTAATTATTATCCAATCGAGAGCATTTTGAAGTCTTCTTTTATTTGAGACCCAACATTGATTTTGTTATTTTTACGTAACTGATGATAGTGCATCATTTAATTCACTGTACGCCACGCATAATTTTAGTATCTTGAATGCATAATTGAAAAGAGGTGTGTGTTGATCAAAAGGTTTTTCCTACATGTTTATTCTTCTGTAGTGTATTTTAATTTTATACATTTAAGCGCAGCTGCATCAATACTAAATTTCTGTTTACTCAAAATTTATTAAAAACAAGCAAAAGAGCGTTCATAAATTATTTCAGTACATAGAGGCATAGATTAAAAGAAGATGTGTGACTAGCTATTCATATTCTTCTGAATAGAATTAAAGCAGATATTATTGTTGCTACATACTATACAGCTCGCTCCTTTGTGTCCATCCTTTAGTAGAGACTGAGAGTGGCCAGGAGCAGTCTGCAGAACTATAACATCTCTCTTTATCATCTTTATTAGCGAGGCGAGGCGAGGCGATTGAATTGAATGATACAAGACACGGAGAAGTCATGGCACAGTTAAGCAACACATAAATGTGCGAGAGGGAGAGGCTATCTAGGTGCAGGCAGGCCCCTCTTAAGTGGTGATGAGCCATCCATACAGTGTGCCTCTGTATGCAAATGCTTGCCATGGCACCAACATGCATGCACATCTACTATCTCTCGGCGATATGGCGGCATTCACATGCATTTACTCGGCCATTCAAGCACATTCAACTGGCACCTACTACCTCTTCCACTCTCCCTACAGCTAGCAGCTGTGTAGCCCCTATAGAGAAGCTCTCACTCTGGTCCAGTGTGGCGGGCAGCAGCAGCCACAGTGGCATGAGGAGAAGCTAGGGGGCAGGGTCGTCGTCGTCAATGTGGTGCGGTACGAGCTACTACGCCGCAGCAGTGGCAGCAGACTGACGGTGCAGGGCCGGATCGATCAGAGAGGGAGAGAAGAAAGATCCGTCAGGGGAAGAAGCGAACAACAGTTAGACGACAAGAAGCCTCCTGTGTTACCGCCGGTGGCCACGGAACAGAATTGCAGCTCCTGCTGGCTGCTGCCTTTGCCATGCGGCCTTGCTGACCAACAATTATCTCCCTCATCAGTGTTTGTGGGTACGTACATGCAGATATCACTGCATGCCCGGGCCATACATGACTGCGCAAGCCGGCCTGTCAGGCAGTGCGCTCGCTCGCTCGCTCGCTCTCTCTCTCTCTCTCTCTCTCTCTCTCTCTCTCTCTCTCGCCCCCCCCCCCCCCCCTCCCTCCCTCCCTTTGTCTTTGGTTTCGTGATGATCAAGCAGATAGCTAGGACTGGCATAAAAGAGTTAGACAAGGTTGTTGTTAGTTGTTGCAAAGTGCCCACACTACAATATAAGTAGAACATATTTAGGGGTGTCTGATAGATTTTTCATATTTACTAACAGTGTGGGCACTTTAGTATTTCTCTCAAGTAGTCAGATATTTTTAATATATAATTCCTATTTTCTGATAGTTTTATCAAATTATCAACAACATGATTGCGAAAATAACTAACATGTAAAGAACACTACTACAAACATGATGGCGTCACCCTCCTCAGAAGATTAATTTCCAGGGGCGGGCTAGGCACGACCCACCCCTGAAAATGGATTTTTAGGAGTGGGTTTGGTACCCGCCACCTGCAAACAGCTATTTTTAGCTGTGAGAAGCATGGCGGGTACCGCACCAGCCCCTATAAATCTACTAATGTTGTTTTACCTGCTCCTAAAAATATTTTCTGTAGTAGTGGAAATTAAAGAAAAAAATTGCTAGTGTTGTATTATCGATGGTTGGTAGCTGGTAGCTAGGGCTCGGTCTAATCTACTTAATGTTGTTATTCAAGCTAGCCTAACATCTAAAAAACATCCTTGTGAATACACGTGCCCATTAGGTGGGTCATTGTTCAACTTGCGTAGGATCAAAGATACAAATTAGAGAGGACGGGGTAGCATGCGCTTTCAACTAAAATAACACTAAATAATTCTAGTTCGTAACAAAGCTAGGATTCCACAACTATACTAGATAAGCCAGGAGAAGGTTTGCAACCTGAGGTGGCATGATCCTAGAAACCAGGAGAAGGTTTGCAACTTATTAGGGTGGCAAGATTCAACTCAATCTCTAGAAAAATAAATTGCTCAAAGTGAGTTGCACAAAAGTAAACTGAGATTAAGAGAGAACCGAACACAAGAGACAAATTTTATCCCAAGGTTGATTACTTACCATTCATACATATTCCACGTTGATATGGATTTACTGTTCCAACCGCTTCTCTATCAAGACTCCACTTGATGTTGAGTAGACTTGGATCAGAGAAAAACTCCACACCATAATTCCACTAGGACAACTAGGGCTCTTTCACAATATTTTTCTTAAAGGGATCTATAGTTCCACCTTCTCCAAACCGCCTGGGAGGCGATTACCTCAAGAGTAACGACCTGATGATACTTTCTTAAAGATTGACTAGTCTCTTAAAGCTCAAACCATGCAAATAAATGAACATATCTCAAACTGTTTCAAGAAAGCTTTCCCAATGACCAAAAGGTGATGCTCATGCCGAGGCTGAGGTACTTATACAAGAAGCCTGGGTTTCAGGCTATTACATTAACCAACCCACGAAAATAGAGTATTTGTAGTCTAACCATTTAAAAACAAGGGTACTTTCACATTAAATTGTGTCATAGTCGGGTACTTTTGCACCTGGTGATTTAACTACACTAACCCGCGGTTTGACCACTGTTGATGGCCATATTAACTCCCATTTCTATCACCAACATCTAGGTGAATAAATAGGGTATAAATATAGTTCTATGCATTTCCGGAGTCACTGAAGGGTTATCACATCCACTCTCTCAAACTAAGTTAACCATCACGTATGCAACGCAAGTTAATCAAACATGCTCGGCCAAACCTTCACCGGTCATGTCAAGCCCACAGGGCCAAGATGGTAGGGTGTGACAAACACCGCAATGCTAAACATGATAACCTGTGATGGTAGAGTGTGACAAACACCGCAACGCTAAACATGATCAAGCTTGAGCACATGAAACTTCATAAAGATGTTTTGTGACAAAAGTAGCATTCATCGCACATAAGTTGGTAACCATTTCTTGCAATACACCCGTCAAGAATCCGAAGTTCTTGAAATAAATCAAGAAGACGATGTTTTTCACTCCCATATGATTGATGATCCTAATTATATGTTCGGAATGTTCCAAGGTCGTCACATCAATCACGTCCAATTTAAAATTGAACTAACATGCATGCAGATGGGAACATGAATGCTAGCTGCTGCTCTTTGTTAAATGGAGGGAAAGGATCCAATTCAATTCAATCCAAGCTCTAGTGCAGTTAAAGAAGATGCATGTGAATGCCAGTATAATTAACTTCATAAGTAAATGCCGTTGTGGAACATTCCATACATCCATTCTATTCTGCAGTGTATACAAGTTTGTGAACAGTACCGGTATGGCAGTGTATATATGTATGTATATATGATGCCGTATAGTACAGTGTATGCGTACATATTCTCTAAACTACAGCCAGCAACTTTCGTGCACGTAAGACAACTAACCCTAGTAAGATTAATGTGCCCGTCCCCCAGCTAGGTCTTTTCGAGCAGTTTTGCACTGACAGGAGCATACGGCCGGCCCTACATGTCAGTGAGGTTGGAGGGAAGAGGGGTGCGGCGAGTGAGCTCGGAGCAGGTGAATATGCTACAGCCAAAATTCATCATTCTTCAGCTCACGGGGTTCACACACTCATGGGCATGGCGGCTGGCTAGCTAGCTAGCAGCAGCTCAAACTAAAGTACTCTCCAAACCCAAAACACAAAATAGCAATAATTGGAAAACCCACCCAACGTTTAGTACTTACTCCCGCCGTCATAATCGTATCAGTTTTTGGATGGAGGAGTAATAATTACTCATTGTACAATGACAATTATATCAGATGACACTAAATAAGTGTTGTGTCATTTCCTTTCTCACTCATTCAGGTAGGTGCTCCCTCTGTTTCAAGATATAAGACATATTAAGATTCGATCGAAAAGGTCAAATTTTATAAATTTTGACAAATATTTAGCTAAATTTGTGCATATTTATTTAGTTTAAGAAAGTATAAATATATTTTTTAAAAAATATCTTATCACCAGACATTGTATCAGTTTCATAGCAACTAATGACATATCATTAGAGAAATTAATATCTAAAGCATACTTTGAAGAACTTCCTCAATCCAAACGTGCACTACAACAGAAATGGAGTACTGGCGTTGCATTGAACATTTTTTGGGATGGAGGTCTAGCAAACAGGTGGAGAAACCGCACGAGCTCACTGCCTCACTGCTGTCACCAGACGCCTCGCCTCGCCACCCTCCACCGCCACATTGCTGCCCACCGTGCAGCCATCGTTCTAAGCCATGGCCTTTTAAGATTCTTGCACCCTCCCAAAGCAAAACACTAACACTAATTATATACCCAACTTCCTCTCCAAGTCCGGCCGGCGAGGCACGCCTCTAATAGGGTGCCATAGCGTGCATTGCTGCTGGTCGCAACACCAGCAGTCAACAAGGGTTTCGCATTAGTTCCCATTGTCTGACATGAAATTGCAGCACTGAGCACCCATCCTTCGTTCTTTGTTTCATTTTTCTATCATGAATTCTGCCTCCAAAAAGCAAAACCCCTGCTTCCAGCTAGAAATAGCAGAAAAAAAATATCCCACCCAACCAGCTACCACTTCAAGCCCCTCTATGATAGAGGTACAAAGTTTTTAAGAAATATGCACACTTGCATCAATTGGGGTTCAAACTGCCTACCTCAAGCTTCGCATGTACCCTCCTCTGCACCACACTACACAACCAATTGTAACTCTATGGGATATGCTATTATTTTGTATTAACTTTGAAATCGATTTGTAGCAGTGGGTGACGCCATCACCCGCCCCTAGAAATCCATTTTCAGGGTGGGTAAAGCCACCACCCGCCACTGAAAATATTTTTCTATTTTATTACAAAAATTCATTTAAATCTTTAAGTATAGCAAAATAAATTAAAAAATGTGAAACTTCTACACTATTGTTATTGTTATTGTGAACTATAGATACAAAAAATATATATCAAGTATATTTTAATGTATATAAAAGTTAAGATTGTGGAAACCTCCAAATATGACTTGAGTTGTATAAGATATTGTATAGTCATAGCCACGTGTAGGGCACAACCAACTATTAAATGATCTTATAATTTCAAAATATCTTAAATGAATAATATATAAATTATAAAATTTTAGATCTTACCACTACAACTTTGATATGAAGCTACTCCACATCCGAGGTTGTATGGAAAAAATTCAAAACTTCTAGATTTTAAAATTAGAGAACTTATAATAATATTTTGGACTATTAAATAACCTTAAATGAAAATATTATCAACTATAAAGTTTTATGTCTTATCAACCCCTATAATTTTATATAAAATTTGACTTCATCCGAGATCATATAAAAAAATTTATGAATTTTTTTACATGGAACTATTTTTAGCAGATCATGCCATCCCCACCCCTAAAAATATATTTCTAAAAATGCATCTCTTTTGGGCCTTCCCTAGAAAATAGAAATAGAGTGTTCCTGCAAATTATTTTCGTAGTAGTGAGTTTTATCCTGATAACTGCAGATCGATCGACCTTTGCTCAATCAATTACACCGGGCTTCTTATATATATTTGCATCACCAACCTATAATAATGATCTTTATCTCCATTCCTTCATCTAACAACATAGAAGCCTACCCATCGATCTACTTCTTGAGAGTAGCTAGAGGTCTCATGCATGAATGCAGCTTAGAAAGACAAAATGATGAGTACGTTCCAGATAAATGCATGGGACATAAATGCTGCGGCGTCTCCCTGCCCCACAGACAACCGCGTACGTACATGCAGCCGCATGCCTGTAGATAGCTAGCAAGTTGCCGAAGCTTCACTGAAACCCCAGTTAAGGGATGGGAGATCAGAAGAGCAACAACGCAGGCGCAGGCGATCACGACGGAGGCCATGAACGCATTGAATTGCACCACGAAAGAGGTATGACATGCAAGCATGCATGCTGCATGCATGGAGAGCGATCACCTAGCTCTTTACTTTGGAGGGTCCGGCACAGGCCGGGTTCAGGAGATCTCCATTCTATCGGAAAGAGCCACGCCTGATGCCAGTCGTCTCCCAGCAGCACTGAAATATTTACTCCAACTTTCTGCAGTCACAAAAGAGTGTTGTTGTTTTGGGTTGTTCTAAATCGACAGATTTTAAACACTGACGTCCATGCATAGCTTTTCTCATATTTTGCCGATTCAACTTTTCAAAACTACTATACGTTGATGTAGTTCCATATAGTACTACAACTTTCTATGTTTTGCATTTATTTTTTGCTTCTTTGGATTTTTCTTGTGAACAAAACTCCCTCTCATTTTAGATGCATTTTCCGTTAAACTTAAGAACAAGAATTAAGAAGGTATGTGTCACATAATGATGGTACCCTGAATTATTGGCATGTAAAAGTGTGTATTAATTGATGTTCTGAAACTTCTCCTCGTGCAGGATGTACTATACCCTAAATTTATTTTCTACGGATGGGCGATGGTTTTGGTATTTTTTAGTATTTTATCTTAAGCGATCTGCATAACCCCCCCCCCCCCAAAAAAAAACAAAAAGGAGTGACCATGCCATTGTTCAAACGATGCTCTCCTTTGCGAATTGTGCTGCATGTACCGCTAGCTAGCTAGGTTAAATGAGGTGAAATGATGGCCGAGTGCACTTGGGTCCGTGCTACTCCTCATGGCTTGTAGAGCTATAGACGTACGTGTGAACTGTTGGGAACTTGTGCATTCTAATCGAGTGGTGGTTCGTAAGAGAGCACTACAGCTCAAAGGCATTTGGATCGTGCGTGCCTTCACTGTCGGCCGGCCGCCGGGCGTCGCGTGGGACTCGCACTGGCGGCCGGCAGTGACACCACCACTCCAATTCAATTCGCCGGCCGGCCATGCAGCGAAGTAAATAGGGTTCTGCGAGATCGAGCTCTGCATGCATGGCTGGTTGGTTGCTCTCATCAGAGATCCTCAGCTTTTTTTCTTCTTCACGTACGTAATGCATGGCTTCGCGTCTGGTCCTGTCGTCGATCGACCCGTTACTGGCTCGCAATCCCATGCGCGCTTCTAGGCCTTCAAATTTCAGACCACTATGGTTATGGGTTTGTGGAGCTTCAAAGGGTGTTGGTTGATTTGTTAATACATTTGAGAATGCATCAAGTAGTTTATCTCATTGTTCATTTGTTACCCTTGAGGTTCAGACACCCTATGTGGTGCCGTAGTTTCTTTCAAAAATAAAAAAAGATTGTTACCATTGTTAACGAATTTAAGTACTTCCTGTGCAAGGTTACAAACTTGACCCTCACTGTGAAGCTGTTTTTTATTTAATTGGGAGTGTTACTGCTCCTAAGTATCTTAATCAGAGGGTATGAAGGGAAATGTCTCCTAATGGAAGCAAAACTCCTTTGATTGCTATCCTTCTTCCTACCTTCTTTCACAAATATACGGGACTATCGAACAACGGGAGCAGTGAAGAGGGTAATTTCGGATGAAAAATACGTGAGTAATTTGGGACGCTTTTATCATGGCAGATATAGGTAATTTAGATGTGTATTTAGAGGGTTAATTTAGGTTATTTTTACTAATATTAATTGGTGGTGATTTGAATGAAAATATTGAGGTTACTTTATATTATTTTCATAATGGCATAGAAGGGAAATTCAGACAAGATTTAGGGGACTATTTAATAATTATTTTATTACCACTACCGGATTTATCTTCTTTGCCGAGTGCCTGGGGCACTCGGCAAAGGCTTGCCTGCACTCGGTAAAGAACGTTCAGCAAAAAATCTGTCGGCAAAGAGGTCTTTGCTGAGTGTTTTTTGTCGGGCACTCAGCAAAGGCTTTGCCGAGTGTCAAAAAGCACTCCACAAAATGTAAATCGGAAAAAATCAAAAAAAGAAATAGGAAAAAAATTTATTGGGGGACGCATGCACAGCCAGCTACTGACCCATCTAACGGGTTGCACATTTTTTTTAACAATTTTCATCTAACGGGTTGCACATTTTTTCAGCAATTTTCCATAAGTTATCGATGATAGGTTTCAAACTCACGACCTCCTGCACACAAACAACTCCCTCTACCACTGCACCATTGGATCAAGTGTGTCAACATTACGTTTTTATTCTCCACATATTATAATTAACCGAGTATAAATTATTTATTTGAGATAGTAAATAAATTCAAATGAAAAGGTTGTTAACTACAAAGTGGCATAACTTTTCGAGATCTACAACTTTTATTTTGGTACTTTCTTCATCCGAGATCGTTTACAAAATTTGAATTTCAAATTTGAAAACTTCAAACGTATTTTAATATGACACAATGATTTCAAATCAAAAGGTTATCAACTACAAACTTTCAAAACTTTTTGAGATCTACAACTTTAATTTTGGTAGTTTTTTCCATTCGAGGTCATTTGCAAAATTCAAATTTTAAATTTTCTAAATTCAGATATAGTTTTTGTTGACAAGATGACTTCAAATTAAAATATTGCCAACTGTAAAATCTTATAACTTCTCAAGATCTACAAGATTTATTTTGGTTGTTTTTTCATTTCTTCATCTGACATGATAATTCTAATATTGTTCCCAAAATCTTATATATCTCTCTTATAATTTCATAAACTACAAGAGAGAGATATATGTTTTGTGAACAAATTTATATTTATTTTATCAAATGAAGAAATAATTAAAACAAAAATTGTGCATCTTGATGAGTTATACAACTTTGTATTTGAAAATATTTTTATTTGAATTAATTTATTACTTCAAAATATGATTTAAAAATTATCTTTACCTAGTGTTCTAAAAAAACACTCGGCAAATGGACTCTTTGCCGAGTGTCGAAAAAAGATACTCGGCAAAGAGCTTCTTTGCCGAGTGTCTAAAAAAGGCACTCGGCAAAGAGTCTCTTTGCCGAGTGTCGAAAAGCCGAGTGCCCGAAAAAACACTCGGCAAAACACTTGACGCTCAGCAAAGATCTTTTTTCCGGCAGTGTACAACCATAGAGGTGTGCAATCTAGATATAGATCTAATGGGTTACTTTAGACCATTTTTCATAGAGGCAAAGGTGGGTCAAATTTTGTTAGAAAATAATATAGATCCAATGGTTGTTGTTATCATTAATGATTAGAGTACTGAATTGATTGATAGACCGGTGTTTCCGATTCTTGAAAAAAAATTATTTGATTTATCTCTTCTTCTAGCTCAACTAGTGAGGATTAACACGGATGCTCTAAAAAGGAGTCTCTATTAAATTAGTAACAGTAAAATAGTGCATAAAGCCTCTTGGATCCGCATTATTACTGGGACTACTGAACTAGAGGTCGGCGGTTCTATTCTCCTCCTCGCGCTCCCCAGACAAACTGGAGCCCGGCCGACGGTGCCAGGGGAGAACATCACCGCACCTCCTATGCAGTCCAGCTGCCTTAGTGGTATTTAAAGTGTATCCGAGCATCTCCAACTATGAGTTCTATATTTGGATCCTATAATTTATATTAGAGATATATTTGATGTGTTTAGAGCGAAAAAAAGCTTATACTCCAACAGCGGGATCTCAAATCATGTCATTTACAACTAATTGGGGAAAGATTGGAGCGAAGGCATTAAGGAAAGAAGTCTTTGTCAGTTAGATTTCGTAGCAAAAGGGAGATAGGACCCAACCAATTGAGTCCTATATCTAGGACCCAGGAGACTGAGTCCTAAATTGATTTTCCAGTTTTTCGTAAAATAGAACTAATGTTGGAGGCTATTTTTTTCTCTTAAACCCTATATTTCAAGATAGGATCCAATTTAGGACTCCTATTGGAGATGGTCTCAGACAGAGAAAGACCGGTTGTGTCTCATATCCATCTCCCAATTTCTCTAACAGTAACTTTTTTTCTGAACAAGCTAAGCATAAAAGCGAAGTCTAAAAAGATCCGTCTGATAGTAGTGAGGGATCAAAAGTTGTGCATTTTAGAATTGTTTTCCTTCTTTAGAGAATTGTAAAAAAAAAGAAACTTGAGCGGAGCACATTTAAGTAAAGTGCGTTGTTTCTGGTTAGCGAGCTGAATGTTTATGGAGGCTGTTGGCCCAAAATCACACAGAAAGCCTTTCTCCACGTTTGTGCAGGCCATAGGCCCAACATTACACAAGAAGCCCAAAATCCAACACGGGCCATTAGCCTACAGAAAAGAGAAATGGCCCCAATCAGCAAGTTTTTTTTATCAATGTCTGTTTCCTTTTCCCCTTCTTTTCTCACTTCTTTTTATTTTTTCATAACTTACCACTATCTTTAATTTTAGTGTTTCGCAATTAATTTCTTTGTTTTTGGTTACTCGAGTTTGCATAATTGTGAACTTCAAGAAAACCTCAGATAATTCGTAGGTGCTGAACATGTCAGAGCATGTATTTTGCAAAAAAAAAAAGTAATGGGGAAGCTATGATGATGTGGTCGATTACATTATATAATTTTTTATACCTGAATGTTTAACAACATATACTACATCTGTAGAATTTGTACGCGGACAAGTTCGGCAGAATCACCAACATATGTACTGACGCTGCATACATGAATTTCTGCGTATGCATTTTACTTTCTGTTTGCCATAGGGAAGAACGACAGGCAGGTTATGGAACGTGCAAATATAGGTACGGACGGCTTACAACACGAAGCACTTCTCTGAAAATGGTTGCCTCTGGTGTTGTCTGTGTGCTGATTGTCGGTGGCCAAGTGAGGATCGCTTCATCTCTCTAGTGGAGATACATGTGGGAAACTGTTACTTTTCTTACTCTTCTAGGACCTGTCGTTATGAGATGTATCTTCCCTTGCAACAAAACAGAGTGCACGGATCGTGCCACGGACAGCAAAAAGGCCACGGAGCACGAGCAAACCGAGAAGGAAGGGAGAGAGCTGGAATCATTGTCACCAACGTACTTATGAATTACGATCCATGCTCATGTGCCGTCATGGCGTCCACGAGCAACGAAAACGAAGGGCCCAGTTTCCAATTATGTCACTGCATATGTAATCTATTCTATCCATGGCGGTCGGCCGCCGTCAGATCGACCAGCTGCTCCGGCCTTGGGCCCCACGCGATCAAGCTAACCGCGCCGCCATCGGACGCCCGCCGCCGCGCAGCCCGTGACACCGCCCGGCCGCCCTGGCTAATAACTTGTCGTCGACGACGACCTCCTCCCGACCACACGCTGCGAGCTCGAGCGAGCGTTCCACTCACCTTCGCCCACCTGTAAAGCTTCATGCCCACCCTCCTCCTGGCCCGCTGCTCAGCCGCCTTATCCTGAATTCCTGATCGCAGCTATTAAGCACAGCTCGACCTCACGTACAGGAGTATAAAAACACGGCCTAAACAGAGGGTAGCCAAGCGCAACGTCAAAAGATTCACGAGCTCGATCGATCGCAGAGCTCAAACGCTAGCTCCAGCTCCGGCGAAAAACCAAGAAGCCCGGCGGGCGGCATGCCGTGGTTCCCAGCGGTGCCACCGGCGCTGGCGGCGGCCGACGGGGGCCGGATCAAGAAGCGCGCGGGGCTCCCGAAGCTGCTGCACAAGCTCTTCATCAAGGTGCTCCGCCTCCGCCCGGCGTCGGCGGCGGAGGAGTTCTACGACTACCGGATGGCGGGCGCCGGCGACGAGGAGTACTGCTACTACTACAGCTACGGCGGCGCGGGCGCGTCGTGGGCCGGCGTGCTCTCCTCCATCCCGGAGGAGGACGACAGCTCCGAGGAGGGCACGCCCGACGTCTCCCCCGGCCCCGCGGTGCTCCGCAAGGCCAAGTCGGAGCGCTTCGTCGTCGGCCCGCCCGACGCCGCCACCGTTGTGCGCGTCGAGGTCCTCCTCTAGGCTCGGAGCCGGCTCGCTGGCTGGCTCAGCTCTCTTCCGCGTCCTCTTGCCTTCGTGTCGTTCTAAAGGGCGCCCGTATGAGGGGCCCCCGGCCGTTCGATCCTGATCCAACGATGGGTTTTTGAAGGGCCAGCAGCTCCAGCCAACGCCCAGACACACTCGGAACTCCTAGACGTACGGTCCCAACCATCTCAAAGTTGATCGGACGGCTCCAAATCAAAGGCGCGATAGTATCTTGGCGCCTAATGTACAGTGAGAGAGAGATTTTGTGCCATCATAGACACATGGTGTCATTTTTGGGGAGCACAAGTTGCTGCCTTGTTTTGACATCACTAGTGATGTGGGTGCTTATGTTTATCCCACATTAGTGGACGCTGTAACTTAGCTGGGCGGCTCTTGCTCGCATGTTGTTGCACCCTTTTCGGGGGGTTTTCTTGTTTGCGTGTGATTGAGGTCAGAAGCCTATTGATCCAGCTCTGAATTTGCTTTTACTGGCAAAGCAGGCCTTCGCGTGTAAACAAGTTGTTAAGGAAACTTTTTTATCCACTTTTGTGTTCATTTGCTCAACAGTTAAAGTTCAAAGCTATCACAGTGATCTTGCCCAACTGGGTGTAAAGTGCTGGTTAGCGTTGTGCTTTGCGCAATAATTTTTTTTAAAACGACTTTGCGCAATAATTTGGTTTCACGAGACGTATAACCTTTTACTCTGTTAGTATCATTTCTCGGCCGTCCAAATTACATGGATACAGATACATCCACTTGTCATGCCATGAGTGGACGGACTAGCGCGGGAATGGCTCGTGAGCTCAGAAAAGCAGGATGATGAATATCCCTGTCTGTACAAAAAACAACTTTCGTTCAGGCTCAATAGGAAATGCATATCTTATATCAAGAAATAGGTTGCTGCCGAAATCTTTGTATTTAAATGCAATTTTCTCAGCTTCCAACATAAAAAACTAATCAACACTCAAAGTTTAATGTTTTCACTTACCACAGCTGCGGTGTTCCATATTTATCAGTGTTAGGTAGTGAAAATTTTCATACCAAACAGAACCTTGTTGATATGAGAAACGAGTTACTCCTATGGATGTGTACGAACGCATCACGGGGTGTTGATCAGAACGCAGGTCTTCACTAGCGTTTGAGTTCAGTAACAATTGTTGTGCGCAAAATAATATTGATCAGAACTTTTGAAGCAAACATTAATGCCTTATCAACCTTGCTGAAATTTCTAAACCTGTTGCAACCATAAACTGCCACAAAAACCTAACCAATTCAATTTGTTCAAGAATGAAGGAAGCCACGTCTACGGCAACTACGCCAACTAAACTCACCGAAAGCTAAGATTCACACCAAGTCATCTACCACACCAGGATTCAGAGAAGAGAATCCTTATTAGAAAAGTTCAACCCAATCCAACAGTTGAACTGCACCACTGCAAGCGAAGGAATCTGTTATCATGTCAAGCGGATGAGCTGTGAGCCTTGGTGTACTCCTCCATCTCCTTCTTGTATGCCGCCATGGCAGGCGCGGCCTTATCATTCCACATCTGCCGCTCCTCGCCGCTCAGCTCCTTCCACTTCACCGAGATGAGCGCGTTCAGTGTTGAGTTATTGATGCCAGGGCGCTCCTCGAGCAGCTGCTTCCTCGCTTCCTTGCTGAAAATTACAGAATCTCAGGAAATTCAGCACACTGAGAAATGACTTTACACCGCGAAATCATATATTGCAATGCAAAGGGGATTTGTGTTCAACCTGAAAAGAATGAAGGAAGAGGCAGGCTTCCTGGGCCTGTTGGGATCAGCGTTCTCCTGCTTCTTCTTCTGGCGCTTTTCTTTGGTTTTCTGTTCAAGAACAAAGCCGTCATTAGATCAACATATATTTGTTATATAAATCAAACTATTGTCCCAAATACTGTTCTGTAACATGTATGCAGACGCGAATGGAGCTTCAATGTACCTTGATGATGTTGTCTGCCTTCTCCTTTTTCTTAAGCAGCTGGAGAGCCTCTTGCTTCATGATTTTCTTCTGCTCCTCTTCTTCTTTCTCCAGGCTCGCAGCTTCCTGATACAGTTCACAAGCATCGGATTAGATATCTCTTGTTCAACATAAGAAAAAAAATTGAACTACAGGCTGTTCAAATATTTGAAGTACAGGTTCTTTATGCACCTCAATCTTCTTCTGCTTGTACACCTCCATCTGCCTGTGGTACTCCTCCTTCTGCTTCTTCGCGACTTCCTCGTAGGGAGACTTCTGAGCCTCTGTCATGTTCTTCCACTCCTCTCCGGTGATCTTGCCGATCTGTGAGAACACAAGAATTTCACATCAGAACAACCGAACACACACAAAATCCACACAACGTGAAATCTAAGACGAACTAAAACAATCCATCACCTCAGGCACGTTCTTCTTCTCCTCGACCAGCGCGGCGCGCCTCTCCTGCGAGTACACAAAGTAGGCCGACATGGGCTGCTTGGGCTTGGAGGGGTCCTTGTCCTTCTTTCTGTTCTTCCTCTGCCCCTTCTTGCCGTCGCCCTCCTCGGCCTCCTGCCTGAACTTGAGGTACTGCTCCAGCAGCTCCTTGGCGGTCCACTGCATCTGCTGCTCCTCGAGCAGCTTCATGGCCTCGGCCTCGCGCTTCTCCTGGCCGACCACCTGCAGGTAGGCCTCCTTCTCCAGCCGGTACCGCTCCTCGTAGGGCTGCTTCTCCTCGGCGCCCAGCGCCTTCCACTTGGCGCCCAGCGTGTTGGACACCTCCTTGAAGTCGGCCTCCGGGTTCTCCTTCTTGATCTGGAAAAGCCATGGGCAAGGCAATCCGTCAAACACCCAGCGGGCGAGCAGGTAACAGGGGGAGAACCGGGCAGATATGCGGAGGTTAATCTCACCTCGACCCATTGGTCCTTCATCCAAAGAACATAGGCAGGGCAGGGCTTCTTCCTCTCCAGGCCGGCCTTGCCCTTCCCCTTCTTCTTCTTGCCCTTGTCGTCTCCGTCCTGCTCCTTCTCAAGCAGCGACTTGACGAGAGGAAAGCTCTGCAGGAGAAATCAAATCAAACCAGATGAATCAGACGAATATGAATCGAGAGGAACTGCGACGAAATCTGAATCGAAGCAGGGAGATCTGAGAACGCACCACGGTGGGCTTGAACTCCTTGGCGCGCTGCACCTTCCTGAGCTCGGCCTGGAGGCGCTCCTGCTCCTTCTCCTTGGTCTCGATCTCCTCCTCCTTCTTCCGGATGACCTCGTCCCGCTCCCGCACCATCTCCTCCGCCTTCTCCTTCTCCAGCCGCAGCCGCTCCAGCATCCCCTGGAGCTCCGCCACGTCGTCCACGACGGCCGACGCCGCCGCCGCGGCCGCGGCCTTGGCAGCCTTGCCGCTCTTGGACGACGCCCGCTTCGCCTTCTGCGCGGAGGAGGCCGAGAGGTCCCCGGCCTTGGCGGCCTTCCCGGCGGAGATGTTGGCCTCGTTGTCGAGCACGGCCACGAGCGCCTTGCGGCCCCGGCCGCCGCCCCTCTTGCTCCCTCCCGCCGCGACGGTCGCCATGGAGAGGGGATCTGGAGCCGGATGAGAGGGAGACGGCGGCGTCGTCGAGCTGGTGGAGGCGGCTGTGTCGGTGATCCGATTCCATTTGGTTTGACTTTACTTTATAGGAGGAAGACGAGGGGGAGAAGGTAACGGTCAGAAATTTTGAAATTTGAACGGGAGATGACGTCTGCGCGTGGGGCCGCGTGCAACGGCTAACCCAGAGAGTCACTGGCGGGTGGGGCCCAGGAGGCGCAGGGAAGCTGCCAGGAAGGCGCGTCGGCTGTGAATCTGAGATTGCCTTCCATGTTCAGCGTGGGCCCCTGAATTTCTGTTTGAATTTCCGAACGTTGCGGCGGGTGTGGTGTGTGTGTGTGTGAATGGGCTGATTCCATCGCTAAATAGGCCGTGGAAATAAGTCCCTTCGCGCTCGACTGCACTCATGGGCCTCTCCGGCCCCGGCCTGGACAACTAACTGGGCTTTGTCCCAATAATCATTCGGCTCGAAATACGTGCCTTGGGCTGGACTGCACACACGGGCCCTGGCACGTTAGTGCACATGGGCTATGCACACTTGACTTAGCCCACATCCACACACACACCACACAGACACAGAGAGTTAAGGAGCAGCAAGCAGATAGCTACACAATACTGACTGAAACTTGCATTAGAAAGCTTCAACAATCCACAGACAACAAGAAGCTCGAGCCAGCAAAATTACATCATCACACCATGACATACTCGACCAAAAGGCCCCTCTACAGATAGAACGATTCCGGGCAGGGTTAGAAGGTAGAACATAACAATCTACTGTATACATATGATGCTGCGGCGCACAAAAGCAGAGCCTCCGGATTTCAAGCCGCTTTTCGGCCTCTCACTGAAGGACCCTGGGGACTCGCATCCCGAACCCACGCTTCATCTTCTCGACCCTGTTTTACGAAACCATACATTACTCAGACCTCAATGAGTTCATGTCAACGAAATTTAGTTCAAATCAAACAGGTATCAATATCCAAGAATTCATATACTTGCTTATTTGGATCCTACATGATCTAAAAAAGAAGTGTCTTTCTCAAAGAACAATAAATTTGGTAGAATAACAGGCTAACGGCAGATGCAGCTACTCAAGATATTCGGACGTAGCTCATGAGAACGAAAACTCCTGAATAAAAGGACTGGAAGATTTTGAGCTATTGTAAATTACTTACGTTGGTGCAAGTTTGCCAAGGCAATACAGCTCTTCACCAGATACTTCGTCAGATACTTTACCAGAAATCTCAACCCTGTATGATCTGTCAGGAGAATCTGGAAGCCCACGACCCACGAGTAAATCCAAGTCCTTCTGGTGAAGTTCTCGCCCGTTGATGAACACGCCTGTATTTCCTCCAGCACAGTTCTTGGGCATAGGATAGTTAAATTCCGCAATATATGGCTGCAACACAGAGATTCGGTTAAAAGCTTTGGTCAAGGTATGACTAGGGTACAACAACGCACCAAGTCAAGTATAAACTTCCTTACAGGTATCATGCCAAGGCAAGACTGTCCCATAACACCCCAGAATCCGGCGCGGTAGTCATACCTGTAGGATATCGGAATAATTTTAAGTACCATTGTTGCCAAACTTTATATTTTAGAAAAAGAACTACAATGTCAGTAAAGAAACCTAGAAGTCAATTGCATACAAAAGGTGTAATCATACCAGTATTCACCAGGATAGATTGGCCCAGCTATCTTCTCAGCCTTCCTGACAGCACGATCAGAGATAGGATAGCCATTGATGAACACCTTTGCTCTCCCATTGCCCATGCCACCGTTAATTTTAAAGCTCTTCTTTATCAGGCTGGAGAAAAAAGAATCACCCGATTTTGTGGCCCTCGGGTGGTCAGCATATTGTGCCCCGTCGCCTGGATCTTGACTGTATTCGGGATCATCGTACTCATCATCAGTCAAGTCTAGCACGCTTGCTACAGGTACATCTTTCACTGTGCTTGGCTTGAAACTTTCAGTTAAGACGCCCTTTTCATGTTCAGACCGGGTACTTCTGCTTCCTTTGCCTGACCCATCAACTGCTCTGTCTGACGGAGAATATCCAAAATGATCGCGAAGAGGTAAACTGGGAACACGGTTAACCACTTCAGCATCAGGAGGAAGGTCCCTAGAACCAGCAGAGTTCTTGTGTGAATTAGATCTTGCTGGGCTATCATCATCTTCAGAAATGCTGGCAGAAGATGATATGCTTTGCATTTTGTCTGCTTCACTTGAATTTGAGGGTAGATCTTTTTCCTGAGAGCAATGACTGCATACAGAAAAACTATAAGATTGAAGCAATCTCTCATCAGCAGTGTGTCCATTACTTCCTTGGCCATTGTTGGAGCAATTTTTACTTCCAGGCGATAAGTGTGAAACTGGTGTAGGTGCTGAAACATCCAGCCTGCTTCCATCAAGTCTGACCACAATTGCATGCGAGCATGACCCACAACGCAACTTATACTCATCTTTTCCCAGTGCAAGAGACTTCTTGGGAAGCTGCAGCACTTCATAGCAATTGTAGCATATGGTGAAAGGGGCACCATTGACAATCGGTTCACAAGTCTGTGCAGGTTTTTTGCTCAGGGTGGCCCTCATGTGACTGTGTCGCATCAGACCATTCATTCCTCTTGAATTGTAGTTCTGTGCACCAAACATCACTGGACCTTCTACAGGGTACAAGCTGGGATTGTTCATAAGATATGGTGCCTTGCGATGGTTGAAACCCAGTGGAGCCCCATGAACAGGTAGGAATTCACGGTGGTAACAATGTAAGCAAGAGCATGCAGGCTGATGGTAGAAGCCGTCATGGTGATAAGAGATCAGAGGGTCAGGGTCATACTGTCCATGGAAATAATTATCGAAGTTTCTCCATGGATACGGACCAACAGGGTAGCTAGGAGCCCCTATGTGTGTGACAGGTTCCCCATATCCATGAAGATCTTGCTGTACAGACATTGGAGGATAAGCAGGAGGAACACCAGGTGTGTGCCCATTCAAGGATGGTGAACGCTGAGAGCCATTACGTTGTAACTGAGGTGAACCATACCGCAATCGACTCAGACGCTCATTAGGATTGTAAGAGCTTGCAGCATCTACCACTCTATTTGTTGAAGCACTCCCACTTGGCTTGTCAGCAATCTCACAGGATCTCTGTACCTGATCCCTCAGCTCATCAAGAATGCGCAAAAGCTCAGATCGGTCTTTCTCAAGGCCACCGACTCTGCTAGGACCGTCTGAATTCCTACTGTCGCCAAGGTCACCATTCGCATGCCTATATCCGGGCTTCATAGTATACTCAGATGGACCTTCTCTGGGGTAAGCGTTAGGAGGAGGAATGCTGCTAACCACAGACCTTGGAGAGTTTTCTCTTGCCCTTGCTGGCTGTTTCGCTTCTCCTTTCTCTTCATGACGAATGCGCCGGTATTTTGCCTCCCGAACTTCCCTGCTTACATCTCTAAGCGCAGGTTCAAGCTTCAGGGTGCTGCTGGGTGCACAAGTAGCTTGGCTATCATTGAAACTGAATCCAGATTGGCTGTGTGCAGCTGCCATTCTGTTGGGTACAAATCTCTCCTCTGGCCTACCTTCAACTTTATTGGTGTCTGCTTCTCGGACAGCACAACGAGCTTCAGATGTAGCATCTCCGTTCTTATCTGGTAAACTTTCAAGCACTTCAAGATACTTCACATGTTCACCATCAGACTTATCTGAAGAAGTATCAGATGCTGAGTTCTTCTTTGCTGCAAAAAATGGTACAGGGTGGAATGTGATCTTTAATGCCGCTAAATATAAGAAAAAACCAGCTAATCACTATGATAACAGAATATTTACAAAGTTTTTTAAAAAGAAGAAGTAGTTAGTATCCATGGAAATGTGCAAATTACGCCAACTCGTGACTATTTTTTGTCTTACAACACAGCATCTTAAAGGTCAAATTTATGTAACAGCTAACAAGTAAGCATCACTAAACTAATGGCAAATGATACACAGGGTAATTAAAAAGAGAGCGCAGAATTGCAAGTGAACTAGTTTAAATAGTTGGGTCCAATCATTTTCATATTTTAAAATGCATCGAGACTCTTCAAATAAGAATTAGACCTTCCAGCCATTTTCTCTGTTGCAAGAAATATGTAATGCAGGCGTTCAAGAAAGAAATATGCAAGACAACCATACTGAAGACAGAAATTCATCCGGTTGCAGCATTCCCGATTTGGGAACCCCAAAAGCCAAGATGACTTCCCAGAATTGATCTATGTTCTGGGTCAAAAAAAACATACAACCAACATGTTTAAATAAGGTCAGGAAAGATTCCTTTCATTTAACATGCACTGAATATTAAAACAAACTACCCTTCTTGTTCAACGCACCAGAAATTAACCAGCTGCAACTTGAATCAAGGGGAATGTCCCAAAAGATAAACCCATGTAATCCGAGCAGAACAACTCGGAAAAACAAGTGGAGATGGAGAAGAAATTGCCCACGAGTTGCAGGGATTTGGGCACCGAAAGAAACTCTTACAGCAGGCTGTGAAAAATAAGGTTCGTCCCAGAATTACGGGAAAAATGAATCGCCAAAGACAGAAGCTTTTTCTGTGTACATTTCATCATATCAAATCTGCAGGAAGTTGCGAATTACAACAAAGGAAGCCAGACGGAAGAGCATTTGTCACAAATGTGTGAAGCAAAAGAAAAGGCGCCGGAGAGCAGAACTGCCAAGAAGTTAAAGAAAACAAGAAAAAAATGGAATCTTTCGGAACTCAGAAGAGGACGAAATGAGCTGGTCATATCCGCGTCCCAGGAAGCCGTCCAACCCGGGAGCAGCTGCAGCAGCAGTCCCCACGAACCAACTTCAAAAAATCAATCATGAATGGTGTTTTGTCCGAAAATCGGTGAGAGAAGAATCCCCTTGTTGCGAGTTGATTATCCAGCGATTGGTCGGGAAACTTGCTGATTCAAAGGAGACGAAATGCAGAAGGGATGGGAAGCGAACCGAGCGATTGCAGGGGAAGCAAGGGAAAAGGTGGGAGACGGCGGGGAGTACCTTGGAGCGTCGCGCCGCAGCCGCCGCAGACGTAGACGGAGTAATTGGGCAGCTCCGGCAGGAGCTTGTCGCACTTGGGGCAGCGCACCACCCGTATCTGCGGCGGCGGCGGCGGCCGGTGCTCCGCCGCCGGAGCCGTCGAGGCGGCGCTCTCCTCCTCGCCGTCCATGCACAATGCCGCCGGCTCGGCGCCCGGCCCCAACTCGGGCGCTTCCCTCTTCCCGCGAGGTGAGTCGCTCACGGCCGCAACCACCGGCACCTCATTGAAGGGAAGCGGAGCACAACGGCGGGGGAGCGGAGCGCGGAGCAGCTGAGAAGGAGCAGAGGCTGGGCGGGAGCAGAGGAGCAGCAATGCGCAAGAACGCCCGTCGCGGCCGGGGAGCAAAAAGATGCCAGGAACCGAGGTACGGGACGGGCAGGTGCGCGCAGCCGGCACGACGCGACGCAGGGAGAATGCAGGGGAAGGGGGAGGGACCGAGGGAGGGAGGGGAAGAAGAAGAAGAGGCCGAGGCGGAGGAGGGAAGGCTGGCGGCCGTGGCGAGGCACCGCTTTTGCTCCTCTCCCTCGCTCCCTCGCTCTCCCGCGCGGGGGTGGGTCTGCCGGCCGGCTTTAGCAATAGCACAGCTTGGCGGCCAAATGCCCTGCTCAGGCGGTCGGTCAGCCTAGCAAAGCAAAGCAAAGCAAAGCTCTCTCAGTCCCTCCTTTCCTTTGCTTTGCTGCTCATCACAGCCCCGGTCAGTGAGCGCCTCGGGCCTCTCCAACTTTCGCTGCCGCCTTTCGTGCTCCTCTCTCCTCTAGCTGTTGGGTTCTTGCTGGGCGACAGGCGAGGTGACGCAGCAGCCGGTGAGGGAGGCTGGGGCGAAATTAAAGTGCGGGGGGTACGGTGAAATGTTTGTTTTAAGGAGAGTGCAGTGGAGCTCTCTGCTCAACCACACGGTACCTCCTCACCTGTCGCGTTGCTCAGGCGCCGCACCTGCTGGCGTAGATTGTTGACGATACCCACAGCATCTTCCTGGACGGGAAGCAACATCCTCCTGACTCCTGAGCCGTGTGGCCTCTCGGCGTCACCCGGCCTGCGCTGCAAAGTGGGATTTTGGACTCGGCCGTTTTTTTTTTTTTGCAAACAACTGTTCTTTAGTTTTCACTGTTGATGTTTGATTGTGATTCTTCACGTGTACAAAGAAAGGAAATAATTTACGCATATTATTCAGCCAGGTTACAGTGAAAGAAAAAAAAGACGGCGACGGTTACAGAAGGGACTCCACCAAGTTTGGCACCAAATCAGATCAAGGACGGGTTCTGATTAAAAGAAGATGGTCATCATCATTTGTAGTTTGACAAACATTTGCATCCAACCATGGGCTTTAAGCTGGAAGAAGCGCCCCCTGGATCCTCTCTGCTCTCTGCAGGTAAACCTGTATATCCATGTGCTGAGGTTGGTTGCGCCGGTGGTTCGGCCGAATTAATCGCGCATTCATTGACACGCGCTCGAGAAAGTCTTGGCGTTCTTGCAGAAGATGTTTTCTATGAAAAAAAATCGCAACGATAGGTTGTTGTTCCCAGCAGTAAGTAGACTGTACGTGCAACCGCAACGGCCTATTGTCGGCGCAGCCACCGGTCGTAATTACGGGCGCGACGATCCGGCCCCCAGCTTGGATAGCTTTGGCTGGCGTTATGGACAGATGGAGGCGACAGGCCGAGAACTTGCACAAGAATGGCGCCTGAGATCTTGGCGTCACGGCCGCGCATGGGCCCGGAGAATAATCCATCAACGTAGCACTCTCCCTTGTAATCCGACGACCACTCACCAGCTCTCTGCAAAATGCACCCATCATGGTCTCTCAATGCGGCCAGCAGCTTCATTTATATCCATTATCAATTTTCTTTTTCTGTTCTAGGAAAAAATATCATAGACGGGGGCAGTTTTTTTTTAAGAAAAGGGAAACATAGGAGGAAGAGTTTTTTAATTAACACTTAATCTAATCCTTGATTACATCACACAACTTTGGTGTTACCTTTTGGAAACCTTATTTGTAAAACACTTCCACATAATTCCCATTTCATAGTCATGAACATTATAAGATATGAGACCAGTTCACTGTAAAATGTGATGTTCAATACCACATCGGATCAAATTGCACGTTATAAAGGGAAAAGGGTATAGCACTACGCAATTCGGGGAGAGCCAACTAACTATGTGTAGTTTGGTCGAGTATCATTCGACCCCTAAGTACAATCCATCTGCTCATTCTTCAACATTAGTTGGTTCAGATCTCTGCTTAGTTTCATCTTGGTCGTGGATAGATCATCTAGGTTTGGATCCATATATAAGCTGTAAGGAACAATACTTGGTTTGGTTCCTCGTAATCGCTCGTCACGACTAATTAACATTTCAGTCGTCAAACTCATTTTTGCTTACAAATTTTTTTGATACGACATACCGATGGTATGCTTTTGTGAAACAACATCTGAAGATGTAATTCTAATCATATCATTTCCAAATATCAAAAGAAGTAACATGCAACAAAACGGCAAATGATTGACTTGTAAAATTTGTCCTAAAATACTAGTAGCTATCACTTTATTTATGACCGCGACAATTAGAGCAGTAGTAAGACCGAACCGCTAAAAGCATCTCCAACCATGAGTCTTATATTTGGATCCTATAATTTATATTAGGGACATGTTTGATTTGTTTAGAGCATCTCCAACCATGAGTCCTATATTTGGATCCTATAATTTGTATTAGGGACATACTTGATATGTTTAGGGGTAAAAAAAAGCTTATACTCCAACAGCAGGGTCTCAAATCATGTCATTTACAACTAATTGGGGAAGATTGGAGCGGAGGTACCGGGGAAAAAGTCTCTGTCAGATAGATTTCGTGGCAAAAGGGAGATAGAATCCAACCAATTGAGTCCTATATCTAGAACCCGGGAGACTGAGTTTTATATTAATTTGACAGTTTTTTTTATAAAATAGGACTCCGGCTATTTTTTTCTATTAAACCCTATATTTTTAGATAGGATTCAATTTAGGAGTCATGTTGGAGATGCTGTGGTGGCGACGCGAGAGGTGGTACTATCGTGCTACGGCGCGCTACAATCTGCACGTCGTTGAATGATGCCGGGAGAGGACATGCACCGTCATGATCTGATCTCCGATCCGCGTGGGCCGGACATGCATGGATGCATGATGCATCACGGTGCGTGCGGACCGGTGTCTCTGCTGCAGCCTGCCTGCCTCTCGATCGTCGCCGCCTTGGATTGGATCCGGACCTGACCTGACCTGACCTGACCTGCCCTGCCTGCATTGTTTGGTCCTGGTTCCTGGACTGGAGACGCGAGAGGCTTCACCGTCTCGTAAGCAGAATTGCCGAATTGTCAAAAAAGAAAAGCAGATCTTTTCAAAAAACAGAAGAAAAGCAGAAATTGCTGGAAAAGAGAGGAAGAGAAACGAAAGAGCAAGGTGAGGGTCAAAGAAGGAGATGGGAGCAGGAACAAAAAGAAAGAGGCTCGGGGAGAATGCGAACGAGAAAGGTAAGGGGCGGAGGAGCGAGGCTCGTTTTCGCCTTTGACGCGCTTTGGGCTTAAGGTGAGCAAAGAGCAAAAGCGGCAGCCGAGTGCTATGCTAGATCGCTAGTTCTAGAGTACTAGACGACGAGGCCAAAGGCAAAGCCAAAAAGAAGGCGGTGCCCGAGGAGGAAGAAGGCCACCGGGCTGGCGTGGCGCGGGACTAACGACTAGTAACCGTAGGTAGGGAGGGAGCCTGCCTGATCCAGCGGATCTGACTCTAAGCTCCGTCATCTTATCAGATTCTCAGGTACAGACGTCGCAGCACGAATCCTACGCGGATCTCCATTGCCATGCTGCTGCTGCTGCTGCCACCACCACCGGCAGCAGCTCAGCCTCACGTCGATGCGATAAGATGATCTCCTCTCCTGGCGACCGGCTCCTTCGCCTGCTTTGCTTTTCCATCTCGACGATGAGTCGATGATGATGAGTCTCCAATGCCCTCTTGGTGTCATGGTGTGGACACCACGCCACAAGTCCACAGTCCACCACGCCGCGGGCAAAGGCACATGTATCTGGGACGCGGGGTGCTACAGAGTACTACCATGTGAGCTGCTGCCGCCTACGAGTAGGATACTGGCGCCGTCTGCCGAGTGCCCATGCAGGATGATGATGACGCCGCTGCTGTAGCAGCAGCCGCTGGGCACTGTGCACTCCCTGCTCGCAGTCAGTCAGAGGGTGGGGGGGGGGGGGGGGGGCGAAAAGCTTGTCAGGGCCAGGCATGCCAACCTCGAACCTTGGCTCTCACAATAAAAAAAAAGAGAAAAAAAACAAGAAGAAAAACTTGGCTCTGGCTAGCTTGTTTCCCTGGTTGCATGCCTGGCTCTGGCAGTCTGGCTCATGCCAATTAACCTCAGGGCCAGAGACACTTTCGGAGTAATGATTTCAACAGTTTTTGTTAGTATTTCAAAAAAGTCATTGACAAGGGCAAAGCATTGTGAAACCGAGTTTTACTGTTTGTACAAAAAATCGTTTGAACAAGTCGCTAGTTTGAGCTTCCCGTCAACAGAAACAACAGTACCTTGCCTCTTTGAGCGTAACGACCAAGACTTATTTTTCCTCGGAGCGCCATGCCGGGGCAAAAACGTCCCGGCCGTTCCGTTCCGTTTCCGTGTCGCGCCGCGCTCGCAAGTTGCGCTGAGCCCTCACGTCAGGCTCAGGCTGTTCTCTGTTCATCAGAAACTTGCGCGCGCGTGCGGTGTTCAGAACGAAAATTGTGCGTGCGCGTGCGGTGTAGCTCAGGTTTCGTGTGGGCAGGACGCAGCTGAGCAGGGCGCGCACAGGAGGAGACGAGGAGCAGAGGACACATTGCCTTGCCGTGTACTCCCGTGCGCCCCAGTTGCACGTGTGAACAAGCGGGCGCAGCGGCAGCGGCGGCGGCTTTACGGTCCGTGCGTTCCATGGCCTCGCCGTGCTCACGGTCACGGGATCGCGCGGCCAGCGCCAAGTACTAGCAGACAAGTGCTCTGTGCTCCTAGGAACCATCTATTCCTAGTTCCGCCGGGCTTCGCCCTGCAAGAAAGTAGTGCTAGCTTTGTTTGGATCGTCTGAGAGGATGCTGAAGCTATCCTCTCCACAACGTGAGTGAAGCCTAAAACTGTTGATACCGCCCATCTCAGAGAAATTAGCATCGGTCTTGTTCTCGCAGCAGGAGTAGGGATCCTCATTGGAAATAAAATAATAAAGGTGAAAACGACTCATCTTATATTCCTCTCTCATACGCACTCCAAATTCCGTCTCCTATGCAATTTCCCCTTTTCCTCCTAATATTTCACCGCTTCTATTTTTTAAGTTGGTAGAACAGTTGATTTGATCCTTCAACTTTTATCTCAAGCTCAAATTCGTCTCTCAACTATGAAATTGGTCAATCTAGTCCTCGTACTTTCTATCTGGGTTCAATTTCATCCTAAATCCTATGTGGCATGCATGCCATGTTCATGCCTAGTCAACAACGGGTAACGTAAAATGTGTCAATAGATAAGATATAAATAAACACTTTACCTCTGATTTTTTCCTCGCATTTGATGTCCTGTAAAAAATATGGTTCAATATAGTCAACTACAATGCATAAATAAACAAAAGTGTAAACTTGTGTTCATAGATATAAGATCAACAATAACTTATGTTTTTTATATTAATGAATTATGGGTCAATATAGCACTTGAATTGATGCATGTGCCGCACTTGGTAACATACCAAGAACTTTACATGCATGTGAGATGGCTTAGCATGCCATAGAGGACATGCCATATCAAACCAAAGTTGAAATTGGGCCTAAGTAAAAAAAAAGTTAAGGACTAAATTGGTCTTTTTGATAGTTGAAGGATGAATTTGAACTTTTGAAGAAAGAATGAAATTGCCTGTATGTTGCCTTTCAAGTTCGATCATTAAGCGGCTGCAGTGTATAAGTGGTGCGCAAATACTCTCTCTTCCCCCTCTTTTCTGGCTTTGCTTTAAACTAAAATTGTGGAGGACCTTTATAATTGCAAAGTTGTTACAAAGATGGGAGCTGTTTAGGTTCACCTAGATTGCGGCGTGGCTTGCCTTACATGCTAGTAGAATGTAGAAAGTAAGGTGAAATAGGTTATGGGATTTTGTAATTCTACGGTGGCGGATGGTAAGTTCTAGATCACGAATCGAGTTTGTTTGGATCATAACTAAAAATTGTAAAGAGCTGGATTTTCCGGCCATTTAGGCGAAGCACGGGCAAGAGCACGAGCACCGCGCCCGCGTTGGGGCGCGGAGCTAAGCCCTCCTGCCGCCGCTAGCGAGCAGAGGGAGGAGGCACTGCAGCAGCAGCAGCAGCTAGAGATGCCTGCGCGCGCATGGAGACAAGCATTACGCACAGCGCGTAGCCTGCCTGCCTGCCTGCCTGCGAGAGGCCTAATCCTTATAGCCCTGGCTGCTGGCTCAGCCGTTCCGTGGTAAGGTAGCGTGGAGGAGACGTGATGTCCCGATCAAGTAATTGCACAGGTTGACGACGATGGATCGATCGATCAGTCCGTGGCTGCTGGCTGGGCAGCAGTAGCTGGATAGCTCCGCTGCTGAGCTGATCGTCGCGTCCACGCCGGCGTCGACCGCAGCACTGGCCATCGGATTTCCATTCTTCAGACGTGCTGCTGCTGCATGGACACCTCGGTCACTTGCGCCAGCTGCACACGCCAAAGAGGTTGGAGGCGCGCACGGATGGCTGGCGGACCAATCACCGTTTCACCAGGGGATCCATCAAACCTGCAGCAGAGATGTGTGCCCGTTCCGTGGCTATCAGCAGAGATGTATGCTAGTCCATTTCGTCCGGAAACGTAATAATAAATACTGCCTCCGTTCTTATTATAGGTTTGACACCGTTCACTATTTAGCACAACCATTCATCTTACCGAAAAATGTAGATATTACTTTTCTTGGTTGTTGCTTGTTTTATCATTGAAGATGCTTACGACTCTTGTATTTTTTTTCTATCCACGCAACGAACTTCTAAATAAGACGAATGGTCAAACATCGTGACAAAATGGTGGCAAATATTTAGGAGAGCACGGAACACTAATATTCGGTTTTGTAAGATATATTTCATATTTGATCCGACGAAAACTATTTCGATGTGGTAAATGTCCGTGGGGTTTTTCTAGCTATAACCATGATCAATTTTAGAGAAGGTCGGCTGGATACATAATTAAAACACCTTACCTTTTGAAACAAATGGAGTACTAAATCTGCTATTCGGCGCATAACATATTTAAGCTTTATAAAATGGAAAAAAAATAATTCCATGGAACCCAACCACCCAATTTTATGTCGTCCTTTATTCAAAAATTTTCAGTGAGCTTCCACCTTAGAAAAAAAAATGGCACTAGGGCCTCTGTCATCGATGCTAAAACTTCTGAGCGAATAGTACTAGGCAACACTTTATACTGCCCTGACGTACAAATGTGTAGCATATGGCTATCATTCATCGTTGCAACAAAGGAAAAGACGAAAGTTTCATCTGAGACATGCATCGTGCTTGACTTGAGATCCCATCATTCTACCACAAAAGCTAAAGCATCTGATGATTGACGAACCATGGATGGGTGTGAGTGGTGACGCTATTATACATTCATGTTACCTTTGGATTATCACTTGCCATAGTACCTAATGAATCAGTTTAATCGTTCATTTGATCAGCCACAATATTTATGGCTTGCATCTCGAGCCCAATCTACCCAGAATATGCCTCATGTATTAACATGGTGCTTTCGGCAGATAACTGATGATGTACACGGTACACGTTATGAACTGAAAACAGAGCATGCCCTTCTATCCCCCTCGAACAATGAATTTCTAGAGCTTGCAGTTAAATTTCAGAAAAAGGAAAAATATGAATTCCCCAGTAACCATGTGTATTCTGTAAATTGTAATAGTATCTTTTCTTCAAAATTCAGACAAATTTTTCATGTCAAAGAAAGGCCTTAGGAACTAGTTTATGAAAAGGGTGACACATAGGAGAATGAGGAAAGCCAAATAGCGACCTATTACACCCCCATAGAGTGAGTCATTGCCGATGCTAAAACTTGCGTGCAGATACTACTCTGACGCCGGGCCTTAACGTACAACCGTCTAGCATGTGTGCATCATTCCAACACGCACAAAAGCAAAAGACGAGGGATCTCATCATCCGAGAGAGACACTGAGACATACATGAGTTGATGAGATCCCATCATTGTTGGACAAAAGCAAAAGAGCTTCTAGCTTGATGATTGAAAGAACCGTGCATGAATCTTTAGACACCATTATAGGCCCGAGCACATCCTAAATCATACATGTTATACTACCTTTGGAATTTCTAGCCAAGCCATTACAGTCATGAAATATGTGAGGAACCATGCAAATAACTCGAATTTAATCAAGTCGTTGTCCATCGGCCAACTTGATTAAGGAGAAATAATTCGGATAGTGAAAGGATATTCATCCTCCTAAGTGGTTTTTGGATCAACATTTGTCACAAGAGATCATTGTTATGTATTATTGTGGTGAATTATCTTATGTGTCCCTATATAAATATTCTCAAAATCATGATCAAATTCTCTATCAAAACCATCTTTTGCCTGGCCCAGCTTGGTTTCTTGGATGAGCCGGTCCGTCAGCTAAGAGATTGTGTCTATGTACACATCTGTGACTGAGCCGGTTTCTCCTTGGTCGGCCAGTCGGTCGGCTGAGAAAGAGCTATTGTTTTCACTCCGGGTGAGCTGGACCTCCCATTGGTCGACCGGTCGGTCCGCCGAGAATTGCTTTCTGTTCGCATACTGGCTGAGCCGGTCCTTCATTCGGTCAGGCGAACCATTGGCCAGGGTGGACGTTTCGTCTATTACTGCGGGTCTCTCTCTCTCTCTCTCTCTCTCTCTCTCTCTCTCTCTCCCTCCCCCCCCCATCCATTCAACCCAACTGCTTAGTCCACCCGACTGCCGCCTCCTCTCTCCGTCTCCCTCATGTGCCGTCTCCTCCTCAGCTCGCGCCGTTGCTCCCTCCCTCATGGGTGCATGCGGCTGCTCCCCCGTGGCTACTACACCCATCAGCTCTAGCTCTAGCCGGCGGTGGTGGCCAGTGACGAGGTGGTCCGGCCGCCAATGGTGGTGCTCCGGCTGGCCACTTCTCGAGTTCCAATCTTTGGAAAGGTTCAAGCTCGTGTGGTCGTGCTTCTCCCCAAGTGATTCATCTCAAATTGAGCCATGTTTTTGAATCGTGTTTGCGTGGCAACCATTCTTTCAAGGCATATCAATCTTCCTATGGCTTGATCTCTTTCTCTAGAGCTTTAGAATCAAATCCCTTTGGTAGAACATCTCATCTAGCATCAATGTACTAGGATCTATGAGGGTTTGAAATTTTATTGGATATTTTCTCCTGATTTACAATTTTTCTACCCCTAGGTTGTATAGGTCCGGCTGAGCCAGTCTCTATCGACTGAGCCGGTCCTGGACACTCCTTCAACCACTTTTCATCTATCTAACTTCAATATCATATCATCCTATACATTCTTTGTAGACATCATGGGTCGTGAATGCCGTAAAGCTTCACGCAATGTGCACTATGAGGAAGCAAGTGATAATGAAGCAACAGAAAGTGAGGCAGAAATTGGGTCCATGCAAGCATCTTCTAGCAAAGCTCCCTAGCGCAAACCAACTCGCAAATTTCCAAGATCAAAGTACAGGGGCAGTGGTTCACTTGAGCTTGGAGAATCATTCACTCCACGCACATCTAGTGGTGCTTGAAGGAAATCAACAGCTGAAGACGACCTATTGGTAGGAGGTGAAGGTATAGGAGATGGAGAGGATTGAGTAGTGGAAGGTTTGGGCTTGCGAAAGCGACTTAGAGGATTATTCGGATTGACTCAATTTGGACAATAACCCTCATACTTTACATCCTTCACAAAAGTCTTCTTGGTCACCACTGCAATAATCTCATAATATATGGAGCACGACAAGGAGCTCTTTCTCCTGGGCAACTCCCGTAGGCACGCCCCGCACCAAGAAGGGACGAGGAGTTCCTCCCTGTACCCGGACCCGGCGGGTGGAAGCACTGACACATCCTCCGCCGGGAGGTGACGCCTCCCCCGTGGTCGCCCAAGGCATCTAGGGAAGCCGCTCCGATTGCCCAACGGAGACGGAGCCCTGCCTGCGCACCCGCTCCCCTCGATCATCCGAGCAGAGCACTCGAAGGACCGAGCTGTAGAGAGGCCCGGGAGCACGGCGTCACCCGCGTGCTATCCCCTGCCGCTCGCAAGCATTCTTCTAGCACCAGATGCTGGAGCAACCACCGGCTCCATCAGGTGGACGCACACGAGTTGAAAGCAACTCCATTATACGAGATCAAGCTTGCCCACGACTTAGGTTCTGGATGGGTTCAAAAACTAGGTCCCGGAGGCTAGCTTTGCTGCGCGGAGCGCGGCTCCACCTCAAAAGAATGGAAATCCTCATAGGGGAAATAGGGAAGATCCCCTCTATGGCAGGCTGACCTGACGGATCGGGCAGGCCTTGATGTTCCGCACCGAAAAGTAGGCTGCTGGTACCACTGTGGCACACTTATTGCATGGTCAGACTAAGGCAATCCCGATTGACTCACGGTCACAAGGGGGAGCCCCTCCTACGCGATGTCTCTTTGCGACTGAGGCAGAGCGATGCGACCTCTCACTCTAAGCAAAAGCACGATGCAGTGAGAATAGCGCCTTCGCGATTAAACAAATCGCAAAGCCGCTCGGGGGCCTCTGACGGGTCCAGGGACCCGGGTCCCCAGCGGGCCCACTTCCTGCTGGTACTCTGGATTGCCTAAGACCACACGTAGATCAAACGACCGCGCTCCTGAGCCGTGGCCTTCTCCAGGCCGTCCAGGCCCACGGTGCCGATGGGTCGGCTGGTCGGCTGGGGCCTCGACCCGCGTCCCCGACCATGGGGACGACTAAGGCCTAGGTCCGTACCATGGTCCTGAACTAAGATGCCGATCGAACTCCGCCACGCACGTGTCACTTTCCTCGACTAACAAGGTCGGGAGCCGGCCGAACCTCGCACACTGACAGTCCCCAGGGGCAGATGCTGAGGATAAGGACGAACGCACAAGAGTCAATTACCGTACAGGGCCAACCACTCCCCCCACGGGGGTTACAGTCCCTCTTACTGCCACTACAGGAGGGACACTATTTCACCTGCCCATCCTCGCGAAGGGACGGGACGCATTGCCATCACGACGCGGCGAACACACCTCCATCACAACGGAGTGACGGGGTGTAGCGCTAGGGATGGAGCGTTACTACCATTCCGTACTTATTGTCGCACGTAGGACTTGGATGATAGTCATCGGAAGGCCCCGACTGATAGAGTTGGTGGTCCCAACTGATAGAGCTGGCGACTCTGACCGGCGAAGCAAGGAACACTCTCTCTTTCTACCTCACTCTTTCTACCTTTGGTTCCCCTGTAATGGAGACCCCCTTGGACTATAATAGGGAGGGTCATCTGCCTAGGAAAGGCATCTGGATTATACAACATCATCTACTCGCAAACTTGCAACTCCCCAAACTCTCACGAGCACTTGGCCTCAATCAATACAACCGACTCACCCCCGATTGGACGTAGGGCACGATTGCTTGAACCAGTATAAATCTTGAGTCATTGTATGCTAGACCACCTCCGATCACGACACGCGATACACTTTGAGTAGGTTTAGTTGTCGGCCATTTTTGGAACCGACAACATTTGAAGCCATAAACATTGAATTCAATTCATATGCCCACATTTAGGGGTAGTTTCACAAATATAAGGATTCAAACCTTGATTGGTATTTTATTGTCATTCCTTTATTTCACTTCAATTTGGGCTATCATCAATCATAGAAATGGGGAGATTGAAAGGGCATTCATCCTCCTAGGTAAGTTTTGGTGATTTAATGACAATCTCGAGCATGAGCGCAGATTTTAAGCCATAGAGGATGATTGGCGACCCCCAAAATGAAGGTGAAAAGAATTGCAGAATTTCTACTCAATCAAGCAAATATTTATTTATGTTTCATTTTTGAATTTGAGTATAGGGTGCCGTACTATCAAGGGGGATTCAAGGTGTGTGTTTTTACATGTGTTCCAAAGCACGAAAGATCATAAAGAAACCCTCACACACACCTATATACTTGAAACAATTCAATTCTATCCTATTTCAAGTCATGTGCGGCTGAGCTAGTATTTCACTGGTAAGCCGAACAATCAGCCAAGAATGTATTTCTGTCCAAACTGCGGCTGAGCTCGTATTTCACTGGTCAGCCGGACCATCAGCCGAGAGAAGCCTTTTGTTCTTATAGCGGCTAAGCTAGCCCAGAACGGCTGAGCCAATATTACACGGGAATGCACAGTAACAACTAGTTGTTGGGTGAAGTATATATATGCGCCCTCCTGTTCCTTCATTACTTGAGACAAATAGGCCTTCTAGCATTCATTCCCACTCCTCCACTTCACTCTTGAGCATTCATCTCGAGATTTGAAGTGAGATTGGACAGTTGCTTGGGAGAGCTTGTTAGAGTGCATCTCATCCATCTCTTGAGCTTTGGAGACTCCGACAGGCACCATCTCGGATTTGTTACTCTTGGAGTCTTGAATAACTAAATGGCTAGGCGTCGCCATTGAGCACCCAACTCGTGTGGGTAGCCCTGGCAAGTTTATATCACCCATCCTTGTGGAGTATGTCATAGTAAGTAAGTCAATCTTAATCTTTATGGTCGGTTGAGAGAGAAAAGGGTAAGAACTCTTTGTAGGCTTCTTAATGGAGACATAGCTTCCTTTCATGGGAGTGAACTTTGGATCTAAATCTCGTGTCTCCTTTGTGCTTGTTGTGTTCCTCATATTCCTTTTATTGCTCGCATTGACTTTTGGTTTCCTAGACCGATCTATGTACTGCGAGTGATTTGGGTGCAGTTGTTCCATGGATCTATAAGATGACACTCTCACAAGGTTGTGGTAACAAGTAGATCTAAATTTCATTGGTTAAATTTGTGTGATAATTTGTTTTGAGCTCCTAGGTTCAACTGAACCGGTCCGCACCAACTGAATTGGTCAAGAACCGGTCGAGCTGTGTTGGACCGGCTGAGCTGGCCCTATTTTATCCATTTCGAATTGTTTTGTGATTTTTTTTAGAAAATGCCTATTCACCCTTAGGCATCACAAGGAATCTTCCATGTAGTCCTTGAGATATCTCTAATAATATGCAGCTCAGGAGCGAGCTAATGGGCGGGACTCGTGTGGCATCGCATGGCACGTGGATGCTGGCGGGACTTTGTTTGGTTGGGCTTCCAACCGGCTGTGGCTCTTAAAGAAAGCCAAAAGCCAACGAAAGATCCTGTCTATGGCCGGAAGCCACCTCTAAAACCCAGTTTTTTCTCTATACAAAACTGAAAGCAGGTCTTACATGCTTTTCTAGCTGTGGTGGTGGGAAGTTCCAAGAAATTACCTTATGTTGGTAGGGATTTGTTTCTTCCTCTCCCCCGTCAACTCTCTCTCGCTCGTTCCTCTCGCAGCGGCGCACGCTCCCTCTCCGAGGCCCCTACGGCCCGCCCCTCCCCGACAACCCCCTCTCCGACGCCCTGCGCAGCACCCAGGCGCTTGGTTTTGCTTGGAAATGCAGATTGCCTAGCTCAGCCACCGAACATCACCTCCGCCCGTCCGCCACCGGCGCGGGCGTAGGTCCACCGCGGCCCCGTTCCCACCGATGCGCGCGGCCTCCCCGGCACTGCCGCACGCTCCTCGGCGCGGGCGCAGCACCACCGCGGCCCCGTTCCCCGCCGATGCGCGCGGCCCGGCTCTGGCCCCGTCGCAGCTCCACCGCGCAGCTCCTGCGTCGCCCCGCGCCGCCCCTAGTCTTGCTTCCGTCGCGCTGCCGGCAGCCGGCCCTACTCCCTTGCGTGCGCCACCTCCGCGCGCGAGCTCCGCCGAGCTCCTCCGGCCCTCCTACTGTCGCCGCCGCCCCAGACCCTCCTTCCTTGCGCGTGCCGCCCCCGACCCTCCTCTCTTGCGCGAGCTCCGCCGCGGGCCCGAGCTCCTCCGTGCGCGGGCTCCACCGCGGGCTCGAGCTCCACCGTGGACGGGCGCGCCGCGAGGCTCCTCCTCCGCCGCGAGCTCCAGCCGCCGCCGCTCCTTCGCGCTTTGGCCAGTGAGAGGAAGGAGAAGGTCCGCTTGCCAGCGAGAGAGGGAGAGAGTTGAGTGGGGAGGGATGTGGATGACGCGTGGTTTCCTTAAAAGTTTCGAGTAAAAGTTTTCTCAAAAGCCACAACTGCTAATGAAATTATTTTTAGTTTTTTCGCAGGTCACGGCAGATTTTTTACAGCCCACGACCCACAACTGCTTTAATACAACTTAACCAAACACATTATTAATCTGTTTGATCAAAGTTAGCCGTACTAATATGATGCTGACGTGGATACCGGATTGCTCGGGTGGAAGCTCGGACAGTCCACGCTTAGTATGAAAACAGAGCTTAGCCACATAATTTTTGAAATGTTTAAATCTCTAACACCTCAATAACCATGATTACTGCCCGATGACGATTGTAATGAGATGATTAGAAAATAATCTAAATTATTCATAGGGTTGTTACAAAATGCTACTTCCTCTATTCTAGAATATAACTAAGTTTAGATTTCTTTTCTTCACATCAAACTTTCAAACTTTGACTATGTATAGCAAAAAATTGAAAAATGGCAATATAAAAATAATATTTTTGACTATGAATAGAAAAAATTCGTGAAAATTGACCACATAAAAATAATATTAATTGATTTATAATAAAATCAACTATTATAACATGTAAATTTTTATTTAAAATTAATTATTTTAAAGATATTATTGATCAAAGATTAAACTGTTTGACTTTAAAAATTATAAACTAGCTATATTTCAGAACGAAGCATGTAGATTGCACCGACGGGGGACAGGGCGTGGTGGGTGGGATGGGTGAATGATGAAGGTTTCAGGCCTTCGGTCAGGGCCAGGCCAAAGCCGGGGCCCTGCACCAGCGGTCCAGTCCGTCCCGGCGTATATGCCGTTATATCTATCTATCCATCCATCCATCCAAGTCAGCGCATCAACCAACCATGCATCAAGGTTTTCCGGATGGATTCGCTCTCTCTCCCTTGAGACATGCATGCATGCAAAAAGCACCTTGCGTTACATCATGGTCACTACCTTGGATTGGATTGGACGGCTGTAGCGATCAGCTCCTTGTGCTCACTAGATTTGTCCACCACAACTCGAGAAATGAGACTGGCTACTTGATCGAGAAAGCGCCATTCTCTCCGGCTCAAAATACATCTTGTTTTACGATTTTGTTGGGCAAATTTGTTTAGCTTTGACCACTGATGTATGGATGATTGCGTAGGTTGGCGATTTAAGATATGTGTTACTAGGTTCACTGTAGAGAACACTTTCAAAATATTTAAATGCATGTACTCGAAATGTCACATTTTCCACGGAAATTATTGGTCACAGCTTCGCTTCGTAGACAGTGTCCACGTTCTAAGGGCCTGCTCTGCTTCACAAATCGCAGCTCAGCTTCATGAACTTCACAGCAGAGCAGCTCAGCTTTGAAGTTGCAGAGTTTTTGAAAGTGTTTGGCTAGCAGACCAACTTCAGCTTCAGAAAATAGAGATTCGGATTGGAAAAGTCCCTTATGCCCTTGAACGATGTATGAGAGGATTTCATTTATGATTTTCCATCTAAACGACTAATTAAAAAATAACAGTACATTATAGATAGATAATAAATAGATAATAAAGTACAAATATTCCAAAATAATTCCATTACATATCAAGTCTCAATGATCTACTACTCATGCTACATACAACTTTGAGAAATAGCCGTTGCTAATGCATCACGAAAAACATCCATAGTAGGCGCATTGGGTACCGGAGATGATCCATCCGAGGGCACTGCATACTTGTTATACCTTTCCGGTATTGTAGGCTCATAATTTTCATCACGCTCCACACGTTCAAAGTCTAAATCACCACTGTTATGCTCACGGATGAAATTATGGATCACCATGAGTCCTATCGGTATCATCTTTTGCTTCCATAATGGATACATCGGTATTTTATAGAGAATTTGCCACTTCATTTTGAAGACTCCAAATGGCCTCTCAATAACACTACGAAATTATACCGATTTCGGAAGACTGGAGATGCGGGCATGACCTCTGCTGCCTCCCGCGCCGCCCCTGCCAGCTCCGCCCCTCCCAGCGCCGCCCTTGCTGCCTCCCGCGCCGGCCAGGCCCTGGGCCGCGCCGCCCCTGCCGCACGCGCCCGCGCCGCCCGCGTCCGGGCCCGCGCCGCCCACGCCCGCGCCCGCAGCGCCGCCCGTGCCGCCCGTGGACATGCCGCCCGCGCTAGGGTTTTGAGGATGGGAGGAAACAGAGGATGGCAGCAGACAGGGGGAGGAAGATGGGGGGGGGGGGCGGGTGGGATAGAACGGATAGAAGAAAAACGTTTCAGGTGTGTAATCAGTGGCATTGGTGGGTAATTTTCCCCCAACTTCACGAGGGAGTTCAAAACGGCTACTCGTGAAGTACCCTTTTGGCTGCTTCATGGATTTCGTGAAGTTGGGGCCAACTTCACGTTTTTGGTAAAGCTGAGCTGGTGAAGCTGAGAGTGTTTGGCTACAGTTTCGTGAAGCGAAATCGAATTTCGTGAAGTGAAACAGTCCCAAACAGGCCCTAAATTGAATGTATTCCCCTACCAACGGACACTGTCCATTTCCACGATCCTCCGCGCACCTATGTATGGCAGTGCCCGATATCATCACATTCCATACCTCTCGTAAGCCTACGTGTAGTATCAATAAACGCCTAAATGCTAAAACTTAAAGAATTTTTTTGCACTAACATGCTCAGACGAAGTTCCCTCTCTTCTACGGTTCAGGAATGAAGGATGACTCTATCGCCAGAAAGATGATAGGGGCTTGAGCCCCCTCGCACCTGCCCTATTGCGGTAACCACTGGGCACATTAACTCTACTGATTAAAATCTAAAAATCATATTTTTTTAAAAATTTTTAAGTTAAATGCATATCCATATCTCCTTCATTAAAATAAACAAAGTTTAATAATGATTATATATTGCGGATGGGCTGTTGAGGTAACCATCTCTGTGGGGAGTTGTTCTTATTGGGTGTGTAAGAGTTTTGGTTAGGGTTAGAGAGAGATAGAGAGGAGAGGCTATTTGTTTGAATTTTTTTTTGACACCCAATGCTTTAATTAAGTTAGAAGTGGCTTGTAATCGGATCTCTTGAGGTAATACAGAAAACAATTTCATGCCAAATTGTTCCCTTCTCCCATGATCTGAAATTTATCTTTTTCGGAATTTTCGGGGGCTATTTTCAAGGAATTTTCATTCATCGCATTTGACTGCGATTTAGGTCTGATTTCTTGAGGGGTTTTAGTGCTAGCATATGTGACAGTTCCTTCTCCTTTATGGCTCAAGAATGAAGGATGACTCTGTCGCCAGAAAGATGATAGGGGGCTTGAGCCCCCCTTACTCCCCTGCTGCCCAGTTGCATTCACCACTGGGCACATTAACTCTACCGATTGAAATCTAAAAAATATATTTTTTAATTGTTAAGTTAAATGCAGATCCATGTCCCCTTCGTTAAAATAAACAAAGTTTAATAATGAATATAAGCGTGCAAATTCTTGCTTCATTGCTACAATGCTGCTCAATCTCTTTTCTTTTTTTTGAAAAGCTACTCAATCCAATTTAAGCCCTTGTTTTTCTTCCAGCCCAACCGTACTGTACGGAGCAGGAGCAGCAGCAGCAGCTGCTGGTCGGCATGGCAATCGCCGGTGATGCAGCTGCATTGGCGCGGGTCGACAGCCCAATCCGCCTGAAAAGGAGGGGAAGCCAAAGCGATCGGATGGTGGAACACAAGTGGGGGACGAGGCCAGACACGCGCCTTTGATGGTGATGGAGATGCATCTTTTACGCGTGTTGCCGTCCGCGTACTTGTGTTCAGCAGCAGCAGGCCAGCACCAGCAGGATAATGGCTCACTCTGACACTGCGCATTCTCGTAGATCAGAAGAGAAAAAAGGCCTCTAATGATACTAGGACAACTAGTAGCAGTATCTGGTCTGTTACATGCGTGGATCTATCGCAAACAGAGGCTTTGTATTTGCATATATAAGCATTTCTTAAGAGAATAAACAGAATTAGTACTTGCTGGTACTAGTGCACACTGTGCAGTATCAACATCATTATGTTCTCTGTCAGTCCTGTTTGTTCTCTCTGCCTGATTTGATGTCTGTCATTTTTTTTCTCGAACCCAAGTCCTTGCCATGATGTTCTGGGCTTTGGAACGAATCTGAACCGATCAACATTGTTGGCTAGAGGTTACTGGTCTCAAGATTCGTCCCCTGTTTGAGCACGAGCGTCACAGCTACAACCAGTTCCTTCGTCCTGGATGCAATAAAGAACTAAGCCTCTATGAAAAACCGCATCACAAGAATGCAATCCAATGTTTATGCTGCTAGTAGGCAAACATCTCCATGGAGACAAGGAAGCCAGACAAACTCACCCTGCTACTAGCAATAATGTTGTGTTGTTAGGACATGTGACAGAGTGGGGGCAAATGATCGAAAACGCCCGGCTCAAAGCAAGTACATCATCCCTCTTGCCTGCATATGCATCCAAACAAAACCAAACCTTGCCTTGCATGCCCTTGTCCCCCATCCATGGAAAACACCAGCAAATCAGGACACACACATGGTGACACACAGCCACACAAGCTACACATACAAAGGCACAATTTCTACTGTTTCAATTGGAAGATCAACACTACTAGTACATTGTCCTACTCCTATTTCAACAATATTGTATTGTACTAGTATTGAGGTATGGCCATTGGCCAGAGGTTTCTTGCAATCTTTTGCTAGTTGCAGCTCTTGGCCAGTGTTGCAGGCTGTAGCTGCAGCCTGCAGCTCAGCCTGGGACACAGCAGCAGCCAGGCCCCTTGCTACTACTGCTGCTAGAGGCAGAGCACAGTAGTGTATGACTATATCTCCTTGGCAGCTTTAAGAATCCAAAACAGTCTAAACAACGCCTTTAAAGCGGGCCAGACCTGAGGTAAAGCTAAAGTCCAAAAGCCCATGCATGCACCAAAAGCTATCAAAGCCCAAAGCTGAAGGACAGGGCAGGGGAAAATGTTGTTGTTAACAGTTCTTAATCCCTCTCTCTCACTTTCTTCCTCTAGGGCTGGCCGGGCAAACAGTACCATGCATTGGTCTCCGTGCATGGAGCATGAGTGCCCATCAGCCATCACCATCATCTCTGTCTCTCTCTACACTTTGCCAATGTGATGGCTGATGAAGTTTGTGTCAGCCCAAGCCTGTATGGATGGCTCAATGGATGATATAGCTGGTAGGGGTACTGGAGAACGTGGCAGCTCTAGAGATTCAGTGATTTACATTGTTGTTCATCGTTTTCAGATGCTGTTTGAACATTGCCAGTAGTACGCCGTGTGATCGTAGATGCGTGGCCTTGCAGACGCTGCAGTTGAACAGCTACTGCCATAAATTTGCTGGCTCATGAACGGGATGTGCAATGGAATCCAGATCCAAGAACTGATCTCGTCTGCTAGCAAGTAGGGTTGGTTGCCTTGGGGCCTTAACTCTTAAGCCTTTAAGCTTTTGCATCGACACAACCATCTTTAGCTTTTGATGCCTGGCAAAGATGGTTTCTGTTGTGGCTTTCACTTTCGCTGAATCAGTGGTAGAGCATCTGCTTTGATCTCCCCCTCTTTTCGGTGCCAGTTGATTGATTGATTTGCATTGACCTGCGTTGCTAATAAACCAGTGAGATAAGACAACTTGACTTACTGTTCCGGCTATTATTATTATTATTATTATTAGCAGCAGCAGCAGCAGTTCTTATCCACTCAAAAAAAAGTTACGCTGGTGCTGTGAGATAGAAGCTGTATTGAGGTAATTGTGGTTATTAGTTGGCCAGTCAATTTCGAGCACGTGTCAGCTACGACTACATGCAGTCAGTACGTGCACAGGGACAACAAGCTACAGTCCATACATGCGTGCACGGTGCACCTAGAGAAGCTGTTCGTGGCACAATGGCAGTGCTGTGGATCTTTTCCTCCTGACCTACGAGAATGCACAGTAGTGGTCAGTGAGCCAGTAATGCCTGGAAACAATTCAAATAGGAAACAGAAACAAGTGCTCCTTGCCTGTGTCTTTGGTACCTGTGTTGTTTCACAGGCAAGGCCGCAAGGGCAGGTACCCGGCAACAAGGTATCCAAAGACTTGGTTCTGGTGTCCCTTGCATGGCCAATGCGAACAAAGGGATGGTGCTTCCTTGACCTTGAGTTGGGCACCTTCAGTCATGTGTCCCTTTGTTCGTCACATGCCTGTCCAAACAAACAGAACATGATCAATAGCAGGACAAGTCTGTCTGGTTGCAAATGTTTTTGGGATTCCAGTCGTGATAACGTCCTGAAACATTACATCCTGCTGAGGGCAATGCAGATCAGGAACACGCTAGAGGGAGGATCGCCGGATCCTAAGTTTCTGTTGGAGCAGTAGGACGTACTACTAGGAGTGAAATCGTCAGCAAGGTTTCTTCACTTCAATGCGCCAGGCGAGAAGGCAGGTGCAGGCCCAGGAGGACGGACCAAGAGTGACTGTGATGCTCGCGCTCAAACAGGAAGCGAATCTTGAGACCAGGAAGCCCTTGCCGACAGATTATTCGAGCGGTTCACATTCAGTGCCAGCATCATGGCGAGAACTGACACTGGCATTCTCCGAGCCATCGTTGTTCCACACAAGCATCTCTATTTCTCAGAGTCCAAACTGACACTGGCAGTTCTTTGTTTGTTCTCCTAGTTTCACTCGGACTGTAATAGTTGGGCCCTTGGTTTAGACCACGTCGGAATCCATCCGCAAGAATTTGGGCCCATTCTTTGCATTGCGCCTCAAAGCAGCAAAAGGCCGGAGCAAATACTTAGAGCCCATTGAGCCTTGGGCCACCAAAGTAATCTCCCGATCTCAAGAAAAAAAGGAATCAAAGTAATAATCTCCCAAAAATAAAGAATAAATCTTTCTTGGTATTAATTTGCTTGCCCTTTTATTATTTGAAGAATCAGAACGGACAGGGGGATAAAGAAAGGTTGGGGCCGTTCCTTTTTTACCCCTATTGAAATATAATAAGTTCATAAACACTCGTCAAATACGTCTAGGAAGGGCAAACATGCATGATGCCACGTCTAGTAGCAGCAAACCCTTTTTGCGGGTGCAAATGTTAAATGTCGACCATGTACATCTCAAGCACTAATCAATCAATCATATAGTAAGGATTTATTTAAATAGGCTAAAGTTGAATGCTGAACTTTAGCACCTATTAGTACTCGTACTCTGTCTAAAATTTTAAGTTTTAGCTAAAGTTTAAAGTTTAGCTCATTCCATTACCATTTCTGTTTGGATGAACCAGTGCTAAACTTTAGCACCTTTAAATATTAGCACTTGGATCCAAATATCCTTCAAGTATTGCCGCAACAAGGACAATTTGCCTAAGAACAAGGTATTGCGACTCCAATTTGGTTTTGTTTTGTGCAACCAGGAGCCGCACAAAAAGAATAAGATGGAAATGATTAAATAAAAATGAGTTCAAACTGTATCTGTTTTTTACAGTGCTTGTATTTTAAAAGATGAAATACAGAATCCTGCGTTTATACAAGCAAGCACAGGCACCCATATCAAGGTAGGCAAAAAGTTTCTATTTTTCGGAGTTCAAACCGTACCAATTCATTTTTCCAAGATCATTGATTTTTAGAAAAAACTGATGCAGGCGCTTATCCGCGCGCACACGCGCACTCACACCCTATCTCTATTAGGAACTTCGAGAAACTAGATTCACATCTATTGAGATTGATGAAAAGATATGTCAAAACTGGGATAAGCAGGTTTCACTTTAAGAAATCTAATCAACTGAGTTACATGAGAATAAATCTAACCAATTTAGTCACAATTTGAACTCTGAAAAATACAAAAATATGTGTGTCAACCAATGGCAATAACAAGCTGAGCACAGTTCAGTTGGTTAGGCTCAATATGGTGGAACCTACCCCACTGTGCTCGATTCTTTTCGAGGTAGAAGACAACAAGATATTTTTTGTGACTTTGTTAATCTCAAAATTTATCGCCCTAGTTTGCATTTAAATGTTGAAAAGCAAATGGTCTCTAGATGATAAACCGTTAAATCCTTCGTATCCAGTAAGTACAGGAGATGTTACTGGTCCCAATTTTAGCATATCAAACTTATTTTAAAGTAAGATATTAGCTACACTTGCAAACACATCAGATGACCACATGCAGGAAATCCACCTCTTCTCTTTCGTCGCTTGCCCTGAGTGAGTCGCTGACGAAGATCATTGAGGTTGAGGGTGAGCGAGGTTGTAGACGGCCACGGATTGGTTGAAGAGAGAGAAGAAGAACGCCAGGACGGCGAGCACGAGTGCGATGACGGACCACGGGTTGCTGCAGTAGTCGCGCATGAACCTGGCCCTGTGCCTGTGCCAGCTCATGTCGTGGTAGCGCTTCACATCGGCGAAGAGCGGCGCGAACAGGTGGTCGTCGTAGTTCATGGTGCTGCAGGCGCCCAGGGACTGGAAGAAATTGGCGGCCGCGTCGTCGTCGCTGGACAGCATGTTGTCCACGATCCCCCGGCGCTGCAGCTCCTCCACGTCCTTCCCCGTCCTCACCAGCGACGCCATGAGCGCCGCGTAGCTCGTCAGCGGGGCGCCGGAGGAGCCAGTCCGGGGGCCCCTGCTCTGCTCGAAGGCGACGAGGTTCACGAGCAGCGGCAGGCTCGCCTGGTCGATCGCCACGGGGGGCACCTCCATCACGCCCTTGTCGCCGTCGAACGTTATGTCGAACATGCCGCGAGGGGACGGCGGCTTCCTCACGAACCGGACGCCGGCCTCGCGGAGCGCGCTCACGCAAGGTATCACCTGCGGCGGCGGAGGCGAGGCCTGGCTCGACGCCGCCGGTGGCGCCTGAGGCCTGGGCACGAACGCCTCGTGGAAGAGGTGGAGCAGGTGGTCGATCGGGCCTGTGGGTGCCTTGCACGGCGACGGCGGTTGGTGGGGCAGGAGCGCGCCGTTGGGCTTGAGGTGCAGCAGTAGGAGCGCCAGCAGGTCGTTCCTCGGGACCCCGCCGCGGAAGAAGGCGTCGAAGAGCGCCTCTAGGACGAAGAAGGGGACCTGGTTCTCCACGAGGAGGAGGTCCGAGTGCAGGAGCACGAGCGCCCAGCCGGCGTCGCAGAGCACGTCGGGCTCCTGCCGGTGCCACTTGAAGAAGAACTCGAGCACGAAGCAGCCGTCGAGGAGCAGCATCTCCGCGAACCCTTCCTCGGCGTCGGCGTCGGCCTCGCTGTAGCAGGCGCGGGCGCGGGACTCGACGTCGCGGACCGCGCGCACGAAGGCGCGCAGGGGCACCGGGGCGGCGCGCTGGAGCAGGTGGCGGAGGTAGCGCCACTTGTGCCGCTCCATGGCGCGGAGCTCGGCGCGGCCGCGGTAGTAGGGGCCGACGGACACGAGGCGGGGCTCGTACAGCGTCCGGTTCACCTCGCGGACGCAGGCCGGGACGCGGAGGATGGTGAAGGAGCCCCCCTTGCCGCCGCCGTGGCCCCCGTCACTAGTAAGCCGCCGCTCGACGGCGAGCTCCAAGGGGTCCTCCTCCGTCGTACCAGGCGGCGCGTCCGGCGTGGCACCAGAGGACGTGGTCTCGCCCGCCATGGCGTCGCGATCCAGTTGTGAATGGCAGACCGAGCTGCTAACCGAATTTAAGAAGACAGTCATGGCAACTCAGCAAACCAGGGCGGCAGTCAGCAAACCAGCCCCCCACCCCACCCCCCCGCCCCCCGCTTCTCTCTCTCTCTCTCTCTCTCTCTCTCTCTCTCTCTCTCTCTCTCTATATATATATATATATATATATATATATATATACTTGTATGATAGCTAGGTAGGCAGACGCAGAGAGATGGGCAACGCACTTTGTGCCTGGCGGCGGCAGCCCGCGGCGAGACTGCCGTCGCCGCCGAGGGATTGGTCTTTGTTAGGTACAATTGCCAAATTGATCTTGCTTTCAGAGTACCTGCGTTCTTATTGATGCATATATACATTGTTTCCCAGGACAGCCCGGTTAGCGCCATCGCGGGCGATGAGTAGGTTCGACCACAACGGGCACCCTGCCCTCGGCTTCGTCCCCGGCCGCCGCCTCGTCGACGAGCCTGCAGCCGCATCCCAGGATGAACCGTCCATGGGTTCTTCCGAGTCCACCAACAATGGTGGTAGTAGTGCTGCGGGAGCAGGGGCCGAGATGCCAATCAGAGAAATAAGGTTAGGCCGTAGGGTGAAGCTGTGGATTTGCCTTTGTCGATCTCCAAGCTAAACTTGCTGACCACACCCAATAATTCTGCTGCATGGGTTATTTGCAGGTGTGTGGATTCACGCCCCACGAGGACCAGCTACTGCTGTGGTCTCTCCTCAGCCACCTTGCAGCAAGAACCTTAAGATCAACTTGTTTGGCTAATACTCCTCCTTGCTTTTGGCATTGCTGCTTTACCTTTTGTGCTTTTCTCCCTGATGATCGATGAAATAAAGGCAAGGCTTGGTTTTCCACTAGGATCCCAAAAGTATTCACGGCCTAGATCATCACTCCCACGGAGGTCGCCCCCGGCCCAACCGCTCAGTCCACCATGGCCGTCTGGCTGCCTAGATAGTGAGCTAGAGATCGAATTGGTCTCATACTACCTCTCATCCATCACACATACTATAAGTCTATCTAGATTTGTGAGGAGTAAAACATTATTAACTTCAACTGTCTATCTAGATTTGTGAGGAGTAAAACATTATTAACTTCAACTGTCAATATCTTAAATTTACATAGCCCGGAAACACAACATTGGCACTACTGGGTCCATTACAAAAACTGCTACCTAAAAGACATATCTCTAGTGTCATTTAAATTTTGTTAAAACAGTGGATTCATATTTGTGAACAGGCTGTGAGTAGGATTTTTGTTTGCCCCGGATCTCAAGTTCGTTCTCAACCAAACCGTCTCCATCTGTGCGGTGCGCGTCGGCAGCAGAGTTGCTCGAAGACTCGGGATAAAGAATTGAATGAGCCAACGCGTATTCCACTTCCACTAAGGTAGTAGCTGCGTGTGGCCGGATGATCTGCTAAGCTGCGTTTTCAAGAACAGGAACGTGCGCAATCTTGTAACAAGAAAGCACAGCAGCTACCATGTGAGCAAATGATTGGGACAGCTGCGTTTCTCTCCCCTTCCCTGTCGAGATCTGAAAAAATCGTGCAAGTGCAGCATGCCTTTGTCAAAATTCCATCATTCCACGTGTCATTTACTAGAGAACTTGGGTGGTCGTGTCTATGCAAATGCTCACGGATAGATGAAAATACTGAAGAACATGGCACCATCTCTCAAGATTGATCCGTGTATACTACTAGAAAAATAGGCTATTACCATAAAAAATATTGCAACAACATATAACATATAAATTGTTACAATAAGTAAGTGATATTGCCATAGTTTGAAATTTGGTGGCAATATATCTGTTATAGTGCCACGAATTTTATTGCATTGCCATATGTTCAACTTTCATTGCAACAGGTTAACATCTACTGCAACATTAGCTTATATTGTTATATTGTTGCATTAAGGTGATTGTTTTGCCACACTAAACTAGTGTGGTAATATTTTAAAAATTAGTTGCAAAAAAAGTTATTATTGCCACGGGTGTAGCGTTGCAATATATGAATATTATTGCCACGTTTTCTAACTATTGCAACGTTTTTTATTCATTCTCACGGTGAATCGAGAGGATTAGAGTAAACTATTAGCAAAACATACAACGAAAGTTACTGTAGAATAGTGGCAAAAGTTTGTAATCCTTTAGGTCCATGGCTCAAAGCCAACTAGTAAAATTTTTTATATTTTTTACTTCTAATTATTTTTTGCCACAAAATATATCGTTGCAAGAATACTTTATTGCCACCATTTACAAAAATATGGTGGTTATAGCACTTTTACTACCATAATCATGTACGTTGTAATTGTTACCGCTTGTTGTTGCAATATCAATATACTATTGCCATATTATCGATCATTGCAACTACTATCTAATGCAATGCCTTATTACGTGACAAATACCATAGCTATTGCAATGAAACAGAAAAACCTGGCCTAAAATTTTAACCACGCAAATACTTACCACGGCTGCTTTAACCACGCAAGTACTTACCACGGCTGCCAACAACCATCGTGCTATGACAATTAAGATATATTGCCACGATTTGGTTTTTATTGCCACAATTACTTATCGTTGTAAAAGCTTAACGTTGCAAAAGCCTAACGTTGCAAAAGCCTAAATTTCTAGTAATGGTACGACGAAATCAAATTACTTCTTATTATGCTTCCAGTAAAACTCATGTACAACATAAAAGCTGTACTTGCATCGCGAGCTGTGTCACATTAGTATAACTCAACATACATACAGTAGAGTCGCACACAAACACAAACTAATCTCAAAACACTCTCCGTCAACGACACAGGCACTAACCTGCCTGCTCTAGCAAGGCGGCCAGAAGTTGACGATCATCTATCTGGTATCAGAGAAAGTTGTAAATTGTAGTCATTTTTTTTAAAAGTTTTCTACCATGTTCCCGCTCATAATACATTAATACTGAATGGACAACCACCACAATATCCGTCCATCTGTTTGTCTTCCTCTGAAAATTACACCCGCACAAATTAGCAGCAAATCCCACTGTACAGCTTGTACTCTGTTAGTGACAGCATGTAAAGGATCATGACGGCATGGATGCCTATCAAAGGTACCAAAATGATTGACCTGAAAATGAAAATGAAAATGAAAATGAAAATCGTTGAGATGGGCTGTCCACAAGATTCATTGATGAACAAAGGATAGAACATGGCAAATGAGTTTGCATGGTAACACAATGGGCTCAAAGAGAAATAAACCAAGTGCCAAAACTGCAGTCCTTGCAACTTCAAATTTATGTGTTGGCGTTTATTATGTAGGGGTAACTATAATCTTAAGGCCCACTTCGTATATAAAACACATTCACATGGTAACCTTGTTAAGAAAACAGCATAACCAATTTTTATGCACACATATACGGTGATTCATTCTTGATTAATGTGCCAAACTCATGCAGAATAGGAACTGTCCTGAAGAAAATTGTATTTGAAAATGTACGCAATCACCAGTACCTGATTGATGGCTTGGTTAGCTCCAGCATCATGCAACTCGGATAATCAGCTGTATATATATAATATATATATTCCTCGTCAGTTAGTCCTCATGCCCCAAGCCGGAAGGATTGGTTCAAAAGTCTACTGTTCAGAGACCCATATTTCTTGGGCGTATGCCTGATCAGCCTACTTAAATAAGGAGATGGCTGGTCATTTTCCAGGTGTACAGCTTCAATCTTGTCAACCAATGATGATGATGACCAAGAGGCAGAAGCTGGAATACATTCAGATTGTACTAGTCCACTCTTCTTCGTTGATTCGCTAGGTGAACCATTGCCTGCATAGGTCCGCTTGTTGTTGAAGAGCGAGCTGATCCTGGAGTGCCTTTGCCTCAGAGGTGTTGGAGTCTCGACATGGCTACAGCTCTTTATAGAGCTCACTGATGAGGCATCATCATCCAGGTCCTTTTGGTCTCCGCCTGGTTTCTTCCCCTTGCGGTGAGGCCATTTGAGAAGGACTTTGATATGTTTCGCTGCATCTTGGAAAGAATTCAGCTTCTTCAGTTTGGGTCTCGGGATTTCAGCATCAACCCTACCAACACTAGAGGAAAATGATGTTGTCCTTTCGCTGATGCCTGCCACATCAATTCCAGCGTGGAGGAAAATCTCAGCATCTGATATCTTGAAAGATGTCCCGGGGCTTCCTACAATGCAGTGCATCTTCAGCTGAGATGCGATAGCTGATCTGGTCTCATGGTCCCTTGAGTTTGTGATTCCACCCGCCAAAATCAGTTGTTTGATCAGTATTTCTGATGATGCCGTCCGTGGCTGTTTCCTGAGTAAATCCAGAGGAGTCATGCCATCATTGTCACGGATGTTGAGGTCAATAGAAGGTGCGCTCATCAAGAGTTCAACAAGGTTAGAATGCAGATTGCCAACCACAGCTAAGTGAAGAACTGTATTTCCATCGTCATTTTGGACATTTATAATGCTGCTGACATCCACGAATGCTCCACCAACTAATTGCCTTATAAGCTCCATCTGACGATCAAGCCTTCGGAATCCAGGAGTCCCAAAGCCAGTCAATGCCATGTGAAGGAACGTGTCACCAGCTTCATTTGTTGCTGATACAAGAGATGATGATGCAGTAACAAGGGCCTCAACCACAGGCAGATAGCCTCTAAAGGCTGCTATATGCAATGCTGTATTCCCTTGGTCATCTACAGAGTTGACTATATCAAAAGATGCAATGAGATCCTTGACAACCTGCAGTGTTTTGTCATAAATTCAGGTTAGTACTTTTTTGTAACCTGTTTGTTAAAAGTTGGGCTAGGATCCATTCCAAGGTATCACAGTGGACCAAAAGAACGAAGGAAATGGCATGAACCCTTCTCGTGAGTCTTAAGAATCAGCTCAAATGACCATCTTTCAATTAATGATCACAACCACTTAAAATTTTCTTTACAAGCAATACAAGGTACTAAATGGGCATGTCAACATGAATTTCTATTGCCAGATCAGTAATGCATGAATAAAATCTAAAGATGGCACCAATAAAACTTTAATTAATGTTTTGTCATGGGACTTGAACGACAAGCAATCTTTATGAAATCCCATTCCGGTGTCAAAAAATAATGTCAATGCCAACAAGTACAATCATTAATTTAATCATGACATATCACAAGTTTAACCAAAATTTTTGTATGGTTGACTAACGTCCTGGCTAGCATGTGCACCGGATCAGGTTGATGGGAATAAAGTTAAACACAACGACGATTAAATAATTCTTAGATTACAGATAAAAGCAGTATTAAGTCTAAATCAATTGGAGACAACGATCAACATGCTTCTTCCTCTCTCTCTAATTAAAAACATGCTTCTTCCTCTCTCTATTAAACTACAGAATATACATAGCTAACAACAAGGATATCTGGATGTAGACAGCTGACAACCTGGCTAAAGTGTTCGGTAGATCAATTAACAAGGAGATTCAAGTGAAAACAACAATTGTACTGCAATTACTATGTAACCAAATTAGCCTCTTAGATGTGACAAAAGCAAGCTATATCGATCTGAGCTGCACAAGCTTAAAGCATCCGGAGACAAGGTTCAGCAGATTGCTTGTTCTATGAAATTGGAGTTCAATGGGAACATACATCAATCCTGAAGAACAAATTTGAGAAGAGAAATCGCTAAAACATACCTCAACTTGTCCCCTTGCAGCCGCGGCGTGCAAGATGGTCGATCCCTGCGCGTCTCGGTACGCCGCGGCGTCGGAGCACCCGCGCAGGAGGTCCCTGAGCACCTCCAGGCTGCCTCCCCTCGCCGCCGCGTGCACGGCGCGGTTCATCATCTCGCTCCTGAATTCCTCACCGACAGGGCAGGACGCCGGGGACAGCACGGCGTCGAGCAGGAGCCGGAACACGTCGGGGCACCCACTCCTCGCCGCGGCGTAGAGGATGTCGGTGACGCCGTACTCCCCCTCGCCGAAGACGAGCAGCGGCTGCGCCGCGAGCAGCTCCCGGACGAAGCCGGCGTCCCCGGCCGCGGCCGCCGTGTAGAGAAGCCAGCCGCCGTACCCGGCCCGGACGAGGCGGTTGCTGGGGCCGACGCCGCGGGGCTCGCCGGGGTCGCAGTCGCGGAGAAGGCGGCGGGCGACGGCGGCGCGGTTCCTGGCGGCGCCGGCGAGGCGCGCGTCGTCGTCCCAGACGGACTCGAGGCGGCGGATGCGGCGGAGGGAGGTGAGCTTGACGAGGAGGTTGGCGTCGAGGCGGAGCAGCTCGCGGACGAGGTCGTAGTGGCCGCCGGCCGCCGCCCAGTCGATGGGCGTCGCGTACCACCACTGGTCGCCCGTGCTCTCCCACCGCAGCGGCAGGAACGGCTCCGCCGGCCTCTCCGCCGCCGGCCGCGTGTCCGTCTCCATGACTGAGCACGCCGCCGCTGTCGCCTACACACTGGGGAGGGGATTGCGCTGTCAAAACCAAAAATTTCTCCTCGCCATGGATGGAGACCAAAGCGACGCCAAGAACAGAATCGACGGAGCTGGAAATGGCTTCCGCTATGGCAACGCCTCGATCCGCAGCCACCGGTGCTTAGGCAAGACAGCGGCAAGGTTCGGCTCCTACGCGTGGGACGGCCACGACGTAGTGCGGTGTTACCAAGGCGCCGGCCATGGCTTGGGATCGGGCGGAAAGAACCAAGAACCCACGGGTGGAGGAACCCCACAAGAAGCCGGTTAAAGTGAAAGGGGAGGAAATATAACCAGACAAGGCATCCGCCATGTGAGATCAAGACCTTTTCCCACAGCAGTTGAAGGACGGACAAAGTCCAGCCAGGAACAGGTCACGCCATTCCATTCCATTCCATTTCCATCCCCTCAGGAAAAGATGAGGGAACCATGAAAAAAGAAAAGTACTACACCATGGGCCATGGCAAGAACCAGGAATGCAGGCACAAGTTTTGCAGCGGAAGCAACAGTTTAGACTTATTAGAGGATATTAAGGATAGAAAATCAGCAAGGAAACAAGAGAGCAGGCACGGATTTGGGCTTACCAACTGTTCCTGTCCCCTGAAACAATCTGCCCTCTGGCGTTTTGCCCTTGGCCTCAGCTCCTGCTGTTCACAACCATGGAGCACGCTTGCGAAGAAGCTTGAGTAGTCGAGTTGCATACGGACACCGCGGAAGATTTTGCATCTGCCGGCGTGTTGTTGTGGTCCACATGCCGGGAGTGGAAAGTTTGAGGCAGGCACGAGAGGATGGGAAGGGCCCAGGATAAGGAGTGCAGCACGTCCAGGATAAATAAGAAAGAGGGGGCCCATCAAAAAAAGAAGAAGAAGAGGGGGCCGCTGTGGCATACGCGTTAATGGGCCGTCAGGCGCGTCATACGTCGGTGTGTCATTTCTATTTTTGTCCGGGTGTACGCGTTAGCCCGTGGTCTCAACGAAATACTCCTATAGTCCTATATAGTTACGTGACATAACTAGGAAATACTATATAGGATATTTCACAACATCGTAAACGTTAAGGTCATCTTCCATGGAGTATTTACTGCAGTATTTCACAACATCATGCTAGTACAGAAATAGTCTTTAATCTTTAATATTAGTGCCGGTTGCTATTGGATCCAGAACTAATAAAGCCTTTAGTCCCGGATCCAATGCCTAGCGGGGTGGCTAAGGTGGGTAAGAGTATTTGGCCCCGGTTGGTGACTCCAACAAGAGCTATAGACCTATAGTCACGGTTGAAGCCACCAACCGGGGTCGGTTAGCGGCCCCTATCAGAACTAAATAGTACCTTTTAGTCCTAGTTGGAGCTACCAACTGGGTCTAAATACGTTCACGAGGTCTCGGGCTCCGACCTCTCTCTCATTTTATTTATCTCCAGCTCCTCTCTCTCTCTCACCCTTATCTCTTCCTCTCCCTCGACATCTCCTCCCAGCAAGCTTCCTCCCTTCCTCCCGGAGCGGACGGGGGCCGGCGAGCCGCTGTCGAGCGCGGGCAGGGACAGGCGCGGGTGCGGGCCGACGAGCCGTCGCCGCCGCGCGGCCACGCCTGCCACCGTGGGCTGGCAAGGGCAAGATGGGTGAAGACCGACGTGCTTTGTTTGTGATTTTTTCATTTGTGATTGTGCCGGTGAATCTTTGTGTGATGTGAATCAAATCAGTCTCATATGTTGTGAATTAGTAAAAGGATCCTGATGTCACCTAGAAGAGGGTGAATACGTGCACCTAAAAATTTTCACTCCAAAGTAGCGGATAAAATTCACTGCCTGCCAAACCCGGAACTTCAGAGTTACCAAATCCGGAACTTCTGAATTTAAGCAGGATAGTAGATGAACGCGGAACTTTCAAGTTTTACAAATCGGAACTTCCGGGTTCACATAGAGCGGAGTGAAGACAGTAAATCTAGTGCATGTAAATAGTTACAAGTTCAAACTCCAGATGTAGAGTAGGCTAAGTGGAATTTCTGGAGCAGGTCCACACAGTCCCTGTAATTAAAAAATAACAATCTCTCCAAGAGCATAAGTGTTCAATGGAGAGCTCCTCAAATCTACGAGATAAAATCGAACACAATTGACACAAGGATTTTTACCGAAGTTCGGATTCACTGCTTGTGCTACACAAGCTCAGTGAACTCTACACTCTGTTGAGGAGCGCTGCGAAGCCTCTCCGCCAAGGCGCTACACAAGCACACCTTGACCTTCCACTATCTTGATTCCCTTCCCTTGCGGAGGTGGAAACCGACCCTTACGAACTTCCCGTGATAGCCCACATAATTGGATGCTCGCCGGGCAACACCTAGCCGTCTAGGAGCCAGAGCTCTAAGAGTAACAAATGTGAAACACACAATTTCGGGCAAGCTCAAGTGCTCAACGTTTGCTGTGCTCTCTAGTATTCTCAAGATTTCACTCTCTCAAACCCAATTCAAAGATATTACAAGAATCACACAATCTCACAAAGAGAGGTTGGGGAGAGCTCAACAAGGCTACCAAGCTTTCTTAGGACGACCAGCAAGTAGTAGAAAAATACCTGGAACAACAGCCTACCAAGGAGGGGTCTCAAGGGTACAAATAGTTAGGTTCAAAGAAACTAGCCGTTATGTGACAGTTAGAACCCGAAACTTCCAGATTCTCGTACTCGGAACCTCTGGATTTTCAAACCTACTAGCCGTTAGTGCCACGTAAGCAAAACCTGGAACTTCTGGGTTGCCCCCTTTAATTCCACTCGATGTGCACTTGAGCTTTTTGTGTCTCTCTCAACTCATTTGGGTTACTTGAGCACTGAGACTAAACCAAAACACAATATGATGCATCCCTCTTGATAATACGGCACACATATACTCAAGATCAAAGATAGATTACATTTCAACCATTTGAGTTTCTCAAAAGTGTACCATATCGTGCTTTGATCATTCTTAATCTAAGGAGTGCATCCAACTTGGTTCGTGGTGTCACTCTATTCACCAAAACCACTAGAGGCCTAGATGCACTTTCAATCTTCCCTTTTTGGTGATTGATGACAACCCCCATTAAAGTTTACAAAAGGATATATCAATGAAGCTTTTGAAAACTCAGATTTAGGATGAGCTCCCCCTTAATATGTGCATTGAATAGGATTCAACAATTTTGGCCTCAAATGCCATGTTGCACATATTTAAAAGAAAACATTGAACTCCCCCTAAATCTCAGCATCCGTTGGTGCAAAATAAGTGTGTGAACAAATTATTCATGATGCATATGACATATATCTCACACAACAGTATGATAAAAAAAAATATTCAGTTCTGCCAACAAATGCCGGAACTTCCGAGTATATGGATCCGGAACCTCCAGGTTCACCAAACAGAGCTGATTAAAAATAACATTTCATCATTTCAACTCATTTCATCATACTAACATGCATCAAGTCTTAAATTAAAGCAATAACATGGTTCACCACGCAATAACACACATCACAAATTGTTCTCAAGTCCATACGAGCTAAAAAAGAATAATTACACGGCATGTGGCATACCACACCCAATTCCGAAACTTCCGGATTTGGAATCTCGGAACTTCCGGGTTTGCCATAGAGACATTGATTGAAACTTTATCTCAACTTCTTCTCCCTATTTGTCCGGAGTATCCGAACAAATACTCAGAGTATCCGGGTACCCTTTCATCAAGCAGAGCTGATTAATCTCAAGTTCTTCTCCCCCTTTGTCATCCATCACCAATAAGGGGCTGAGGGGAGTTCACCTGGAAGCGTCTACTGCTGATCATCATCTTCATCCTAATTTCTACCCCCATATCCACTTGATACTTTACCGGAATCACTAAGGTGTTGTCCAAACATCCAAGATGTGAATATCAAACCCATATGATGGTGGAGCATTAGAAGGTGGCTGTTGCATGAATGGAGGAGGTGGAGGCATAGGAGCAGCGGAGGGATCAACAAATGTAGGATTGACATAGGAAGCACTAGGGAATGATCCACTACCATAGAGTTGTCCCCAATAATATTCTTGTTGATATCTAGCATTTAATTGCTCAAGATTTTCAGGGTCACTTTGCTGTCCTTCGGAGCCAATGGGAGAAGGAGGATCATGTGGACAACTAGCTTCTTGAATTTTCTTTAACCTCAAAGTGTCTTTATTCCTTCTTTGCCTCTCCTTGTGTACAACATCATTCGTGGATTTGCACATTTCAAATATCATGTTGAACATCTTTCTTATTGGAGATGGAGGCCTTTCCCAGTTTGGCACCCTAGAGCCACCACGTCAAGAAGATGAGCGAGAAGGAGCATGTGGTGCACTAGGAACATGTGGAGGAGTATCAGGGGCAGCCACATCATCACTTTGAGCAGCAGCATGTTGCCTTGCTTGTATCACTTGAGCTAGAGTGGGTCCTAGATAATAATACTTCTTAATGTCAATGGGAGTATGCACATAATCACACTCAAATCTCTTATTTGTCTTTTGGTCAATCATGTACATAAGATAAGCACCATAACCACAACACTTTTGAGGTGATTCCGAAATAGACTTGATTTCCTCCCAAATGTAGTCAAACATGCTAAACTCCGGCTCACTAGGACATAGAGCTAGCAATAGATTTCTTCCAAAGGCTGAGATGTTGTGAGCATCACCCTCTCTTGGAGCAAGTGTCTTTCTAAAGAACTTGTTGAGATAGCCATAGAATGGAATCAAGTCTTTGGGTCCACCATACTCCCACTCTCTCCTAGGAAAGTACATGACCTTCATATCTTCTTTGGGAAGATGTGACCCAATATGGATCCGTTTGCACCCATAGTCAGCTCTCCTAAATCCAAACATGGCAGCAAACTCAAAGTAATCAATCTTGTACCATTTTCCTTCGGTCATCCAATGAACCCATCTCACATCTTCGTCCTTCTCAAAGTAACAAGTGGCATAGAATTGAGCAATGATCTTATTGTTCCAATCATATTTGAAACACATTTTTTGTACACATGCTTTGACTTGCATTGGACAATTATCTCATCAAAGATAGGATCCTACATGTCCTTAAATTTTTCCCAATCTATATATTGAGAGCGAGCAACCTTGTATTTCTTGCTGAGTATAGCACTCTCATAGAAATCTTGATGAAATTTTGTTTGGAAGCGATATTCTATGCTTCTTCCTCTTCTCATGTTAAGAGGATTTTTCTCTCTTTCATTTCTTGCCTTTACTGCCATCCCCCACTTCATGTAGTCAACCTTGACATAGTCATGAGGGACACTAGGCTTTCTCATCACAACCCCGGTCACAAAGACAGGCTGTCTGGACTGCTCATCCTCCTCCTCATTTTCACCATGTTCATCACCATCATTTCCGCCACCATTTCCACTACTAGCACCATCACCACCACCACTGCTGCTACCTCTCATGAGCCTGCCACTCCTTTTTCAACCCTCAAGGAGATATTTTGTAGTTCTCATCACTTTCCTCCCCATCATCACTAGAGGTTTCACTGTCACTATTTTCTTCCTAAATTTCTGCAGCTGGCTCATCATCAATGTGAAGTGTGCCCCTAGCATGTTGTCTCATTGAGGCCCTTGTTGTTCTTCCTAGAGGACTGTTTGGATTCTTGCTCCTTCTTCGAAGAACAGATCTCTCATCACCTTCTGAGTGGTCTTGACTCATGGTGAAAAGGACTAAAGTCTGGAACCTTTAGCCTCGAAAGCATTGTCCCAGTTGGAAAACAAGGACTAAAGCTGGTTTCCAACCGGGACTACATACATTTTCGGTAGTAGTGTCATAAATGTATCCACAATATTTTAGGAACGAGCCCCCTTTACCATAATCTAGGGAACTAGTCTCATTGACGTGACCTTACTGCAATCGAAATTCATGCATTAGTGAGAATGCTTTCCTTCGGAGTACTATACTGGAACCATATTCGTACCATGAAAGTGAGTATGTACCAAGTATGTACGGAAAAATTCATAATTATAGTTCTCCATAGCAGTGAAGTCCGGGTACAAGCAATAAACAAAACTTTGCTCGCCTCGTCTTCCTCAACTGCACGCCCATCTCACGCTACCGCCATGATCTTGAGAGCGGCTGCAGCCACTAGATGTGCCTCTTATGAGTTCGGAAGCTGCCATCCATACCTTCACCTCTTCCCTCGTTGTCGTGCTTCACGCCAATCATGTTGGAGCTTAGGGAAGATAACTTGGAGGCACTCAAAACCAAGAGAAGTGCTCGATGGTGGAGGCCCAAGCCACGAGCTGCACTTAGATAGGGAAGACTGGAAGCGGCGACAACCATGTGAGCAAGCTAAGCAAGATGGGGAGGAACTTGCAAGGCTCGATTTGGGAAGAGTAAGGCCTATTCTGGGTGGAGAAAAAAAGGATGAGTAGCGGTGGCGCAAATAAGGGGCAAGCGCCACTGCCGAGAAAGAAAAGGAATAGGGAAAGACCGAGATAGATAACGCGTGGCTGTTGAAGGCGCTAATGCTATGGTCTGCCCAATGCACAAATTAATCCTTGATCTTATGATGAACATTGAGGAGAACATCTACCAACAATGATGCAGTGGAATAATAATGATCACATGCACAAAAGACAGCGATTTACATGGGAAAACCTCCTCAAGATGAGGAGTAAAAACCCACGAGACCAATCGGTCCACTCCAAGCATCAACTATAATCAACAAATGGTTACAAGGAGTCTTCTCTAGGACCTCTAGAGGATGACACCAGTAGAAACACATTCACCATGATGCAAACTTGGCATCAACAACAACAATCACAACTATCTAGCAAGAGGTATGACAACTATCAAATAGAGAAGTCACAGATTCTGCCCCCTTCGGTAATCAGTTCATATCTCACAAACCACAGGTCGACAGTCTTGAGGAGGCACTTATTCTGGAGCTCGATGTCAATGATGCCGAGGCCGCCTTCATCTTTAGACCTGCACGCTTGGGGCCAGGCAACTTGGCAGCCCCCCCCAACATGTCGTCGTGGCTTGTTAATGCGGGCGACGGTGGACTTCGAGAGTCGGAGGGCAGCCATGGCGTGCAGGGGCTTCGCGGACATCACAGAGTTGACGAGGATGAGGCGCCCAGCACAGTTGAGGAGATGGACCCTCCAGCCGAGGATGCAGCGCTCAACGGGAAGGGCCAGCGCTTCCATGGTCGCGCTTGAGAGCTTGGTGTTGGAGAGGGGGAGGCTGAGGTAGCACTGTGGGAAGGATGCCATAGGGCACCCGATGACGGCCGCAAGCTCAAAGAAAGCACCTTCTTCAACATGGATGAGCACGAAGGTGCTCTTGTGGAAGTTGATCGTGAGGCCGGTGGCAGCGGCAAAAGTGTCCAATAGTTCCTTGATGCACCTGACCTGTTCAATGTTAGCCCGCAGCAGGATGAGGGTGTCGTTGGCGTATTGAACCACCAGACAAGGGAGCTCATCCACAAGAGGGTGTAGGAGGCCACTATTGGTGATCATTTGGTGGAGGAGGTCACCGATGATCAACAAGAGATAGAGGCTGACGGGGTAGCCTTGCCGCAGGCCGCGCCGACATTGGATCCAGGGGCCAGGGACGCCGTTGAGCAGGATCGTAGTCTGCCCAGTGGTAAGCACGGAGTTCATCTGACCGTGCCAATGGTCACCCAAGCCACGGCAAGTGAGGATGGCATCGAGCGCTTCCCAGCTAACAGAATCAAACGCCTTGCGGAAGTCAAGCTTCAAGGTGATGGTGGGGGCGCAGTGTTTGTGGCAACACTGGGTGAGCTCAGGCGTAGAGGAAGTTGTCAGCGATGGAGCGCCCCTTGATGAAGCTGGTCTGCAACTCAAAGATAAGGTCGGGGATGAAGGTCTGGAGGTAGTTCGTGAGCACCTTGGCAGCAAGCTTGCGGGTGCAATTTTGCAGACTGGTGGGGCGAAAGCCGTCGGGGGTGGTGACGCCGTCCTTCTTGGGGAGGAGGAAGGACCACATGAGCCTTGTTGAGGCAAGTAAGGTTAGCGTCGCCACGGTGGAAGTCAGCAAGGAAAGGCATGACCACCGAGCATAGCTACGACAAGAACGTGCAGAAGAAAGTGAGTTTGAAGCCATCAGGCCTTGGGCTGCTATCTGCCCGCATTTACCAAAGGGACACCTTGGCTTCGGACTCAGTGATCTCTTCCTCAAGCGTGGCGAGGCTGGCAACGAGAGGCATAAGAGAGGGAAGCTCTGGGCCGATGGTGATGGAGTCCGCCATGTTGAGAAGCGAGCTGTAGTAGTCGCACAGGAGTTTCTCCTCAGGAGTTTCTCCTTCGCCGTGTGGGTGTAGACAGGCACGCCATGATCATGGAGTACCCGGATCTTGTTGGCACGGAGGCAGATGGAGGTGCACCCGGTTTTTTTGTCCCCAAGTTTGCAGACGCGAAATTTGTAGCGTTGCCTCCAGTAGAGGCCGAGCTCTCGACTGCGCACGAGAGACGGTCTTTGACAAGGGTGCGGAGGGTGCACTCACCATGGAAGAGAGGCCACAGCTCCTCGAGGAGGTCAAGTAGCTCGGTGACGTCATGGCAAGTAGCTAGGATGATGAGGGGTCGCTTGCGATCGCGCGTCCAGTGTTTGCATGAGGCGCACACCCGCTTGACGCGTCGGGCAAGATGACTGGTGGGGAGCGCTGTGGCGTTCTGGGGGCGCTCAATGACGGCAGCAACCATGGCGCAGAAGTAGAGCTGCAGGGCTCATCCGCGCTCGAAGCAAAAAACCAGCGAGGTGGGAACGGAGGTTGAAGCTGTGATGAGTAGGGGGACTTGGTCGGAGGTGGGACACGAGAGTAGGTGGAGTGTCGAGTTGAAGAGCACCTGCCCCCATTCCTCATTGATGAAGGCATGATCGAGGCGCACGAGGGTGGGCGCATCACGAAAGTTGGACTAGGTGTACTATCGCCCCTGGTGCGGCGGTTCCTGGAGGTGGAGCTTGTCGAGCTTGTCGGCAAAGATGGCTGTGGTGTGGGCGTGAAAGTTGTTATGTTCTTGTTCGAGGTAGAGAACGTGATATTGAAGTCACCGAGCAGCATCCAGGGTCTGGAGCAGATGGCGGCCACGAGTCCCAGCTTAGCAAGGAAGGCGCTTCGGCGTACCGCGTCACACGGGGCGTAGATGTTGGTGACCACAAACTGCAGGCTGTCAGCCACATCTTGGAAGAAGCAGGTGAGCGAGAACTCCATCTCGACCGAGCGGAGGTGTGAGACCACATGCGAGTTCCAGGTGGTGAGCAGCCCCCCGGAGGCGCCGGTAGATCTCTTGGGGATGAAGGTGTCACATTCCAGGGGGAGGAAGGAACGTGCTTTCGGCGTGACGACAACCACTAGCTTGGTTTCCTGGAGGCAAAGGACGGAGAGGCCACGCAAGGAGAGGTTGTTTCGGACGTCAGAGCATTTGGAAGAGTCACCAAGACCACAGACGTTCCAGTAACCAACTAAAAGTTGCTTACAAGCTCGATTCATGGAGAAGAGCAAGAGCCCCGTGACAAAGCTAGGTGGATTGAGTTCATAGAAACATTTGCCTTGATGAGAACAACAAAAGGGGGGGGGGCAAAAAAGACATGCCCTACTAGCACCAGAATGCAAAAGGGTGCAGGGGATGTCGCCGCAAAGTGCAGAGGTTGCGGCGGGGACATGCCATGTTGAGGGCGTGGTGATCATGGAGCCCCCACGGACATCGGGTCGTTGGTAGCTGGGAGCCACACCATGTCTTCAGCAGGGAACTAGCACCCGTCCCCCAGAACTTGAAGCTCCAGTGACGACAGCTCGGCGGGTGGGGCCGACGGGGCAGAGGAGGCGGGTGAACCGAGGTGACGCACCATGAGCTGGGCGGTCTTGCCGTGGATGGTTTTGAACAGGGGGTTGTCCTGAGTGCGGACAGGAGCACTCTCACGGCGGTCACCGGACACGGGGGTGGCACGACATCGCGGGCACGGGCGCAGGTCTTGGCGCATGGCAGGGCGCGTCCGGCCAACATCGGGAACAAGCCCACAAGGTGACCGCGCATAGGAGAGCCCAAGTCTAATGACACGGCACGTCCCACGGTGCGTCCATGCCATCGCACGTAGGGGGCACATGCACATCCCCACGCGCCCGAGTGACCTTGGCAAGGGCGAGGGCAAGGACATCCTGCGCCAGAGAGATTGGGGGCACGCCATGACACTGCAGGTGATCTCGCAAGGCAGGCCAGGGCGCTGCGCAGCATGATGGATGATCCCCACCGTGCCGGAGATGAGGTTGACGCAGGGGACACCGGTCACGCCGTCCTCCGTGGGAGACTGCACAAGGCGGGGTACCTTGAAGAAGGCAACTTCACCAGCAGAGCCATAGAGGAGGAATAACGCGTTCCCCGCAGTTAGGAAGACTTGGGTGTCGACGGGCTTGGGGAAGTCGAGCGTCGAGAGCGTGGTGAGGGCTGATTCCACAAGGGCGGCATCGGGGTCGGGGATGGGGGTGGCGTCGTCAATGCGCACCCCGCCACCGCCATTGAGGGTTGGAGGGGCAGGCGCAGACATAGGTCCTGGGGTAGAGCCACCGCCAACGACGGCACCAGACCCACCACCCCCATGTTGCTTCCATTGCCGCCACATGCCCCGCCATGCCCGGAGCCACCACCCCCATTTGGCGAGGAAGTGTCACCATCCTCACCCAGCTCCGCACACGAAGAATGTGGGTGACCGAAATAGAGCCATCGCCATTCATAAGGTTGAGACGGTTGGGGATGTCCAGGTAGTTTTCATACCTGGCGGTGATGATGACCGAAGTGTAGTCTGCACCGGAGAACACCATGTGCGAGATGGACATGGGGTTGGCGATCACCCCCATAGCAACGTAGATGTGGGGGCAGTTCTAGTGCTGGAGGGGAAACTCCTCGAAGGTGATGGTGGCGCAGCCGGCGTACTCGAAGAAGGAGTCGAACTCGGTCTCTTGGGGGCGCTCGAAGTGCACTGAGTACTCCCAAACTGGGATGGCCTCATCGTCAAACGTGGCTTCCTGAGTGGTAGGGGAGTCAAAGACGACTACGCTAGCACCACGGAAGGAAGAGGAGACCCGTTGGAGCTCACCGTCGTGGATGTCGCCGAGGAGGAGGGTGCAACGGACGATAGCGGCGGTGTTGGGGGGGATCAGCTAAGGTGTAGGCATAGTGGGAGAGGGCCTCCCAGTTGATCGGAGGCCTGTAGACATCCTTGACGTCGTCGCGCAGAAGCTCTCTCATGGAGCCAGAGGAAGTGAAGGAGCCCTGAACTGAGGGAGGGGCGCATGGGCCAGTAGGGGGAGGGGAGACAGGTGGAGGCGGAGTGGGGGTGGTGGCGGTGGGAGCAGAGGGGTTGAGCAGCACGGGCGAGAGGGATAGGGGAGACCCCTAGCAAAGGGGGGTGTCCGAGCGTGGGGGGGGGGACCAGGGGCGGCGAGAGGGAGGACGGCGGAGAGGGAGGCCGAGCATGGTGGTTGGGCGTAGGTGGCTAGGGTAGGCTCCAATACGGTGGCCGGAGAGACCATAGCGCCGGCAATGGATAGGATCGCGCAAGCGGAAACGGTGTGGTGGGTGGAGAGGCACTGGTAGCAATGCCTTCTGGAGGAAGCTGGGGAGGGCGCAACGAAGAGTGGGCCCGGGAAGGACGCATGAGGCTCGGAGGGGCATGACGTGCGAGGCGGCAAGCGCACGACCTGTGAGGAGCGTGCTGGTGAGGCAACGGTGGGGAGGTGGGCGTCCTATCGGAGCAGGCGGTCGGTGTGGGAGCACGCAAAGTCGCAATGATGCCCAACTACTGCAGGGGGTTGATGATAGGTGGTGGGGTGGACAGTGGATCAGAAGGGGGAGGAGGCATCGTGGATGGTTCGTGATGCAGGTCTCTAGCCGAGGGGGTAGAGGGAGGACAGGCAATTAAGCCAACATGAGGGCTCAGCTCAGCATCGAGCCCGCGCAAGGAGCGCGACATGGCCGAGGGCGGCAGGGAGTGGGCAAAAGGTGCACTGGTGTCGGGGGGTCTTGGGGCGAGAGCGAGGGGCACACCCGAGGGGGCCACATCAGCCGGGGTTTGAAAAAATGCCCATTGGATGGCCGCCAGCCACGCCGGGAGGATGACGACGGAGATGTCACCCTGGAGGGTGTCGGCAGCAATGGTAGGGTAGGCAACAGTGGTGCAGAAGATCCCAGGAAGGGAATTGGCGATGACAAAGCGATCAGCATGGGAGCTAAAGGCAAAGGCCAACGCGTTGGCGAGCCAGAAGCAATTGACACGCGGATGGCCATATTGTGGATGATCCAGAGGGGAGTGGGGATCGCAAGAGGCGAGGAAGGGGATAGAGGATGCACCACCGGCGAGAAGTGGGAGGCAAGGTAGGCAACCGAGAAGGCGGCGCCAGGCATGGAGTCGGCACCACCAGAGAGCCGAGAGGGGGGCATACGAGGGGCGGGGGGGGGGGGGTGGAGGCGAGAGCAGCAAGAAGAGGGGGACGGGGGGGCGATGGAAGGGGTAGAGGTTCACAGGAAGGGGACCGCCATAAGAGGCTGTCAGAGCGAAGGAGCGGGAGGCGACGGAAGCGCCAGCGCCGGAGGATGGAGGCACGGGATTTACCTCTCCACCGTCGGGCAAGAGCGCGACAGTTGGAGGGTGCAGGGCAGATAGGCTGGGGGTGGAGGGGGTAGGGAGCGATGGTGGCCGCCACGCTGGGGCAGCAGGACCGGCGGGCGAGGGGAGGGGAGGGGGGGAGCTCATCTCTGCCCACCAGTCATCGTCCTCTAGTGATGATGGTCCAAGACCAAGAGTGGGCGCCTCGAGTGCTTGAAATAATGCTAAGGGGCGTTGATGTGCATTCAGCGGCCTTCATAGTTAAGGCAAAGTAGTGCAGTGATAATACTGAATATCATGTGGGTTATTATAGGGGTCCTCGGCTAAGGTTGTGATCGGAATAAACTATGTAGCATCGCTAGAATGTTTGGTGCTGGCTTCAATCTTTTTTCCTTTATGGTTTCCGTGATAGATCAGGGTTCGTTGCATGCTCGTTGGGCTTCTCTCTGTAAGCACTGCGTCATCCTACTCAACCTGGAATTAATCAATATATTTCCTTTAGCGGTTGTTTGGATCCTTTCATTTTGGAGTTGTTAAAATCTACTTAATAAACAAAGCTATTTGGCTTAAAATTTGACATCCAACCACTTTCTAAAGTCTAGATATAAGCATATTCTAAATTCATAGGATGGGAGATGGAAATTAATTCTATACAGCACCAAACTACGTTTCCATTCCGTAACTTGCACACTCTTTGGCTCACTCCTCTATAGTAAAAATATAGCTCATATGGCCAACAATAGTATACCAATATATTCCGTATATAATCGTATTAGCTTAATACTCCCTTCGTTCCAAATTACAATTTGTTTTAACTTTTGTAGATACATATATTTTCCTATGCATCTAGATTTATACTATATCTAAATACATAGCAAAAATTATGTATTAAAAAAGATCAAAATGAATCGTAGTTTGGAACGGAGGGAGTAAATTTATGTCTAAATTATAATTATTAGAATGTATTTTAATTCCAAAATTCCAAACGGGACCTTCACTCTTTTCTCGTGTACCTGTAATCGGTGCATCTTTCTATTTTGAGTGTGAGTTAAGCTTGGAGGAAACCTCCTCGGCTGTAATCGTTCAGTTCATACGTTCTTTTTTTTTCTAGAGAAACTTCAGTCGCCAACAGACAGTAACTGGGCATTTTCTTGCATCCCACCATTCTCATACACTTTCATTTCTTTCGTGTCTATACTATAGGAGGCCTCAGCCCTCAGCTAAACAGCTTGTAGCCCATTCAGCGTTGGGCCTTCAGTTTGCACAAAGGTTGGTGAAACTGTCAGCCAAGATGCAGGAGTGCTAAGAATTTAGGGCGTGTTCGTTTTCTAGGGTCTAAAGTTTAGAGATGTCACATCAAAGAGAATCTTGTCATTTAGAAGTATTAAATAAAATATAATTACAAAACTAATTGCAGAACTCCAGAGCTAATTTACGAGACGAATCTAATAAGGTATATTAGTCTATGATTAGCGGATGATTACTGTAGCATCACTGTGACAAATTATAGATTAATTAGGCTCATTAAATTTGTCTCGCGAATTAGTACCTGTCTGTGCAAAAAGTTTTATAAACAGATTTTATTTAATACTTCCAAATAGCAAGATTCTTTTTGATGTGACGGATCTAAACTTTAGAGGGGAGAATACGAACCCACCCTTGATCCTTTGCAGGCAGGAGTCTCGGATTCAGCTAGTCATCAAAAACAATCTGAGCCGTGAACAGGACATGTCCTGGAAATGAGGAGGACACGTCTGGTAGAGCATGATCAGACATGTCCATTCTTCCTCGTTTGCCGCAGCAAAATGCCAGTGACCGGCCACGCGCGCGTTTCAGGCTGCACGCCATCTAGGCATCTAGCTAGCTAGCCTGCTAGGGCAACCGAACACGTCAACTAAGCGACCGCCAATCGATCATCACGAGTTCATCGCGACGACCGCTGATGAACGAGCGACGACGACGAGAACGATTTGCGCAGGTGGCAGGCGTTATGGCGAGACGACTGGATTTCCTTGGCCTTGTTTGCGAGATCGAGTGATCTGCACGTACACGACCCCAACACGCTAGCTGCCTGTTCCTGAGTTGCTACGAGTATCTCCAGCAGATCACTCATCTCTCTTCTTAATATAAAAAACTGCTCATTTGATGAATAAAGCTGCTCTAACAGAATACCAATCCTATTTCTATTCTTAATTTTCTAATAATTACCAAAACACACCTCCCTCCTACAGTGGTGGAGCTAGGATTTTTTATAGGGCTTGCCAAACCAAAATATTTATATGCAAACCGGTAAAATCCATTTAGCAATTTACCGGTAAAGTTTCATAAAAATTATCTAACAATTCGGTACACAACTACTAAATAGCATAATAAATCTTAAATTACAACCCAGATAGTTTAAAACAACACACTAATAGTTTGGAATATAAACGAAACAAGCTTAAATAACCAATAGGATTATAACACTATTTTTTAGGCCTACGCATTCTAATGGCCATGAAAGTCTTGACTACATCATCTTTAGGGGAAAACTAAAGAAAATGCAGGGGAGAGGAGAGGGGATCGAGTTCTCACCGGTTGGGAGCTGAGGCACGGCCGTAAGGGCAGCGCGGCGCAGCCTGGCTGGGGATGCTGGGATGGCCGGAGGCGGGTTCCCGTGGAGGGGCTACCCAGCTGGGGCCAGCCGCCGGGGAATGAGGCGCAGGGGCGGACCTGAGGCGTACCAGCCGCCTGCCGCTAAGGAAAAGGGAGAGGCGCGCCGCTGCCTGAAGGTGGAGTGGAGGGGTAGGCCGGCAGGGGAGTCGGCAATGTCTCGGAGAGACGGACGGCGGCGCTTGCAAGTCGCGCGTCGGCCGCGCGAGAGCCTAGCAGCTGCGGGACGGAAGGGAAATTGGTTTTTTTTAATAGACTACATAGTATGCCGGTTGGGCTAGGCTTAGGGTATGCCATACCATACCTGTACACGTAGCTCACTGGATCTGCTAGTGCCTTCCCACCTAAATGAAGACGATTCATTCCTTTATCCCATTTTTGATAGTTGGATTTTGATAGTAAGTTGCAACAATACTTATCAAAAATATGAAAATCATTATTAGAGGGAAAATTTTTAATACAAAGATGGTCCATGCGTCTCTAATTGCATCCCATCGCGTTATTTTCAGGTACCTAATAATAGGCTGGGACTGGAATGATTGGGAACGGGTGAGTCCACGCGGCGGTCGGGATGTGGGGAGGGAGAGCAGGAGATGCCGCCGTCGCGATGCGATCACACACGCCGCCTGGTTTCCTCTCACGCCACCGAGCGTACTCCGGCCTTGAGGACCCTAGTGTATGTTTTTGTATGTTCATCTGAGGCTGCACGTGTCCGCAGCAATATGATGCCGCATTGATGGTTTACACAAATCATTCGTGCTCCGGAAGTAATAGGGTCTATTATTGACCTTCACTTGATTGCTCTGCTCTCTGTATCGTCCACGGCATGCACATAGTATCCAAAACATGCACAACAATATTTGTGATTAACATAAGGCATCATGTTCTCTATCCACTCATAAAATTTGAACTTAAAATTCATAAAATTTAGATTGTAATTGTTTGGAGGAGTAAATCGAGCCTAAATTTTTGCTTAGGGGGTTATTCGGACAAAGTGGATTGGTGAGGCAAAATAACAAAAAAAAAATACTTGATTGTATGCATGTATAATAATGTTATCACTTATCACAAGTACTTCTGAAAAATATACGGCGTTTAGGACAAACTAATTAGTTCATAGTATCCCACTTGGCAGTTTCTCAAGGCAAATCTTTCTAGCTTTGAAATAAGTTATCTTTCAGATATTATGGGTCAATTTCCACGCCGAAGATCCTATTGGTGCTATAATAAAGTACTTAGTAGTGTAAGAAAAACTTGGTTGTGTACACCTGTACATGATTTGGGGTCTGCTAGTTCCGTCGGGTGAGAATAATAGACATTTGATATTTGAAAACCATCTATAAAAACAGAATTTTAATCACTACCTCTAATTTTCATTGAAAACTTATATATTTTCATGATAAATGTGTTTAACGAACATTACTAGACATGGTACTATTACAAGTTACTTTTATAACTTTTAACTCCAATTCTATGCTTCGTAGAGAGAGACCTTCTGATTGTCTGGTTACATGCAACCTGAAATGGCACTTGTATCGGTAAATTGTGATTGAAAGGAAGCACACATTATAGATCGGCGGCAGTCAAAATTTTAAACGGGAAGGGAGAAAAAAAAATTCCTGTCAGACCTAACCGTGGGATCCGCGTCTTTCCGTCAGAATCCTACCTCTATAAGTACCCCGGCACAGACGAACACCCTGTCGCAACAAACCACCAGCCAATTTGGAGGCCAGCAATCGTAGCAGCCGAGCCAACCCCTGCAGGCCAGCAGCTCCTGCAGCCAAGAAGCATGGGTTCCCTGGGACCTAGCGTGGTGACCCTGCAGCAGCAGAAGCAGCAGCCCAATAAGGCCGGCAAGCCCGCGGCGGCGGCCGCCGGCGAGCAGCAGCAGGCAGGCGGTAGCAGCAGCTGCGGCGGCGGCGGTGGGTTCTTCCGGATGCCGCTGCACTACCCGCGGTACAAGAGGGCGGACTACGAGGCGATGCCGGAGTGGCGCGTGGACTGCCTGCTCCGCGAGTACGGCCTCCCCGTCGCCGGCGACCTCCGCGCCAAGCGGGAGTTCGCCATGGGCGCCTTCCTCTGGCCCGGCCAGTACTGATGGCTGCATTGTTTGTTGTTGGCGCCGTCCCGCATCGTGGAAGCATCGATGGAGATTCTATTTCTCCCCCGATCGATGGTTGCCATTGGAGTGAGTGAGTATGAACTTTGTTCGTCGTCCCGTGATCGAATCTCCTGCGGGATTATCATCGATCGTGATGAAATAATTTCGCCGATCTCCCCTTCACCTCGCGTGCATCGATCGTCGTCGAATCGGCAAATTCAGTAGCATCTGTTCCTGCCAGCCTATGTACTTTATGTATGGAAAGACGTTGCCGCGTGGTAGTAGTTGTGAACTTGTGACTGCTATTCGCATGTCATCTGAAGGGCTGCATATATGTACTATGCGTGTGATGATTATTCGACCTAATATGGGTTAGGCAAGCCTTGTTTCTTACTACTACTATATAGGTAGAATATCGCGGATGTTGTTTCCCTGTTCTAGCACTGAGATTCTAGAACTGATCGCCTGTGCTTCACGAGTTCACAAATGACGTTCAGTTGTTTGGTCACCTGCGCTTTCACGTGTTCACAAATGACGTTCAGTCGTTGTTTGCTGCGAAACATGAAGGCACAGAGAACATATCTGGTGGTACAAGCGGATTAGATGTTACCGTGTTACCTAAAAGTAACACAGGATATGTTCTATGAAGGCACAACAGGAGCCTCGTGTTCCGGAGAACATCAAGAATGTTCATGCAGCATCGGCTTAGGCAATCAGTTTGTCGCCAATCAAGTTCGACCAACTCTGCGTGGTTTCTAGAGAAATCACCAAATCTGCGTCGAAAAGAATCACATGACGAACCTGCTGCTTATGAAAATCACAGATTTTCTTCTTCTTCTTCTTCGGCGATTTGGAGATACCTAAATGTTTACCTGGATATGCATTCACAGATTTTTCACTGACGATTGGAAGATCCCCACCAGTTCAGAATGTAAATCCTGTTTCTGGCGAGTATGGCTTATTTGCCTGTCAATTTTATCCCCAGGAATCATTCAGGTTCAGACTGTTTATGTGCTTCTGGACGCCTGGCCTCTGATTGATAGCGGTGGGATCCTAGCTGTTGGTGTGGACGTGGCGAGCAGAGTCAGCAGAAGCATGCTCCGCAGATGACATGTCACCGCGGTCGCGTTCACGAATCAAATCAAGAGGCGTGCTCGCCTTGCAGTGGTGTCCTACTACCACAAGGATCATCAGGTATGTTCAGCAGCAGCGCATGGATTGCCAGGCCAGTTACGTATTTGCAGGCATCCTTTGGTCCTGGTGAGACAACTGAAAAAACGCGGATCAACCATCCTATCACTGGTTTCAGATAGAATGATGATTCATTCAGGTTTCTGCAATGGAGCCAATATGCCCATTTTGATCGATAGGCTGAGACAAAGCTTTGCATGCAAGCGGAAGCAGGTTTCTTAGTTCAGACAGAGAACAAAAGTTTTCATAGATAATTCACACACTACTTCCCAAAGATGAATCAACAGGGAACCACCCACAAGACTAATCTTGTGTGTTCCCAATCATAAACAAATGGACAGAAAGAACAACGGTTCACATATAACTCACACTTAGGGTGTGTTTGGTTGGGCTGTGGTTTTTGGAAAAACTGCTATGAGCTTAACAAGCTGCTGTGGGAAAAGCAGAAGACCGTTTAGTTAGAACAGCTGTGAGTTATGGGAAACTGTGTGCTGTGGGTGAAATACCTGTAATACCCTGAAGGTTTGTGGGACTGTATATAAACCAAAATACTCGTACAAACATGGTATGTTCACTATTTTGCATGTAAATATATCTTTTGGAACGAAAAATATTAAATTTTTTAAGTTTTTTATCCATATGGTCCGCATAAATAGAACTGTAGCAATTACACAAGGTAAATAGCTCATAAAATTATGATGTATGTCAACGTAACTATCCTCTTCTCGCACTAACCAAATCAGCAGCGATCTTGTCACGAATGGTAAATGGGCTACTAATTTTTTTCCTAGCAACATCACTGGATTCATTAGGCTACTAATTTAATTGGTAAATAGAAATGTGGAACCAAATCATATGAGACTATTCACCAAACTCGTTATAAAAGTATATATGTGGGGATGAAACAAACAAGAACTGAAACATAAATTTGGCAGATATTTGCTTGAGAAGAAGCAAAAATAAATAAGCGCAGACGACAAGAGTTTTGGGGACATCTTTTGTACTGCTTGGTACCACAAGATTGCAAGTCAAGACCCAGAAGGCAGGTTGGAGAGTAAAGGTCAGAGCTCTGAACCAGATTGGTTGAGTTCCATCAGGCACAGCAAGAAGCAAAGAAACAACTGCTTAATTCTCAGTATTTCTACACCCAGGAAGCAATCAGAAGCGACAGGAATCAGCACGAGGAGCATGAGCCATACCTGTCTGCGGTGCGGGCGGGGCGGCGGCGTCTGGGGTGGGGCAGGGCGGGCGGCGCGGTGCGGTGCGGGGCGGCGGTGGCCGGGGTGGGGCGGGGCGGCGGCGGCCGGGGTGGGGTGGGGCTGGCGGTGCGGGCGGGGCGGCGGCGGCCGGGGTGGGGCGGGGACACGTGGCGCGGCGCCAGGGTGGGGAGGGGCGGCGCGGCGGCCAGGGTGGCGCCAGGCGGGGGGGGGGGTGTGGGGGTGGTGGCGGGAGGTGAGGGCGGGGTGCGAGATGGGAGCGGAGGCAGGATGATGCGGACGGAAGGTGGATAGAATGAACCATTTTTTCATAATCAGTGGCAGTGGGTAATTTTTTGCCCCAAAAGCCACTGAAAGCAGGAGGAAGATGCTTTTACATTTGTACTGCAGCGAAAGCTGCTTTTGAGTAAAAACACCTAGGGCGTTTTGGCCCTTTCGTTGGCTTCCCAACCAAAGGCACCCTTAGCTTATATTATCGCAACCCCCTCCTTTATTTATATCATGATGAGGGGTTTCTTTGCACAATTCATACAACACGACTATTACAGAACACACACGACCACACCACTTACAAAGCACACACGACCAGGGAAACGATCAACAAAGCAGTCCTGACCAATTATCACAGACAGTTCACATAATCACACAAATACATAGAATTGACACCAGAGGACATGGGAGATGCTTTCCAGATGAAATGACGGAGCAAACCGGGATGGGAGGGCTGGCGGCGAACTCTGGCATTACAGCCAGCTGCGTCGTGCAGAGCTACTAGGCTTTTCCATGTTAGCTGCAGATTTCCAGTTGTGAGTTGTGGAGGTGCTAGCATCAGTGTTGTTGGCGGGTTTCTTCCCTAGGCTCACACCACCAAGCATGGGCATAAAGTTACCACCATGCACGCGGCCCTCATGGGCTGAGGCTGGTGCATGGCGAGGAGCTTCTGCTGGGTGCATGAAGAAGCTGTGCATGCTTGTTCCAGTGCTTGGAGGACTAGCTCCGTGAGAAAGGGCATCGCTGACAATACTGAAAGCACCAAATGATACACCCCCATGGACACTGTTGTCGTTCACCAGCGGGTTGTGATGATCGCACAGGCCCTTTTTGCCTCTTCCAAGACGGTCACAAGGAGTGCCACCAGATCCGAGGTCTGAACCCGGATGCCCCCACAAGCAGCGCCTGCCTCCACCGTGTGCCTTGCAGAAATCAGTGCTTCCCTGCGCACTCTTCCCACAGCCGGTGGACTGGCATCGCTTACCCCCACCGTGACCAACACATCGGTCGGTGCGGCCTCTTGCACTCTTCTTGCACCCTTCTACCACGCACCGCTTGCCTCCTCCATGCGCGACACAGAATTGGGTCCCGCCATGCACACTCTTCGTGCAACCTTCAGCTGAACAGCGTTTACCACCTCCATGGCTCTTGCAGAATTGTGTGCTCCCCTCTGCTCCCTTGGAACACTCGGGATGTGTGCATCTCTTGCCACCACCGTGAGCTTTGCAGAAATTAGTGCTGCCCTGAGCTCCCTTGCCACAACCATTATGCTGACAGCGGCGACCACCACCGTGAGCGATGCACATGCCTGACCGCCCTTCAGCGCTCTTTGTGCAGTTTGGCTTTTGGCACCTCTTCCCGCCACCATGCTTGATACAGCGGCCGGATTTCCCTCGTGCTGCTCTTTTGCACCCTTCATGACTGCAACGCCGTCCACCGCCATGGGCTATGCAGTAATCAGTACGGCCTTCAGCACTCTTCGTGCATCCAAGATGGTCACAGCGCCTCCCCCCTCCATGAGCTTTACAGAAAATAGTCTTGCCCTCTGCTCCTTTGTTGCAGCCTTCCTTTTGGCACCTTCTACCCCCACCATGGGCAATGCATCGCCCTGATGAACCTCTGGCTCCTTTTACACATCCTGGGTATGAACAAACCTTTGTGCAACTGCTACGCTGCTGTGAATGGACAAACCCGGAAGAACAGGCTGCTGGACTTTTTGGCTGTTGGACCACTGTTGGTGTTGGAGGAGCTGGACCTTGAACCTGATTAGAGCTCACTGGAAATGCTTGGCTCAGAGAAAACCCTGCCAATTGTTCAGCCTGGTTAAGAAAAGAAAGCACCATGCCTCCATATGGACGTCGAGCAGATGTAGATCCTTCATCAACTGTTGGCACTAAAGCCATAATATGTGGATGCACAAATGTGTCCTGAAGTGCAGGGGTTCTAATCAGGTCTGCATCAGTTACCCCAGATTGAGATGGTGCCAAAGATAACTTAAGATCCAAACCAGGCTTCTCAAAAGCCCTCCTAGAATCACAAGCCTGTTTATGCAGCTTGGAAGTACCCTCATTGCCAAGAGATAACTGAAAATTTATGTCATAGTCCATACACGAGCCATCGTCACTTCCCCTGGCAGAAGACACAGTGCAGCCAGTACCCATGCTCTGCCTGCTGCTATCTGAGCTTGATGAGTCGCCCAGACATAGAGCCAATTCAGTCAACTTTCTCTTGTAACCTCTCGGAGCAAGCACATCAGGTTGGCTAGAACCAGCTCCTGGATGACTGGCTGCTGGAACGACAGTACGCTGATTCACAAAGCCATTTGGATTCGAGAAACTTATGGTGAATGCTGAATGCCCATCTCTGGGTTCCATTGCTCCTAGAGTCCACCAAACTTATGAGAAAGTACCAGCTGGCCTCACTTCCGGGTTAAATAATTGTCAACAAAGCTACGAAGTTAGAAAACCTAGAGTAATTAGTAGGCCTCAACATCTTTGCATCCTCCACTAACAAACCCTGAAGTATCATTACGATCCATTTCCCAGTGCTGAATGTGAAATGATGCTACTTAATCACGAAGAGGTGACAATTTAGATCCGTGAATATCCAACAAACACTTTCATCCAACCAATTGACCAAAGTTCTGCAACCAGTGAATAGAACACAGGTGAGATAAGTGCTCATGAGTTAAAATAATTATGAAGACAGGAAAATAATATATAAAGACTGTAAAAAATACACAGCAACCGTCGTTTTTTATGGCATTCAGTCCATATCCATGATGAATGCTGACTCTTCATATATGCCATTGACATGATTAAAGGGGAGAAAGTCTTACATATGAAAACACAATCTTACATTTACTGCTCAACCAGAATTCAGCAATAAACAGCCAGGATGGAAGTCATACTACATAGCCAGCATTAACAAGATTGAGGTATTCTAATCATGCCCACCAGTATCTGGTAACATATCGCATAAGTGAATGACACAACAGTGGCTTGGCTAACAAAATAGCATAACAGAAACAAACAGAAAGTGAAACAGGCTAGCTCATTCTGGGTAGTAACTTGTTAACTTAGTTCGAGTTGTGTAAACTCTATGTCTATAATAAGGCATTGAGGCATGATAGCAGGACCATTTTCATTTAAATCATCCAGCAATGCCCTCATATGTAAACTAATATCTCCTCTAAGGCTTCAACAACACTCTTCACTTAAGTATATCTCAACCGCAGGAGTGTAAGGCAGTGTGAGGCAGCAGTAATTACACAGTACCAGAAACAGTGTCTACTGTACAGACAAAAGGGTTAGGAATGATTAGTTCCATTTCTAGTTATTTCATTCTGCTGTATTCCAATCTAGCATTGTAATATCTTTTTGGGGGTTTTCACATAGTACCTGTACCTCTATATAAGGTAGGGATTTGATGTCTTTATCATCAAGTAACGATGGATTAAAACTTAAAAATCTGCCAACTCCACCCATGTTACCTTACTTTTGTCCAGACTTTTACGAAACAGTATCTACAAATTAACTAAAGTAAATTGGCAATGCTACTTAGTAACTAAAATCCCAAATGTCCTAATTAGCGGGGAGTGTTTAGTGAGTGTCCACCCAGTGTGGCTGAAACAGTTTAACAATTGAAAATAAAAATCACAACATGCAATGTAATGATAAAGAAAGCCAGAAAGTTAAACAACCAAGTTCCAACTGTATCGTGAATTGTTCCATATTAAGCCATATTGCTAAGAGTTGAGTCACTGCTAGTAAGAACTTTGAGACGATTACAGGACAAGACAGAACCTACAGGCACTGTACAATTGCACAGAATATACTCAGGACTGGACCAAGTTTTGCTATAAGAATATTCAGTGGCACAATTTGAAGCATATGGGCCTTACCAGTAAGAATCAAACAACAGTAGGCCAGATATGCTTATAGCTGACTGCCCAAATGCTCAGCAACTGTGCCTGCAAAAACGAATCCAGAAGCCAAAATCTCATCAGGCACGCCACAGTCTGCAACTTTATATCAGGAACAAGAATATTAGCATGTCTTGATCACAACAAAAGGAAAGAACCAGCATATATCTGCAATGGGTCCTCGGACTGCGTTATTTTTTTAGACAGGGACCATACTAATGTAGGGGAAGAATATTCTAGATTCCTCTCAATCTGAACAAGCAAAATGGAATTTGGTTCCAATTAACAAGATAAAACTATCAAGATATATTTTAATGTCTACACGATACCCTCACATGCCTTTCATGAGCAAAAGCCACAAAGATGAAAGAATATTCTAAAAACTGTAAACTATGAGAGAGGGGGTCAGAAGATTCACGGGATAGGAACAGTCAAAGGAATCAGCCTTTTATGCCATAGAACTTGTAAAGAAAAAAACAGCCTTTGAAAGGAAAAAAATGAGGACTATATCAGTGTGCGAAATTTTAGTTACGACTGCAATTTTAGGAAATGTATAAGCAATATCATATATCTAGGCTCTGACTGATCCAACTAGGGCCCCAAACTGAAACCAAATATACCTTCTTCTTGCAAATATACTTTTCACAGATGCTACTTTCTAAGTCATTAGTATTGTTTTTATCAAGCACAAACATTGTAAAGGATATTTATTCTATACCTTCTTCTCCATGCGTTTTATTAAACACTAGATGGCAATTTACAATTCAGCGGCAGACTCCGCTTCAAGGTTGTGACAGAATATGATTTCACTAGATAACGGATTGATCATATCTACTCAGTGCTTATATGAACCCACAAAATCAGACAGAAACTCTAGCTGGATTCATGCTTCTCTCATCTCACGTTCTCACCTACGCCCAGACACCACCGAAGATCCGACCCGGTACGGTCCCCAGATGTAAGAACAGCGTAGCGGCAAAACGCAGCTCAACGCATCTCCACTAAAAGCAGTCCAATTCCGAGCGCGCCTCATCAACAGCAAGCACACGGGTCGAGCTTAAAAAAAAACTGAACGAATCTCGCAGATTCTTCAGGGGGCATACGAATTCAGTAACAGCAAGTACCGCAGACAAACGAAACGAAGGGTGGGCTCACTACGAAGAAAAAAGAGCTAGAACGCAATACCAACCTTCCACCTTGCACCTCTCCGGATCACTGCGCCGGAGCTGGGAAGGATTAGCGTGCTGCCCACCACGAATTTAAATACCAGCAGCATCACCCACCCCGCGACAGGGAATCGCAATTAAATATCGTAAAGCAAGCACCGGAGAAATCGCCGGGACAACAGCGAGAAATTCCCGCGCGAACTTCGCTGGGTGCAACGAAGAAAACGCGAACGAAAACGAAATCGTCGGTAAAATACGACGACGGCGGCCGCGAGGCGGCGCGCGCCCCGAGGTCAGTGGAGGAGAAAGAAGGGGAGGGGTGGGAGATACCTAGGCGGCGGCGGGGTTCGCGTCGTCGTCGTCGCCGTCGCCCGCGCCTCGGGGACGCAGGAGGGATGGAGGGAGAGGAAAGCGAGAGGCGGTGGTGATGCGATGCGACGCGGGAGGGACGGGACGGGGAGAAATGGAGCAGAGAGGGCACAGAACGGGAGATGCTGAGGCCTGGCGGTCGGGGTCGGGGTGGGGGACAATTTCGGCATTCGAGCGGGGGCTACACCGGAAAAGTCACTTTTCGTTTCGTCACACCCTTGGTTGGTTGGGGCGCGTGAGGCCAAGTTTGTTCGGGTTTTAGCAGGAACGACCCCGTGGTCGTTCTAATTGCACATTGCACCATTCTAAAGCAGCTTTCTCTTGGAAACAATTTGTCATGGATGTCAAATAAAACCATATAAGAAAAGGTAAAAGGCAGACGAGGTAATTGTCAAAGAAAGAAATCTTGTTATGAGTCAGGGGGAGGTAAACGTACGATGCGAATCAATGTTTGCTAAGTTTTATCAAAGTCAAACCCTAGTATGTGCTATCTTTTTTCCTAATTCTCCCCTAGGTAAATTCAACTCACTCATCATTTATTGATTTGACTACGATTTAGCAACTCGCTATCTTGCACCACACAAAGAAAAGTAAAGTAGGATAGCATCGATGTCCAATCTCATGATGAAGTGCAGGTGCTGAAGACACTAAGAGGAAGCAACAGGTTGTAATCCCATTTCAGATCAGCCTTTGAGCGAGACAAGCATGCAGGGATCCTCCTAAGCCTTAAACCAATGTACTCACTGATAGTAATAAAAGTAAAAAGAGGAAAAGAGAGTGGACACAAGTAGCAAAAGAGCATATGCAAGGTCTGTTGGATTAAGGGCACGTTTGGTTTGTATCCACAGCTTGTCCTACTACAAGTTGAACGTGCTGCATTGTTAATCAAGGATACAATGGTTTCATATTGCAAATTAGCTTTTCTTGCCATAGGACATATTTGATTGGACAATGTTCAGCTCAAACAAGAAATGGGGTTGAAATCTAAAAATACAGCGAAACCTGAACTATAAAATATGTGATGGTCAATTGTAAAAACGGAATGCGGTAGGGGTCTTTCTACGAAACCGATCTAAAAACAAACGAAGCCGCCCAGAAGAAACCGTGGCCGCCTGCGCAGTGCGCGCCCGCCTCTCCCCCGCACCGCCCGCCTCCCCGCACCCGTCCACCGACGCGTGGGACCAGCAGCCACCATGCCCCGCACGTCAGCGGACCACACGGCAGGGACGCGCGCGGCTCGTCACGGGTGACGCGACCCGCACCCGCGAGCCCTGGGAGCGTGGGAGGTGGGGCCCGCGCGCCGAGGCGAGCGATGGATGGTCGCGGCGGCCGGGTCCGGGTCGCTTTCCCGGTGTCTTTGGTTTGCGGGGCGGGCCCGGAGCTGACGTGTCGGCCGCCGCCGATCTCCTGCTCCGTGACCTCTTGGAGCTCGCTCTGGGTCCGCATCACGATTCCAACTGGCGTCCAATAGCATCGCCAGGGTCTGTATTTTATTTTCGGAAGGCGCCTCACGGTTTTTTAAAGTAAATATAGGATAAAGTGCTACTAATACATATGCCTACCATGTATGCACCTTACTCCTATGAATACACGCACATACTTTTTTCGAAACATAATACAGAGATGTGCGTGTACATACATGCAGGTCGAAGTAGAGATGCGGAGGCTCACATACTTTCGCATACTTTGAATACACGAAAGATGCACTTAAATGTATCGCACGGAACATATACAAAGAACATAGCAAATCTCAAACATATAAGGTGAACGTATGATAATAAATATATAGTTTATCCGTTGGAATCAAGGAAAAAGATAATCTTGGATGAACGTTCGTCCTACGAATGGTGACACTGATGGGTTGATTGATGACGATGAACAACTACATGCCTGCATCGACACCGCAATTTCGAAGATGAACAATGATATGGACCGAAAATCCTAAAGTAATTCCGGAGAAGCAAACTTTCCCTTGGCCTCAACCTAGTAATAAAGAAACCACCCAATGAAGAGAGATGGAATTAATTAGCGTCGCGCGCCTCATCACCGTTGCTACCCGATCGACGAAGCTACACTTTGTCCTTTGTCTAACATTGATTAAGCTAAAAAGCCTCCAAATTATTCAAAACCCATGTTGTGGTCAGATGCGCTATTTCTGTCACCAAGATAAAAAGAACAAATAATGTTGTCCTTGTAGGATTCGGACGCCGCGGCGTCTTTTGTACTCAATCCTCGGTTGAACCATTCGCTCAGGCTTTTTCAGAGACGACGACGACGATGAGGCTACGATGCACGGGTTCTGAACATCTCCGGCGGTCATATCTCTTAATAAACTAGCACTGAGATATCGTAATACTATTTTTATAGATTATTGAGAGAGATACTTTTACAGTTTCTTAATAGTTCATCCCAATACAACTAAGATATTATATTAGGAGAGTCTATTTGAGAGGAATTATGGTAAAATATTGAGACAACCCAATAATTATTAGGAAAAAGGAGAGGTTTCGAGGGACTGCTGGAATATATTTTCTCCCTAATATTATTAATTTATTGGAAAAGAGAGACTGTTATTACCGTTGTAAATTAGCGGCGTGGAGGACCCGCTTTGGCTCCAGGGTTAGGCTCCAATCAAGGCTTAATTACTCGCGGATCTCCCGATCCATGTCACCTCGCATTAGCATTGTTTAGTGCTACGATGACGCGCGATGTTTTTGGAGCCTTTTGACGAGGCGGCCCGAGTCTTCGGAGGATGCAATGGCAAGTGCCTTGCCTGCGCTTTTGCCTTTTGCGGTGGTGTGCCGTGTTAGGTTCGTTGCACCTGGACGGCTGGACGATGCTGTCGCTGTGTTCCCTGCAGTACCAGGCCGGGTTCACCAACGTGGAGCTGGAGCACCATGCGCGGCCTGCTTCATGTACCATGTCCATGTGTGCCTTTTTGTTCGTCTTTGAAATGTATTCCAACCACCTGCCACAAGCTTCTTCTGTATATATGTTCAAACTTTGAACTCATTCTAACTGAAGTTTTGAAAATACTAATTTCTCAATTTTGAACTAAAACAAACTGAAGCTCCGTACACTTCCACTAATAACTTCGAACTAGAAAAGTAACAAAGCATAAATCCATCAATGCAAACCCCAAGATCACAAACACGTATGAGTCAAGTCTCAACTCAAATACTTGTAGGCATTAGCCTATAAATCTGTTGGAAAAACATACAAACGAACGAACACGGAGTAGTGCAGATCTCAAACACGTATGCAAATCGAAGATCTCAGTTACGAATAAGTCAAGTATACGGTGACTTCGTCAATTTTAAGAATATGCCGGCTCAGTCTCTCGGAGGTACTCGTAGAGGTAAGATGATGTGCGTGTATTCTTAGGGGTGAGTGTGCGTGTGTGTGTGAGCGTTTATATTTGTACCGTGTTTCGAAAAAAAATACTATATTCGGACTCAACCAACCATAAAAAACATGTTTAAACAAATGGATGGTATGTAGTATAAATAATGCTAGTACGACAAACCCACTAACGCAAAGAAAAGAAGACGAAGTTAAGATACCGTGGGCGGGGACAGTCGTGGCCGTAGCGGAGGAAAACGCACGCAGACGTAGCTCGTCCCGGGCTCACGGTGTTCCCCCAGCCGGCCCCGTCGTTTTCCGGCCCGACGTGGGATCTACTCACGCCGCAGCAGCATCGGCCATCACCACAACGGGGATGCGCAGTCGCGACGAGTAAACTGGAGGTGGTTAAAACCTGGGAAGGAGCACGTGCGCAAAAGAGATTGGCCCATGCGGAGCAGCGTTTTTTCAACGCTTGGATTTGGATTCGGGTTCCCCCCATGACCTGACGACGACGATCGGTGGAAATTGCAGAGGCTCTGTGTGTATCAGACAAGCAGTGTTAGTATTTGCGATTTGGGCTGCTGCAGATGAACCGAACCGTATCTCTGTCGAGGTCACACAACGTTTTTCAGAGAAAACCTGTAGCCAGGAAACACTCCTGCACTTACCTGGACCCAGTGTGTCCAATCCAACCTCTACCCACGGAGATTCTAGCAAAAGGAAGTTCCTGTTGCTGACCTCCCTGCTTGCAAGGCAGAGCTTTGTCCTAGGCTTCTGAATTACCCAAGCGGTCAAGCCTGACAGCAACTTGCTGATGCCCTCCCAGGACCTTAAGTCGACTTGCATGAAGTGGTTAGCCGCGTTTTGGTCTCCGGAAAATGCATTCTCAAGCACCAACTTGTCTCTTATTCTATAGAGCACAGATTAGAGAAGCAACCACTGGATTTGGATACCTTACACACGGGCTGTACGACCACTGCGCGACCAAGATATTTCTTCTTCTGATAATAACTCACCCCTACTTTCCCTTATCTGTTTCGCGCACCATTTGCTCGTCAATAACTCAAACTGAAACTCTTTAACAGAACAAGGGTACTCCCAGACGCCATTGCTGTAATTAACGAACAAACAAAAATGCAGATTACATAGTTTGTGTACCTGAAGTTATAATAATGGCTATGGAACTCAGACACACAAGTGTGCAAATTTGCTTTGCACCCAGATCTGCTAATTCTTTCACAGCCAGCAAGTACTCTATCCATCGCTTCCATGAGGTTACCTCGTGTTAAAATTAGATGAGTACATATATATACCTTGCTCGCAGGTAACATGGGTCACTGGTCAAGTCTAATCTAACTATGGTCGCTTCGATAGAATTGCATTCTACTATCAGAACTCAGAAAGTTTTGGGAGTTGCCTAGTTAAGTCCAAAAACAGTCCCACACGGCAACACAACTACACAACTAAAATACAGTCTGAGCACACACAAAGATTCTAATGTCAAGCATTACTACAACATATTTATGCCAGAGATACCTTTGTTAAGGACACGATATTGCACAAGCAGTGCACGGTGCTTTGAAATTGAACTTGCATTGTCATAATCGGTCAGTAATATTATGACAGCCAACGCAGGAAGGTATACAATATCACAAAAGTTACAATTTTACGCAGTGTTCTGTGTGCAAATCAACAACCATGCAAGGTGCCCATACCAAAAGTTAAAATGCCCATCTTGCAGTAAGAAAAAGAAATTCTCTTCTTTCGGAGGGATCGTGTAACAGTAATACAACTGGCTAGCATACACAATTTCGAATTGAACAGGGGAGCTGATGGAATAAACAGGGGACCGAACCACTGGTTGACTGGCAGAATTCGGAACACGCAAACAAAGCAAATTTTTGCTGAAAAATGTTCCTTGCAGACACAAAAAAGAAAATTTGCATGCTACTGTACTACCAGCTGTTTGTAACTACATAACTTACAATTTAGCTTAAGCTGCAGCAGGGTCAAGTATTGGGTCAGCAGGGTACTCTTCATATCCGCTTATGCCCGTGATTCTTAACCTGGTGTTTGGCTACAAAATAAAATGAAATTGTAGACACAAAATTATTCAGTTTGTTCTGGAGTTTGGAATGAAAAATGCAGTTCAGTATTTATCATTGTATTTCCACCTTTCCTCAAGAAATGAGAATGTAACTGGAAGCATACCTGTCTGTGACCAAGTTTCCTCTGGTACTTCTTCTTCTTCTTGTACTTGAAGACTATAACTTTATCATCCCGTCCCTGGGCATCAAATAATGGGGATGAATCAATGTTAACTAATTGCATCCATCATTACTGCAACAACATGCAAGACAAACCTGTTCTTCGACCACTGCGTGAACAGCAGCATTGGTCACCACTGGCATTCCAATGTACGCTTTGTCCCTAGTTGACACTAGTAGCACCTTGTTTAATATGATCTGCAAATCAAGCATTGTCAGGCAGTGCAGTTTCTGATAAGATGAGGAAGGCACTGAGTTGGAGAGACATTAATGGGTGAGTCAGGTGAAGCTAACACATGCACGGGGACCGGAGCACTGAGCATGCTCCCCAGGACATATTAGTTAATATGGAGGCTAGGTAATGTATTTGCTATAACAGACAAGCGCATCACACCAACAAATACAAATGATTCTTAGAGAAACTACACTTTTACACAACAGCCAGAAATAAAATCATTTCCATTATTACAGATTAATGACTCCTTTGCTTCTAGTACTACATCAATAACACATTACATGATTGCGAAATGTACTATTGACAATGCGATGGACAATACCTATTAACCATTTTAGCATTTCGTAGTTTGTTCTAGCACACTGAGGGGGAAATGCATTATTATCAAAGATAATGAATGACACAGAAGCTGCAAGTGGTCTTAGAAAATACCACCTTTTCTACCTAACATCAATTTATTTAAAAAAGAAGAAAAGAATTTTAAATTATCCTTCTATAACCTTATCCACCCTTTATATTTTTTGTTCTTGCCACCGTGTTGACTCAGGAACCAAATCAGCAACAAGCATAAAACCAGAGCTGATGACACCATCATGGTAGAACTCTCTATGCATGCACCCCAGATGCATTGTATCATTGGGATCTATGAGCCAAAGAACACTGCAGATTGAAAAACAATATTGGTTTTCCTGTGCTCCCAACATATAAAAATATGCAATGAGAAATTACCTATTCACCAGAATAATAATACATCATGCCAGAAGGATTTGTAGGTTATGGGTTTTGCTAGACATCAAGGAAATATTTAGCAAGAAATTGCTGCTACGAGAACAGAAATGCATTAAAGATAAGTAGACAATTCTAAACTGACTTCCATATCCAACATTGCAGGAGGGAAACGATGCAGATAGGAAGTATCACCAAACCTGATCATTGACATTGGCACCTTTCAATCTCTGTGTGTATATATACCGGCCCGGCATCACAATGTATTGCCTTGAACCGATCTGCAAAACAGGAGAGTAGTCGGAACGGATTCATCATTTTCTCGGACAAGAATCACATAAAAGCATGCTACAAGATGAATTCTTGCATATTTCAGCATTTTAAAAAGTTCTTTAAAAAAAATTAGTCAATGTAAGGCTACTACTCATCTTAAGCTATGCAATTCACAGAACTTTCATGATGACATTACGACCTATTCAAATAGATCAGTAGCGAGTGCACATTGTTGTTATTCCGTAGTACTGAAAATCTGACACCTGCAGCCTACCCATTTCCCATGCAGTGTAATACCGCCGTAAAATGCTTGCTTAGCAACAGTGTTGGCAGGCGGGTTAGGTAGAGTGCCATTCGCGGATGCCGTTCATAAGATTACAGATCATGCAGCATGAAGTAGGCACTCAATTTGCAATAACTCAGTCAAAAAATTTGCATCACTGGAAGTGCGACAGGAGGGCAACCCACCATGACAACAGCGAAGATGTCGGCGTCCTTCTCGGCCCCGGCGGCGGCGAGCTGCGCCTCGACGGGCTCCGGCACCGCCGGTTCCTCCTCCTCAGCCTCCGCCTCGGGCTCAACGAACTCAACCTCCACGGCCTCGGGCGCCTCCTCGGCGGCGGCTCGGACTTGCCAGCGCCGGTGCGCGACGGCGGCGACGGAGAGGGAGCGGCGCGCGGAGGGGATGGATGAGAGGGTCAGGGTCTTGGAGGGGAGGAGGCGGAGGGGCAGCGTCGCGGTGGCCATTGCCGCGGCGGGGAGGGGAGGCATGGGTGACGAGGTCCGACCGTCAGAGTGGAGTGTGGGGGGTTTTTTGGGAGGAAGACGAGAGGAGGGATAATATTGTGGATAGGACGGGACAGATCGCCATCCGATCGAGAGCTGACGGTTCAGATTAGCCAGGTTGGCCGTGGAGAGAGAAATTATCAAGTTCGAGTAAATCTCGTAGAACTAATTTGAAAACTAAGCAAAACAAGATTTTGGAAACTGTTTACACAAAATTAAACTTGTTTTGGCTATTTGTATAGAGAAAACTACCCATTCTTTTTTATAGTTGGAAAATAATTGAATTAAGTTTTTGAACAGGGCTCGGACCCGCTAAAAAATTTTTTAAACCTGGTTTCTTATGACCAAACACTGCCGTTGCCGGTCTCAAGCCCGCGATGAGAAAATATGGAGGGTTATGTTAGGTTTGGCGAACCAACGTAAAAATCAGCCATTCTAATGGAAATGAAACCCATAAGAAATTCGTTAGGGAGTAACCCTCTTAGCGACGCGCTACATCGGAACCCGGGTGTGGTGTTAAATGGGCAAGGGCCGGGTCATCACCCCTTCAGGGGCGCGTCGTATCGTGATCCGGGTACGATGATAAGTGAGCAAGGGTCGGGTCGTCGCAGTCTCTGTGGCGCGCTACATCTGCGCCCGGGTGTAATGAAAAATGAGCAAGGGTCTTCGCATTTCTCTCGACGGGTGCGAAGGGTAAGGAAGCTAGCCGAGCTAATTAGGATTCGTCCAGGTAGTTGGAACGTAGGGTCTCTAATAGATAAAATAAGAGAACTAGTCGATGTAGCAATTAGGAGGCGTGTAAATATTCTATGCGTGCAGGAGACTAAATGGAAGGGCCAGAAGGCGAAGGAGGTGGAGGGTTCTGGCTTCAAGCTTTGGTACACGGGGATAACTTCGGGTAGGAATGGTGTAGACATCTTGATCGATAAGAGCCTTAAGGATGGAGTTGTAGATGTTAGGAGGCAAGGCGACCGGATTATCCTAGTGCGGTTGGTCATTGGAGATTTGGTTCTGAATGTGATCAGTGCCTATGCACCTCAGGTAGGTCTTAGTGAGAGCTCCAAGAGTCAGTTCTGGGAAGATCTTAATAGCATGGTTAGTACCGTGCCTCTCAGTGAGAAGCTTTTCATAGGAGGAGACCTCAATGGCCATGTGGGTGCGACTAATGTAGGATATGAGCGAGTACACGGGGGTTTCGGGTATGGTAGTAGGAACGAGAGGGGGGAGGATGTTTTGAATTTTGCGTTGGCCTACGACCTGCTGTTAGCGAATACCCTCTTTAGAAAGAGGGAGTCCCATCTAGTGACCTTCCATAGTGGATAATACTCGAGCCAAATCGATTTTATCCTTGCTAGGAGAGAGGATAGACGTGCCTGCTTAGATTGTAAGGTGATACCTGGGGAGTGTGTTGTCCCCCAACACAAGCTTGTGGTGGCGGATTTTCATTTTCGGGTACGTACCCACCGGGACAAACGTGCCAAGATTGCGAGAACGAAGTGGTGGAAGCTTAGAGGGGAAGAGGCACAAACGTTTAAGGAGAGGATGCTAGGCGAGGGGCCTTGGGAAGAAGGAGCAGATGTAGATGATATGTGGCTAAAGATGGCGATATGTGTTCGGAAGGTGGCCTCAGAAGTGTTTGGTGTGAGTAGGGGAGGTAAGCAGGAAGTGAAAGAGACTTGGTGGTGGAATGACGAGGTGCAAAGGGCTATTCAGGAGAAGAAGGAGTGTTTCAAACGCCTTCACCTCGACAAGAGCGCAACCAATATCGAGGGCTATAGATTAGCGAAGAGGTCTGCAAAGCGAGCTGCAAGTGTAGCGAAAGGTCAGGCTTTTGATGACTTTTATGAACGGCTAGGTACAAAGGAAGGAGAGAAGGACATTTATAGGATAGCTAGGACCCGCGAGAGGAAGACAAGGGACATAAACCAAATCAAATGCATCAAGGATGGGACAGATCGACTTCTGGTAAAGGATGAGGAGATCAAGGACAAATGGCGAGAATACTTCGACAAGTTGTTTAATGGAGAAAATGAGGGTCCTACCTTCGAGTTGGACGACTCATCTGATAATACCAACAGACGCTTTGTGAGGAGGATTCAGGAGGCAGAGATCGGGGAGGCTTTAAAGAGGATGAAGGGAGGTAAAGCGATGGGCCCCGATGGCATCCCCATTGAGGTGTGGAGATGCCTGGGTGAGAGGACGGTAGTATGGTTAACTAAGGTTTTTAACCTAATTTTCCGGTCAAACAAGATGCCGGAGAAATGGAGGAGAAATATATTAGTACCAATCTTCAAGAACAAGAGAGATGTTCAAAGTTGTACTAACTACCGGGGGATTAAGCTGATGAGCCATACGATGAAGCTTTGGGAGAGGGTTATCGAGCATCGCCTAAGAAGATTGACAAGGGTGACCCAAAACCAGTTTGGGTTCATGCCTGGGAGGTCGACCATGGAGGCGATTTTCTTAGTACGACAGTTGATGGAGAGATATAGAGAGGAGAAGAAGGACTTACACATGGTCTTTATTGACCTAGAGAAGGCGTATGACAAAGTACCAAGAGACGTCACGTGGTGGGCCTTGGAAAAACATAAAGTCCAAACTAAGTATAGTGGAGTTTTAAAGCGGGACGATAATGTAAAGAGAGGTAGAGGTAGACCTACACTAACTTGGGACGAGACAGTTAAGAAAGATCTTAAGGAGTGGAATATCGCTAAGGAATTAGCTATGGATAGGAGCGTTTGGAGATTAGCAATTAACGTACCTGAACCGTGACCTACGTTACTTTTTGTTTAACCCCTAACTCTTCCTTTGGCTCGTGCCCTTTTTGTGTTTCTTATTCTTATTTTCTGTGGGTTTCATCTCTAGTCTACCCCAACTTGCTTAGGACAAAAGGATAAGTTGTTGTTGTTGTGGTGGTGGTGGTTTACTATGACCAAGTCAAACACTAAACTCTACAAGGTGGGCCAAAACCCAACGGGCTGGGCCGAGCCCGTGGACTGGGCAAAAAGTGCTCAGGTCTAGTACAAATGTTTAGTTTCACATCTAAGGGAACATGACTCATCACCCGCAAAAAAAAAAGAACAGGACTCAAATATGGCAATATTTTTTGGGAGTTGCTACTTGTCATCCGGGTGATTTTTCATTGATTCATCAATCACCTTTTTGGTCCAATAGAATAATGACATGTCATCAAGAAAGCATAAAAGAAAAAACTGGTCGATGCAACCCACAAATATCACTCGAATACACAAGAGCTAGCAACAAAGAAAAAACTGGGTGATTATGATAGCAAACATCACTCAGATTTCGTCAAACACGGGAAAAGGAAAAAAAAAACTCGAGAAAACATTATGCCACTGATCTGTAGACTACAGGATAGACAGTGGGATGGGAAGAAAGGAGTTGAATACTTTCAACATTTCCACTTGATCCTGCATATATGATAGGGGATCCTGGTTGCATAGCTATGTTCTTAATATGTAGAACTGGATCTATAATGAAACCAAATTTCACAGGAAATAAACTTCAGAACACAACTCCCCACGGTAGGTAAAAAGGTGTTGAGAAATCATAGTTCATCTCTTCTCTATTTCCAACGCAAAGAGGCTACTTCCTGGATTTGCACTAGATCTTGGATACATGTTTCTTTCATAGGAAGTAGGAACTGAAACACAGCCGAGAGAAAAAACCGGAGCAAATATTGGAATTGGAAATCATAGATACTCCCTCCGTTCCAAATTGAAGATTGTTTTAGCAAATTTAGATGCATAATTTTTGCTATGGATATAGACATAATATATATCTAGATGCATTGTAAAATTTATGCATCTAGATTTACCAAAACGGCCTACATTTTGAAACGGAGAGAGTACGTAATTTGGCGGCTGAGAAAAAACCAAAAACCATGGGGAAATCACCCCGCGATGTGTTTGACACTGGAGGGCGACGATGAGGATGAAGCCATGAAGGTGAAAGCTAAAGGCAACAAAAATGTAGGATAGTTGGATCTTGACATTTGATTCTTTTCACCACTTCCACCTGAAATGGACAAAGAGGGGAAAATGGATAGTTGGTTCTGTTAGCACTAGAAACTAGACACATAACGCAGGAGTGGAGTAAGATTCTGTAGTATTTGTATAAAAAAACAAATATGGCAAGAACAACAAAGACTAAATCTCATCTTACAGGAACAGGTACCTTTTGTTTTCATGAATTAACAATAGAGAAATATTGAAAAAAGTAAGGAGAAACCCATCTAGTCTATTTTCAGTGGAAATCTCCGTTAGAATTGCACACATATACTATGCTAGCTTTACTACACATGCCTGATGGACCAAAGTATTTTACACATAATTTGCTTCAGTGGTAGAATGCTTACAACTATGTCATAGATAATACCCTCAGAAATCTGCGACTGAATCAATGCACATAACTGAAAACTAAACAGGCCTATGATCTGAAACCTATGTTCTCTAATTGTCCGATAGTTGCTGTTATTTTGAGTAGGTTTTAGATCAGGATTAAAGAGATACAAGGAACTGAAATTTGTTATAGACTTACATAAAACCTGAAAAACTTAATTCTCTCCAAACTCCCTGTCATTCTAAACTACGATGATCAGGCCTCTTTGGTCTAAAGTCTGATGGTGCGAAAACAACACCATGCATGCACACTTGGAGAGGCTACAAAGTCAGTGTAGGTGACAAAAAAAAACAATGAGGATAAAATGACAAAGATTGGTAAACTTAAAAATGAACAAACCTCTGGAATGAAAACATATAAGCACAAAGTTAATTGACCACCGAAAAATGATAAGACGGAATATTAGAATCAAGATTAAATAATATCATGAATGAGCTGCTCACACGTCCCTCTAGAAAAAAAATGAAACATGACAATCACAACTGAATACTGATCATTTAAAAACGCACACGGCACAGTTGATTTGTGATGAACTGTAACTTGGTCACCTAGACTGTAGCAGTTGTGCTTCCTATCTCTGAAACAAGGTCTTTCACCAATTCTCTTCTAGCTGGATTATTCAAACCCTGCGCATTCAATTTTAGACGCAACAATTCTGATTAATCATTGTAAAATTAAAAAGCCCAATAACACAAGTAGGGTGTGGCAGAACCGCTTGAATTATTCCGGCTCAAGTGCGCTAGTTATCGCTATACAGCCGATAATAACTCAACGCACTTCAAACGGAACAACCCATTGGTTTGTCGGGTCTCCGCCTGATACAACCACGGTTCAACAGGATCGAAGCAGGTTTACCTTGCACGAAAGTGAGTTTACAATCACAGTACAGCTCATCAACTTTTAATTTACAGAACCGCAAATATTATTACAAATATTTTTCAAATTTAAGGTAAACTTATACAGATAGTGTTTAAAACGACAAGCTAACAGCTTGTCCAGGTTCACCGCGGAAAGAAAATAAACACGCGACTACGCACGTCGCGAAGATTGACACCGTTCTCAGCCCAAAGTTTGGTGTCACTTAGGAGGGTCACTGCCAGCCGGGGACGGATCCCATTCCACGGACCAGCCAAACGGAACAGAAGTTGGCCATGCAGAACTATCCATAGAGCTCTCGAAGGTCATACCTGAAAGATAGACTAGCAAGACTGAATATACTAATACTCAGTAAGGCTTACCCGGGGTTGGGTATACTTAACCCGTAATTAGACTCATGAAGGCTTGAAATGGTTCTAAATTTTATTTTAGCTGAAAAGCAACAAAGAGTATGATCTATTTTCAAATTTTAGCTTTCAAATTCTAATTTGATTATCCATTCCAGGTAAGCACCTATACTAGACAAGCAAGGTAGAGATTAGCATTCATCAGGATTATCTCAACAACAGTTACAGTTCTTACTCTATGTGGCAGAAGGAATAAGCAGTCTCAATTTCCGCGAGAGACGGACGATTCTGAATCGAATTTCAAACCTTGCAAGGCAACCTAACTCACACGCTTAGAACACCAAAAGATCGTTCCAAAGCAACCGTTTGCCTTTCATTCCGGGTTGTGGAACAGGGCCACCACAAGCGACTGTAGGACCGTACGCACACCAATTGTGCAGGACTTACGTCTGTAGTGTGACTACATGACCGTACTCCTGTCTGCTGTGCGGAACGTACTCCCGCACGTTGGTGCGTGAGAAAAACCAAATTACGAGTGGTGGGAGGTATGTCCACTTGCCGGACCGATCGGTTACTAGGCTTGCCGCTTTACCATATTTCACGGCATGTGGCTAGTACTTTCAAATGTTTAGCCACCACTACTGTGACACTCAGGTAATTAGTATTGTCACACCCTAGATTTTAGTACGAAGTTGTGAGCAAAATGTGGTAAAAGTGTGCTTAAAAATTTAAATGCTAAGGGAAAAGGGTTGTTTATATAATTATATTTTAATAGAGGTCCTTTAGTGTTAAATGGGTAAGCATGGAGGGTAGAATTTAAATGTATGAGGGTTGTTTTGCAAAGGTCAAAAACTTGTATTTAAATCGCAAATGTAGGTGAAACTACACATAGGATATATATGTAGTGTAGTTTTAAAATAGGATTTATGTAAAGTTTGGAAATCTTGTTAAGTTTCAAATTTATTACAAATCCTTAGCTCTTCCGCAAATGAGTCTTAAAACAAAGTTGTAGATTTTGGAAAACCATACACTTTTGCTTTTGGGCCCATCTCCATTTGAGCACCGGTTTGAAAGTTACCCAAGCATTACAGTGGAGTCCCTGTATTTTATACAATTTGCAATTGGGTCCTCCTTCGTCTACCTCTCTCCCGCTCTCCTCTGTTTTCTCTGCCGCGCGCCGCCGCCGCTGTCCCGGCCATGTGCGCTGCCCCTGCCGTCCCTGCGCTGCTCTGGGCCAAGCCACGTGCCACCCCAGCCCAACGCCCCGCCCCCCCCCCCCCCGAGCCGCGCTGTCTTCTCCCCGCCGTGCCACGCCGCCCGGCTGTCCGCCCGATCGGCCCCTCGCCGCCGCTCACCGTTGCAGCGACTCCAGTGCCACCTCCTGCTTCCGGCGATCCCACGCATCACTTCCCTGCCTCGCCGCCGCCCTCCCGACCTTGTGCTGTCTCGCCCATGCGTCCTCCACGTCGCACTGCCGCTCCCCGAGCTTCGCCGTGCCGCCACGCGCATTGCAGGTGCGCCAGCTTGTGCTTGGGCGCAGCCACATCCTCTTCTGGACCCTGAGCACTTCCTCTAGCTTCTCCAGCACATGCCCTGGCATTTGCACACCTCTTTTTCACTCAATTTTCTCTGCTCCGGCCACCACCTCTCACCGGACCTCCTCCGCGACTCTGGCTCACCGTCGTTAGCCTATACCACTACTCCCCATCCTCGATCCGAAGCACGAATAGCATTCCCACGATCCACCGAAGCTCACCAAGCGAATCAATTTCTTTTTCCTCCACCAGAACTGCCGGACCACAGCACCGACGAGCTTCTTTCTCCGCCGCCGCTCGGCCTCCCGTCGATCCACTGGCACAGGACCTCTCCACCCCGATCCAAGGCACTAACAGCACCACATCATCCCCCTGAAGCAATTCCGCCCCTCCTACACCGCCCTCCATCACCCTAGCCCGTAGAACGCCGGTCGCCATTGCCGCCGGCAAGGAACCGACGTCCACTCCATCATCGAGCACCACCCTCCACCCTGTCTCCGATCAAATTGAGCACGGGAATAGCATCCCCACCCTCTCATGGCATTCATGCGCGCCTTGTCCCTTCATGTTCGCCGGCCCCTCGTTGGGACCACGACCACCCCGACACGGCCGCCGCCATTCTTCGTCGCCGGCCATGCTCCGCCGTTGCTTGTCGAGCACATCACCCACCTTTGTGACCAGTAGCCTCTGTAGGTCACGTAGGACCAGTTCATCTCCGGCCAAACCCTCGCCGCTGGCGAGAACACGCCGGCCAGACGCCACGGCCGTCGTCTTCCCCCAACAAGGGCCCATGTGTAATTTAAATTGCTAGTCTAAGGGCCTTAGTGCAAGAACCCGAGGGCCTCCCTATGAATTCTTTTGTTATTTCATGTGAGCAAGGCTGGTGGCTTGTAAAATTCGTAGAAACTTGTAGAAAAATCTAAAAACTGCCAAAATAGTTTTGTTGGAAACAAGATTTCAAATTCTACAACTTTTATTAATGAAGTTTGGTTTGAAACTAAATACTTTTGAATCTATTTTAAACTTAAGGTAAAAGGGTATAGTATGCATAACTTTTACATACTAGCTTAGTTTCTTGTAATTTTTGGTATATAGCTTCTTTAAGTCATGTGTGAGCTTGTGCAAAAGTTTCAAGCTTAGTACTGTTTTGTAGTTTAAGTTCTTTTGAACTTGTGCAAATCAAATTTAAAAGGGTTTGAATTTAGTTAAACATATTCCTAAGGCTTATTCATTTAGATCTTTTTATTAGAATCTAACATGTTAATAATTAGTTCATAATTAGATTTTTAAGACTTTATATTTCTATTCACATAAGATTTGAATTTAAACTTGAAGTTTGAATTCAAATTCAAATATTTTAGTTTCTGTTTTCAGTAATTCCAGTGCTATAACCATAACTTAAGTGTGGATAGTAACTTGAGATTAACCCTCCTTGTTTCATGAATTCATGTGTGTTAATTATTGGATTGCAACTTTATCGTGAAATAAAATCTTTAACTCAAGCACCATCTCACTTAAATCATTGCATACCATGTAGAATCGACGATGTTCGACGACGGAGACTACGAACTAGTCCTGGAACAAGGCCAAGGGTTTTTTGAAGACCCGACAAACGTTGCTGAGAATCTAACTGAAACCCCGAACCAAAGTTCGGAAGTCTGTGACACTCCTGCCCCCAACCCCACTCAAGAAGGCAAGCCCCGGTGCATAACCCAGTATTTCAAATTACTGCATTATGCAATCTTATACTTATATATATTATATCTTGCATTAAGTTTAGGAGATGAAATGGAACCCTAGATGCATGAATCCTAGGAACCAATGTATTGTACCTGAGTCCTTATCACATAAATGCTCTGCTAATAGGACCGGTAGAAGTCGGGTGATTTCCTGTCACTCGCGCGATATAGGAGTTGAATGTTTACTATTCTGCAATCACTATAAGGATCATGGACGGGGTCATGTGCAGTAACATGACCTGGAAGTTTACCCCATCTGTGTTGATAAAAGCTGATAAGGTCGCAGTGTGTGGTAGTGGTGGCTAAGCGTTTGAAAGTACTAGCCACATGCCGCGAAATATGGTAAGCGGTAAGCCTAGTAACCAATCGGCCCGAGGAGTGGGCATACCTCCCACCACTCGTAATTTGGTTTTTCTCACGCACCGACGTGCGGGAGTGCGTTCCGCACAGCGGACAGGAATACGGTCATGTAGTCGCGCTACAGACGTATGTCCTGCACAATTGGTGTGCGTACGGTCCTACAGTCGCTTGTGGTGGCCCTGTTCCACGAGTCGGAATGAAAGGCAAACAGCTGCTTCGGAACTATCATTGGATGTTCCAAGCGTGTGAGTTAGGTTTGCCTTGCAAGGTTTGGAAATTCGATTCAGAATCGTCCGTTTCTCACGAAGATTGAGACTGCTTATTCTTTCTGCCACATGGAGTAAGAAATGTAACTATAGTTGAGATAATCTTGATGAATGATAATCTCTACCTTGCTTGTTTAGTGTAGGTGCTCACCTAGAATGACTAATCAAACTAAAATCTGAAAGCTAAAATCTGAAAGCAGATCATACTCTTTGTTGCTTTTCAGCTGAGATTGAACCCTGAACTATTACAAGCTTTCATGAGTCTAGTTACATGGCTAAGTATACCATGAAACGGGTAAGCCTTGCTGAGTATTAGTGAAAGCATCTAGGCCCCTAATTCGTGTTTTGGTAATTAATGACAACGGTTTGTGGATTAACAATTCTTTTTGAGAAAATGAGTATAGGTTGATCCACGGATGAATGAGAGTTATTTGCGAACGTGTGGATTTCTGGAGACGATGAGAAAAGTTTGGGCTCAAGGCAAAGGTATAAAATAGGGTCTTTTGAATTTTACCGGTCACAAGGTGCTTAGTGGATGATAAGTGACCGGATTTGTTGGATAGATAGCCGTACTATCAAGAGGGGTCATGTACTCGTGCTTAACAGGTCTCTAGTGCCATTTTGCTCAAAATATCTAATGAATGCATGAGGGCTAACTACGCTTTGCCGGGTTTTGAAAAAGAACATATTTGAGTGCTGACTGCTCAAGAGCGGACGGTCCGCCCCTTGGGTGCGGACGGTCCGCTACCGTTCCAGAAAGGCTTAGAGGGTTTATCTGGTGGCTGGCGGACGGTCCGGTCCTCCTGCGCGGACGGTCCGCCACTGTAACTCTTTCTCGTTCCAGAAAGGATGTTCTCTGGTCTGTCTAATTTGCGTGGCCCGCGGACGGTCCGCTTCTGCGGTGCGGACGGTCCGCAGGCACTCTGATAAATTGATCCAGAAACATTGTTGTCTCTGCTTGTTCCTCTAGGTTGAACGGCGGACGGTCCGCCCCTTGGTGGCGGACGGTCCGCAGGCTGATTCCAGGAGTGTTCCAGAGACCCTCATGTCTCTGGAGTTGTGGAACTCTTAACTGCGGACGGTCCGCTGGTTGGGGGCGGACGGTCCGCCGGGGCTGTAACGGCTAGTTCTGACACGCATTAAATGCTCTCTGACTCTCTGGTTTATAACTGCGGACGGTCCGGTTTTTGAAACCGGACGGTCCGCGATCTCGCAGAAAAGACTGTAACGGCTAGTTTTTGATGGGATGTCTATATATACCCTTTGCCCGGCTCTTGGGTGTCTCTATTGGCCATTTGGACAGCATTCTTGACTCTCTAGGGCTAAGACATCCCTCTCTCTCACACACTTGCTAAGGATTTGCATTTTTTAGAGTGAGAGTGCTTCCTAGTGCATTGCATTTAGAGTTTGAGCTTTGTGGCACTAGGGAATCTTCAAGCAAGGATCATTGACTTGTTACTCTTGGGAGTTGCCGCTCCCTAGACGGCTTGGAGAAGGTGATTTCGTGGAGCTTCTTGAAGGGGATTGTTGAGAAGCCCCGATTTCGGTTGTGAGAGGTTTTGTGCTCACCTTGCCGGAGTGGTGAAGAGCAACTCTAGTGAAATCGAGGTGTGGAGTGGTTCCTTGCTTCTAGCCGGCTCAAGATCAAGAGGTTCTTGATAGAGGAGCGGTTAATTCTTGGAATCCACCTCAACGTGGATTAGGGGTGACCGGCAAGTCATCGACACCACGGGATAAATTTGTGTGTCAAGCTTGGTTGTCTCTCTTGCTCTTTTTATCTTTGTTTTACTTTGAGCAATTTAATTTATTAGAGCTTGAATTGTATCTTGTCACCCTAGGTTGCAAACCTTTTAGAGATTGTAGTAGCATGACATAGGACTCTCTTGTGTTACTAATTAAATTTTCTCTAGTGTTGTGAGTTTTAGTTTTAAACCGCCTATTCACCCCCCTCTAGTCGGTGTTCTTGATCCTACAATTAGTATACTTAGTCTTGCTAGTCTTTCTTTCATGTATGACTTTCGAGAACCCCACGGATAGTCCTGCATGGCCAACTTCTGTTCCGTTTGGCTGGTCCGTGGAGTGGGATCCGTCCCCGGCTGGCAGTGACCCTCCTGAATGACGCCATGCTTCGGGCTGAGTGTGGTGTCAACCTTCGTGACGTGTGTAGTCGCGTATTAATTTTCTTCCGCTGTGCATCTGACAAGCATGTTTAGCTTGTCGTTTTAATCAATGTCTGTTTATTATCTTATGTTTGAAATGGTTTGTAATAATGTTTAATATTCTATGAATTAAAAGTTGATGAGCTGTTGTACGACTGTAAACTCACCTTCATGCGAGGTAAACCTGCTTCGATCCTGTTGAACCGTGGTTGCATCGGGCAGAGACCCGACAGACCAATGGGTTGTTCCGTTTGAAGTGCGTTGAGTTAGTATCGGCTGTTGTTCCGATGCAAGCTCCGATGATGATGATGATGATGATGATGACAAGCCATCCAAGGGAGTTGCCGGGATCGCCATCAAGGAGGCTCCATCACTCTTCTCTACACCACATTGTCTTATGGCAAAGGGTGGTGCAAAGGTACAACAAGATGATGAACTTGATGAACTTTCATATGATGATCTTGTTGAAATGCTAAATGATGCCGATGAATTCATGACTAAAGAAAAGGCAAAGTTAAAGGAATTGAAGTTGAAATTTACTTCTCTTCAAGATTCCTATGAGGAGCTAAAGACTTCACATGAGAATCTCAAAGAAACTCATGAGAAGCTTGAGGAAGCTCACAATGCCCTACTTAATCATGAAAGAAAAGCAACATTGAGCATTGGTGTGAGTTGTGACTTAATTGATGATAAACCTTGCGATTCTAGTTCAACTAGTTCCTCTTGCACCAAAATTGATGACTCATCTTGCAATGAATCTCTTATTATGGAAAATGATTTGTTAAAGAAAGAGGTTACTTGCTTGACTAATGATTTGAGAAAGTGCTATGATAGTAGAGCCATGTTTAATCATTGTTGGGCAAGTCAAAAGTTCACCTTGAACAAGCAAGGTGTTGGATATATTTCTAAGAAAGGGAAGAAGGCTTTTGTGCACACCAAAACCACTTTTGTGAAGAGTAGTGGTAAGTCATATTGTGAAAAATGCAAGAAGGTTGGTCATGTTGAGAAGAATTGCACCAACATGAAAGTCATATCCTTTGATTCTAGTTACATTCTTATGAGAAATTCAAATGGCAATGTTAGTGCAAAATTTGTTGGAATACCTATAGATGGTGCTAAAAAGAATGCCATTTGGGTGCCAAAAGTCTTGGTCACTAACGTTCAAGGACCCAAGAAAGTTTGGGTACCTAAAAGAGTTGTCTCTTTGTTGTAGGTAAATTACAAGTCCGGAGGAAGACATTGGGTGCTTGATAGTGGATGCACTCAACACATGACCGGAGATCCAATGATGTTCTCCTCTCTAAATGAGAATGTGGATGGCTATAGTGATATCATTTTTGGTGACAATAGCCGAGGCAAAGTCAAAGGTGTTGGTACGATTTCAATCTCAAGTGACCATTCTCTTTCAAATGTTTTATTGGTGGATTCTCTCAAGTTTAATCTCTTAGCGGTCACTCAACTTTGTGATTTTGGATATAAGTGTAGTTTTACTAAAGATGATGTTGTAGTGACTAGCTTGGATGGACTAAATCACATCTTTACGGGGTTTAGATATGAGGATGTATATCTTGTGGATTTTGCTACTAAAGAGGCAAACTTGTCTACATGTTTGTTCACTCAATCATCTTTGGGTTGGTTATGGCATAGAAGACTTGGTCATGTTGGCATGAAACAACTCAACCGTCTTATAAAGCATGATTTAGTAGTTGGCTTGAAGAATGTAAAGTTTGAGAAAGATAAATTATGTAGTGCATGTCAAGCCGGAAAGCAAGTTGCAAATGGTCATCCCTCTAAGAGTGTCATGTCAACCGAAAGACCATTGGAATTATTGCATATTGATTTATTTGGTCCTACAACATATAGAAGTATTGGTGGAAATTGCTATTGTCTTGTTGTAGTGGATGATTACTCAAGGTATACTTGGGTTTTCTTTCTTCATGACAAAGCCGATACTTATGATATATTCAAGAAATTCTTGACAAGGGCCGAAAATGAATTTGAACTCAAGGTGAAGAAAGTGAGGAGTGATAACGGAAGTGAATTTAAAAATACAAGAGTTGAAGAATGGTGTGATGAGAAAGGAATCAAACATGAATTTTCAACCAAATATACTCCGGAACAAAATGGTCTTGTTGAGCGGAAAAATAGAACCTTGATTGATATGGCAAGATCAATGCTCTCCGAATACAATGTTTCCGATAGTTTTTGGGCCGAAGCTATCAACACGGCATGTCATGCATCTAATAGATTGTATTGCCATATATTCCATAACAAGACCCCATATGAGTTGCTCATTGGAAGGAAACCAAATATATCATATTTTAGAGTATTTGGTTGCAAATGCTATATTCTCAAGAAGGGAACTCGGTTATCAAAGTTCCAAAGCAAATGTGATGAGGGTTTTCTTCTTGGGTATTCATCTTGTAGCAAGGCTTATCGGGTCTACAATAAAACGCATGGCATTGTTGAAGAAGCATATGATATTGAATTTGATGAAACAAATGGGTCTCATAGTGAACAAGAAAATCTTGATGATGTGAGAAGTGATGGCTTAAGAAATGCTATGAAAAATATGTCAATTGGTGATGTTAGACCAAGAGAAGAAGATGAAGGTGATGATGGTCATTCTATCTCTATTAGAGTTAATCCTTCAACTTCTATCTCAAATGATCAAGCACAACAAGTTGTACAAGATTCTAGTAATGATGATCCTCAAGTACAAGATCAAGTTGGTTCTTCAAGTGCAACTTCCCCATCAACTCAAGAACCCGTTGTTCCTCAAAGGACTCATCATATTCTTGCAAAGGATCACCCCGTGGATCAAATCATGGGTGATATTAGTAAGGGTGTCCAAACTCGATCTCGCATCGCTTCATTTTGTGAACATTATTCCTTTGTATCTTTTCTTGAACCTAACCGTGTAGATGATGCATTGAGAGATCCGGATTGGGTGAATGCTATGCATGAAGAATTAAACAATTTCACCCGGAATCAAGTTTGGGATTTAGTTGAGAGGCCTAGAAATTATAATGTCATTGGCACTAAATGGGTTTTTAGAAACAAGCAAAATGAAGATGGATTGGTTGTGAGAAACAAGGCAAGATTGGTGGCTCAAGGCTTCACTCAAGTCGAAGGTTTGGATTTCGGTGAAACTTTTGCCCCCGTTGCTAGACTAGAAGCTATTAGAATCTTATTAGCTTATGCTTGTTCTCACAACATAAAACTTTTTCAAATGGATGTGAAAAGTGCTTTCTTAAATGGCAAAATTAGTGAACTTGTTTTTGTTGAGCAACCTCCCGGTTTTGAAGATCCCAAGAAACCAAATCATGTATATAAGCTCTCTAAAGCTCTTTATGGTTTGAAGCAAGCTCCACGAGCTTGGTATGAAAGATTGAGAGATTTTCTTATTTCCAAGGGATTCAAAATTGGTAAGGTTGACACTACCTTGTTCACTAAAACCATTGGTAAGGATTTGTTTGTTTGTCAAATTTATGTTGATGATATTATCTTTGGCTCAACTAACCCAAGTTTTTGTGAGGAATTTGGTGAAATGATGTCTAGGGAATTTGAAATGTCCATGATCGGTGAATTGAGTTTCTTTCTTGGACTTCAAATCAAGCAACTCAAGGAAGGCACCTTTGTGTGTCAATCAAAATATGTAAAGGATATCTTGAAGAAATTTGGTATGGAAGATGCAAAACCAATCAAGACTCCTATGGCTACCAATGGGCATCTCGACCTAGATGAGGGAGGTAACCCGGTTGACCAAAAGCTTTACCGCTCTATGATTGGTAGCTTGCTTTATTTGACCGCATCTAGGCCCGATATCATGTTTAGTGTTTGCATGTGTGCACGATTTCAAGCCGCACCTAGAGAATGTCATTTGACCGCCGTCAAAAGGATTTTGAGATACTTGAAATATACTCCTAATATTGGTTTATGGTATCCTAAGGGCGCTCACTTTGATTTGGTTGGATTCTCGGATTCGGACTATGCGGGGTGCAAGGTTGATAGGAAGAGCACTTCCGGTGGTTGTCAATTTCTTGGAAGATCGCTTGTCTCTTGGTCTTCAAAGAAACAAAATTCCGTGGCTCTCTCAACCGCCGAAGCGGAATATATTTCGGCCGGAAGTTGTTGTGCGCAATTGTTATGGATGAAGCAAACTCTTCTTGACTTTGGTGTGAAATTTGATGAAATTCTCTTGTTGTGTGATAATGAAAGTGCCGTGAAGATTGCTACTAATCCGGTTCAACATTCAAGAACCAAGCATATTGATATCCGTCATCATTTTCTTAGAGACCATGTGAACAAGGGCGATATCAAGATTGATGGTATTGGCACGGATGATCAATTAGCCGATATATTCACTAAGCCCTTGGATGAATCTCGGTTTTGCAAGTTGAGAAATGAGTTGAACATCATTGACTTCTCAAATGTGGCTTGAAAACTAGCACGTGTGACATATGGTTCTTCCATGTTTTCTTTGTTTCAATTTTCTGAATTTTTGTGGAATTTTTGAGCCGTTTATGACTTTTCATGATTTCACTCGATTTATTTTCGAATTCTTGTTATAACTTGCTCATATGAGAGTTTGGAAGGTTTTCATGCAAGATTTGAAATTTTTCGATTTTTATATGAGCAATGATCCCATATTGAAGTTGGAATTGTGAAAATTGGCTGAATACTGAACAGATTGAAATTTGGTTCAGCGGACAGTCCGCGGGTAACAGGCGGACGGTCCGCGGTTTATGAGGTTAGTTCAACAGAGTCACTGCAACTTGTTTTGGGCCGCAGAAGTTATGAAGCGGACGGTCCGCGTGTAACTGGCGGACGGTCCGCAGGTCATGTGAAACGATCACCAGAGGGACTGCAATGTTATTTTGGGCCACAGTGTTTTGAAGCGGACGGTCCGCCTGTAAGAGGCGGACGGTCCGCGGGTCATCTGGACTGAACACCAAACGCTCTGCAGAAATGATGTCAACAACAAAATTTTGAAGCGGACGGTCCGCCTGGAAATAGCGGACGGTCCGCCACTTGACAGAAAGATGGGGCCGACCAGTGTTGCCTTATATTGGGCTGTTTCTTTCTCTCCTCTCACCAACCCGAGTCATCCTCTCCAAAAGCCCTCTTTCTTTCTCTCTCAAGCACGTGGGGAAGACTTCAAGGTCAAGGATTTTTGGCGTGATTCGCGGACAGTCCGAGCACATCCCCGGACTCTTCTTGTGATTCTTCATCATGTCCTCTCGGTATTTCGATGAATCCCTAACTCTTATTCTTGGATTTACTCATTGGAAAGAGTTAGGGTTAGTTGCTCCGATCTATTTTTGGGCCATGGATTCTTGCAAATAGTTGGGGCACTTTGTTCCTAGTGATGAGGAGATGGTGTAGTATTAATTCGGTTGGTGGATTTGTATCTAAACTCAAAATGTGGATGGATCAAAGTTGGGGCGACTGCTGTGTTCATGTGCTGAACAGATGCGTCGCGGACGGTCCGCTGTTAGTAGGCGGACGGTCCGCGTCTGGAAGCGGACGGTCCGCCTGTGTCACGCGGACGGTCCGCCGGTGGCAAATTTTTCAGAAATAATCAGAATTGACTTGTATGATTATGGATTGGATTTCTTCCTTTTGTAATTGTTCTTATGGTCAATTCTTGATCCCAGGCCTCCTCGGAAAATTTTCAAAGCTTTCACCTCAAAAATCAAGAAGGCTGGAACATCAAAGAGGCAAAGGGATGGTGATAATTCAGATGACTCGGACTATGATCCTCATCCTAGTGAGATGGCTGCAGCATCCTCAGTGGGTGGTGTTGGTGATGAATCTTCAGAGGAGGACTTAGAGGATTCTGAAGATGATATTACTGCTTTGATGGGGCTAGATCTTCCTAGCCGACAGTGGACTGCTGAAAGCTATGCAAATGCTAGAGCAGTGAATCAGTTCGCCATGCCTCGTGACACCAACATCCTCTTTTTCAGCACCAAGGTACAACAAGATGCTTACTTCGGTCATCTAGTTAAGAAAACTGTGTTCAAACATCAAACTATTGACCTGGGGTATATGCGATCATATCCTGTCATGACTGACCTAGTGGATAGATTTGAGGAAATGGGGTTAGCTAATTTTCTGCAACATAGATGTGATTGGAATGAAACCGTCATACGCCAGTTCTATGCCACTCTAGAGATTGACATGGTAGCTGGTATATTTAGATGGTCCACTGGGAAGAGGACATATTTTGCCACCTTTGCTCAGTTTGCTGCAGCAAATCAGTTGGACTATGATTTCATCTCTAGTGAGCAAAGCATGAATGTCATCTTAGAAAATCCTCTAGATGAGAATGACTACCCCATGTATTATGAGCCTGCACATCTTGGTATAGCCAGAATCTTTGGGGGGACTCAGGGTCTGAGGCATCATCCTGCAGTGATCAATAAAATTGCAAGAGTCACATTCATGCCTAAGAGTGGCAACAAGGACAAAGTTAGAGGGCTCTATTGGAATGTGATTTCTCATATCATGAATGGGAATAGGATTGATGTCATTGCTCTCATCATGGATCAGCTGGCAGATTTAAGGCTTAATATGGAAATGAACCTATACTTTGCTCCATACATCATGTCCATCATCAAAGAGAAGACATCATTTAGAGGTGTTTGTGAGTGCAAGCATACTCCCTTTCGGCCATTCAAGAATGACCATGCTTTTCTTATGAGGCCGTTGACTCCTTTCCCTGGAGATGCTGAAGCACAGGGGCATGGTGGTGATGATGATAGTGACGATGATGCTCACATAGGAGCAGCTGCAGCACAGCATGGCATGCCACCACCGCACTCTCCAGTACAGCCGCAGTGGGCTCCTCCAGCTGGCTACTTTGATCCTTACTTTGCATCTATGCAGGAGAGCCTATCCTCTCAGATTGCTGGGCTGACTAGTCAGATGCAGAGTCAGATGGACCTCAACTTCCAGAACATGCAGCAGCAGATGTTCCAGCCCATGATGGCTCAGATGCAGGGGGTTCAGGAGAACTTACACTCAGATATAGCCGCTCTTGACGCGCGCTTTGAGGATTTGCCTTCGTCTGAGCAGTTTGAGCAGCTTGAGCATAGGCAGCAGGATTTAGAGCAGCGCTTTGATACCTTCAGCACAGCCTTCACTGGGTTTTCTGACCACTTCTACTCAGTGTTCCCGGCTCCAGTGCCGCCTCCAGATTTTTACCCACACCAGCCGTTCTACCCACCACCACCTCCTCCGCCGCCGATGGATTGATCTTTCTGGAAATTGATGCCAAAGGGGGAGAAGGAGCTTTGGAGTGCTTTGATCTAGGGGGAGCTCATGGATTTCTCATGGAACTCATTCGCTTTTCGCTTCCGTTTGCCACTCATATCTTATTTTGTGTTGAACTTTATTGGATGGACTTATGTTTTATATCTTGCATGGATTTGGCTTGTTATTTGTGATGAACTATGTTGATGTACGCTACTTCTATTTACTTATGTTCATCTTGTGGTTGTGAGGCTATGGTAATCAAGCTAAAATTCATGTCATATATATTGTGTATCTTGTATGCCTCGATTTCCACTTGTAGGGAAAACTCCGTCAAAATGCTCATATATAAATATGTGTGCTCTGGATATTCATTCAAATTTATATGCACACATCAAGGGGGAGTTCTCTCTACTCATTGAACTTAGTGAACTTATTCATACATATTCTGAAATTTTCAAGAAAAATGAGTAAGTTTTTCCAAAGTTCAATTTCAAGTTCTCTTTATGCCTAGCGTATGAAGTTGACTTGAACACTTTTATCACTCCAAAACTTAGTGTTGTCATCAATTACCAAAAAGGGGGAGATTGAAAGCATCTAGGCCCCTAATTCGTGTTTTGGTAATTAATGACAACGGTTTGTGGATTAACAATTCTTTTTGAGAAAATGAGTATAGGTTGATCCACGGATGAATGAGAGTTATTTGCGAACGTGTGGATTTCTGGAGACGATGAGAAAAGTTTGGGCTCAAGGCAAAGGTATAAAATAGGGTCTTTTGAATTTTACCGGTCACAAGGTGCTTAGTGGATGATAAGTGACCGGATTTGTTGGATAGATAGCCGTACTATCAAGAGGGGTCATGTACTCGTGCTTGACAGGTCTCTAGTGCCATTTTGCTCAAAATATCTAATGAATGCATGAGGGCTAACTACGCTTTGCCGGGTTTTGAAAAAGAACATATTTGAGTGCTGACTGCTCAAGAGCGGACGGTCCGCCCCTTGGGTGCGGACGGTCCGCTACCGTTCCAGAAAGGCTTAGAGGGTTTATCTGGTGGCTGGCGGACGGTCCGGTCCTCCTGCGCGGACGGTCCGCCACTGTAACTCTTTCTCGTTCCAGAAAGGATGTTCTCTGGTCTGTCTAATTTGCGTGGCCCGCGGACGGTCCGCTTCTGCGGTGCGGACGGTCCGCAGGCACTCTGATAAATTGATCCAGAAACATTGTTGTCTCTGCTTGTTCCTCTAGGTTGAACGGCGGACGGTCCGCCCCTTGGTGGCGGACGGTCCGCAGGCTGATTCCAGGAGTGTTCCAGAGACCCTCATGTCTCTGGAGTTGTGGAACTCTTAACTGCGGACGGTCCGCTGGTTGGGGGCGGACGGTCCGCCGGGGCTGTAACGGCTAGTTCTGACACGCATTAAATGCTCTCTGACTCTCTGGTTTATAACTGCGGACGGTCCGGTTTTTGAAACCGGACGGTCCGCGATCTCGCAGAAAAGACTGTAACGGCTAGTTTTTGATGGGATGTCTATATATACCCTTTGCCCGGCTCTTGGGTGTCTCTATTGGCCATTTGGACAGCATTCTTGACTCTCTAGGGCTAAGACATCCCTCTCTCTCACACACTTGCTAAGGATTTGCATTTTTTAGAGTGAGAGTGCTTCCTAGTGCATTGCATTTAGAGTTTGAGCTTTGTGGCACTAGGGAATCTTCAAGCAAGGATCATTGACTTGTTACTCTTGGGAGTTGCCGCTCCCTAGACGGCTTGGAGAAGGTGATTTCGTGGAGCTTCTTGAAGGGGATTGTTGAGAAGCCCCGATTTCGGTTGTGAGAGGTTTTGTGCTCACCTTGCCGGAGTGGTGAAGAGCAACTCTAGTGAAATCGAGGTGTGGAGTGGTTCCTTGCTTCTAGCCGGCTCAAGATCAAGAGGTTCTTGATAGAGGAGCGGTTAATTCTTGGAATCCACCTCAACGTGGATTAGGGGTGACCGGCAAGTCATCGACACCACGGGATAAATTTGTGTGTCAAGCTTGGTTATCTCTCTTGCTCTTTTTATCTTTGTTTTACTTTGAGCAATTTAATTTATTAGAGCTTGAATTGTATCTTGTCACCCTAGGTTGCAAACCTTTTAGAGATTGTAGTAGCATGACATAGGACTCTCTTGTGTTACTAATTAAATTTTCTCTAGTGTTGTGAGTTTTAGTTTTAAACCGCCTATTCACCCCCCTCTAGTCGGTGTTCTTGATCCTACAATTAGTATACTTAGTCTTGCTAGTCTTTCTTTCATGTATGACTTTCGAGAACCCCACGGATAGTCCTGCATGGCCAACTTCTGTTCCGTTTGGCTGGTCCGTGGAGTGGGATCCGTCCCCGGCTGGCAGTGACCCTCCTGAATGACGCCATGCTTCGGGCTGAGTGTGGTGTCAACCTTCGTGACGTGTGTAGTCGCGTATTAATTTTCTTCCGCTGTGCATCTGACAAGCATGTTTAGCTTGTCGTTTTAATCAATGTCTGTTTATTATCTTATGTTTGAAATGGTTTGTAATAATGTTTAATATTCTATGAATTAAAAGTTGATGAGCTGTTGTACGACTGTAAACTCACCTTCATGCGAGGTAAACCTGCTTCGATCCTGTTGAACCGTGGTTGCATCGGGCAGAGACCCGACAGACCAATGGGTTGTTCCGTTTGAAGTGCGTTGAGTTAGTATCGGCTGTGTAGCGATGACTAGCGCACTTGAGCCAGAATAATTTAGGCGGTTCTGCCACAACTACCACACACTGCGACCTTAATAACTTTTATCAAAATAGACAGGGTAAACCTCCAGGTCATGATACTGCACATGACTCTTTCCATTATCCTTATAGTGATTGAAGAATAGTAAACATGCAACTCCTATATCGCGCGAGTGATAGGAGATCACTCGACTTTTACCAGTCCTATTTAGCAGAGCGTCTATGCGATAAGGACTCGGGTATATGTAAGTATCTAGGCCCTTAAGGTATGTTTCGGTGATTAATGACAACCATTAATGTGACTAATGAGTTTGTGCAGCTTTATAGATCATCATTGCTCATTTGGTTATATATCAAAAGAGGCCCCTAATTTTCATTATTCAAAAAGGCGATCTCGGCATTCAACTCTATAACATGTCAAGACTAAGGATCTTTCTAGTCCTAAGTGTCATAAGGTTGAGAAGGACACTTAGGTTAGTATAGGTTTTGTAGTTTTGTAGTGATCGCACTATTAAGAGGGGTTTAGGCTTAGTAACTTGAGCATGGACATGGTCATTTGAAAATGGATGCACACAATGGTCACTCAGGTTTCTAGAAGCTCAAATAAGTGGTTCTCAACTTATATCTCAAGAATATTTGGAATTCGTTCAAGACTCAAGTCAGAACAGGCAAAATCAGAAAAATCCTATTCACCGGTTTAACCGACGCTTGAAGTTTTATATACATCGGTTAAACAAGGTCAGCAGAGTTTGACAAGTCTATTCACCGGTTCAACCGATGATATTTAAAAAGGGACATCGGTGCAGTTGTCCAGAGACTCGGTTTTCAGTTGATCAGTGGACAAATTGACTCACCGGTTAAACCGACGCTATTTGAAATTTGACGTCGGTGCAATTGTCCAGTGACTTGGTATTTCTGTTGATCAAAGGATGATTACACTCACCGGTTAAACCGATGCAACGACGGTTAATCTGCCCAAGCTGTAACGGCTAGTTTTCTGAAGTGGCAGTTTACATTCACCGGTTAAACCGACGATGGCTATTGGAGGGACGTCGGATTAACCGGCGCTACGCAGTTTTCTGGCAGCTTTTTCTCCAACGGCTCTATTCGTGTGAGCTGCCCATATATACCCCTCCAATGGGTCATTTTACTACTCTTGACACCAGGCAACATCCAAACACACATACTATAGTCAAGAGCCACCTTGAGCTTCAACATTTCATACACTTGTTCATTCAATCATTCAAGAAGCAAGATTAAGGACTTGAGTAGAGAGAAGCTTGTGTGCATCCATTCTTGGTGATTGGGTTCTTGCTCAAGTGAAGGCCTTAGCTTGTTACTCTTGGTGATTGGCATCACCTAGGCGATCTTGGTGATCGAGGTGATTCTCGCGGAGCTTGCCAAGGATTGTGGAAGCCCGGAGAAAAGATTTGTACGTGGCTTGATCTCCACCACACCGGGATGGTGAACGGAGACTCTTAGTGAGCGCCCTCGTCTTGGTGACTTGGGAGGTGACAATACTCTTTGTGAGTGTCACAACGTGGACTAGGGGTGTGTGCCAACACATCGATACCACGGGAAAAAATCCGGTTGTCCCTTGTCCACTTTACTTATTTCAAGCATTATCTTTCATGCAATTCCTTCATGTGCTTGATTTAGGGATCACTAGTTAGCTCTACCTTGCTAGGCTTTATCTCTTTTCATCTTGACTAGCTTGTGTAGGTTGTTTAGTTATCCGGTTGGTGAATTGGTGCCTTTCTAGTTTTTGCATAGGTTAAGGTTGTTTAATCTTGTTTTAGAAATTTGAAAAGGCCCAATTCACCCCCCCTCTTGGTCCATCGATCCTTTCAATTGGTATCAGAGCCTCGTTGCTCATTTGGATCATTAGGCTTCACCGCCTAGAGCTATGGCCAAGATGGGTGGTTCGCCGCCTCACTTCGAGGGCAAGAACTTTGCCTATTGGAAAGTTCGCATGGCCGCATACCTTGATGCGATTGCCCCCGAAGTGTGGTTGGCAACTAAAGTCGGATTCACCGGAGAACCCACCCCCGACCAATTAAAATGGAATGCTAGAGCTAGAAATGCAATTTTCGAAGCTATTAGTGAGGAGGTCTTTGCTAGAGTTAATGGCATGGACCTAGCAAGTGATATTTGGAAGGAGCTCATTGAAATACATGAAGGTTCCACCAAAGTTCGTGAACAAAAATATCACTTGTTTAGAGCTAAGTATGATTCCTTCAAAATGCTAGCTCATGAAAATTGCAATGACATGTATTCTCGCTTGAATGTCATTGTCAAGGACATTAATGCACTTGAAATATCCAAAATTGACAGTGCATCCATCAACCGCAAGATCCTCATGCTACTCCCGAAGCCCAAGTATAACATTATCAATGCTATGCTTCAAAAGGAGGATCTCGCCGCAATGGAAGTTGGAGAACTTGTGGGGGAAATCCGCGCTCATGAGATGAGCATTCTTGGTATGACCGAAGAGCCAACTTCAAGCAAGTCAATTGCTCTAAAGACCAAGACAAACAAATCCCGCAAGCTCAAGATGGTCAAACAAGACTCAAGCTCAAGCAATGAAGAAGATGATCACCATGAGAGCTCATCCGATGTTGAAGATGATGGAGAACTTGCTCTCATGATGAGAAAGTTCACACGCTTGAATGAGAAGATCAACAAGAAAGGCTTCAATTTTGACTCCAAGAAGGGAATGTTCCGGCCAATGGATGTCAAAAACAAGATTTGCTACAATTGTGGCGAAAAAGGACACATCCGTCCAAATTGCCCCAAGCCGGACAAAAGAAGCAAGGACAACAAGAGCAAGCATCGCCATGATTCAAGCGATGATGAAGAAGAGGAGAGTAAGAACAAAAACAAGAGATTTGGGAAGAAGAAGACCCATGACAAGAAGACCAAGCTCTTCCCAAAGAAGAAAGGGCACACCAAGAAAAGTTTCTTGGTGGAGAAACAAGAATGGGTGACCGATGTCTCATCAAGCGAAGACTCAAGTGATGAAGAAGACATTGTCACCATCGCCCTCACCAATGAAGAACCTTCTCTACCTCCGCCTCCTATGTGCCTCATGGCAAAAGGTAACACCAAGGTATGTGAGGTAGATAGTGAAGATGATAGTGATGGAGAGCTTGACCCTAATGAATTTACTAACCTCATCAATGAGTATACATCCGTCATCAAGAGGGAAAAGGGCAAAGTTAAAGTTCTTGAGAGCACTCATGCTAAGTTAGAGCTTGCCCACTCCGACTTACTTAGTAAGTACAATGACTTGCTCAAAAAGCACAATGAGTCACTTGTACTTGCTAAGCAAGTTGAAGAGAGCCACAAAAAGCTTAAACAAGAGCATAGGGAGTTGGCTCACAAGTATCAAGAACTCGAATTTGCTTATGAAGTAATTGACCCAAATCTTGAGAAAGTTGTTCTTGAAAAGGTCAATGCTTCTACTTCATGTGATGACCTACTCATTGATGCATATGCCACTAATGTTGTGCCCAAGCTTGCCTCTCCTAGGGAAAAGGAATTGATGGATCAAGTGGCAAGCCTCAAGAGTAGTGTGGAGAAACTCTCAAGGGGAGAATACATCCACAAGGAGATTCTCTTCAACAATGCCCGTGACTATGGTAAGAGAGGTCTTGGTTCATTTCCGGAGCCAAACATGGCTACAACTCCCTCTCCGGAGATCAAGACAAGCTTCATCAAGGAAGTTGGTTCATATTGCCAACATTGCCAAGTCACCGGGCACCACACTAGGGAGTGCACCTTACCATCACGTCCTCTTCCTAAATTACCCAAGAATTATTCATCAATGTTTCAAGATAATCATTTTCTCTTGAGTAAAGTGAAGGGCAAGGTGAAGGCCAAGTTTATTGGCAAAATTGCTAAGGAGTCAAAGAAGAAGCTCCCCAAGCAACTTTGGGTCCCAAAAGCTCTTGTCACACATGTGCAAGGCCCAAAGCTTGTTTGGGTTCCGAAAACTCAAAAATAAATTCTCATGTGTGTAGGTGAACTACAAAGCCGGTGGAAAACATTGGGTACTTGATAGCGGTTGCTCTCAACACATGACCGGCAATGATAGCATGTTCACCTCACTTGAAGACCCCGGCGATCATGAACATGTCACCTATGGTGATAACTCTAAGGGGAAAGTCTTAGGTTTGGGTAGAATTGCAATTTCAAAAGATTTATCCATTTCAAATGTTTTGTTTGTAGAAGCACTTAGTTTTAACCTCATCTCTATTGCACAATTGTGTGATCTTGGACTAACGTGTACCTTTGACAAGAATGGTGTTGTAGTGACTCATGAAAAAGACAAGTCATTGGTATTCACGGGGTTTAGGCATGGCAATATCTATTTGGTGGATTTCTCTTCAAAGCAAACAAGCACCATGACTTGCCTCTTCACCAAGTCGTCTCTTGGGTGGCTTTGGCATAGAAGAATTGCTCATATTGGCATGAGCAACCTCAAGAAAGCCCACAAGAGAGGGATGATCACCGGCATAAAGGACGTCACTTTTGACAAGAACAAGCTATGCAAAGCGTGTCAAGCCGGAAAGCAAGTTGCAACTCATCATCCTATCAAGACGATGTTGTCTACCTCCAAGCCGCTCGAGCTACTACACATGGATCTCTTTGGTCCAACTTCATACAAGAGCATTGGTGGTAACCTCTATTGCCTAGTAATTGTTGATGATTTTTCACGCTACACTTGGGTCATGTTTCTAGGCGATAAGGGTGAAACTCCGGAAATCTTCAAGACATTTGCAAGAAAAGCTCAAAGGGAATACAATTCCCCAATCGTGAAGATTCGGAGTGACAACGGCACCGAGTTCAAAAATATGAAGATTGAAGAATGGTGCGATGAAGAAGGAGTCAAACATGAGTTTTCCGCCACCTACACGCCTCAACAAAATGGTGTGGTGGAAAGAAAGAACAAGACACTCATCACCCTAGCAAGAGCAATGTTGGATGATTATGGCACGTCCGAGAAGTTTTGGGCGGAAGCAATCAACACGGCGTGTCATGCATCCAACCGTGTGTATCCTCACCGACTCCTCAAGAAAACTCCATATGAGCTCATCACCGGGAGGAAACCAAATATATCATACTTTCGAGTCTTTGGTTGCAAATGCTTCATATATAAGAAGAAAAGGCTCGGTAAGTTTGAAAGTAGATGTGATGAAGGTTTCTTTCTTGGTTATGCATCAAACTCCAAAGCATATAGAGTATTCAATCAAACCTCCGGGTTAGTTGAAGAAACATGTGATGTGGAGTTTGATGAATCTAATGGCTCCCAAGAGGAGGTTGTTGGCTATGAGAATGTAGGGGATGAAGAGATTGAAGAAGCCTTAAAGAAGATGTCCATTGGGGATATCAAGCCGGAAGAGGTGCATGAAGACAATGATCAAGGGGGAGGACCTTCCTCATCTACACCAAGCACCTCCACGGCACCCCTAGTGGATGAAGATCAAGATAAAGTTGATCCACCACCTCAAGAAAATGTGTCAACGCCAACACCCCAAGTCCAAGAACAAGAAGAGGAAAGTGTTCCACCACAAGCACAAGTCACTCATGATCCACCCCAACAAGCATCCACGCAAATACCGCTAGTGAAGCATGGTCGCATCTCCAAGGATCATCCAATTGGTCAAATCATTGGTAGTCCTACCAAAGGAGTAAGAACTCGTTCTAAGCATGCTTCATTTTGCGAACATCACTCGTTTGTTTCTTGTATTGAACCCACTAGCATAGAGGAAGCCCTTGAGGACTCGGATTGGGTGATGGCCATGCAAGAAGAGTTGAACAATTTCACCCGCAATGAAGTATGGGTCCTCGAAGCTCCTCCAAAAGACAAGAATATCATCGGCACCAAGTGGGTCTTTCGAAACAAGCAAGATGAACATGGGGTGGTGGTACGCAACAAAGCAAGACTTGTGGCAAAAGGGTTTTCTCAAGTCGAAGGTTGGATTTTGGTGAAACTTTTGCTCCGGTCGCAAGACTTGAAGCTATCCGCATTCTTCTTGCTTACTCTTCACATCATAATATAAGTTATATCAAATGGATGTGAAAAGTGCGTTCTTAAATGGCTTTATTAACGAACTTGTTTATGTTGAGCAACCTCCCGGGTTTGAAGATCCGAGGAATCCTAATCATGTTTATAGGTTGCACAAGGCACTCTATGGGCTCAAACAAGCTCCAAGGGCTTGGTATGAGAGGCTTCGTGACTTCCTAATCATGCAAGGCTTCAAGATCGGGAGGGTGGACACCACCTTGTTCACAAAAGACGTCAACGGGGATCTTTTCATTTGTCAAATTTATGTTGACGATATTATCTTTGGCTCAACTAATGATTTACTAAGCCATGAGTTTGCTACCATGATGTCTAGGGAATTTGAGATGTCCATGATTGGCGAATTGACCTTCTTCCTTGGTTTTCAAGTCAAACAAATGAAGGAAGGGACATTCATTTATCAAGAAAAATATACTAAAGATATCTTGAAGAAGTTCAAGATGGATGAATGTAAGCCAATCAAGACACCCATGGCAACCAATGGGCATCTCGACTTGGATGTGGACGGTAAACCTGTTGATCAATCCCTCTATCGTTCAATGATAGGGTCTTTGCTTTATCTTACCGCATCTAGGCCCGATATAATGTTTAGTGTGTGCTTGTGTGCCCGTTTTCAAGCTAATCCTAAGGAATCACATCTTTCTGCTGTGAATAGGATCCTTCGGTATCTCAAGCACACTCCTAGCATAGGCTTGTGGTACCCCAAAGGCGCTAGTTTAGATCTCTTGGGATACTCGGATTCGGATTTGCCGGAAGCCGTGTCGATCGCAAGAGTACCTCCGGGGGTTGCCACTTGCTTGGGCTTCTCTAGTTTCTTGGTCAAGTAAGAAGCAGAATTCCGTGGCTTTGTCCACCGCGGAAGCGGAATATATAGCTGCCGGTGCGTGTTGTGCCCAAATTCTATATATGAAGCAAACCCCTTTTGGACTTTGGTGTGAAACTAGGAAGAATTCCACTCCTTTGTGACAATGAAAGTGCCGTAAAAATTGCCAAGAATCCGGTTCAACACTCTCGCACAAAGCACATTGATATTCGCCATCACTTCTTGCGTGATCACGAAGCCAAGGGGACATTTCCCTTCAA